>NC_080191.1:85597042-86203802 GCF_030028045.1 Hippopotamus amphibius kiboko
TAAGTGTGATACATCACCTTCTTAGAACCCTCCAGCTGCCAGCATCCCCCTCCTGATAAGAAAAGTGGCAGAGTCATTCTTTATACAAGCATCTATGGAATATCTAGAATATACTTAGCATTGTGTTGAGCACTGGAGAAATGAAGATTAAAAGAAATGGTTTCTGCCCTCAAAGAATTCAATAAATGTTCAGTATGACAGATTAGTGATTTTATATATTAAAGTGATTAGTGACTCCTTTCCATCTACCTCAATTGGTTTATAAGTATGAGAGTTCATAGAACACACTCAACTAATGTTTGTTGATGATAAAATGTCATTTCAAACTTAGTCTTCATATAATTTAATAAAATGGGCATATAAAATATTTTAATCTATGTGTGTATGTACATATACTGTAATCTATATGTGAAAGAGTTGGAAAACCCAGACCTACTTATTTTAAATAATTATCTGCAGTGGGTGACAATTAACATTTGATGAGTTTTATGAATATAGAGTGGTGAGAAACAAAATCCCCCAAGGAAAATAGAATATTAAGTTGTGAAATGACAGACTCTGCTAGAGAAGATGCAGAATCTTCAAAGTAATTTAAGAACTTGTGGGAGTCAGAACTATTCTATATCATATGCTCTACCTATCTTTGCTACTTAGGCAAAGTATCTGAAGCCAAAAGAGAACAAGCATGCAAGGAAGGGGATTTAATTTCCACCTCCAACTGACCTTTCAGAGTACACATGATGAGCTCAATGTACTACGTAAGCATTCTTTAAGGCATACATTGGTCCTATACTTCCCTGAACTTGTAAAAGAGAAGACCATGGTCCCTAGGCAAGGACTAGATGCATGTATAAGTATGTGTATATTTCCATATGTGCATATAAACAGAATTCATGTGCAAAAATAATGTGACATCAACCCTATCCATCCATCTATCCATCCATCCATCCATCCATCCATCCTTCCACCCATCCATTCAATTATCCACCTGCCTACCTACCAACTATCCATTCATCTATATCTATCTGTATTTTTCCACATGTATACTTCAAGGTAATAATTGTTGAGTTCTAAAATTTTGCCCTTATGGAGATAATTTTTTAACACAACCCATTTTCTGTACCTGTAAATATTAATACCTCAGAGTTACATAACTCTTTGCTTTGCAAACATCTTACATACAGTATCTCATCTACTCTTTCTCAAAACCTCCAGAGATGCTAACATGATGCTACCAATTTCAGTTGCAAATAGCAAGCCAAGACTTGAGTGAGATCACATGACTTTCCGAAGGACACACAACCAGAAAAAAGGTGCCCCCAGCATCAGAATCTAGGAAAGAGGATCTCAAAACAAAGGCTCAGGGGGGAGTATGGCCTCCAGAGAGGAGGTTAAGCTGTGGAACAGTTGTACCCGGGATGTATCTTTCACTCTTGCCTCACTTAGATGGACTGCTTCCCAGAGGATCTTCAGTTTTCTTCCATCAACCTGGGGCAGGGATGCCCACCTTGCAGGTTGTGGTGAGGGCTGAAGCTAATCTGTGAAAGTGCCCAGGTGAGTGCTTGGTCCTCTGTGAAGCTGAATACCTCGAAGCTGCTGCTGCTTCTACAAGAGCACGCACTTGCTTTGTGCCTGCAAGTCAGCACAGGCACAGACACACGGGCTGTCCAATCACTGACTGTGTGATTTCTATGCAACTCACAGTCCGAGACCAGCTCTCCTACTTCACAGAGGGTTTCTGTTTCTCTCCACTATCAGATGACCTGCACTCGCAGAACGCAAGCTCATTTAAATATTACTATGCAAAACACACTGAGTTTAGAAAGGAAAAATTTTCTGCCAATGAGTGATATTATTCATTCTTAACAAATTTGTAAGAATTGACCTATGGTTTACTTAAGCCATGCAATTATTCTCATTTATTACCATGAATAAACAAGAACTAAATATGGATATTAAGAATGATAGAATCTAATGTCTACAATTAGGGGAAATAAAATTCATTAAAAATAAAATTCATAAGAGTCTTTGGTTTTATATAAAATAAAATTCTGAAATATATTAATTTTGACAGAAATAAGGCTCAGTGAAGCCAAATATCACCACACACTGATATGCACATAAATATATATTATTAAATATATGTATTTGTGTGTAATCAGTATTTATGTATATATATACAATAACATGTATGTATATATATGAATGTATATATACACAATAACAGAAATAAGGCTCTGTGTAGCCAAATAATCATCAGTTTGATTACTGATTTGGTAAGCAAGCATATTAGACAGCATTTGTTTTCAGATCTTTTTAAAATGTGCTTTTTTTGCTTTTCCTGATAATCAAATACATTCACTTCATTAAGAAGGGTTCTTATTGTACAAGTTACTTCTCCATCCACAAGCAAGAACGTTCTTCAGGATCTTTTTTAAAGAATTATGCTTATTTGTGAGCAACAGTAAGAATACGACAAGAAAACATAAGCACAACAAAACTTCAGGGCTCTTAGCTGAATAGCATCCCTACCAACTTTGGGCTCTCCAGCGGCTCCGTCTCGTATTTTGTTCTGAGCCTTACAATATCTGTTCATGCAGGAAGCTCTCTCGACTGTCAGGATGAATGACAACAGTCTCCGAAAATGACAATGACTTGCACTCGTAAAATACCAAGCGGCATTTGTGCTCAGAACACTCACACAGCACATCTATGAATAAGCCAGTGATGTGTGGGAGAAGAGGGGCTATTTTTGGAAATTTGTCCCATGTAATCTTTCATTGAGCAACTATTTTCTCAGATACAATAACACTGTCATTTTTTTTTCTTTTTGATGTCTGAATGTCAAAATGCAATGAGAAATTTGATACCTACATGACACAGCTTTATCATCTCCCAACTACTAAAATATTAAAGAATTGAATTTTAAAATGTATGGTATTTTGAAATGTCTTTTGTACTGTGTAACACAGGTTTATACCAATCATGATACACAGTTTAACTCTTGCAGATAAACCTGAGTATCAGATTTTATTCAGGCTTTCCCCCCATTATACAAGGAATCCATTCATTTAAATAGCAGGATTTAAAAACCCTAGGAACAAAACAGTTTGGCACTGACTTACAAAAATTAGCTTTCTAGCACAATCTTTTTTCCTTCAGGCATTTTTTTTCAGAGATTTTACTGATTTGATTGTATAGCAGAAGATTAAATTCTCACACAGCGATCATTAGCAAAAAATAAACAGAGCAAGTACTAAAGCTGGCTTTGCACCTACTGAATGCTGCAAGTGTCTGTATTCATTTGATATGCATCTCGCAAAGCTTGGCTGTTCCCAGAAGGCCACTCCGTGAAGACTGAGCGAGCAGCGTCTGCTAGCGGTGCCTGCGAGTCACAGAAACAGAGAGCTTTAAACAGGGAGCCTGGGAGGTGACGCAGAACTGGGAGGCAGACTGAAAACCTCCGTTTATAATTTTTCACACTTTAAACAAACACGCATGTGAAATTGTTACTCTGATTATTTTTTACGATCCGTATTAGTCACACTGAGAAACCATTGCATCAGCAAGATTTTCCAGGTCTCTTTGTTGTCTCCACTTAGGAAGCTCTTTACTAAAATTGTTCTATTAACTGCTTACTGGACAGATTTATTTTTGGATATAGGACAAAGCATGGCAAGGAACACAGCATGCTGCTGTTGGTGGGTGCTCATCGTTTTGGGTTGGGGGGTCATCGTTTGGGTTGGGGGATCCTTTGAATTACCTGTGGCATTCAGTGGGCACTGATTGAAGGCCAAGTCGCCTGCTGGAGTCCTTTTCCATACCATCGACATCAGATAATCCTCTGGGCATATTTCATAAGGTGCTGCAATTTAAAACAGAGGGACTTGAATGCCAGTTGTGTTTATTTTTAAAATGTTGGCAATAAGTAATCTGAAACGCACCTCTCTGACTGCAGAGAGCTTTCATCTTCTTGAAAGTGTATTGTTTACTGAAATGCCAGAGACATCTTCAGAAACAAAACACCACCAGCTTTCATTATCTGCAAAATCCTCACAGAAATGCATTTTCTTTGAAAAGTGCTCACTGTGTACACTTTTTGAAAAACTCATTCGGGCTTGCCTATAAAGTGAACATTATATTCAAGTATACACATAAAAAATCTTTCCAATATTCATCGATATTCATAAAGTTTCAGGATATTATACAATAAAATGATTTCTAATAAACTGAAAGCCATATCAGATTTATAAACTGTAGGTGTTAAGAGTAAATAAACATAAAGGACCAAAATATATCACTTTTTATTTCTTCATATAAGAGCAATGATGCCAATCATACTACATCATGTAAAAATAAATGGATTTTATCTTTTGGGCTTATTCTTTTCAAAAGCTCAATTTGATTACTGAGGCAAGAAAGTTAAAGGGAATTTCAAGAATAACAGAGCATACCAGAAATATGTTAGTGGAAAGACAAAGAATTCGTGAAGAAAAAGGTCTATGTTGTATTAAACCTGACACTTTGCTCCTAGAAAGAACACATTAGTCCCTTCTCCAGACACACTTCCTGTTTTGCTTTCAGATCTTTGTCCTCACAACTTACCTGGGATGTTGCATCCTCTCATCTCTGTACCTTGCACTTGTGTGTCTCACACACAGAAGTCCTTCAAAGTTGAATGAATACATAAATGGCTATACATGAGAGTGATATCCAGGGAGCAATTTCTTCCTTTGGTGACAATATACTATTTAATCCATGCTAATCTAATTCTACTGATACTAATTCTACTTCAGAATTTATGACCTCATTAGGACCCATTACAGTTGCTGAATGCAATTTGAGACATTACCATCTTGAAATAATATTTACTTTATAATTTACCTGAAATAAGATGAGTGGTGTAAACTCATGGGCATTTAGAACTGAGAGTGACACTGAAGATCACCTAATCTATCTCCTTCTTCTTTACAAATGGAGGCACCAAAGCCCTCAAAGAAGAGGCTTGTCTTAGGTGATGGGGCTGTTGGAAGTATCAGCAGAAGTGGATTTTATTAACCCTGACTCCTGCACACCCTGTTCGCTACCTTGAAAACCTCCCTCATGCTCAGTTTATATACATATATATATATAATGTAGGTTCTCATTAAAACCCATAGGCACCTGTCTCCAAGTCAAGGAATCTCTGCTTGGTGAATGGTTTAGCAGTTGATCCAGCCCCGTTTTCATAAATGTCCATCTACCAATGATCTCCTAACAGCTAAACCCAATGTGTTCACCTCGGTCATCAATCACTGGACCTTCCCTGCGGCACTTTTTACTTTGACTTCTCCCTCCTACCTGGAAATCCTTTCTTCAGGGTCTTAGAAAGCTCTTCTCTCTCAGGCCTCCCACCAACCACTTGGACCATTCTTCCTCCCTGTCTTACTCCCTGCATCCTCTGCAGAATCATCCTTATGTTAAATGCTTTCCTTAGATAAATTCAAATCTATTAATAACAGTAATAGCATTGAGCTCTTATGAGCAGTCTTACATGAGTGGACTCATTCAATTTTCCCCAACATCTTTATAAGGTACAGACTACTAGCCCCATTTATCAAATGGGAAAACAGGCAAACAAAGAGAGGTGAATTGATATTTTTTTTTGGATTCCAAATATATATTTTTTATTACATGTTGGATGCAGGATGTAAAGCACTACTATTCTCCAGCAGCTTCCCTCGCCAATGCAATTTTTATGCCACAGCAGCAAAGTAATCTCTAAAATGAAGAGTAATCCCATAACTTCTTGCATAAAATTTTCCATGGTTCTCCAGTTGTCCGACAGAATAAAGATAACTGTACTTGCTGTGATGAAAAGGGACCTTCCAGCAAGCCCTAATCTTGCTCTCCAATTATGATTCACATTTATTCTCCCATGGACTAGCCACACAAAATTAACTGTCATCAATTAGACAGTCCACACCAATTCATACTTCCCTGACTTTGCAAAAGCTATATCCTCTACTTAAAATACTCTCTCCCTCCTTGGTTTTTTTTTTTTTTTTTTGGTGATATTCCTGTTTATCTTTAAAACACATCTTAAATGGTATATCCTCTGGGAAACCTACCTCAGTACCTCCATCACTGAATATACATGTATTATATCTCTTCTCACAATGGATGGAAAACATCTGGTTACTGTGTGAACCTCCACAACTCCTAAATTTTGCCCTTTAGGAGACTAATTATGTTTTACTTAATTTCTCTTTAATCTGCTGTAATGAACTGCTATGGTGTCTAGAATATAGCAGATGTTCAAAACATGTTTGTTGAGTAAATCAATTTTACTGAGGAAACAATATAATAGACTAGCCCAGTAGAACTTTCTGCAGTGATGGAAGTGGGAACTGTCCAACATGTGGCTTCCAGTCAATGTGGACATCAAGCACTTGAAATGTGGCAAGTAAGACTGAGAACCGAATTTTAAATTTCATCTAATTTTAATTATTATAAATTTTAATTTTAATAGCTACCTGTTGGACAACACTGTAACAAATGACAATTGTGTTTCTGTAAATGTCGGCCAAAACTACTATAGAATATGAAAAGGAAAATTATAATACATGTTAAAACTTACAAAATACATCATACATAGTTTATTCCATAGGAACTTTATATAAGACCAGCCTATTTTAATAAAGCTATAGCAGCCATTAATCCAATATTACTATGACACGATTATTCTTTTTGTTTATGTATCCAAGTTCTGCTCAATATCTTCCTCTTTAACTCCTCCTTTGTAATCTTTCATTTCATTTGTACCTTTTTTCTGCTTTCAAACTCAAATTTTCTTTGATTCCATTGATGAAATTTGAAATACATTTCATGAAACGTTGCTATAGCTTTCAGGTTTTTTTGTTTTGTTTTTTGATTCAGTCTTGACATAGGCCAATGAAGGAGCAATTTGAGGCTGGATTTCTTCATTTCCAGGTAAAGTTTCAAAAAGTTTTTCACAACCACTGTTATTCTGCTAAGGGCACTCTGCCCCCATCAACCTTGGGCGGGGTGGGGGTGGGGTGTCAGAAAATATGGTAATTGCAAGTGCCAGCCACTAGATGGCAGAGGTGAGCCAGCAGGGTGAACCATACACTGGGCCCACGCCTGGAACTGCTGAGGTTCAACATCAAGGTGAGTTATGGGTCCGTGCTCAATTTTTCTCAAAGGTAAAACTACTTGGGGAAAAAATTCTTTCCATGTAAGCACAACGTTGAGCAATTAAAGGAGCATAAGTTACAAGGCCCTTCAGTCTGGCCCCTTCCTTGGCTAACCCCCTCCACTCTCACTGCCCCTTGAAGGCTTTTCCAACTCCAGGAGGACCTTGTAGGGCCGTGCCTGACTTGGTAAGAGTCCAGGAGATCCTATGCAGAAGCCCCTGATGTGATCTGCATATATTCTAACCGGTGAAGGAAGAAGCTGATTAAATAGTTATTTTTCCAACCACACCACTCAGGTAAGTATTAATTTCCATTTACCTGATGGCAATCGCTATGCTGTACTCCAACCAGACGCCCCCCCCCCCCAGAAAAAAATCACAGTAATTTTTTAAACATAGAGAGGTCAACAAACTTTGTTTTCTCCTCTGTAAATGCATGAAGCTTTGGATTCATCGTGCTTCTCGTAGATGGAAACTTGAGTACACAAATGATAAGAAAGATGATGGGGAATTAGAGATTCAAAGTTGCAAATTGGTCCAGGATTTTCAGCTTTTTAGAAGGAATGTCAAATCCTGCAGCTGCTTTAAATATTTCATCAAAGGTGATTTGCCATCTTTGAAGATTAAATCTTAAAAAAGAATTAGTTCAGAAAATAGGTCTATTTCTGCTCATACCAAAAGCAAAACAGCCTAGATATTAAAATGACAATTTATTTTCTTCCATCATAGGTTTATGAAGTCCCCAGGAGTGAGAAACTTCCTGGGGTCTCCTCAGTGTCAGGAATGGAACTCATTTATTCTAAAAATATTTGGGCACCCACCATGTCCCAGTCTCCCTGGGAAATACTGCACAAAAAAAGAAAAGTCAGGTCCTCTCAACTCCAAGTTGGTGAGGGACACAAGAAGCAGAGAAACTACAAAGCAGTCAGGCTCCCACTATGATCTGAGGGGTACTTTAGGGGCTAGCACATCAGCGGAGTGTTTCCAGAAGGATGTCCAAGTTGAGGTGTGAAGGACAAGGTGGAGTCAGCCAATGAGGATGGGAAACTCTGCCTGGGGGACCATGTGTGGCAAGACTGGGGGCAAGGAGAGCCTGGTCCTTCCAAGGCATTGGGATATCTCCCTAGGAGAGCTGGGGATAGGCAGAGGTGGGTCATTGCAGGAGAAGGGGGGTGAAGATGATGACATAAACTAGGAGTTTGAACTTACGAGTGAGGCAAATGTATTGTCATGTTTTGAATGCTGTCCCAGCAGTTTGAAGAGTGGGTGGCAGGAGAGTGAGACTGAAGTCAAAGAGGCCCATGACAATCGAAAGGGTGTAACTGGGGAAGAAGAGCTATGGAATTACAGGAAGTGGCCGTAGGAAGTGGGCGGATTCCAAATCTGTTTAGGTGGAGAGCTGGGCTTAGTTCCACCGCTGGTGTAGGAGGTGAGGATGAGAGAGAGAAAAGATGAAACTCAGGTTTTCAGGAAGAGTGTCTGGTGTGCTGTACCCTGAGTTACAGCACATGGGGAGGATATGGCTTGGCAGAGAAGATGCTGAAAATACTTTTGAGTGTGAGTTATCTGAGCACATCCTGGTATCCAAAAGCCGGCTGGTGTATGGAACTAAAGCTCGGGAGAGAAACAAAGCCTGGAGATAGAGATTTGTGTTAATTTTTTTTCTTTCTGTTTAATGCTACCTGTGTGCATTTTGTAAATTAGAAAATATATCATTAGCTCAGGCCACGCTGCTGTGCTCAAAATAAAAACATATTATTGTGTAGCAATATGAAGCACTTGCTATTTTATGCCTCAGCAAAATGGAACCGCGACTCTGTTCATCGGCTGAAAGATCCCAGTGTTTGCTCTCACTAGTGCAAAGATATAAAAACCCATCTGTAAGATACAACTGAACTTGAAGGCACAAGTACGTAGTTAGCATGCTCCCTTAAAACAAGGTAGCAATTACCTAGTGATTAGCTGTTAATCTGTCTATTCAAACTGATTTTCTGTCTCTTAAAAATAGCAAAAATTATACAGGGCTTAAATCAATTTGATGTGGAAAATTAGTTTTCACCACTTATGCTAGAATTTCAGCATTAAAGAGAAATTGATTCTAAACTGTGGAGCTGCATGCAGAAAAAGAAAAGAAAAAATATGCACGATGCATGACCCCACGTCTCAAATTTCACTTGCTGGCAATTCATTAATTCTTACGTTTTGGGAACCCCTGTGCTGGGAGGTGCGGACGTAAATGAGATAGATTCAGCCTCTGTGCTCACATAGCTTACAGCTGCAGTTCAGCAGTGGGACCTACACATGTGAAGACTTCATCGTGCTGCTAAGGTCTGAGGGAAAAAGATGGGTGTTTATCAAATGGTTCATAATAGCCTTCTTTATATGAAGGTGAGTCAAAAATTTTCCACACTCTGGCTGTAGCATTTACGGAAGTTTTAATACAACCAGAGTGCAGATAATTTTTGACTCACCCTCATATAGAGGATGATTGCTATCAGCCTCAAGTTGATACACAGTTACAACAGCAGTATTTACACTTACTATGAATTAGGCAATCTTCTAAGTGCATTAAATATTTTCATTCAAATAATTGTCATAACAACCTTTAAAGTAGATGCAATTATTATCATCATTGTAAACATGGGGAAAACAAGGCAGAGAGAAATCGCCCAGTGAGGAGGTGGTGGACCTCAGTCTGTCAAACAGCCTTCAGCCCACTTTCAGAGAATGTTACACCGTCTCTAAGCATGTGTTGCACTAAAATAAATGTTTATGTATTTTGCAAAATTTGTTTTCAAGTCTGGAAGCCAGCAAACCACAAACTTTAAATTCAGTAGCAAACAGTGTGCCTGTTTGAGTACTTGGTCCGACAATGTGTTATACATACACCGCCCCACCCCCAAATTCTGAATTATTATTTTTTTAATCCTGTTTCAACTTAGCAGACAAGGTTGCTCTAGTTCCAGGTTGTTAGCAAAGTTAAATAATAATAAAAAAGACAGCTAACTTTGCGAGGAATAACTCTTAAGTAACTATTTACTATCTCTTGATGAGAGGAAATTTTATACGAGGGTACTCTTGAGGTTTGTGCTGTGTTTACTTGCCTTTTTGTATTATCTCAGGAGCTGGTGAAGAAAGTAGTGCCCCACAGCCTTCCCCAGGTCATGGTACATGGGGCAAATTCATGGAGGTACGTCAGGGTGACAGGCAAGGCTACACCAGGCTGAAGGCTACTGGCCACGGCCTCCTGTCTTTCCAGCTGCGCTGAGGCCTTACGAATCCCTATTTGGTCAAACCTGGGACACGTGCTAGCCCGACAAGGAGCAGCTCTGGCCTAAAAGAATAAGCTGGGCTGAGATTTGGGGACACTGGGTAACTTGCTATAGAAATTTCTATATTTTTCTTACCTCCAACATCTCAATGATTTACTTCTAAAGAAGTAATCTAACAAATTCTAACTACAAAATAGAAATAGTCGATGCACTAAAAATGTCCATTCAAATTCTAATTAAGTAATCTAACAGCATTTTGAAAGAGTCAAGTAAGATTATAAAATGTATTCCTATCGTAGTCATTTTGTAACTTATTCACATGCTTTTACACAAATGATTTCATTAGTCCAGTTATGACATTTATGATATGGAATAAACACGTTCAAAAGAGCACATATCTAAGGACCTGCTACATTCAATGCAGAGTCGCGGATTTGGAAGGTGAAAATATATAGCTCACTTGCAATAAGCTAGAATTCTAGCTAAGATATATTTTATATATATGTATATATAATAAAATATAATAGCAATGTATAATAAGGGAAGCACAAAGCAAGTTTACAGGGCTTCAAAAAAGAAAGAGCACTCATGTAATTGTGGGAGAAAGAATGATTGAGGGGACAGCTTCTAATGCAGGGGCCCCCAGCCCCTGGGCCAGGGACAGGTAGCCATCTAAGGCCTGTTAGGAACCGGGCCGCACAGCAGGAGGTGAGCAGTGGGCGAGCGAAGCTTCATCGGCTGCGGCCCATCGCTCCCCATCGCTCCTGTTAACGCCTGAAAGACCCTCACCCTGTCCGTGGAAAAACTGTCTTCCACGAAACCAGTCCCTGGTGCCAAAAAGGTTGCGGACCGCTGCTGTAATGGACTGGGCTCCCAAGATGCTCCTATTTCAGTAGGTAAAGATGAGTGCCCGGGACACTAGGGGAGTCCATGTGAAGAGGAGGATGACCAACAGAGAAAGGACAGAATATGTGTCTCCAGGAACCGGAGGCTGCATCTGCTTGTTTGCTTTATAGACAGAGATTTGCCGTATGTATAAATGAGCCGATGATGAGGCCACTAGGATCCCCAGGATCTCAGTATGCACGGAATCTGGCAGGTAACCAGAAGCCTTGGAAGTTTCTTAATAAGTGAGTCACATGACTAAGGCCATGAATAGGGGAGAATCATCAGATAAAAACCTGTGTGGAAGAGATTAGAAAATGTGGTTGTTGCCGGGATATGAGTAATGGACACAGAAGACCTGTACTGCAATTGAATCATTCTAATCTAGAGTATTGTATCACTTCATCCTTGAAACAATCCCCTGGAGCATGTATCATTATCCCATTTTATATATGAGGACACGGAGGCCCAAGCCACCTTGATGTGACCCCATATCCCATACTCTTTCCCCGCTGGTAGGCAGTGGCCGGGGGAGGAGAAAGCAGGACCACGAGGAAAGACTTGACCTAGGTGGACTCCCCAACGAGGAAAGGGGTTGGAAGGAAGGAGGAAGAACTTCAGACAGAAGAGCTCTCCTGGGGGCATTTGATACCCAGTTGGAAAGCTCTATTAGGTGATGGTTCTCACACGGGTGATAGATGGAGAGAGAGAGAGAGAAAGCAACCAAAGCGCCAGGGGCAGGATCTCAGGGTCATTCAAGGGTCAGAATGTACAAGGGGAGGAAAATAAGTGGGGATGAGAAATGTCAAGGGCTAATGTTCAGGTTTAGTGTCTTGGGAAACCTTAAACCCAAAAAAGGAGTTTACTAATTGCATTAATTTTCATTTAATTCATTAAAAATAATTAAGTGGCTCTTAAACTGCCAAAACAATGTGGACTGAAAGGAAGAAATAAAAACTAGTAAAAAGTGTTGCTTAAATTTTCTATTTCCATTTACGAATGATCAACATGATGCCAAAAACTTCTAAACTGGTCAAGGCGGAGTCACATAGGATTACAACAAAGTGCTTATTAAGTTTTTGCTGCAGCAGAAGCTGTGAGAGTTTTCTCCAAGTCTCATCTGGTGAGGCATTTGATAAGATGAATTATGATAATAACTATTTCCATAGCAACAGGTTTGAATAGCAGACCTAGAGTACTATCTGGCATATATACTGATTATGTCGGACCCCAGTGGTTCTCTCTTAATTCTGCCTCCAACACTGAGCTGATTTGCTGTAGAACTGCGGATCAGAAACCCTAGCTTTTCAGGAGGATGGAATGCTTCCTTAGAGGTTGGTTAAACACCAGGTGGCCTCTCTCCCTTTAGGGTACCTTCAAGTTCTAATTTATTTCCCTATCTTTGGAATGTATCTGCAGTGACTAAGCAAGAACAAACAGGACACTGAAGAGGAAAAAAGTCAATCCCTAGTGCCACCTACTGCCACCATTGGACCCAAGGGTTGGTTTCAGATGAATGGCTGGTATGAACCGTGTAGGTGTGACATTACTTGCTATGTCCAAAAATGTGCAGTGAAACAGTTGCCTTAACTTTTTGAAACTGAACAGGGAATAATATAATTCTTTACAGGGTATACACATAACATCTGAAAGCAAAAAGAATAGAAATTCTAATGGAATAGGAGTCTTTTTTAAGTACTACTAGTGATTAATTCTGTGGCCTGAAATCAAAAAGGTAAAGCAGGTGCCAGGTTGTATGTGAATTTCAATAGAGAGTAGTATGCTTTCTTTTTTCTCTTTAAAAAAATGTAAATTTTATACTATGTAAGTGGGTTTCCAATAATGATTATGTTTAGCCTTAAAATGCAGTGGTCCACACAATTTACAAGTCTGATTTCTTAACTTGTTAAACTTGTCCCTAACAAAGAAAAAATATTTGTATTGATAGCAATTAATTAATTCCCCAGTCCTCCAACTGGGAACTGAGGAGAATGTTACATAATGTAAGCTCAGGCCCCATTCTCCTCCCTGACACCCCCTGCCCCAGATATCATACAGCTGTGTGTGTATAGACTACCTCAGAGTCTTGGGGGACAGCACAGTGAACTCCTGCTACAGAGGATCTGTGTCCTGATGGGGCACAGCCTCACCTCCATCCAAGGACACTCCCGTTCTTCTTCCTGCTCCCCACAGAACATGAGCACCTACCAGGGATGTACAACTGACAGCCCTGTCTAAACCATCCTTCTTTGTTCACAATGACTAGTGAAATCACCCTATTTTTCTATTTTATTTTGGTTGAAACAAGAGTTGGGTAGGGAGACTTGAAATGCACTGTTTGTTTTCATTAGAAACCAACTCCAGAAACAATCCCTCCTTATTTATGAAGAAGTGTGAATAGACTAAAATTCTGCAATCTTATTCAGGTGATATCTCAACTTTCAAGAGTGGAGTTGAGGTGGAGGACTGTTTTCCTCTCTTTATGAGTTTTATCACTTTTCAAAATTTAGTTAGTTAGTTAGTTAGTTAGTTATACTCGAGGCCGGTGCAACCCAAGGGGTAATCTGCTGCCTCATCGCCATCACCTGGGAGCTTGTTAGAAATACAGACTCCCAGGCCTGGACCAGACCTACTGAATCAGAACCCTGCAGGGAGAACTTTGGCTCAGGAATCTCTGTCTTAACAAGCCCTCTGGGTGATTCTTTTGTGCACTAAAGTTTGAGGTACATGTTTCTTTTGAATTATGGTTTTGTCTGGATATATGCTGCACAAGAGTGGGATTTCTGGATCACATGGTAGTTCTATTTTTAGTTTTTTGAGGAACCTCCGTACTGTTTTCCATAGTGGATGTACTAATTTACATTCCCACCAACAAAATGAAGAAGAATTCCCTTTTCTGCACACCCTCTGTAGCATTTATTATTTGTAGACTATTTAATGATGACCATCCTGACTGGTGTGAGGTGGTACCTCATTGTGGTTTTGATTTGCATTTCTCTAATAATTAGTGATGTTGAGCATCTTTTCATGTGCCTGTTAGCCATCTGTTTCTCTTCTTTGGAGAAATGTCTGTTTAGGTCTTCTGCCCATTTTTCGATTGGGTTGTATTTTGTTGTTGTTGTTATTGAGTTGTATGAGTTGTTTGAATATTTTGGAAATTAAGCCCTTGGCAGTCTCATCATTTGCAAATATTTTCTCCCAGTCTGTAGGTTGTCTTTTCATTTTGTTTATGGTTTTCTTTGCTATACAAAAGCTTGTAAGTTTCATTAGGTCCCATTTGTTTATTTCTCCTTTTATTTCTACTGCCTTGGGAGACTGAACTAAGAAAACATTGGTATAATATATATCAGAAAATGTTTTGCCTATGTTCTCTTCTGGGAGTTTTATGGTTTCATGACTTATGTTTAAGTCTTTAAGCCATTTAGAATTTATTTTTGTGTATGGCGTGAGGGTGTTTTGTAACTTCATTGATTTACATAAAGCTGTCCAGCTTTTCCAACACAACTTGCTGAAGAGACTGTCATTTCTCCATTGTATATTCTTGCCTCCTTCATTGTAGATTAATTGACCATTGATGTGTGGGTTTATTTCTAAATAAATAGAAATGGGTTTTCTATTCCATTCCATTGATCCATCTGTCTGTTTCTGTGCCAATACCATGCTGTTTTGGTTACTGTAGCTTTGTAGTATTGCCTGAAATCTGTGAGGGTTATGCCTCCTGCTTTGTTCTTTTTCCTCAGGATTGCTTTGGCAATTCTGGGTCTTTTAAGGTCCCATATAAATTTTAGGATTATTTGTTCTAGCTCTGTGAAAAATGTCATGGGTAATTTGATAGGGATTACAATCTTTAGATTGCTTTGGGTAGTATGGCCTTTTAACAATAGTAATTCCTCCAATCCAAGAGCTGGAATATCTTTCCATTTCTTTGAATCATCTTCAATTTCCTTTATTAATGTTTTATAGTTCTCAGCACATAAGTATTTCACTTTCTTGGTCAGGTTTATTCCTATTTTCTTTCTTTCTTTTTTTTTTTTTTTTTTTGATGCAATCTTAAAAGGGATTTGTCCACTCACTAAAGTTTGAGAAGCACAGCTCTGGACAATGCAGAGAGGCACTAAGAGACGGCAGGAGCCCAAAGGAAGCAAGCGTTGTGATGCTTTCTTCCTACTAAAAGAAAAGTACTCAGAAACCAAAGGAACAGCTCTCTCGGTCTCCAGAGAAGACATAATTCTGTTGGGGAGCAACCTTGCAGAGATAGTCACTCCAGAAGGGTGGGATGGGGCCAGGGGTTGAGGGCTTACAGGCAGCACATTGCAGGGCGCCAAATTCCAACACAAATGCATTGCAGTGTGTAAGACAAGTCTGGGCCCACAATATCACTGCTGACTTCCATTGGCATGAATATCTAGAGTTCACTATCCCAATAAACTGCTCCATCTCTGGTCTAAGTTGCTGTTACCATGCACATTTATGGTACGCTGCCTTACTTCAAAGTTTTTCTCAGCACGTTTAACCTACAGGCTTTACTCACCATTCGCAGACAAAGCAATGGTGACTCCAAAAGGACATTTTATGTATAAATTAAGTGTAGTATCTCCCTGTGAATGGCAGGTTCCAATTTAGCAACTAATGACTTAAGAGTCATGCATCCTAGAATTGGGCTCTGGAAAGAGCAAGCCCTTCCCTGGGAGCTTAAAAGCCCTAGGAAGCCTGGGCTAATGTAGGCCAATCACCAGTAACTCTGCTTCCTGAATGATATTAATCAGGGGAATATGGAGGGGAAATAGTATTTTTTCATGTTATAGCAACATAATATAATTAGGGGAGCTATTAACTTTCTACTATTTTAACCATCAAAGCCTGGGTGTACAATGAGATTAAGATCAATGAAAGCATTATTTGGTGAGTTTGACCAATTTAAAAATTGGGGAACTTAATTATCTCCCTTGCAGCTACTCCATTCCTTAACTAGCAGTATTTTTAAAAAGTAATAATGTAAATTTTTAATCCCTCTAATTGTCTTTTGTTATGAAGACAGGAGAATCAACAATGCTCTTTTTAATACTTTTATCTATTAGCCAGGAAAGAAATACCCTAATCTTGATGGGAAAATATTTTTTTTATTTTCCATTTTTAGTAGATGTCATAACAGCTTTTGATTAAATCCAGATGATTAATCATTATTTTCATTAATTATCCAGACAAAGATGTGCATATATTATATTTCTCCTTCTTGACAACAGAGGGTCTCTTGGCAAACTTGATTAATTTGTTTTGTATCCAAATTAAGTGAAGCATAAAAATAAATACTAGTTTATTTGTTTCCAGCAAGACAAAGAAAAATTAAGAATGAACAGTAATAAAAATAATACTAGAAAAAAAATTGTTTCAAAAGAAACATTTGTTGAGGTTTTATCATTGACAAAACAAGAAAAAAATGCTTTGGCAACTGTTAAGATAATTTGAAAGTTTTCTCCATTCACATTGTCAATGTGTATATTTTGGGGCAATCTAATGGCAGAAATTAGGAAACCTATGCTCTTAATCATAAAAGGAATATATATTCACCACAGAGAAACAATCGTGCTGAGTTGAAAAGCCAGTATATAAATCAAATCCAATGCGGAAAACTGAGTTATTTACAAATCTTGCTTTCTTGATAAAATAATCTGAGGATGACATAGCTGAAAATTTAAAGGATAATTATTAAAAGGAAAAAATATTTTGATAAAATTTCTATACTCTAGAGAAGCAGAAGCATTGTTGAAATTAATAGTCACATATAATTTTTAACGGATAATGTGATTTTTGTAGGAAGGTGCATGATTAGGGTATATTTTCAAAAGCTTGGTAAATATATTTATTTTTTTACCCCGTATAAGCACTAATCTGTGAATTGTTTAGCTGATTCAATAATTCATTTTAATTCAAAAACATTATCTACCTACTTGAAGGTGATTTCAAATCATATTTTTGAAAAGAGAAAAATGAAAATGTTAAGGTTAATACCAAAAAATATATATAATATAATCTAAAAAGTGTTTACAGTTTTATATGATCATTTTTCAATCTACCTGAAATCACAAAAGCCAGCAATTAAACCCAGCAAACAAGGTATAATATCTTTTTTGTAAATAGATATGTAAAATGTTTTCCAAACAGCAGGTGGCAATCTTTATAAATCTGAGTGCAAACAGCACCATTTTACCTCTATATATGCAGATGAAAGTCCGTTTTAAAGGACCAGTTAAGAACCTTGGCATGCTCAGACTAGTTTAGATAACTTCAAATATTAAAAGGTTCTTATTTAATCATGCCTACTGTTTCAATGAAATTTCTCCCTGGGCAAAATAAATGTTTTTGTTTAATGCTTCTTAATTCTTGTGCAGTACAGGAGAAATTCCACAGTGCTAATCTTTATAGGTATCCTTCTCAACAGAATCCTGCATGCTGTTTACTTCTTATCATTCTGGATTCATATGACCTTAAGAATTAACAAAATTAATTTTAGATATTTTTAAAGCTCTAAAACAAATACTACTGATATACTGTTACTCTTAGAGTCAGGTTTCTGTTGGTATTAGTGTTGAACCATGAAAAGTCTTTAGAATTCTAAAAATGGAGAAATACAAAGTTTTGACCTCAGGATATCTCTTAGAATTTTTCGGTTTTTCTAAATCCAAGTAGTCATGTTACACAGAGACAGAAATCCATAGCTTTCTGAACTGAAAAGGAATCTCTAACAGGTGCAGTCACCCATTAGGACCAGACAGCCAGAGATCAGTGAGCTTGCCCACAGGAGTTATAGTGGCAACAAGGGCTCTAACTGAGTCTTCAAATTCTCTGTCAGAACTTTATACACAGTTATGAAATTTTAAAATTCCATGTTATTAGCTTTTCTAGCATGTTTATAAAATTTTGCCAATGGTTTCATTCTAAAAATCCTAATTTTCACTTATTTATTAAGTCTTGAGTGTGTCACAAGTATTTTATGGAATGTACACACACATAGGAAGGAATCTTTGTTCAAATGAGCTTTTAAAATATATGACCTATAATATAATATGATTTATAATCTGGGCAATTGCTGATGTCCCTTTTTTCTATGCTCATGTGTAAAATCCTCTAATGTAGCAATACTTCCATTCTTTCACTGTGAATTAAGGCCTGATGCTGTCATTTTAAAGTGAGTTCCTCATAGGAATTTCCTTTTACAGTGGGAATGGGGCAAGGGCAGGTAAATGGGGGTGTCCAAGGTCACACATCAGGGTGGATTAAGAGCAGAATATACAGGTTTCTGAGTTTCAACCTCATCTCTTTATTTTCTCACTAATCTATCTCACACTGATGTCTCTATATTTCTACTAAAATAATCTGAGGCAACTTCTGTGTTCTCAGTAAACAAATATTTCATAAAGATAGTGAAAAATAGTACCCCAAACTAATTTCAAAAATTTCTAGCCAGTGTTATTGTTCAATATGCCTACTTTGGTCTTATCACATTTTTCAATGTCATTTTGCAGCAAATAGTTTAAAAACATAGAAAAGAGATAGTCTATGACACATAAAGAGAAGAAACCCCCTGCATTATGGAAACAAGTAAATTCCCACTTATCATTAGAGTACTTCAATTGAGGAAATATTGCCTTTCACCAATGACAATGGTTTTAACCCATGACAGTGTTTTTAATCCTCCCCCGCCGCCCCCATCCCCGTACCAAAGTGTCTCCCTGGGGACGACCTGAGCTCACTCACCAGGACAGCGCTGCTCGCTACACCTTCTCACTTCCTCGCCTGTCCCTTCGCAGGGCTGCCCGGTCACCGCTGCACCCTGACAGGTCCTCATTCGCCTCTCCCAGCCGCCGTCACAGGACTTGGAGCACCCACTCCAATGGCCCCACTGGTTCCACTGACCGTTGGCTGAAAGAAATACGTCAAGGTCAATGGCAGTCGTCCAGTGCACACTGCTTTAGGGATTCGAAAATCTAAGGACCACGACTGTCCCGTTCAATTTTTATTAATCTACCACCAAGAATAAAATGTACACAAATATTTAACTTGCTGGTCAAATTCAGAGCACTGTGATGAGCTGAAGTTTCTACCAGTTTGTCTGAATCTACAAATGGACATTGACCTTTACTTGTAAAGAGCACAAGCTCTGTGCTAGACTTCATCAATTTAATCAAAATCTAATCTAATTGATTTAATCTAATTTAAGAATCTGCTGAATTCTGTTGCTTTATTAATGTAACATTCAGTACAATCTGGTACAATTGGCTTGATTTACTAGAAATGTATACTCATCTGAGGATTCCATGACTGTCTGGCACGGTTCTGCCACATCATCTAAACGGCCGGCATCCTTTCAATGCAGCCATCAGGCCTCACCTGTGCATTCGGGGTTGTAACACTCTCTGCTCTCTGCCCAGGGCCCTCTGCATTCGGAGCCCCCGTGGGCTGCTGCGGTGCACTGCCTGCTTCTCTGCTGGGTCCCATTCGAGCAGGTCACGGAGCACTGGCTCCAGGAGCTCCACTCCTGCCACTGTCCATCAACTGCCAAAGCACAAGCAGAGACAGTGTGAGGAGGTCTTCCAGGAGAGAAGGCTGTACACAAAGTACACACATGCCTTTACTGCACGTTACCGATATCGCATTTTGTACAACTGAAATTCCGCAACGACCTTGTGTAGAGTAAGTCTATCGGCGTCATTTTTCCAATAACATTTGTTCCCTTCAAGTCTCTGGGTCACATTTTGGTAATTCTGGCAATAATTCAGAAACATTCTCAATTATTATATTTGTTATGGTGGTCTGTGATCTGTGATCATTGATGTTAATATTGTCATTGCCTTGGAGAACCAGCCATGTATAAGACAGGGGACTTAACAGGTAAATGTGTGTGTTCTGACTGCCCCACCCACTGGCTGCTCTCCACCTCTTCCCTTCTCCTCAGGCCTCCCTATTTTCTGAGACACAACAATAATGAAATTAGGCCAATTGATAACCCCACAATGGCCTCTAAATATTCAAGTGAAGAGTCACGCATATCTCACTTTAAATCAAAATCCATAAATGATTAAGCTTAATTGCTGATATGGAGAAAGTCTGAGTGGTTTGGATAGAAGATCAAACCAGCCACAACATTCCCTTAAGCTAAAGCCTAATCCAGAGCAAAGCCCTAACCTCCCTTCAATTCTATGAAGGCTGAGAGAGGTGAGGAAGCTGCAGAAGAAAAGTTTGAAGCCAGCAGAGTTTGGTTCATGAGTTGTAAGGAAAGAAGCCATCTCCATAACATCAAAGTGCAAGATGAAGCAGCAAATGCTGATGTAGAAGCTGCAGCAAGTTATGCAGAAGACCTAGCTAAGAGAATTCATGAAGGTAGCGACTCAAAACAACAGATTTTCAATGTAGACGAAACAGCCGTCTATTGGAAGGTGATGCTTTCACAGCTAGAGAGAAGTCAATGCCTGGCTTCAAAGCTTCAAAGGACAGACTGACTCCCTTGTTAGGGGCTAATGCAGCTGGTGACTTTACGCTGAAGCCAATGCTCATTTACCATCTGAAAATCCTAGGGCCCTTAAGAATTATGCTAAATTTCCTTTGCCTCTGCTCTATAAATGGAACAACAAAGAAGCCTGCACGACACACATCTGTTTACAGCATGGTTTACTGAATATTTTAAGCACACTGCTGAGACTCACTGCTCAGAAAAAAAAGATTCCTTTCAAAATATAACTGTTCATTGACAATGTACCTGGTCCTCCAAGAGCTCTGATGGAGATGGACAAGGAGATTCATGTTGTTTTTCATGCATGCCAGTCATTTTGACTTTCAAGTCTTCTTACTTAAGAAATACATTTTGTAAGGCTATAGCCACCATAGATAGTGATTCCTCTGATGGATTTGGGCAAAGTCAATAGAAAACCTTTTGGAAATGATTCAGCATTCTAGATGTCATCAAGAACATGCATGATTCATGGGAAGAGGACCAAATACCAACATTAGCAGGGGTTTAGAAGAAACTGATTGCAACCCTCACGGATGCAGATGGGGATAAGGACTTCAGTGAAGGAAGTGACTGCAGATGTGGTAGAAATAGCAAGAGAATTACAAGTGGAGCCTGGGGAACTCTGCTTAATATTATGTGACAACCTAAACAGGAAAATAATTTGAAAAAGAATAGATACATGTATAGGTATAACTGAATCACTTTGCTCTATACCTGAAACTATCACAACATTGTTAAGCAACTATACTCCAATATGAAATAAAAAGTTAAAAAAAATAAAAATAAGGGAATATGAAAAGAAAAAATAAAAAAATAAAAAAAAAAGAAGTGGAGCCTGAATATGGGACTGAATTGCTGCAATCTCATGAAAAAATTTGAAAGGATGAGAAGTTACTTCTTATGGATGAGAAGAGAAAGTGGTTTCTTGAGGTGGAATCTACTCCTGGTGAAGATTCTGTGAAGATCGCTGGATGACAATAAAGGATTTAGAAGAGTACATAAACTTAGTTGATAAAGCAGCACAAAAGTTTGAGAGGACTGACTCCAATTTTGAAAGTAGTTCTACTGTGGGTAAAATGCTATCAGATAGCATGCATGCTACAAAGAAGTCGTTCATGAAAGGCAGAGTCAATCCATGTGGGGAACTTCACTGCTGTCCCATTTTAAGAAATTCCCACAGCCACCCCAGCCTTCAGCCACCACCACCCTGATCAGTCAGCAGCCGTCAACGCTGAGGCAAGACCCTCCACCAGCAAAAAGATTACAACTTGCTGAAGGCTCAAATGATGGCTAGCATTTTTTAGCAATAAAGTATTTTAAAATTAGGGTATGCACATTGTTTTTAAGACACAATGCTATTGCACACTTAAGAGACTACAGTATAATGTAAATACAATTTTTACATGCACTGAGGAACCAAAAATTGGTGTGACTCACTGCATTGTGATATCCACTTCATTGAGGTGATCTGGAACTGAATCTGCGATATCTCTGAGGTGCCCGTACAAGGTAAAACTAACCTTGAAGAAAAGTCCTAACCAAGAGACTCTAAATGAATGTGATTAGATTTTATTACCTGCCAAACTGTTTCTTCACTTCTCTTTACTTTTATGTGTCTAGTATCTCTTTTGCTTGACTTATTTCTTCAAAAATATTAACTCATCTCTCAAAAAGGCAAGACCTTGATCTTGGAGATGGGTACAGGGGGCAATGAACACAATAAATAATGACTATTAACTCACAGAACTCATATTTTAGAAAAGGGACCCCTAAAATTAGTTAAAGAATTAATGATATGCTAAATAAATTAATTCTATAGCACTGCTGCAAAGAATGATTTCAAGACACTGTGAGATAAGAGTTTGCAGGGCCTGGGGAGTCTTCCTGGAAAAAGTAAGGTTTCGAGTACGCTTGAAGGATAACAAGAAATCCCTCGGGAAAGGGCATGTTCCCTGAAGATATACAAAGGTCCTGGAGAGGAGCAAATGGAGGACGTTGTGAACAGCACCCAGAGAGCCAGGTGAATAACCATACCAGAGGAGTTCAGGAAAAAGGCAGAGGCCAGATTTTGCGAACATTTTGTCGAAGTTGTTATAGATTTTGGCTGTTTTCTCAGATCATTAACAAGCCATTAAAGGATTTCAACAGGATTCTCTGATCATATCTTGTGCAGGGTAGAGAAAGAATCACGGGAGAGAGTGAGAGGGATCTGAGCTGGGATGAGGAGATGGTACCAATGGAGCATCCTGGGAAGATCAGGGCCACGCAGAAAGGACCGTGAGTGGAGAGAAGACCGAGATGACCGGAATGGAATACAGACAGTTGAACTTATCTTTGGAAGTTCAAATTGCGATTCATTTATTTATTCACTCATTCAAATGACTGTTGGGAATTTCTTAGTCATCAGACACTGTGATCGATGTTACAAGAAATACAAGAATTTGAATTCCAACCTCAAAAACCTTATAACTCAGTAAAAGAATTACTCTGTGAGCACAAATAAGCAAACAAAAAATTAAGAGCAATACCATCTTAACACAGCAATGAAGACTTTCAGAGAACAGGTCACATCTTCCTGGGGGGTAATTATGTTAGACTAGTATGGTAAGACTTGGAAAATTTAAACAAAGGAGACAGAATTCACAAAGGTATAATGCCACAGGCCATAAACTACAAGGAAGCAAAGGAATCTGGCAAAAATATTTACCTAATTTAGAAGGCACGAATTAGCATATGTGTTACAAATGCACTAGAATGTGACTGCCCACTTTTTCCAATGTCATTCCACTGCTCTTGGTCAATTTCATTACAGTGAAAGAGAGTTCACCATAAATTCAAAGTTCCAAGATAAACTCATGCTGCTGTGAAAACCCACCCAAACGAGAAAGCCTGGAAGAATAGGAGTGAGTACTTTCAACTTACTTTCAAGTCTTGCAGGTAGCTATTAAAAAGAAGGCTGTGTAATATGTATCTAGCAGTCCTTAATAAACCCTTTGTGAGATGAAAAATCACAAAATGCCAATTTAATCCTCCCATTCATGTAATTTTAGCATCTCACTTTATTAAAAGTACCTGACACAATCTTATTGGCTATGTAATCCATTTGTCAGATTAAAGAGAAAAGTCTAGTGAACCAAAAGGATGATATAAATTATCAATTTCCTTTCTATGTTGGCTTTGAAGATGAATGTGTTTTTCATTTCAGAATTTCACTTTTCAAAGACAACACTTATTAAGTTTGCATCCTGAGAAGAAGGGTTTAAAAGAAAAGAACATTCATGCCTATACCATATGTACCATCTATTTCACAAAAGAATGTACAGGTATTCAAATTACCGAGAACATTCAGAAAGCAACACATGAACAAAGATGAATTAGGCAATGCAAATTAGTTCAATGCTAAGTGACTAGAATAAAGGAATATCTGATATCCTTATGAATTCTGATTTATGGTAAATTTTTAGCTTTTTATTTTTTTTAATGAATGTAATAGTTACACACTCACTGCAAAGAAGAGAGGATTAGTGTTTTCAGTTAGGAAGATGTGCACTGAGGACTCAGTGAGTCAGAGGTGGACTCAGAAAAGATAACAGGCAGGGGACTGTATTATGGATGAAGAATGAGAAAAGACCTTGCCCAAGAGAGAAAACGAGAATATTTGTGAAGTGTTTGCTCAGTAGACTTTGTCTGAAAGAAAACTTTGCATCACCATTGTTAAAAAATTTTTCAACATTTTAAATCCATACATTTACAGTATTAGTTCAGTGCTTTCTACCAATGTACACATTTTATGTTTTGCCTGAAGTTCAAGGACAACTTAAATTAGACATTTGACAGAACTTTTGAGGTTCAATACCACCATAAACATCAACAAAACATATATTTTAGATAGGAACAGTTTTGCTTATAAATCAGTTATAGCAAATAACAATGAAATTTAAGATGTATCAAGTGGACGTTTTTGATGTTTTATTTTACACCAAGAACTAGAAGTTTCTTTTCCTGAACATTCACTGCACCATCATGAAGGAATTGACGTGACATAGCAACTGATTGGATATTAAAAAAAGGAGGAAAAATCCAATATACTTTTAGTATGTTATATAGTGTGGTAAAGCAAAGTTCCATTTGCACTGAGAAAATAGAAAATTGAGAAGTTAGAAAGAGAGGGGTATGTGAATTTAATTGAAAGGATTAGACAATCAACTTAAGTAGATGAAAGAATTTCTTTTTGACAAAAATCAACACCTATTTATGATAAAAACTCTCCAGAAGGTGGGCATAGAGGGAACCCTACCTCAACATAACAAAGGCCATATATGACAAACCCACAGAAAATATCATTCTCAATGGTGAAAAACTGCAAGCATTCCCTCTAAGATCAGGAACAAGACAAGGATGTCCACTCTCACCACTACTATTCAACATAGTTTTGGAAGTCCTTGCCACAGCAATCAGAGAAGAAAAAGAAAGAAAAGAAATCCAATTGGAAAAGAAGAAAAACTGTCACTGCTTGTAGATGACATGATTCTATACATAGAAAATCCTAAAGATGCCACCAGAAAACTACTTGAGGTAATCAATGAATTTGGTAAAGTTGCAGGATATAAAATTAACACACAGAAATCTCTTGCATTTCTATAAACTAACAACAATAGATCAGAAAGAGAAATTAAGGAAACAATCCCATTCACCACTGCAACAAAAAGAATAAAATACCTAGAAATAAATCTAACTAAGGAGGTAAAAGACCTGTACTCAGAAAGCTATAAGACACTAATGAAAGAAATCAAAGATGACACAAACAGATGAAGAGATATACCATGTTCTTGGACTGGAAGAATCAACATTGTGAAAATGACTATACTACCCAAAGCAATTTACAGATTCAATGCAATCCTGATCAAATTACCAATGGCAATTTTTACAGAACTAGAACAAAAAATCCTAAAATTCATATGGATACACAAAAGATCCAGAATAGCCAAAGTAACCTTGAGGGAAAAAAATGAAACTAGAAGAATCAGACTCTCTGACTTCAGACTATACTAGAAAGCTACAGTAATTAAGACAATATGATACTGGCACAAAAAAAGAAATATAGATCAATGGAACAGGATAGAAAGCCCAGAGATAAACTATGGTCAACTAATCTATGACAAAGGAGGCAAGGATATACAGGGGAGAAAAGACAGCCTCTTCAATAAGCGGTGCTGGGAAAACTGGACAGCTACATATAAAGAATGAAATCAGAACACTCCCTAACACCATACACAAAAATAAATTCAAACTGGATAAAAGACCTAAATGTAAGACCAAACACTATAAAACTCCTAGAGGAAAACATAGGAAGAACTCTCTTCAATGTAAATCACAGCAAGATCTTTTTGGATCCACCTCCTAGAGTAATGGAAATAAAAACAAAAATAAATAAGTGGGACCTAATGAAACTTCAAAGCTTCTGAACAGCAAATGAAACTATAAGCAAGACGAAAAGACAACCCTCAGAGTGGGAGAAAATATTTGCAAACGAATCAACAGACAAAGGATTAATCTCCAAAATATATAAACAGTTCATCCAGCTCAATATTAAAAAAATAAACAACCCAATCAAAACATGGGCAGAAGTCCTAAATAGGCATTTCTCCAAAGAAGACATATGGATGGCCAAGAGGCACATGAAAAGCTGCTCAACATCACTAATTATTAGAGAAATGCTACAAAACTACAATGAGGTATCACCTCACACCAGTTAGAATGGGCATCATCAGAAAATCTACAAACAGTAAATGCTGGAGAGGGTGTGGAGAAAAGGGAACCCTCTTGCCCTGTTGGTAGGAATGTAAATTGTTACAGCCACTATGGAGAACAGTATGGCAGTTCCTTGAAAGACCTAAAATAGAATTACCATATGACCCAGCAATCCCACTACTGGGCACATACCCAGAGAAAACCATAATTCAAAAAGACACATGCACTCCAATGTTCATTGAAGCACTATTTACAATAGCCAGGACATGGAAGCAACCTAAATGTCCATCCACAGATGAATGGATAAAGAAGATATGGTACATATATACAATGGAATATACTCAGCTGTAAAAAGGAATGAAATTGGGACATTTGTAGAGACATGGATGGACCTAGAGACTGTCATACAAAGTGAAGTAAATCAGAAAAAGAAAAACAAATATCGTATATTAACACATACATGCAGAATATAGAAAAATGGTACAGATCAACCATTTTGCAAGGCAGAAGTAGAGACACAGATGTAGAGAACAAACATATGGACACCAAGGCGGGTAAGAAGGGGTGGGATAAATTGGGAGCTTGCGATTGACATATATACACTAATATGTATAAAATAGATAGCTAATGAGAACCTGCTGTAGACACAGGGAACTCCACTTTGCTGTAGAGCAGAAACTAACACAACAATGTAAAACAACTATACCCCCCAAAAAATTAATTAAAAAAGAAAAAAGACGCACAGAGCATCTGCGCTGTGACTGCCCTTGTTCTACTAGACCTGGTGCGAAACTGTGCTGCGAAAGACCCACCAAGCACTGCTCTCCTGGAATGAGTTGTCTGAGGGGCTGTGGTGGAGACAGATGATGAAAAAGAAGTCAACAAGCCAGTAAACAAGAGTCACAGCTGGAAGTGTTCTGAAGGCAGCGTGACCACAGGAGAGCAGAGTCCCCGTCTCTACAAGGAGCCAGAAATATGAAGCTCTGTGGTTGGCTCTACCCAGGTGTGGTCTTGAGGTCTAGAAGGTTTTGTGTATTCGGGGACAGAGACAAGCCTGGGGCTCACGGGGCTCATGAAGAGGGGGACACGGCAGGAGGTGGATTCAGAGGGTGAGCAGAAGCCAGATCCTGGAGGGCCCTGCAGGCATGGGGCCAACAAGCTGAGGCACCACGTGAGGACTTTAACGTAGGGAAGAGATGTGACATAATTCACCCTTTAACCCTTCACTTTGCGGTTGTGTGTAGACTGGATTGCACAGAGGCAAGAATGGGTATGGGAGATGTTAGGGGACTAGAGTGTAGCCCAGACAGACGGAAATGGTAGAAGCTTTTACTGAACTGGGTTAGAGTAGGTTTCAAACAGGTCAGAGGGTACATAGCCCTTAAATAAGAATGCCTATTTGGAAAGTGTTGAATTTGTGATGCCATCATACACATAACACAGGGAGTCCTACATTGACTTTAGACTTTGTTTAAAGCTGTATCTCCCAAATTTATTTGAAATGCAATCCTCCTTCCCGTCTTTCTCATTTTTATTCTTTTCGTGGAGCACCATTTTGTAAACATCGCATTAGATGACAGTTTCTTCCATGATATGAAGCCAGGTTAAGAATCAACACTTCCTTAGGCTTTTAATTTTTTCTTCATTTCCATCATAAGAATTTGCAGTTGCATTTTTTTCAGTGTTATTTTTCAATTTAAAAACTCCAAATGCCTATTATTTTATGAACCATCCCACAAAAGTGTCTAAGAATAGAGAACACGAGGCTATATTTTGAAGCTGGGAGGATGCTGAGATCAGCCTCTCCTACCTTCACGTAACATGCTTCCTTATACAGCAGTGCTACACCGGGGACACAAAGTTTTTTTCAGCAATGTGATACATGACCACATTTTCTGGACCCAGATGAATTAAAATTGCAATGGCTAAACTGTTGGATTCACAGGGTTTGCTTTGCTACATACACTTCCTTCTCCAATTGTGTTCACCCGGAAGAAAAACCTGTCTCCCATGTGCAGGGGACAAGTTAATTCCTATGATACATTTTATTTTATTATTTTTTATTTTTTTATTGAAGTATAGTTGATTTACAACATTGTGTTAATTTCTTCTGTACAGCAAAGTGATTCAGTAATACAGATATATTCATTCTTTTTTATATTCTTTTCCATTATGTTTTACCAAGGATATTGAATATAGTTCCCTGTGACTATAATATATTTTAATGAGAATACTATGTTTCAGTCAATTTTCTCATCTTGACCAATAACTGGTGACACTATAGAATAGATTGGATAACAATAATCACAAGTTAGACTAAAGTCATGAATATTTTGAACACTAAGACCATCATTTCAACAACTGTGCTGGGTTGGTTATTGCTGACTGATTAAGTTACCTGTAGGGAGGAGTCGGGGGAGAAGTGTTCTGGCCCCTGACTTTGAGGCCATCTGATTTAGGGAGCCAAAGTTGGAGAGTCCTGATTTTTATTGAATTGGGAGTTACCCAGGGAACAGGAAAGACTCCTTTGGGACACAAAACTGAAATGTAGAAGGATCATATGCTGAAGACCATAAATCTATGTTTCCTATTTGCCATTTTTAAATAAATGACAAAGGAGGAAAAATCAAAATGAAATATTTTTAAAAATTATGATTAAGAATAGAAGCAAGTTATCATGGTAGGGCTAAGAAGGATTAAAAAAAAAAGGTTGGTAAACAAGTTAAGACAAAGTTTAAATGAAAAAAAAATATTAAATAGTAAAAGAAAGCAAGCCAGGATTAAGAAAGAAACAATTTTTAAAAACTCTCACAGGTTAAGCACTGAAAGATCACCAGAATAATGCTGAAAATCTGAAATGACAGAAAATGAATACAATTGCCACATAATAGACATAACAGAAGGTTAAGGTGATAAAATGCAAATTAATTGAAGACCAGGTTAATGAGGCAGCATTTGTGTTATGAATTATAAGACCCTCCTGCTGAGATAATCAGGGAACTTTGACCCAAGGTAGGGCAAAGGCTCAGCATCTTTCTACTCACTGTCCTCACAGGACGCTCCCTGCAGAGGGACTGTGGGGAGGTCACCCTCTCACAGATGCAGAAGGATCAAGATACTAGGACCACAGGAGACTGAAGCCTTTTGATCTAGGTAACAGAGGCTAGAGTCCAGCTGTGTTCCTCAGGACCTACTGTGGGGTGGTTCTTTTCTTCTTCTTAGAGTTTATGAGTCTGCAACTATATCTGGAAACTACAGCCTAATGGGATCTCTCTAGAACGGTTCTGGATTCTCAGGAATGAATTTCTCAAATGCAGCCCTGCTCAGCCCCACAGACTGAACTGGGCCCTTATAACAGCTACTTCTCCTTAGAACAATCCTGGCCAAAGAATCCCTTTGAGTGTCTGATGAAGGCTGTCATAACAAAGCTCAAAAATTATCATAATATCCTGAGTTTATTTCACCGAGTCCCTTGCTTTTAAAGTAATATTCCCATATAAATCATGGTAAATATCCTCAACTTTATACTGTTTTATACTTTTCAAGATTCTTTACCTAATTTTAACCACATAACATTCCCATGATCTAGAAGGGTAATGAATACTGACTCTATATTAAAAATGAAAGAAGTGAGGAATAGAAAAGAAGTAGCCTAAGTAAATATTTAAAACTATAGATAGGGACTGAAACTTAATCCATGTCTTATGAATTCCAGACCACTGAATCATATAATTACATTCACTTATACATAGTCCTGTATATAAATGAAAACTTGTCAATTGTTCTTCATTTCAGTCTTCAATCTGTCACTCACTTATTATTTATCCCTACCTATCCCCTATATTATTTGTTCTCTACTTCATAAATATATTTCAGAAAGAGAATTGTCAAAACTGAAACAAAGAAGGCCAAACTTAAATCTTTGGTTCCTCCAGTCTTCAACTATTGACAGAGTGAAAAATATTATTAATATAAAGTAAAATACTATTAAGAAAATTACCATAGAGCTTGAGGCTTTGAACCTTGAGCTTTTATTTTCCCCAAATAATTTAATTTTGGAAAAGACAGTATCAATTTTATTTTGCAGATATACATCTATATAATTTTAATGAAGGGCCTACCTAGAAAATGTAAACATTCCATTATGTCTGTCACTTTCTCCAGCTGAATATTAGTCAAAATCAAAATCATTAAAAACAGAAGCATCGAAATGAATTGGGATATTGGGATTGCCATATGTACGTTACTAATAAGAAAAAATATCAGATTGTACACTTTAAATATATGCAGTTTATTGTATGCCAAAAATTAAATAAATAAATAAATAAATAAATCCTGCCCCTACCAAAAAAAACCAGAAAAACCCAGAAGCATCAAAAGTGATCAAATCACGCTGGAGGAGGAGTCACAACCAAGGTGACACCCAGGCTAAGGTCTGACACTTAGTCAGACCTCAGTGCTGTTGGCAGCATCCTTGGGGTCATAGTGAGGCTGTGTTATTCCCTGTTGGACCCCAAACCACCACCAAACCCATTAATAACCAGACAAGGTCACTCTGAGAATGTGATAAAAATGAGATAAAGCAAGGCCACTTCATAGACAAAGACACGGTCCCAGTGGAAACTGCAATGTTCCAAATATTCTCCTCTCTCAGCTGAGATGACTGACTCACTTTTTCACCAACTACAGCTTGTCTTCCCTCGTCCTAGATAATTTACTAAGATACCCAATCATAGAACTGTCTCCCCTCCCTGACACCATCAAATCTGGAGCAAAGACACATTGCTTTAAACCTTCTGTGAAATTACCCAACACAAGCCCAAACCCTTGATAAGTCTTTCCTAACACCCTCTTACTAAGATGTCTCTCAGTTCTCTCTGTTGATTTCCCCTCACTGCCAAGAGTAACAAACGTTCAACTGCAAGTGTCACCCTGATGGACTCTCACTGGAGCGCACTGACGTGATAATAATACTAATACTTAGCGTTTGCTAGTTTGCTACCTACCAAATTCTCTCCCTTATGCAACATCATGTGGTCCTCTCATGAAGAGGGTATTACTATATTTTCCTCAAAGTACAGCTGAAGAAACTAAGGATCAGAGGAAAAACAAAGATATGAAAAGATGATATCTAAATTTAAATATGTGTTCTCTTGCTAAAGTCCAAGATCTTTCCACTACAACACATTAATGTATTATTAAGTAGGCACAGAAAATGTCCTAGAAAAATTTGGATGAGTATTAGAATTTTGGATATATACATGTCAAGAAAATCTAATCAATAGCCATTTATTGCATACCACCGGGTAAAAATTGCATGGAGAGATAAACAGGAAATAGAAGAGCATTTCCTTGCCCTCAAATATATCAATTAACACCATTATGAATTTGATGCTCAAGTAGTGACTGCAATGAAAATTCACAGAGGATAGAAAACATAGGTTGGACTGCCAGAAGTTCTGCGTTTGGTGATAAGAGAAACAGATCACAAAGACCCCTGAACACACACATACATACACACATCCTTCCATAGTACCACACTTAATTATTACTATAGATAAGAAAAGGACAAAAATGGGGTCCCGACATGTTTATGAGCCAGTGAATGAATCACAGTTTTGTTGCTCCACATACCTCTGGCCCACCTCCCCCAACCAACACCAGTCGCTGTGCTCAGACACAGTTCACAAATCAGTGATTAATAACTCAAAGAAGGAAATGTCGGATCTACCCTTTCCTTCCTATCTTCTCTCCTTATGTGGATCTCAGGCAGGTGATTTACTTATTTACTTTCACCTCTAAAGAAGACAGGAGAAAGTTGGACATTGACTAAAGAAAGTATCAGATAAAAACAGGATGCCATCTACTTAGCAGTAGATATCAGAATTTGCATACGTAGAACCATTTCACTATTTGATGTGAGCAATATTCATCATCCCTGCTAGCAGCCCCTTCATTATGCAGGTGATATGTGCTTCCTAAAAGCAGGAAGCTGGGACGCTGCTCTGACATGATCCCACGCTAAAACATCACTGCCCATGACCACAACCCGCAGGTCAAATCTTGCAAAGGTGGCGAGCAGAGACCCAGTTGGTTGTTTTGAATGTTTCCTCTGCTCTCTTCTGGTCTTCACTCCACGATCAGCCTAACCAAGGAGAACGAAGTGTGGGTCTTGGCCCACTTTCCTTATCAGTGACACATTTCCTATTATAGTTTTTCCCTAGTGAGGTTGTCTTAGGGATCTCAAGTAGGATGGCTACAAGAAATGGAGGTTGAAACCACTTAATATTCAAATTACCATCTTTCATCGAGATTAGAGCACTTGCTTATGGTTTTCAGAATTGCATTCCATTTTTACATGCTTATTTCAAAATCCTCAGAAGATATTACAAATTTCTTGAGATCAGGGACTATATATTCTTCTCAGTAGTGTCTTACATCTAGTTGATACTTAATAATTCTTTATATTCAGTGAAGGTGCCTGAGATTAGCCATAAGACAATTAGTTCTAATTCTTCTAATATCAAAGAAGAATTCCAAATATTTGTACCAAATATATCTATGTAATTCAAAAACATTATTCCAAAATTTTGAGCAGCGTACAAAAATATTTTTTTTAAATCATAGCTATTAGAATTCCTTTTCAGATAGTAAGGGAATTAGGATAAAATATGGTAAGAATTTTATCATTTATGATGTAACTAAATCCAAGAATGGAAATATCAGCAGTAAGAAACAACACACTTATTAACTATTCAAGATAGATCCACAATGCTCATTTTATGAGAAAATAATGAGCTAGGCCAGATTTACAAATAGTATAATCATAACTCCACAAAATTCAAGACCTAACAAAAGAAAGCCAACAAATTTAAAGGTCTTAGAGTGAGTTCAGTGATAGTGTAATAGGGGTTATACACAACTAGTTTGAAAACACACATGGTTACTACTAAAGTGATAAAGCAAAAGCTATGTCGACTTAGAAAAATGAGTTTTCTTATCTGAATTCTAAACAACTTAGCATCTCTATGTACTCATATCCAAACTTTTTCCTTCTAGAAAAAATTTATGGAAAGTGGACCATGAAAAACCTAGTTGATAACATTTAATTGATCAGTGCCATTTTATCTTTGTACTTATAGGTATCAACTTAGGTACAAGAATTAGTTAGAAACCAATATATTACAAGAGAGCCTATAGTTAGCCACAATTTTTTATTTCCCAGTGTGATCTATCTTTTCCCCATTCCACAGAAAAGTAAGAGTGAACTCTGACTCCCTACAAATGTCACAGCTCAGCAGTTAAAAAACAATTCCAAAATTTGCATAGATTTACCCAAATCTTTGGACATAAGGCAGAGCATAAATGTGTGTGTGTGTGTGTGTGTGTGTGTGTGTGTATGTGCGCGCGCGCGCCTATCTGTATGTTTACAGAGAGAGAGAAATAATTTAAGACAGAACATAAGTAGATTTTCTGGGAGTGATTTACAAACAAGGAATCATGAATATTGACTCCCCAATATTCACAATACCTGAATATTGAATCGTATAAGTTCTATTCATTATGTGTAGAATCCATAACATTCTAAAGGTGATGACACTGCTCAATGCAACTACTACCCATTTACATCTATATTCCTAAGGGTAGGAACCCAGTAGAGGGGAACAATTAAGCTTGTTACATGACAGCTGCTTCTCTACATTTTGGGTGGTTTTTCACAGTCTTCAGATGTTTCAGATTCTTAAAATTTCCAGAAGAACTTTGAATCATTGCCTTATGATATAGGATATTAACTTGGGGAATTTAGAGGGCAAATGGGACTCAGTGTGAGTTGAATAATGTATCTGGAGCTCATTACTGAGATCCCAGCTAGCTGCTTGCATGTAGAACATGTGACTCCATGGGCCAGTGAGAAACTCTCCCAAAGAGAAGATGATGCTTGTTAATGTTGGTCCTTGCCATTTTTGTTAGCCTTTGCCATTTGCCATTCATGTCTGTCTCTTCCTCTACGGAGTGCTTTTTCTTTTTCCTGAGGAGATTCTATTATTTTTTTGTTTCTATTTTCTCCCATAAATTGCAAGCCCCTTCAAGCTGGAGATCAGTCTTTTTCCTTTTGTAGGTATCTGTTTTACTCGTGAATGTTTCAGCAACCTAAATAACAGCATTATCAAGACTTCTCTCTGGAGTAATGGGTAAAGTTATCAAAGCCATGTAAAACAGAACTGAAACATTTTAAAGGAAAGAAAAGTTTTTAATAGCATAAATACACTCTAAGAACAGACTATACAGTGTTCATAATCACATAAAGACTATATATCATTTATGATCTAAACATATTATGCATCTGGCAGTGAATCTAGAAGCTCTGATTTCCTAGCAAATGCCTCTCATGCTCACACGTGGTCAATGGTGCATCCCACTCCTTAGCTGGGTGAGTGTGAGAGAACATCGGAAGCACGGCCTCTACACCGATCTCTCTAGTTACAGTGTGGATGCAACAGTCAATTCAAGCCTTTGGGACATCTTATAATTTTTCCAGGAGGTAAAACCAAGTAGAGATAAAATCTTAGTGGGAATCATTAATATACAAATTTATAGAAATCCAATAAAGAAGAGCATTCATTAGTACTCAGTTAAGGAAATATTCTTATACACAACTGCATATGATAGAATCAAGGAAGGTACCCAGTTTTATTGAAGCAAGAATCAATAAGCAAAGGACACATTTTCCAATGTGACTGAACGAAGGTTGCACTCTTACTATCCCCTAGGTATTCTACGGACCATATACAAAGGACATAAATGCAAAGTTCCCCAAATGCAAAGCAGGCTCACCTGGGCACAGAGCGATATTACAAGGCTTATGATGAGTCTCGGGTCCTTCACACGGCCTTCCCCCATACTGAGGCGGAGTGCATGCGCGTGTTCTTGTTCTTTGGCCTCGACCACACGTGAATGAACACAAACTCCACGGAGACCACTCCTCCCAGACTCCATGGACTGTAATAAAACAAAGAAGCTTCAACAACAGAAGCAGAGAGGCGAAGTCAAAGACTATTTTTCTTTATAATTAAGAAAAAAATTCATCAAATAGACAAGTATGAAGATATTTTAAAATTCAATTGAATTACTCTTATTTGCAACAAAATAAGTTAACTCAACAATCATTTAAATAACAGAAAACTGCATGTACCTCCTTTTGCATTTGAACAATTATTTGTTATAAATTTTAAATGTTTCCTTTTTTTAAATGGAAATGAACCTCTCTCCCTCACAGTAAAACAGTCATGAGTTACTGCTTTGTAAAAGTAACATCAACTAAATTTCTTAGAGTGATCTTCTGGAGTTAAAATTGCATTTAAATAAATAAGCGTCAATTTAATTCTTCCAACATTTGTAAAGCTTCAGGATTAATAAGTTTTATGGTGTCAGAGAATGAGAAAAAGTCTGAAAATTGATGGTATATATTTTAAACAGCTTTTTAGCCTCACATTTTAGAAAACATATTTTTGCCACTTAAAAAAAAATGTGGGTGTTTAAAGTCGCTGTCTTTTGAATAAGAGAGAAATTTCAAAAACTCTGTTTCCTTGCTTAAGAACCTCCTCTTTCCCCAGGTTTAAAATGAGGAGCAAATATGAAGACCTCTTTCTAATAGCCAGAAAACCAGAAGATACCTTTCCTCTTTCAGTAACTGGATGGCACTGGAAATCATCCTAATTAATAAAAATTCTAGGGAAAAAACATATGATCTAATTAAGTTGTGTCTTATATAACTATCAATACACCAGTACTTCAAATATGCCATTATGATGAATTCAAACTTGATCGGAAATACTAACATAATTTTTGTTCCTCCATAATAACCACTGCAAATAAACGCTGACATCTTTTGCAAAAACTCCATTAAGGTTCAATGTTTAGGTCCGTTTCTTATACAGTCAAATCACCAATCCCATCCCAATTCTTTATATTTGGGACAATAAGCAGTAGCACTCCATGGATAATACAAATCAAAAGAAGCCAGGCAAAATGTGCTTTTCAGTTCAAAATTCCTTTCTTACTGTTGAACCTCTGTCTTACTGTTAAAAATTCATGAGAAGATGTTTGATATAACACCCACCGACATGAATAGAGGGAGCAGAAATTTATAATAAAAGATGACAAAGATGTTCATTTTCCTCTCCACATTGGTCGGGGTAAGCAGAAGTGTCGGAGAAGTTATGGGAGTAAATCTTCTGCATGTATCTGCTGACCAAGTTGTTACTTTGAAAACACTGATAGGACACCCTTAATTATGAGGCAGCCTGTTCTCTTCTATTTATACTGTTTAGTTGCCCATCTTGTGAAAATATATTCAAATATTGGAAAAATTAGCCAAATTTAGGTAATATTCAATGAAAAAGTCTTTAAGATTCTGTGAAATTTGCTGGAAAGTATATTTCAAAAATACTATACAGAAAAAGAGTGAGAGAAATTAGGATGTTTGCATTTTTTCCCATTTAAATTTGGGAACACCAAAGAATTTGTATCCATTGGTATAAGAATAAATAGTATGTCCGTATTTAAGTCTAAGGAAAAAAAAATACACATATACCTATATTTACATAATCAATTACAGGAAAATATTTTAAAAGTGACATATATGAATATATTTTGTTATGTAAATGTATACCTTTAAGCAATTTTTGCATTTATTTCTGGTTACCAAATTTTCTCCATTTAAAAATCACCTTTTCTCCCTGATTTTCTATATAAGATGGTAATAGACTATATAGTACTTTTATTTCTAGTTCTGTTCATTTTCTCTTTTATAAAATCACATTTTTACACATGCAGTGGAAAATCCCAGAAGAAAAAGCTGCTTTTCTCTAAAATATCTAAGAAATGTTGATTAATCTTGACGATTTAGTTAAATTATGGAGCAAGAATCCTCTAAAAAGTAATCTTACTCACTACGTTTTAACAGTCTTTATTGCTCCATGGTGAAATTTCATGACTAGTCCACATCAAGTGTAAAAAGCAAAAATATGTTTTTTCATTTCAAAAGGACAAACAATTATTAATAATTTGTAATTTTTGATACTATGAATTAGGAGGAAATTATAGCACAAATCTTATAATTTTATAAATCCTTTTCATAAAGATTTGTGATAAAGATTAAATACTTTTATTTTAATGGAAATTCATTATATAAACTATTTTCAGTGAAGTATGAAAATCTGTAAATGATCTAGTCCATTTGAAAAATGTACCTAGAAATTTAAATCAAATTAATTCATTTTTATAGTTTTCTTCTTTAGACACTAGGTATAATATTACATCTCTGATTTATCTAGACATGAAATGAGGGATACACAATCCACAAATTATGTTACTACCAGATTTTGAAATAAGTATACAAATTATCTTCTGATTTAGATTGGGATGTATAAAATAACTCCTTTAAGTGAAAGGTTTTTTTCTTAGGGAAATAAATGCATGTGAAAAGTATGACATTTAAAAAAAAATCAAAACCATTCCTTAGCCTAAATAGGCTTTTTTTCTAAAAGACTGGAATATATATGGAGTAGATTAGTGGTTCTCAGTCAGGGGCAATAATGATCCCTCCCCCCACCCTCAGCCCCCCACCCCAGGGACATTTGGCAACAACATCAAATGTTGACACTTTTGGTTGTCACAGCTCAGGGGAAGAAAGGGGGCTACTGGTATCTAATGGGTAGAGGCCAGGGATGCTGCCATACATCCCCATATCCTTAGGCCAGCCCTTACAACAAAGATTTATCCATATCAAAATGTCAGTAGTACCAAGGTTGAGAAACCCTGGAAGAGATCATAAAACTGCAAGTCAGAAACCAGGGCAGTAAATGAACAATTTCATGCAGCTCTCTACTTTTCTCAATTTACTTTCTGTTTATCCCTATCATTTTCTGCTCTGAGCCATAAGAGTTTCTGAAGACACTATGATGTCAAAGCAACAATTTTGTAAAAGGCTGGATATCTTAGGATTCATATCAGAAATAACATGATTGTACAATTTAATTTTAAAAACTCTTCTTTTTAAATGTGAATAATATGGGTGAAAGGTAACTAATTTATAACAATATTGATTAGTCTTTAATTGTACAAATAAATATGTCCTAGTTCTATCATTCCACATATTTTGTGGAAAGTGACATTAATAATCAGTTTGTTCTTGTGTCATTTTCATTCATTAAATGGCAAATACACTTGCTTATTCACAGTGTCATGAGTAGGCTATTTCTGATATCATTTTCATCTTGGAAATAAAGTATTTCAGAAAGCTATTTACACTGTTTAAAGTACTATGCTAGGTTTTAAATTCACGTTCTGTCACTTTATTATATATTGTATAAAAACATACACATTTACCAGTATGACAAATAACTGAACAAAATATTGAACACAAAATATTTCATAACAAGCATAATCACCATCTGAAAGGTATTGCAGTTTCCTGTAGTGGGATACCAATTCTACATTTTTAAAATAATACAGTTGCTAAATTATTCTTCATGTTTGAAAAATTAAAAAGAAATCAACAAAACTCTTTTCATTCCCTTTAATTCAATATCTGAACTATAACAATGATTAGAGATACGTATTTCTTATCATCAGTACTATTTAACCAAATTTAGAAAGACAAACCTATATGTATATGAAGGTGAAGAGGAACCAGTAATTAGTCTGTACTTCTTCAGGAGGCTTAATGGTAGAAGGTTTAAGAAACTGAGGGAAAATGTTATAACCCTAGAATGTTATTCAGTTTTCTGGACATGAGATGCAGAGGGAAAGGGAGTGCAGGCTCTCCCCACTACATGTGCTCTCTGTGCCCAGTGAGGGGATGGGTCAGCTACCTCTGGCAGAAGGATGGAGACTTCCATGTCAGCAGGTGAGTGTTCATGGCTAGTGTTTGTTTTGCAAAGTAAGCCCTGAATGGAGAACACTGTCACGCCCACTCAGACTTCCAGTTGGGGATCTGTTTGCCATTAGATTCTATCCCCGTATGTTGAAAGGATCTTGACTCTTCAAAAGGATGCTGACAACATAAATGTATATGTCAAGTACAGCTTAACTCTCTACTGACACTTTTCTCCTTGCCGAATACAAGGCACTTGATCCTGGAGCCCTTAACATAAAAACTGTAAATAGGGTCCACCTTGAAGTACGAATCCAGACCATGCACTTAACCCACACCACATTCCCTCATGAGATCCTTTTACCTATAAAATTTAGAAATGTCACAATTCATAAAATGCCCATCTCCTTACTGCTGTTTCCCTTCTCTTGCCTAACGTACTAGAGTCCCTTTGCTCTATGACCCCTGTTTTTGTCATCTTTTCTCATCTTCCCCTGTCCATGACCTCCTTAAGCATTTTTTCCCCTCTTGTTTCTTTTTATTTTTCATTTTATGTTCTTTCTCATCTACTCTGATTCCCTCTGACTCTCATTGATTTTTCTTGTTTTCAGTGGAGTTTATTGATCTTTTCCTGCTAATTCTGTTTTCCCTTCCTCATAGCTTTCTGCCTGTTTATCTTTTTTTTTTTAAATTGAAGTATAGGTGATTTACAATGTTTCAGGTTTACATCAAAGTGATTCAGTTATATATATATATTTTTTTCTTTTTCTTTTTATCCTGCCCTGTTTATCTTTTAACTCTACCTTTATCTACTGCTTTGCACTTCCCAAGCCCATGACAAAGGGTTCTCCCACCTCACTGCAGCATTCTTCCTCCATGACTGCTGACTGCCCACCACTTCCTTCCTCTTTTATTTTTTCCAGGTCATCTTACCTTTTATTGTGATAAAAAAATATCAAACAGAAAACTTATTATCTAAACCTTTTTAGGTGTACAATTCAGCAGTGTTAAGTATATTGCATAGTGTTGAGAAACAGGTCTCCAGAAATTTTTCATTCTGCAAATCAAGCCTCTGTACCTATTAAACAACTCCTCCTCTAAATTGTTTTTGAATAGGTTGCCCTTGGTCCTTCTTCTGGGAAGCTGGGATTCTTCCTGCCCCTCCCCCATGCCTCCCACTCTGTACTCTTGCTTTTAGCAACTGCAGAATCAGCTTTCTCTGGAAATGGAACTCTCCAGGAGACTTAAACACCCTTCACCAGATGAAAGGCGGCTGCAGTGCCAGGCCCTTTCTTTGTGCCCACCTCACTCCAGAGGCTGCTGGAAGGGCTGTGAATGCAAGTCCATTGTCAACTGCAGTGGTCAATGGGTCTGCCTCACCAACCACCAAGTGGCTGAGCAGAAACATAAACCTGGAGATTCACAGGATTATGTGCCTCGGACTTCTTGAAAGGAAGCCCAGAATCCTTTCAGTACTTATTTTTACATGAAAGTTAGTGGTCTGAGAAGAAGTGCTTATAAAATGCATGTATGCACTGACTGAGAAAATATTTTGATGTAACATGGAAAATCTGATCCTAAGTGGGTAAGCTATTATGTTATGCTCCATTTAACATGAAAGATCTTTTTTTTTTTTTTTCCATTAGTGACTCTAAGTCTACAGAGCAGAGGATGGCTCCAATGAGGGCAGTCACTTGAATGAAATAAACTAACAGAACGTCCTTTGGCCAGGGGCACTATTTTCCCCGATGGGGTCAAATAAGTGGTAGAAAAATAGTTGACTGCCTTAAAGGCTGTATCAACCACTGCCTTAAACGCTGGGTACTGATCACATTTCCAGCATGGTGGCAAATTTCACTATTCCTCCAAAATTCAGTTGGACATTTTCACCATCTAAAATAAGAAAAGACTTGGAACCTTAAATACCATTGGAAACAGATACAGAATTTCAAGCTTATAGTTGCAGTGGGTCAGGAGTCACTTACGTAATTTCTTGACTGCTCTGAAAGCAGAAAGAATCATATACATCATTAAAATTCACAGTTGAATACAAATTACACTTATCCACTCTAATTAAAATGCCTATACCCAGTTCATATGAAAATAACACATCGTTCCAAATTCGTAGCATGACACAATTCAATAACATCCACAGTTGTAGTTGCTGCTAACACTACCTGGACAGAGGGCAGTGTTATTGCAAACCCTTGATTCTCTTAATGGGCCGCTGCAGTGTGTCCCGTAAGGTGATACACAAGTTCTGGTTCGCACCTGCGACCCCTGACCACAAGTAACTGAGCATGTGCTCCACTGGGACCACTCTTCCACGCCAGATTCACCTGTGTGCAAGACAACAAACAAACATGAAATACTGTCTTGAATATTCATCTAGTAAGCATTATACCAAACTGACATTATGACATGCAAGAATAATTTCAATGTAAAAACATGACAGTACATCAAAGGTACATAAAAACATTTCAGAGAAAAAGAAACTTAAAGAGAGATACTACTACACTGACATAAGGTCCAAGTTAGCTATAACCTTGTTAGCAAGACTCCACATCACAAATCCACAGGGCCATGGACAAGTCAGCATTTTTCAACAAGAAGGATTGTTGGAGCGATTCTCTTCAGGCCAATCTAAAGCTTGGTACTTTGATGGAAGAGGAAGCAAAATGTATTGCTAAACTTACTTCTGGCTTTGGTGAGCAAGACTGTATTGCTGTACCCATCCCCCATCTTTTGTTGCATCGTCTCCTTTCTAATGCTGGATGAGGTAGGGCCTTGGAAGTTTGGGCATATCTAATTTTTATTGTGTTGAACACACACATTTCGAACTTATTCCTAGTGCAATTCCTACTTTTTCATCCTATTACAGCTATTTATTTTGTGATAATTTGTTTAAAAACATTCTGCTCACAATTTTTCCCCTGATGATCTACAGTAGAGAAGTGAATTTTACTAGAAATGAAGGAAAATTCCTCTACGATTTCCATTAATTTAATTTGGAACTAAAATTTACTAAAAAAATAATGTCTGAATTCATTAATTTTCTTGGAGTAGGCATCACCCTGAAACTATGTCTAAGTTCTATGATGATCCAAAGTTATGTCCCAAGGAGACTTAAAGTCAAGAATTTCTAAGACCATCTCAATGGGCTTCTAATTCTATTTTAAATTGGTGTTCAGGATAGATTTTTAACACTAATTTGAAAACTTGCAGTTGCTTTTCTCCAAGTACAAAATTGGGCCATTTCCCTGCTGGCAGGTACTAGTTAAATTAAATTTAGTCTTTGTTGAAAAAGTCTACTTTTTCTTCACTTGGTGAAGTGTTTCAGAAAACTTTGTACCACTGATTATCAAGGAGCAAATAAGATTTTACAGATGCTGTTTAGAATTTGATTTGGCTTTGGAATAGAATTCAAAGGATAGAGAAAACCCATTTGTCCATCTTTTTTGGAAGGGTTAGTAAATGACTTAGAAATGACTTGCAGTGCAACTCAAGGCAATTGGTTCACGGCCTGGGACTCCAGGACAGATGGAGTTCGGACCATAATGTAACTCAACTTGCTGATATTTTCACTGAGAAATTCTTTTTCAAAAAAAAGGAGAGAGAAAGATGAAATAAAACATGTGTTTGATAAAGTAGTTCAAGTTACATTCTGGTGTAAGCTTTTTATCTCCTCAAAGGCCCAAGACAACTAGGTCACAGTGCACCAACCACACTTTGAGTAGCACTGTTCAGAAGCATTTGCTCTTATATTGGTCTGCAGTATGCAACCAGAGGTGTAAATAATATAATGCACTTATAACTGGAGATATATATATATATATATATATCATAAGGGCACAGTGGTAACTGGGATGACATTATGTTAACTAGGACATCTTTTCAGTGCTGTGACCAGTGTTTGTCCTGGTCATACTCTATATGTCACCCTTGATTATTTCAGTATTTTTTGCATTTACCAATTTATATATAACACATCTATAAAAATGTTATTCACTGACCATTTGAATAATATTCAAAGCTATGCCTCACAGTTTATTCTTTTACATTAAAGAATACTCTATCAAGTTTAAAAATCATTATTTTAGAAACCCAATAATATGACAATGGTTAAAAGATATTGTATGTATATGTGCACATACATATTTAGCAATGAAAAATTTAAGCTTAAAGTTGGGGAAAATCTAATGCAATTATTTTTGTGATATTTCATCCTATGTTTTTGATGAGATTAAGTGAAGTAGAAATATTATGGTTGAATGTTGTTCATTAAGAGCCAGAAAACCTTGAACATTGTGAATTCTATAATAAGTAAAATGAGAAAGGTTATGAATACAATTAGTTCTATTTTTGCACAAAAGCACTGCATTGTTATGATGGCAGGAGAAAACGTTTTAATTAAACTGAGCAATTAATCAGGAAAAAGAACTACGTTTATGTGCATTTCTGTAAAATTTTGAAAAATCTGGGTTGCTTCTGAATATATGAAGCTACAGTGATGTTGGTCAAGCTAGACAGTGATACCTGGGTCTTGAGGGATTGATAATTAATGCTCAGAATTGGTATCATTCACTGTCCCTCAAACTGATGGTACGTTTTGTTGATCAAAACCAAAATAAATAAATTAATAAGATATATATGGGCTTTCAAATTCTGAATCAAATTTTGCCATTCAAATATTGGCCTACCTACCAAAATGACCTCGTTATATCTTAATCTATAAATTCAAGTGACATTTCCGCGAAATAGTAATGATTTCCCTGCTGCCATGGCCTCATCCCAAAAGGCATGAAGGCTGTTCTAGTCAAGCCCATTGGGGCTTGGTGAGAAATATTTTATAGCAAAGATATTTTGTAAAAAATTTCACTGATATTAAGACAGTTAAGTATACCTCAAAGTATACTCTATTTAATATATGTGTCTTTGGAGATAGCACAAACTAACTTGGTTCCTTAACTTGTAACTAACTAAAGGCATATTACACATCATGTAGAAGGATTCAGGATCTAAGGTACTATTAAGGTTCTTTATTCTGACACAAAACATGAAAGGAAACTGGAAGAGCACTGCTATTAAAGTCAGAAGACCTGTGGTTGATGGAAAGCTACCACATATTAGCTCTGTGACCTTGAGAAAGTCACTTTATTTCTCTGAACCTCTCAATAAAATGAGTAATACATCTATCTCAAAACCTATTTGTGAGGATTAAATGAGATAGGGATGAGACTGCATTTTAAACTACAAACAAAATATTAATATAAAATGTCACTAGTATGTTAAAAATCATAAAATTAGAAACGCACAATTTTATTTTTCTGTTTTAGATAACATGCTACATATTACTAATGTATATACTATTTTCCCCATGGGAATAAAATATTACTTTCCTAAACATGGATGTAAAATCATTTGATAACTATGATGTTAAAAAGCATCAGTAAGCATAATTAAGATGTGATCAGCCATCATGTTGGCATTTAACTTACAGATCTACATTAAATATCTATATCATAGTGCAGCTTTTCACTTCCCTTGACAGTAAATACAAGTGTGTCCTAGGCTATTTGAGTATTGTACATTTATGTCCAAACTAGCCTATCTCAATTACCAAACTGAATAAAGTGATCAAGTTATTTTGATAAAGTAATGCAACTTTACTAAATATTACTCTTCTAAAAAAATTGCCACTTACATTATTATCTTATAGAAAATTTGTTTTTAAATACAGGGTTGACTGATCAAACTGATTGAAGAGGCCAGGTTACTCATTTTGAGAAGTAATTCTTCAGTTATAAGGTCTGATAGCTTTTGTTTTGTTTTTCCTCATGACTAACATACAAATATACTGTGTTTTATTATTCAGTTTTCCCTCTATTGCATTATTCTTGTTCTCAAATTAATGTTATCATTGTTTATATGCAACATCAATTTCTTAGTTTGAAAGACAAATAGAAAAGTTTTATAAATAAAACTTAACTTTTGTAAAATTTTATTGTGTGATACTTCACTGTATTTATCCAGACTACCTTAACATCTGGAGAAAGTATAATTGCAGAAAATATTTAAGGAAAAAACAAAAACTTCTCTTTTTAGCTTTAAAATTGCCTCACGTCAAACCACATATTTTAAAAACTATTTTAAATAATGCAGTTTTCCAGTCTTTTATCAGTATCACTGTAATTTAAATTTAAAATGTCTTATACCTGTACTTACATTTGCCTACACTATATTTGGTTTAAGATGAAATAATAAATATGTATTATTCATTAATTAAAGCATCCGATCAACATTTTCGGGACTTTAATTTTGAAGTTCATTGACTTTTCTGACTTACTGTTAACAACATGGGGAAATAGTTTTAAAGCTCCTCATGGATCTATTTAACAGGCATTTCATTTATTTTATTAAATCACGTGTTACTACATATTAGATACAAAACAATGCCTGGAAAATAATGAGTAAATTAAAACCGAAATTAGTAATTCCTCACTAAGAAAACATAATGTTCCTTATGATTTGAATTTGCAAAAAGGTTCTCAGCTGAAAACTCTGAATTTTCTTGGTGTGTGTCACAGACAAATCCAAAAACTGAATTTATATAAAAAATCCTGGCCAAATTGCATAATATTTATGCATAAATTAATTTTGCTACATTATTGGAAATTTAAATTCTGGTTTATCATTTCATTATTAAGTGACCCCAATTTTAAGGAATTTCAGTAAACCAAAGTCTGAGAGTTCTTTTGCAAAAAGTCAGGATACCTCTAGGCAGAAACGCCCCATGAAATGGCACATGAAGGAGACTAAGTACTCAGCTCATGCCCTATCCCTTCATTTAGGGTCAAACATCCTCTAATCTCCAGTCAGTAGCTGAGACTTATTGATCCTTATAATGGAGAAAAATTCGTTTAGAAATATGAAAATTTGCCAGAACCTGGTCGTGCACTTTTGGACTTGTTGAATCAAATAGTAAAAATGTAAATCACCTTTTCTTAAGTAAGAAGATGCACGAAAAGCCATCCTGATAAGAAAGTTTTCTTCATTTCTGGACTTGGCTGTGACATATATTTTTAAAAAGCTAAAAATATGTTCTTAAGGTAGAATTTATTTTAAATGTTCTTCCTGTTCTGAGAATTCTTTGACCTACTTGCAACTAATGTATTCAAGTCTATTACTCACCCATTACCAAGAGCACAATTCATTAAGAATATTTGCATTTTTAAGTTGTAGATTCAAATCTAGTGTTCTGAATAAATATTATCCTAAGAATATACAAACTAAAGGAAATGTTCATTCTTCAAGGGAATGTCATGAAAATCAATCTGAATGTCATGTCAAAAAGCTGATCATGTACTTGAAAATTCTGTATTAATGGTAAAACACATCATCTAGATTGGAATGTACATGACTTTATGAAGACCTAGATAAAACTATTAGTTTGCAGTTTCCTGAAATAAAAGTGACAGCTGAAAATGTTCATAATACAGTTTAATCATGTTTTCATCTAAGAACGTTCTACATGGAAAGTAAAGAGGTGGAATTATAGCCCATTTATTATGATGAACCAAAAGAGGAATGCCTCTGTTTTTGTATATATATATGTATTTTTTTGGGGGGTGATGCATTTTAAAGTAACCTAATTTATTTAGGATTAAAAATGCTATAAACCAAAAAATCATCTTTGCTGATATTGAATTATTTGAAGTGTATTATAGCTTACTAATAAAGACTGTCAACTTCTTGTTATTTAGCTTATATAGCAAAACTATTTTCAAATTAAAGACATTAAATTCTAAAAAAGTTTCTAACTAATTGTTATACATTTTAACAATCAATTAATATTTATATGATGCATGACACTTGAAAAAATATTCAACATATGAAATATTAAATTTCATTAGCTAAAGTCCTACTTAACATTTTAATTCTGAAAAGTCCTAAAATAAGCAATGATTGATGAAATAACTTTGTTAACTTTCTTTAAAAGTTTAATGATACATTGTAAGTAGTACATTAACATAAGTAAATAATAATATGTAAATCCTAAATGTCCCGCACTGAAAGCAAAATAAATCTTACAAGTTTTTTGTGCACTTTTCAATTCACAGCTACTTCATTTATGGACTTTAACTGGTGACAAAAAAAAAAAAAAATGGCTCAAAAAAATATCAGCTCCAAAAACTGACAAATGTGCAGCAAAAGATCATGAAAACATGCAGTGGTTTCATTAAATTAACAACAATAAATAGAAAAATGTAACTAACGTATTACCAGTTTGTGCCATAAATTTAGCAGCATCAGCTTGTTCCTGAGGGACCCTTTTTTCATGAACAGATCGAGGTCGCTGACTTTTAATTGTATGATCTCCCATCATTCCAAATTCTAAAGACAGAATAAAGGTATATGAAAGCTCGTGTGTAGACATTTCTCACAAATTACATCACTGTCTCATGCAAGATGTTCCTACACAGACCTAGAAGTTACTGATTAAATCCACGATTCTGAATTTTGTAAGCTGATCTGCTTGGATTATTTCTAAACTCGTCAAAAAAATCTATAAACAAGAACAAGGTTTTAAGAAACAATAATAACAGTCAGTGAAATGACACATCAGGTTTCAAGTCAGCTTAATTAACAGAAATAGTGTACTCTTTTCTGATCATGTTTTGAAGCAATACATCAGAAAAAATACAGCCACAGTGCTAACTGCTGTTTTTCAGAGACAGAATCCTGACTGCAAAACAGCTGCTGCTTTGCTGAAGAGCAACACCCCCACATGTTTTTTCAGCACTTTCTTAAGAAGTGAGTAATCCTGTAACCTAGCTTACCTAAGGCAAACATTCACTTGATGGACTATTTTTCCAAAGATGAGGTTGCCCTTGGTATCCTTCAAAGCTTATAGAAAATGATGATTTAGATAATTCTCATTCTTTCCTGCCTTGTCCCCACATAATTCTTCATCCCTGTTCTAACTATTTGTAAGAGAGTGTTTTCTCTTTTAAAAGTTATGTTTAAGAAAGACAGTGACTCCAGGTATTCTGTTATTTAATCCTTTCAACATATACCTCCTAGGAAAGGAAAATAACCTGGGCCTAACTCAGATACAGATGGTGGAGAGAAAAAATAAGCTGAACCAAAGAATAGATTCCACATAGAATGTGTTTTTTAATCTATATGCTTAGAACTCTGTATGAGTTCCATGCTTATTTCACTGTTACTGTAAAATTATTTTAATAAAACCGAAGCCTGATGAATGGAGTGGTTGGTTCTAGCTCACAGGAGTGTAGGTGGGGGAAGAGCATTGCTGAGGGGCAGGGATCAGTGGTGCTCAGTGTTCTAAGAAAAGTGTTGGGCCTTTAAGACCAGGTCTTTTATACCTGACACAGATGACTGGGTAAAATATTGTCTACTGATAGTGCAGATAGATTGCTAGAACTAATAATGTCAACATTTGGGAATGGATAATTTCACCAGCTTATTGTTTTGGCTTTCCCCATCCATCTTTAAATAATCTTCTGCTAAAATATTACAATGTACCTTGTTCAATTAAGCAGCATATTTTTGTATGCACAACTCTGATCTTTTCTGTAAGGAGAAAAGACTAGCACGGGTTTTGTCCAGCGTGGAAGATTTCCTCATAAATATTAAAGTATGGCACCTGACAGATTAATTTGTCAGAAATTATTTCCAGATAGTCTACCCAAGAGAGCATCTCATGAGAAATCAGAGAAATCTACATGTGTGCTTGTTTTTGTCAGTTTAGACAAAATCCAAGGCAGGAAATGGAAATTTTTGTAAAATGTCAGTTGATTTAATCTTCTAAAACCCATCACTGTTTTCAATTACTGCCAACATCCTTTCATTCCATTTATTTCTGTGTATGGTATGTGCTGCCTAAACCCTGTTTCATGCTGCTAATGAGAAGCACCTAATCATATATCATTTAATGATTTTGGAAAGTGAATACTTAGAAAATTTATATCTAGACTCATGCACCATCCAATATTTTACAATATTATATATAACTGAAATTTCTCTGGATCTAAAATAACAAAAGAACTTTACCACTAATTTTTATTAACAGTATGTTTTACCTTCTGTCCTCTTGAATTTATCATTTAAATTGTGTACGTGTGTGTGTCTATCACTTAGGGCATCTAAGTCAGACCACATGCTCACATAAGTAATCTGGAGGCTCTGATGCTTACACTAAGGTAGTTTTGGCACCTGGAGAGCAAAGGACACCAAAAGAAAGTGTCCCATGCTTGCAACTTCCTAACTTTATTACCTATTCTAGTAGAAGGCAATTCTTCAACACAGCGGCAGAATGATAATAGCCTGCAATTTCTTTTCTAAGGGAAAACAGTTTACAGGGACTATGACCCTGAAATTTAGGGGTCTGAGAATATAGGTTGACACTGCTGAGATCATTTTAAAAGTATCATATTCAATTTTTAATGATTTCTGAAATTTAAACATGAGTAAAGTAATTATTTTTAAAAATAAGCATATTTCAGTGAACTACTTCATATTATTAGCTGGAATGTAATTGAAGCTTCTCAAATACAAATTACAAATTTTATATCACAAATTAAATTCCTATATTCTTCACTCTAGTCACTTCTACTTACTAATAATCAATGTTATATGAGCATTAGTGCTAATGCCTTATCACAGGTAACAGTATTTAAGAAATTCTTCAATCATCTATGGACTTTATTACATAATTTTTACACAATCAAAAGTTTAAAATAAAATTTTTGATTATTGCTATCGATATAATTTATATTAAAAATACTTAAAATTAAAACTATTAAATAATATGAAGTCTTGATGTAACTAAATTTCCTATCAGATAGAAGACATGCTAACAATTTAATTCTTTTTCTCAGGTGGAAAAGCAACACTATGGTGGTATTTTTTTGAATATTCTAGACTGCTTATTTCAGACCTAAAACAATCCTAATTTGGAAGTGAAACATGTAAATTTATCTAATTAAGTGAGTTTCTTTTGCCAATGATTATGTGCCAAATGTTTGAAAAACCATCTTTTTTGTTTAAGGGTTATTATCAATGGTAAAATTTAACAACAAATGTTATGGCTGAATCTGTATCTCACAATAGAATACTTTCAAAATATTGGTGTTCTCTCTCAAGAGGATATTATCTTCTTGGCTTATGAAAATTAAGGCCAACTGGATTATCCAAGCTTAGAAAAAGACACGCTATTATTTTTGCTTTTATTCTTCTACTTGGTAAATGTGGGTTGAGGTAAACCTTTAGCATGTTATGCTTTTCTGAATAATATAAGTTCCTTATGGCTATTGATTCATATTCAAATGATTCTGAGTTGGCAAAGATCATATACTACATTAGTTACATAAGAAAAACAGCATAGCCAAATAAAAAGATGATCTGCTTTGGTGAAAGCAATGAAAAGCAGGTTATGAAATCAAATGAAGTCATGTACAGCATAATATTGTGTATGCACATATGGTACATGGCTTATGAAAATACAGGGTTATTTCGTATATCCTTAGGTTGATGGTATCAATGAAGTGGTGGGTAAATAACTGTGTTCATGTATAAAAGTCATATGGCTTCTGTGTTTAGGCACATTTTCTAATATACACTCTTTCACTGTGCTTCTCAAGAAAGAGCAGTATTCTCTGGAAGTTCGATACAATCAAAATCACAGGAAAGAAAGGTTTTGAAAATCTGTTGCTTTATGTATAGTTTTATGTCTTTTCTTCCCCTATCCAGGAATATTATAAGTAAATCATTAAAAAAACAAATACACTTGAAAACTGACTCTTGGTAGTCATTTGTCAATTATGAAGTTTTTGTCTGGAAATCAAGGACTATAATAACGTTGTCATCAAAAAGTTAAAACACACATATATCCATTTGTTATTTTACCATGTGTTTATTCTTCAATGTATGGACAAGTAGAACGTCAGATTAGCTGATAACAGTTATTATTGCAATCTATCTTGCAATATAAATATTAACTTCACATTCTTAGATCGCTTTCCTCTGCACTTCCACAGAAACTACTCCAGCCCACTCTTGCTTCTCAAGAAACTCTGGAAGCTATGTCCTACTTTTATTCTACAGCCAAATTGCACTATTTTTTGTCATGGAAACGGTCGAGTCAACGCACCCTTTTTCTTATTTTCCTCCACTTGAAACACCTGCTCAGCCAGACTGGCCAGCCATAAAGCTCTCTCCAAGTCCACCTCCAATGGCACCGCCTCCGTGAACTAACCAGCCAATCAGAATCAGCCTCTGTCTGCCCTAACTTCCGTTATGCTCTGTGTCACTAATGGACTTTAAATTATTAGATTAAATGTCTTAATCCCCGAACTGGATTATAAAGTTCTCTGGGAAAGAAGTATGTCCTAAGAGTTTTAAAATCACTTCCGACTTTGCATATAACTGGGATTCAATATTTATTCTATAAATAAATTTCACGCTAAGAATTGCTTCTCCAAAAGGAAAATTTCTAGATGACTAGAACCATTTCTTTAACTTGTTTGGTGAATAGTTAAATGGGTAAAAAATAAAATTCTTAGTAAAGTACTTAAAAGTTAATTATGATCATGATTATGAAGGTCAACATTTCTTTGTCAACAGTTTTACTGTGGATAAATATATTCTGAGTATTATTTAAATAATTGAAACATTACTTTATTTAGAACTTAAATCTCATTGCCCCAAAACAAAGTTTAATGCCCTATAACAATGCTTAATTTTTGTCAATAAACATTTATCAATTACTTACTGTGTTAGGTATTAAAAATACAAAGATAAGTAAGAAATAGTCTCTGATATTCACACACCCAAGAAAACTTGCTAAACATGGCCTTAATCTTTGAAATACATAACATTATTTACCTTAATCAAAACATTAAGCTACTCTTGTATGTTATTAAATTTGTTCATTTATTTTTACACTTATTGGAAACAGAGTTGGCAAAATTATTTTGCATGAAGATTTTCTGTGTGCATAAGATATCTTGGAGATATTTAGGTAGTGAAGAGGAGCCCAGATCATCAGTCATTATGATATCCTTCTGTTTTCTGAGATTAATTTTAAAATATTTTTTGAACTATGATTAAACTTAAAAATTGCTTTCTCTCCCTCACCAACTATTTGTTGAGTGCCTATATAGTTAGGCGCTTTATGAAAACATAGAGTTGACTGGGGGAAAGAGTGTATTATCTTTCAGAGTCTACATCATCAAAGATATTTCTAGAACTGGTATAAATTACTGGAAACAAGGAATTTTAAAATTAGACATTATTAGTTGGAATTCCAAAGAATGTTGGTTAAAAAATACTTTTTACTGTTAATTATAAATATGCTAACTTCATTTTCCCAAAGAAGCAAACAGGAATAGAATAAGTGGATGAAAGACAATTTCCAAAGAATTATTTCAAATTAATGACAATTATATAATCAATATCAGGAAATATTTAGATAAGATAAATTTTGAGAATATCCATAGTATTAATATTATTCATAGTATATTATTAATATAGTAAGAAATATTTAAAGTAAACTAACACATGTTAAGAAATATTAGAAATCTGAGAGTTCCACCATTAAAATTTAAAAGGTTAATTGATATTCTTTCCTTCAAATTAATTATTGGTTCTGTTGCTATAATTAGATACCTGGTATATAGGCACCAAGGTGCTATTTATTACAATAATAAAACAGAATCTTGCTTTTCCAAACACTCCCACTGAAATGATTTTATTACATGGTTGGCCATGACTCTGTTAAGTAAATAGGTGATTTTATGGCACTTCTAAAATGGACAAAACATAGTATAATCAAAGGATATTCTACTAGTATATTTACAGAAAAAAAATTAAATGATCAGATGCTTTCATTTAAGTTGTTAAATTATGAAACCCAAAATATTTTATAGAAGTGATTGTCAAATATATTTAGTGTCTATACACTTACACAATGAGCATATATACTAATTTATTTTATTTCCAAATAGAAGTTTTGAAATAATTACATATAATGATAGATTATTTTAGGTCTTTTTAAACATGTATTCAAAAATTATATTATAAAACATCTTACCTAGAATGATTCAGAACATTGGGGTGTAAATCATCATTTTTATACTTACTCTCTCTTACTTCTGGGAAATGTTACTAAATTGGATGCACAGTTCTATGTAAGAAATCATTGATGTGTGAAATCATGTAGGCATTATTTGTTAATATTTATTTTATATTATCCAATTGCATTTTATGATCTCATCTCTTTTTGAGATAACTATTGAATTTTTATAAATATTAGTAATGGTGTGCTTGAAAGTTACTTTTATTTGTTAGTGATAAGTAAAATAAATGTAGAAGCACATAAATAATAAAAGCAATTCTACTTCCAATAGTAAACTACTAGCATTCATCTTTTCTTGTTGACCTGTATCAGAATTTAATTTAGCATTTTAGCACATCAACAGCAAAATCAGATGCTATGCTGTGAGTTCCAGCACCTTTGGTAGGGGACTAACACCCTCACACTGTTAAGATTTGAATAATCTTATTGCTAATGTGGCCCAATAAGATCTTAGGGAATCTGAATTACAAGAAAGTGAACTGGGTTGTCCCTGGTTGAAGCATTTCTGTATTTTCCTAACGAGAACAGGGCTGGCTTGTTTTCCTGCCAAGCTCTCAGACATGCAGTGGGAATCAGGTCCACAGAAAGCTTCTTTTAGGCCTTATTAAGAACCCTGGAAAGTATCTACATCTGATTAAATGTGAAACTTTTGTAGCATTTTAAGAGGCAATGAGTGAGAAATCATAGTTCGATTTCAATTTTAGATAGATTACTGTAATTGAGGAATGGAAAGCAGATTCTAGTGAAACAAAATTAGAGGTAACATAAACTATGAAGAGCTACTGCAACTGTCCATGTACAACGATTTGTGATTGGATAGGGGGTCGGATTTGATGGATACATCGCCAGGAGCTCCTAAGCTTGGGGGAGCAACTGAATGGGGTACCCCCATTAGATAAGAATCAGAAGGACACACCGAATACTGGCCAGTCCCAGCTTACTGCAGGTTGAGTACATCTTTGCACCATTGGATACAAATTGTTGGCAACTAGAGCAATTTTCAGTGCCCCAAAAGTTTACCGGAAAGTGTTTTACAAGAAAGTAACACATTTAGTATGCTTAAAAAGTGACACTTTTAGTATGACATTTTTGATAGATGTTACCTTCGTATATATAACATCATGCATGTTGTATTATATATATTATATTATGCATTTATTTAGAATGTTTAAGAAAAATGATTCCTCTATTATTTTTTTAATTAAGCTCATATCCAGATGGGACTTTTCAACTTGCTAAAGTTCAATCTCATTTACTATAACAGTATAGTGCAGAATAATCTAACTTAAAGCAATATCACTGAATGCATATTTACTGAAAGAAATAATTTAATAATATAATCTGTGAAAATAATTAGTACATTCTATACTTCAACTGAAAGTTAAAAGATTAGATAAATGGTTGCTTGACCAAAACATTTATATATGTGTGTGTGTGTGTGTGTGTGTGTGTATACACATACCCACTGTATATATATACATGCACAGTGGATAATACATGAAATGGATTTTTCATGTTTTTGTCATAGGCACTGGTATCTGAATAATTCTGAAACATATTTATTGCACTTAAATTACATTCACTTGATTCACATGATCTCAAGGTTGTACCTGGAGGTAAGAAAGGAGAATTTTCTCTGTCATTTATGTTTTTTAACTTGTCCATTTTGTTCCTACAGAATTTCTTTTTTACACTAGAAAAATACTGAAAATATTATCCACATGTATTCATGCATCCCTGAAAAATAAGCTACAGTATTAAGAGAATAGTTAAGATGGTATTATAGTTATTTTTAGAAATTACTGTAAACACTATATGTATGTCTTAGTGGAATCATTTAGATTTTTTTTGGTCTATTTTCTATCAACATACAACACCCCTATTCATCCAGATTAGTGCTTTTTGTTTCCAGTTTTGCTTGATATTAATACTATTACTGGTGCTTTAACATCTTTGTCTGCTACATCTTTTTCCATATGTTTTCTACTCTTCAGTGTCATTTTGCTTTAAGCATATATCTTATATAAAACATGTATAGTTGTATTTTAAAAATCCCATCTGATCCTCTTCCCTTTAGTAGGAAATTAAACCCACTGACATTTATTGTATTTATTATAATGCTGGACTTATTTCTTCTATCTTATATTAGGATTTCTCTTTAGCATATTTTCTTATTCTTTCTTCATTTTTCCCCTATTTAAATTTTTTCGGATTAATAGGAATTTTCGGTTACATTTTTTTCTCTAGATATCCTTCTTCAATTATTCAAGTGCTGTGCACTAATTTTATCATATGTACTTAAATAAAACTTTAAACCTATCAATATCTATAGTGAAACTGTACCTGTACTCTTACCCAAACCAAGACAAGAATTTGAGTGTCTATCCATGTCCCACTGTCTTGATACTCATGTATCATTCATTTCCAAGTTCATTTCCAAATTATTGTCCATTGTGCTGCAATAATTAGACTTAACTATTAGTCTCAACTATTAGTCTATTAGTATTAATTTCTCTGTTGATCTCCTTTCTTAGATTTGTTTTTAATTTTGCTCAAGTACATCCTTTAACAGAGAAGGATCTGAAATTGACTCATTTTGCCAGGACATTTGAATACTAGTTTGGCTTGACCTAGAAATTTAAGGTTAAGAAGTCTTATCTTAGTTCCCAGACCAAGGATCCAACCCGGGCCCCCAGCAGTGAAAGCACTGAGTCCTAACCACTGGACCACCAGGGAATTCCCAAGGTTGAGAAGTTGTTTTCTCACTGAATTTTGATGATAACTTGTACCCTGAATGCGAGTATCCAGTGTTGCCTGTGACATATCTCCTGGTAAGAAAATCTGCTTTTCTTTCTGAAAGGCTTTTTTTTTTGGGGGGGGGGGGAGGGTGCCTTTTTTTCTTGAAGTTCTGAAATTAACCAACACATGTCTAGACATCAGTCTTTCTCACTCAGCTTACTTGGTACTCTGTTCCCTTTCTATACAAGCACCAGTCCTACAGCTGAGCACACTTGAGAGCTTTACTCCTGGGCCAACTCCCTCTTTTCTTGTTTTCCTTCCATATCTGGCGTGGAGGTTGGAGTTACTGCAAGCTGTCCTCTGCTTCCATCCCAGCCCCTCTGTATCCACTAAGAACTTCCTCTGAGAAAATTCAACCCCTGATTTCTGACTATTAAAGGGTAAGTGCAAACCATGTTACTTTCCAATTCGTCCTCTGAAGAGTTCTCTTTCTTACTTACATAAACCTTTCAAAAGCATATCCTCTAATTCCTCACTTTCCCCTTGCCCAATAATGTCAGGCAATCTGACTTCAAGCCTCCTCTCCTAAATGAAACTTCTCTCTGGAAAGTCAGTTACCTGTTAGAAACTCACCTTCATCTTGATTCCTTCAGCATTTGACACCCTCCCCCGTCCCACAACTTTTCCTAAAATGTTCACCTCCCTTGGTTTTCAAAGCTGACAATTTGATTTTCTTCCTCCTTTTGACTACTTTCTGTCTCCTCCATTGCCTTAGTAACTCTTCATCCCCTAAAAGCTAACTTTTCCCTTTAGGATTCATCTCAACCCTCTCTCCCACCCATTCCTACAGACTAGGCTATTGCTTTTGCGCAAACAACCATCAGTCTCCCACTCCTGTAGGCTGAGCTACATCTTCAGACCACCTACACTACAGAGCATCCTAGAAACTGTGATGCAAACTCAGCATCTGTGAAAACAAGGTAATCACTGCCTTTATGAGAGCTGGTCCTAGATGTGCATTTCAAATTTATTTTTAATAAACATACAGTGCTCAAGATAAATCGTTTGTGAATAAAGAGCAAAATAAAAGTTGACCGGAAATAATGCAGAATATTTTCTTAGATTTATCAAAAATATCCTGATGGACCAGTTTGGTTATGTAAAGATAGGCCTTGGCGCTAAATCTGGAAAACTGAAGGTGATAGAGAGAGATTATTTTGCATAATAACAGATTAATAATTTGAAGTTTACTGAGGCTGCCGTGGAGACAAGGTGAGGCTTCCTGGGGAAAATAGAAAAAGGAGGTAAGGATATAAGGTTAAAAGGAGAGGAGTAAGGATAGAACCGTCTAGAAAAATGGTGGAAAGTTGAGACCAGAGAAGAAAACTGAAATTCCATGTGGAAGGAACATCAGAAGCAATTTTAAAAACAGTGATATTTAAATATAAATGTATATACTGTGCTGGGGTGAAATAAAATCCCTTTACACTACAACCAACTTTTACTAAAAGCCTATACCCTGTATTAGAAATATTTAAAGAAAAGAAAAATTGATTTCATGTTGAGATTGGCAAGGGACAGAATAAAGAAAACAGCCCCAGATGCAAAATACAAAGCAATGATTGACGACGTGGCTAAAATACATGTAAGAGTGGAGAGGCAGGAACTCATGTAACCCCTCCCTCAAAAAATCCTTAGGGATATTGGGAGTACTGAATCTCTAGTTCTAAATTATGTGGAAGATCAAGCCAAATGTTTGTTTAAAAATTATACTAAAGTAAAGATAGTCTTTCAAAGGCTGGAGGATTTGGGAGCACATCAATGATGACTCTAAGGTTACAACTTGGCGTTCTTATACTGGGCTCTCGGTGTCTCATACTGTAATATATATTAAACATGGTCCCTCAGCTGAGTTTTGTACTTTCTTAATCATATGCAAACTCAAACCTAATCTAGCAAGGAGTCCAAAGTTGTTTACGAGTCCTCACCTGACTGGGTTCTATAAGACTGGTGATCAAGGACTGGCAGAGGGGGTTAAGGATGGCATCTCTTATGTGCTAAATCCTTCCCTATTTCAGTTTAGGGCTTTTCTTCTTCCCTTACCCCAACCTTCACAGGAGACACTAGCTCTCATTACCCAATAATTGTGAACTGTTTCACCAAGACTTAAGTGGGAGATGTAATTAAAATTTTGCTTCACTGAAGGAAAAAAAAGTCTTCTTTGTGTTGTAATTTTAATTTGTCTAATGTTTTTGAATTAATTATAATATCTCTTCAAATCTATGTATTCTGTATATTATTATTCCTTTGCCAAAAGTTTATTTCAGGGTATGTATTCTAGGCTGGGATACACCTGATGTAACAAGTTATTTTAAAGTGAATATACTGGGTTTTTGATGACTAAAGTTTGATGAGTCAACATTGTGAAATATCTGTACTGTACCTCAATTTAAAATTTGGTTGCTTTTTTAAAAGTATAGAATTCAGAACTTTTGGTCTACTTAGCATTTACTTGCAGTCATTAGTGTTTTTAAGAGGAATATTGATAAAGTGTAATATGTAGAAAGAACAGTGCTCAGAATGGTAAAACAGTGAGAACTGTAGTGAGAACTGTCTCAAAAATTACACTTTGGTATCAGGCTTATTTTGGAAATAAATTTTGAGTGCCCAATGGATAAGGTGCTTTAGAGAAGAGAATCTAGTAGGAAAGCTAGGGCAAATTTAAACAATCTAACCTCGATATAGAATTACAAGTGCTATAAGTGCCCTAAAAATAGATTCTGAGTAGAATAAAAAACTGAGTATATTTAGCTTGCAAAAAAACTCAGGAAGAAATAGTAATTTTGTTTGAATGACTGGAAACATCATGTAGCAAAAGGATTATAAATAAACTGTTGTCTATTAAGAAAGAATTACGGGGAAAGGATCAAATCCACAGGATGGACTTTCTAACAATTCGGGATCCATAAAATAAGTGGATGGTCATATGAAGTACCAAGCTGTTGATCAGTGGAAGTGCTTAAGCAGTGGCTGTGCAACTAATGAGTATTGTAGCAATAATCCCCACATGAATGTACCTCTGATTCCTAGAATCTGTGATTCTTCCTGTCTCCCCAACTCCATAGTCTATCAATTTTCAGCTGCCTTGTCTCCATCCAAAGCATATTCCAAATCTGTCAAGGTCTCTTCAGCTCCACCACCACCACTCAGGTCCACATCCCACTAGCCTCCAGCACTGGGGCCATTGCAATGACCTCCTAACTGCCCTCCAACCCTGCCACCACTTCTGCTTACAATCCAGTCTCCACATAACAGAAAGGCAGACCTTTTGAAAGGTGAAACAGATCCTGTAAATCCCCTTCTTAAATTCCTTTCATGTCTTCCTAACTCTTAGAATAAAATCTAAACTCCTTACTCTGAGTCATATTAAGTGCCCTGTTTAATCTGCCCCAGCTACATCTCAAAAACCACCTCACATCCTTCTTCCCATGACTAACCATGTTCCAGCCACACTGGCCTTGTTTTAGCTCCTTAAGCATACAGTGATTTCTTTAGTTGGGACACTCTTCTGATCTTTGCATGTTTGATTCATTTCTTGTCATTCTTATCAAAGCTAAAATCTCACCTTCGAGAGGCTGTCCCTGACCACCAAAAACAAATACAGTAATTGTCTAAGACTTGAATTTAATTCTCTACAGAACTTATTGACACCTGTTTGTGTTTGTTTTTGTTTATGTATTTGTTTAATAACTGTATCCATCAACCCACTAAAATGTGAGCTTCATAAGACTAGGAGGTTTTTCTATCTTGTCCATCACTGTATCTTGGGCCCTGTAAGTGACTGAAAAGTACATTGGAATGGAGAGAGAGGAAAAATAGAGAAAAAAATGTGAAGAAATATATTGTTATTGAATAACATTATGATCTTAACCTTACTCACTGCACTCGGGTGAATTCCTCAGATCTACCTTCCAATTCACAAATATTCCCCTTGACAGTGTCAAATTAGTGCTTAACCCATTCACTGAATTTTTAATTTCAGTGACTGTATGTTTTATTTTTGGTAGTTCTAGTTTTCCCAAATCTGTTTTCTGTTATGTTGTTCTGTATTTATTCTTTATTAGTCATTATTTCTATTCTTTTAAAAATCACTTTTATATCTCTTTTATGGTTTACTTAAGGATTTTGCCTGTTTGCTTTCTAGTTCAGAGTGCTCTCCTTGCATTAATCTGCTGATTCTCCTGCATGGTTTTGGTTTTCTCCTGTGTTTTATTTTACTTTGTTTCACTTTGTATTATTTCTGTTAAGGGTTCATCTTGCACAGCATTTTCCCATGAAACTTCTATAATCCTCACTGTAAAAAGTCCTTTCACAGTAGTAAATTTCTTGGCTCTAGGTTACTATATCACAAAAGCATAAATTTATATCATACCTCTGCATGGCATATGCTAGTATTTTTTTTCTTTTCTTTTCTTTTTCTTTTTTTTTGGGTGGGGGGGTGGTGGTGCCTTTTTTCTCTCCACCAAGGCTCTTGAAAGAAGGCAAGCTTCTTTCTCACTGTTACCTGGGGCCATTGAATAAAATTTCTCTAAACATCCTTGGACAGAAAGTGTAATTCTGTGAGGACCCAGGCTTTATGTAGTTGAATTGATTTTAGTTACCCAAACCTACACAGGATAAGGACATTCTCCTCTCCATGCAGCAACACTCAAATCCTATTCTTAACCATTTAGAGCTTATAACTATCCAAAACATTTAAAAGCCCCCAGCTTACCCCTAATACTTTGTCTTTTGTCTTTTTATTGTTGTTGTTGTATTTTATGGACACCTATAAACCTCCTTTTATTTTCAGTGTTTCTCACTTTTGTTGTCCAAACATTTTATCTAGCATTTCTATGAGATTTTATCAGAGCTGGGGGCCATCCACAACACTCATTCTGGCATATTGTTCAAATTCTTTCCAGTTAGTTAGGTATTGTATTTAGGTGCCATCTTCATCATGAGTTAGGTTCTATTATTATTCCCTTTTTAGATATGGAGATGATGAAGTTTCAAGAGGTTACATTACTTGTCCATCATTTTACAGTGAAGATGTTTTGGTTCTGGGATTCAATAAATCACATGTAAATGATGCCCAAGCCAGGCTTTCAAGTATGAGGCCATATTATTAATAGAATCCCTTTCAACTTTAAAATTAATTTATATCCTTGCACTTTGCATGGCTTATTTCCCTAAATTGGAATATGTGGTTTCATGATGTTAATCATGGTGGAATATGTAATCAGGCTAATGTTTGCTCAGAGTTTTTAATAATCTCAGCTGCAGATCACTTCCAACTGCTTTGTAGGTTTTCCATGATATTCCATGGGAAGGAAAATACATTAAATTAAGTCTCACAATGTGAATTAATATTAAGATGCCCTATATAGTATAATCTTATGGTGTCATTAACATGAGGTTGAATATAATGGAAATGTTTCAGTGGTGAGTAATGTATCATACTGCTCCTTCCCTAATGTTTTCACCCTTGGCAACAGATGCCTTTTTAACTTGCCTCTACCAAAATTTCTTTTATTGAGCATAAATAAGAAGATATATTAATATTTTCAATGAAGAATTTAAAAGTGAATATTAGGCCGCATTAGATTCATTCTCGAAGAGGAACATTAAAAAAGCAGAGAAATTTATATATTCAATCTTTAAGTAACTGAGACTGAACAGGCATTAATTTTGGTGTCCTCTACAGACTGTAAAGGTTTTCTGACTCCAATTTTAATAAAATAATAAAATTCTCACAACAATACTCAATTCTTCTTAGTAAATGGCTGAGAAAGAACTGAACTTCTCAAGTAATCTGTTAAGCACTCATAAAGGTCATGACTGAGCCACACAAGAACTGAATTTTTCTGTGTGACAGTGCTCTATGTTTTTCTCATTCCCTATGATTTTAGAGAATCAGAATTTCCCACTACCTCAAAACAATAGCTTGACCTCAAAAACAAGTCTGGAAGAAATATTCTTCCAGACATTAAAAAAATGAAACATGAACAACTATCAAATGATATTTGACATTTAAGAATGCCCTTTGTGCAGCAAATAAAGTCATTTTCCAAAAAGCCAACATTCAGACTTTCCCAGAAACACATTTGCAAATGAAAAGACATCACCAGCTAAAAAAGTAATTACTAGCCATAAACCTTTTTTTTGCAAACACCACTGAAAATAGTGAAGTTAAATGCCCAGATCAAGAAGAAATGCCCCATCAATTCTCATGTCACTTTTGCAACACTGCTGAATTAGTTTTGCTAACTTTACTGAATGAACATTTTCTTTCTGCTTATCTGCCTTCTCTTGCAGCCTCCTCTAAAGATGGAGACCATCTTATGCTGATATCCAGACAGTCTCACTGAATTTAGTGACTTACAAATTTAAAGTATGGTTTGCTGTCTTGACCTCAGGTTTTGCCCTCAAAATCACACACTGATTCTATAAAAAGCAATCTCCAGGTTTCCTGGAGCAGGTTGTATGGAAAAGGGTGGGTAAAAGCATTTTGGTTCTATCCTGAGAATAGCCAGTAAGTGATATCAGCAAATACATTAACAAAGGTACTGTAAAATGATTATATGCATATATATACCTGGAGAAAACCATAATTCAAAAAGATACATGCACCTTAATGTCCACTGCAGCACTATTTACAATAGCCAAGACATGGAAACAACCTAAATGTCATCAACAGAGGAATGGACAAAGAAGATGCGGTACATATACAATGGAGTATTACTCAGACATAAAAGGGAATGAAATAGTGCCATTTGCAGAGAAGTGGATGGACCTAGAGACTACCATACAGAGTAAAGTAAGTCAGAAAGAGAAAAACAAATATTGTATAATATTGCTTATATTTGAAATCTAGAAAAATGGTACAGATGAATTTATTTGCAAAGCAGAAATAGAGACACAGATGTAAAGAACAAATTTCTGGTTACTAAGTGAGGAACAGGGGGATAGGATGAACTGGGAGACTGGGATTGACATATATACACTACTATGTATAAAATAGATAACTAATGAGAACCTACTAAAATAATAGTGTCACACTAAAATTAAAGAGCTGACATTCAAAATTAGATATGTCTGTTTTCAAGGTCTATGTTCTTTTGCTCTGCAATATTAAACTAAATAAACAAAGGGACAGCATCCATGCCCTGAGTAAAAGTAATTCAAGTTCATTAGGGAAAATAAAGATGCTAGAAAAAATATACTATGTTTATCCCTATTCCACCACCAAAAAATTCTTACTACCATTGTCTTCCAAGTTTTAAACTTTTGCGGGGAGGCATATGTAATAAGACGTTATGAGGTTTCCTTGAGAACTTGTACCAGGGGTGACTTAGTAGTGCAAAGATTTCACTGTTGAGAACAAATTTACCAAATTAAATCTCCAACATCTCCCATGGACACAAGAATAGCTTTTAGCATTGAAAGTCATCCCAAGGTAAGCGTATTGTCAGGTTTTTTTTTTTTCCCAAAAGAAGAAAAAGAGGTCTCTGAAGAATCTCTAATAGTTTTAGGGGAGACTGAAACATTTCCTGGTTGCACATTCACTTAAATCATCAGACTTGCTTGTCAGCCAGGTGCTGTCAGATAAAGAGGAGAGAACACCAGTGGGAGATGCTTCCATGAGACCATGTCAACTACAAATGCAGGAGCGGATTAGTTTTCACAGCTTAGGGAGGAGGATGAGGATCTGGATAACTTCAGGATTTAAAGATAACAAGATTTAGAAGCAGTGCAAGTGATACCCTCTACCAGCAGTCAGGAAGTCACAACAGGCAATCACTTTTGAGAATTTTATGACTTCACTTCGAGTGTAAGGTAAGAATGAAACTTCTTGGTGGAAATGTTAGCAGATGAACTAAGACTGTCAACATGAGGATATAGGCTTATTGACGTTTTACTGTGATAAAGGTTGGATGAGGTCTACAAAACAAGAAGGACCAGGAGCTGCTCTTGGAGAAGGCCCACATTTGGGATTAGAAGAGGAAAGTGGAACTTTGAAGTAAGATTAAGAGAAATAGTAAAAGCAGATAGAAAACCTAGGAGAGTATTTCACCAGGGAAGCCAAGTATTCAATGAATAAAAGGGAGTTTAGAAGGTCACTGGATTTGAAGATGAGGTAATCACTGGTAACCCTCAAAAGAATCAAATAATGTTCAAAAAGATAAAAGAAATAACTTGATTAGAAAGAGAAAAATTAGAATGGATCATTGATAAAGCCAACAGATGTATCTTTCTGAGATTCTAACATATGCAATGAAGAAATTAAAATATGCATAAAAATTAAAAGGTGAAGAGGCAACTACATAATATTGATTTGAATATTAAAGAGAATATTATATTATATTTGTAAATATTAACATTAAGATTTCATTGAAATTAATGATTTTCAGAAAAAATTAGCGATAGTAATTAAAGAAGCAGGAAAAATATTTAATTGTCCATTAAACAAAGAGGACAGAAAATGTTGTTAAAGAATGATATGCAAATAAGGACAAGTTTCATATACACTGGGGAGAGGCTGACTTTTAAACTTTTATAACAAAGTTATTTCCTAATATATACAAAATGTTACAGAACTTTCAAAAGATGAAAAACTACCTAATTTGTTTTATAAAATTAGCATAACAAGATAGCAAAATATAACAAGGATGGTTAAAAATAAAAAGCGTAAAGCAATATAATTTATGTGAAAATCCTAAATAAAATACTAGGATGAAATTAATAGTGCATGAGAGGAAAAAATCTCTCACAACTGGCTGAGGTCCATTCACAGAATTAATTATGTATCAATATTGGGAAATCTTTGATAAAAAGCATAATTTAAAATGATCTGGAAAAGCCCGAAATTCATCAAATTTTCTTAATTAAAATTCTTTTAAAACTAGTGTAAAACAAAGACTGTTGCCCCCCCCTCCAGTTCTACAAGGGTCAAATCATTAGCCACTGCAGCTGCTGACACAGTGCACCCTGAAAGGAATTCAGGATAAAAAAACAGGATAAGGCAACCTGTTCTTTGGAAAAACAGGTCCCTTAGATAGTTAGGATGCATGTCTTAGGAAAAAACTTTAGTGAGCCCAGATTCTGGCACCTTCCCAAACATAGAAAAGCACTGAAACCATTAATTGGTTCCTCGGCCCATTCCTCGGGACTAGCAGTGATCTCTCACCCAGATGTATGCTTGGCTTCCTGCACCCTCTTCGCCAAAATCATATATACACTGGCCTCTCCCTTCACCTCTTCGGAGGAGCAGTTCCTCAGAGTTACTGACAGGCTGTAACTATCCCGGGCTACAGTTCTTAGTAAGGTCCCTGAATAGAACTAAAACTCACAGCTCTCACATTGCACGGTTTTGCTTTGTTTTGCTATTTCAGCCAACACTCAGAATCCTCAATCTGATTAGGGAAAACAACCACAAAAGTATCAAATCAACAGTCCTATCATACTTAGAAATGAAACTCTAGAGACACGCTCATAAGTAAAAAGCACAAAACAAGGATGCTCATCATAACAGTGATTACTTCGCATTGGTTTGGTAGTAGAACCAACACAATTAGACTCAAAGCATTGATACAACAGACAATAATGGGAAAAGAAACCAATGGTCTTTATTTGCAGACAAAATTATTGACCGACAAAGACCCATTTTAAAACTGGTAGGATTAATGATTTCATTATATCTGCATATGTGATAAAATACCCAAATTAATAGCCTTACTACAATCAAAAATAATAAATTGTAAATATTTTCTTAAAATATACAAAAAGCAAATTATAACACAAGCAGTTAATTTAACAATAAATTTGCCAAAGCTGTCTGAAGCAAAACTACAAACCTCAGTCAGAATTATAGAGTGGGCCACACTCAGAGCTTTGCAAGAGGACACATTTACTCCTTCCAATTTCACTTTGCACGTGTGTTATGTGCCTTTGAGGCATCTAAAGGTGAATAGACTTGCCTAATGTCTCAGGGTTAACTGGCAGGATGAAGCGAACAGGAGGGAGAGAAAAAGGGAGGAAAAAGATAAAATGGTGATTACACAGGCCAATACAGACCTAATAGATTTTATTGTAGAAGACTTTCTGTACACAGCAAAGATTTTGTTTATCAGAAACCATAAGTATGGGATTGCCCAAAAAGTTCGTTCAATTTTTTTGTAACGTCTTACAGAAAACCTCGAACGAAATTTCTGGCCAATGCCTAATACCCTAAGGTTTAGCGACAGACCAGAGAAGATATTTGTGGTGATGTTATATGACTACACAATGAACAGACGTAAAAATGAGGATAACTAATACACAGGCTTACTCCACTAGCAACCCAAGTATGATAAACTGCAAGAATAAAAAAATTATTTTAAGGTATTAGATTAGCAAAAGTTAAAAGTTAGACAATCCTTTAAAGAGCTCATTTCATGAAGTAAGCACTCAGAGAATGCTATTGGAATTCAAACTATTTCAACCTTTGTCTTTAGCAATGTGGCAATTCTTACCAGGAACTTTAAAACTGTCAATATTGTGTATTGACTGGGCAATTCTACTTTCCTGAATATATCTGATTAAAAATACTGGAGATATGGTCAAACTGTATGATCAAATGTTTGTTAGTTTCTAACAGCAAACAATTAGAAACTAAGGAACTAGTAATTAATGAAATTAATGCACCATTTAAAAACCATTTCCAAGAAATTTGAATGGCAAAGGAAAATGTCCTTGCTATATTTTTAAGCACAGTAAAAAAAAAAACCCAACCAACCAAACAAAAAACTTAAAAAAAAAAACCCAAAAGACAAAAATAGGCCCACAATATTTGTCTGTGACATCATAAACAATGTTTGCATGTGTTTATAATCCCTTGTCTTTTCCAAGTTATCCACAATGATTATATGTTATTTCTAAAAGTTAGGAAGGGAGCATTTAAAAAAATTTGTTTTCAGCACAATTTCTCTAGAATATACGAAGGGAAACTAAATTCACATATTTATGGAGAGTAGGTGGAAAGAAAACGGAGACCGTGGTCAAGTTCGTGCGTTCTGTAACTGTGGAAAGAAAGGAGGAAACTGGGACAACAGCTAGAGGGAAGAATAGAGTTTGAATATTTGGAAACTTTTTAACCTAATTTGTAAAACTAATTTACAGTTTGAAGACAATCAAGCTGCTGTGAAGCAAGGCGCTGTGGGGAGGCTCCCCGTTTCTGCTTAGTGCTGAGCAATGATGAGGCGGAGGATGGAGGTCACGGACCAGCCTGAAGCAGGTGTCTCTGAAGTGGGACACCTGTAATCATCTGCTTGGCCAACCAAGCAGAAAGGGAAGCCTGCTAGAGGCCTCATTGCTTAGTGATTAAAAGAGATCACAGCATATTTTGCCACAAAATATATCTATTCCCAAGTAGCCCTACAGCTTTAGTCCATAATAAAGGAAGTGTTTTTGCTTAATCCTTATGCACAGTAAATTATGAAATCTCAGAGTAAGAAACAGGATGAATTGATCATTCATTATTCTTAATGTCGCAGGCTCAGGAAGAGGCTTTGTGGAGTTTATGTCAGCTGCAGAAGTGTAAGAGTAGTTTTGACAACATAAACCTGAGGACTAATTAGAGGGATCTTATATATGTATCCTAAATCATATGTGCTTCATCTTTAGGAATAGAGCTCTAAAAGCACAACATGATTTTGGACCTATTATTTGGGACCGTTACTAAAGATATGATTGTAACATATAATGATAATATACACTGGCCAGGTAATGTAGTATATAGGAGACAGCTCCATCAACCTAAACATACATTTTCTTCATTATGATGTCATCCAGTATGAGTCAAAGTTGGCAGCTACACACAGTGGTCATGTCCATCTTTATAAGTGGAGTAAAATTCAATTCTCACATGACATCATCAGTTTTATAAACATCCCTTATTTTAAATTACAAAAAAAAATGATTTATTTTCTTAATGGTCCTAACCACTGAAGTGATGGAAATCAAAACAGAACTTCATTACGTTGGGTGTTTGGGGAAGAAATGGCTCTGGGGGTTAGCTTCAGTGTTTGAAACAGGATCATGAGAAAAACTTGCAAAACAGAAAGTCACAACAGAGGGTTCTTGGATGCCCATGGTGGGAAGTATGTTCATGAAAGCATCCTAAATGTCTGTCAATAAGCAAGAATGAAATCGGGATACAGCCAAAAATACAGACTATTTTGCAAACTATGAAAGATGAAGCAGATGCGGGTGTACGGACTTGGAAGCACCTCCAAAGGTACATTGTGAAGTGAATAAAGTGTCAGGTAACTTGCACCTGATTCCATTTATTCGGACCTTCATTAAAACACGAGTGTGCTCCTGTGTTTGCTTGCACACATGTATAAATGTCTCCGAAGAATCACGCCAGCTGTTAACATTGGTGACCTCTTTGTGTCAAGGTCAGGTGGGCAAGTATCAAAGTATGTGGTCAAATACTCTTGTACTGTTGGGGGTTTTTACAATAAATATTACAATACAAATTTTACAATAAATATTAATATTCATATATTAGGTAGGATAAATTTAAAATTGGCACTGAACAGCTTTTTAAAAAAGCCTACAGATTACAAAAAAAAAAAAATGTCAAGCAAGTCAAGTACAGGAAAACTCAAAACAATCCTAATCCCTGTAAATCTGCATAAATGAATAGGAGATTGTATATCTCACAGGCAATTGTAAACTGGATGTGGCTCTGGGCCACAGGCACATACAGGAAACATTATGTAAAAGCTGAGCATTCATTCGGGAACTTAGCTGAAGAGAGAGGTGCTCACAGTAGGACACCACAGTGCAGATTCACTCTACATCACCATGACACTCCCCTGGTTTGGGCAATGATGTGGGAATCTCTTTCAAGTCACACCTAACTCAGTTCTGCAGTCAAAATACAATGAAATGCTGGTCCCAATGAGCCCTGTGTCTCTTCCACAGGTATGGTCCTTTGCATTATTTTGTTTCTAACATAGCTGTACTTACAGGGACATTCTCACACAAGTCGTTTTGAAATACGATTCTCAAAATGAATACTTTCATGCCTGTTTAGGCACTTTTCTTTTTTGGGGGGTGGGAGAGGTAAATAAAATGATTTGAGGGAATGGCGCTAAGGAAAGAACTTGTAGATGTTTTGGTACAATTTACAGGAAAGGTAAAGGTAACCCAAACATGCGTGCACTGTCTTGGTGAAGGGGAAGTCACCCCCGTGGCTATGGGAAGCCAACCTAAGGCTTAGCTCTCCCTATCACTGTTTCCCAGGGTGTGCTGTCAAAGAGACACTCTGCCACGCCAGACGCTGGGGAAGGGGGACCCCCATCTTGCCCAAGTTGGTTATGTGGTCACCCAATTTTATGATGGATTTCACCTGCTCATTCAAGTAATGAGTTTCAGTGAAGTCACACAAATGGCGGTCATTTTAGCCAGTGGCCAGTTTGTGCATTTCTGGTAGTGACTGATGCACACTTTTTTTCCAAGTGTAGCACACATTCCATTGCATTCAGCCCATCCTCCCAGCCGTCACGGTCTGGATTCTTGATATCCTGAAGGAAGATTTCGCCGCTCTGTTGGTTCTGCAGCTTCATCAGTTGCTCAGCACGTTCCCTCTCCTCACGAGACTGGTGAGGAAAGTATTTGGCAAAGTTCTTCAAAGCCACACCATCGCGGTCAAAATAGTACGACATGGACAGGCAGACACAGGAGGCTCGAGCTGCAGGTTGGTCTAGAGGTTGGTGGCGGCCTTGGGGTCCTGGCGCACCTGCGAGGCGGATGCGGTCGGTGGTCAAGGAGCGGGGCTGCGGGGCGTTGGGGCGGCGGCGGGGACCTGGGGCGGTCGGAGGGCACTGTGAGGTGGTGGCCCGTGCTGCCTCTGAGGGGCTGGAGCAGGGGATGAGCGCCAGGTTCCGTGAAAGGGCTGTTGAAGCGGGAAACCATGGTGATGCTCCACGAAGACTGTCTAGGCGCTTTTCTTACTGTTAATAATTAGACCAGGCTGAGATGCGCTTTCTCAGAGATCGGGTAATGCTGAAATTACTAAACTGGAAACCAGAGGCCACACAGAGGAATGTGATACTCCCATCATGCCTGCCTAAAAGGTCTTGCCACTTAAATTTTGCTTTATCTTCTTTAAAGGTTTTAGAAAAAATAAACTTCTACCATGTTTTAAAAAGTTTAGATTGCCTAGGAAATAGCTGTTACAGTGTTTAAAATGTCTATCAGTGCCTAATTCAGAGCTGTTGAATCAGAATTTATGGTGGGAGCCCCAGGAACAAGGATTTGTAACAACACCTGGTGATTCTGCAGCCCATCTCTACTTCCTAATAATGACGCTTCCTCAAAAACATTTATCAGCCATCACACACTGTCTACAAAAGAAGTTTGGTTTGACTTAAAATATGACAAGAATTTCACAAGAAATCTATATTTCTGACTTCTATTTAATGTCTGAAGATCTGGCACTTAAGGCCAGCCTTCTTCTATGGAAAAAATAATTATTTGGACTAGTTTTACCTTTTTCCAGTCCCTATCATCTCCATCAGTTCCTAAATACCTTTCTTACCAGTTTCAGTAATTAATTTTACCTGTTAGGACTTGTGGTTGCTAAGGGGGGCAGGAAGGATGAATTGGGAGTTTGGGATTAGCAGATGCAAACTATTATATATAAGATGGATAAAAAATAAAGCCCTACTGTATAGTGCAGGGAACTATATTCAATATCCTGTGGTAAACCATAATGGAAAAAATATAAAAAAGATCATATATATATATATGAATCACTTTGCCAGACAGCAGAAATTAACACAACACTGTAAAGCAACTATACTTCAATAAAATAAAATTTTAAAAAGTTTTGCCTGTTAGCAACTCTAGACTTTGGAATTTCTCACGCCTACATATAATCTGTCTGTTCCATCTCATAACTCAAACCTAATGTCTGACTTTGAGACAGAACTTGGTAGAGAACCCCATATATACACCACTATGTGCTAAAAGCTCTAGCTAAATTATTTGGTTTGATTCATCAAAAGGGCCTTGAGAGATTACTAGGATTTCTTCAGGTTGAGTAAGTGAATGAGATTTAGTTATTGCTCTTAAGGTGCTGTAAGTATTACAAGTGTTATCAGTATTACAGGCAGCGTTATCATTTTATCAAGTTTCAAATAGCAGTAATTCAATTTCAGGTGTCCTAATTAAGTAGGACTTTCTATTAAAAATACTCATAGGGTATTGGGTGGTTAGCTCTTTCATGATCAAGTCTGATTTCTAGAATAATAAATGCATACTGAAGCAAATAAATATGTGTTGGGTAGGCTGTAATGTTTTTGAAATATCATCATCAAATTTGTAACCTTGTGCCATTCATTAAGAAATATGTGTTCAGTACTTTCATGGTGGCTTCTTGTTACAAGGTAGATCATTTTGGCTATTTCTCGATTTTAAGTAATAATAGATTTAGAGACACAATATTATGTAACGTCATCATCATTATTGTTATTATGATAACTATTATTATCCTGAAGCTGTTTAACTTCAGGCTATCAAATCTTTTATATACTGTCATCATTTATCATTGACTGTTACTTAGAAAGTTGCTCTTGTCTTCCCAGACAATTTACCTCCTTTTCACTGAAGACTTCTTTCATGGTTGCATCTCGGGGCCTGTTGATAGTGAGCTCAAGTCAGAAGTGGAAATTATGGGCCAATTAGTTTTTCCTTTTTTTTTTTTTGATTTCCAGTATTTGATTATTTTTCTTAAGCTTTACTGAGATATAATTCACATGTGAAATTGTATAACATTAAGGTGTACATCATGTTGATATGACATACTTCTATATTGCAGAATGACTAACCATAGAATTAGCTGAAACCTCCATCCTGTCACATAACGAACATTTCTTTCTGTGGTGAACATATTTAAGGTTCACTCTCTTAGCAATATTCAAATATAGAAACAGCACTGGCAGCTATAAACATCATGCTGTACATTAGGTCCTCAGAGCTTAATCTTATAACTGGAAGTTTATACTTTTTGATCTGTATTTCCCCATGTCCCCCAGCTGTTGGACAACCACCATTTTACGCTCTATGATGTTGACTTTTTAGTTTGATGAAGTCCTATTCATTGATTTTTGCTTTAGCTGCTTGTGCCTTTATTTATTTATGTATTTATTTTTGGTGTTTTCCTTTTTTTTTTTCTTTCGATCTTTATTGGGGTATAAGAGCTTTACACTGTTGTGCCAGTTTCTGCTGTACAACAAAGCAAATCAGCTGTATTTATACACATATCCCCATATCCCCTCCCTCTTGAGACTCCTTCCCACCCTCCCTAATAATCTTTGTCCCAGATTAAATTACATGTCCTAGATTTCTTGAGGAGTCCAGTTAAAAAATTCTATACCGATAAATACATTCATACATAACAGAACATGTGGATTGATATTTGTTTCTCTATTCCATACTCAGAGAGCCTTCACAGGCAGCAGAGACCTTGCAAAGGGGTACTCCCTGATATAAAACAATTTAGAGAGTACATCAAAAGCATATTACATGACGTCAGAGAGACTTTGGAATCACATTGTCTAAGCCCTTCATTCTACTCTGTCACACAAAGGTTAAGTTGAGAGTTCTAGTGCCAAGATCATTAGGTAGAACTTTTTTTTTTCAGTTTATCAGCCAAATGGGAAATGTCACATGTGATTATGTTTGGAAAATGAAAAATTTTTCACATGTATAGCAAATAATACAGTTAATCCCTCCGATGTCTTATCTAAACAAGATCCTAGGCTTTTTCATGACATTTTTCAAGATTGTCATACATCCAACTTTTTAAATCACAATTTAGTGTTGAAATCTCAACTAACAGTGTCTTATCTGTTAAGGTTTTCTTTAAATTCTTTTATTCCACATAAAAGTTTAGGGACATTTCTGAGTTTTTCTGGTATAATATGAGGAAGGACAGTGGGCAGTGTTCTTTGATCAGTGACTCATAATGAAAAAAGCAAAGAATCTCCAGGCTACTGAAGAGATGACATGCTGGTTCTTGCCTAATGAAAGACAGATTACAATTATTTGACACTGCCGTATGTTAACAATCATCTTCTACATAGGAAAAACATTACTACAGATGGTTTGATTTAGTGTCCTAAAAAGGTCGAGGGAATAAACCCTATATGGTTAGTACACTTTTTGGTGTGATAATAGACAATACTGAGTGAATAAAACAACTGAGTACATACGGCTGCCCCTGCCATTTTGAATCAGAGGTAGCAGAATGAATAATGCCTAATTACTTATAGACTGCTTTCAGAATACAGATGAGAAAACGTGGTACAAAATTGTGGATCCTCTATACACCAGCATGATGTTACTAAAAACCTGATGTCATGAGTGATAGAAGGCTTGTAGTGAGTCATCCCTAGTTTTAATCTTGTCCACTTTAGGACAGTTCTTAAGCTGAACTCATATATTAAGAATAATATGTTTCTTACTGTTAAGACATATAAATCCACATTAAATATTATTAATACGGTGAAATTTCTCTCATTTTAAAAAATATAGAAATATTTTAACAATATTAGTTTTGAATATTCAATAAATATTTTTAACCATAATACTATCACTCTAATTCAACACATTGTTTTGCCTTTTGTGACTTCTCTTCCAAGCTTTGTTCTTATATATATATTTGGATAATTTTGTTTTCTGCTTTTCTGCTTAAGATTATTTTATAAGAATTTTCTATTACATGATGCAGTATACATAACTATCTCAAGTGTTTTTTATTTGCACTTTCATATATGAATTTTCCCCTGTTGTTTGGGATTTAACTTGTTATAATTTCACAATAGTATTATAAGAAATGATAAAAGGAACATTTTCATACTTTTAATTTTTTATTGTTGTTTTGTTATTTTTTATTGCTATAAGAACATTTACCATGAGATTTACCCCTTTAACAAATTTGTACTTAGTATAGTAAACAGTGTCTAAGAGGTCTCCTAATGACCCCCACCTCCTAGCATTCACCCCCTTGTGTGGTCCCCCCGGATTCGGTAATCACATAGACCTAACAGAGGTCAGCAGAGGTGACAGGACATCACTTCCAAGACTGGGCTATAAAAAGACTGGATTCTTCTGCCTCAGGTGCTCCCTCACTTTCTCTTGGATCACTGTCCTGGAGGAAGCCAGCTACCAGGTTGTGAGTCACTGTGGACAGGTGATGAACTAAGATCTGCAAATAACCACAGGAGTGAATCTAGAAGCAGAACCACTGGCCCCACAACCATCACCAGGTGAATCTTCAGGTGAGCTGCATTCTAGCCAAACTGCAACTTCATGAGAGGCCTTAAGCCACAGGCACCCAGCGAACCTGGGAGCCATACTCCAGACTCACAGAAACTGGGATGTAATAAATGCTTGCTGTTTTCAGTTGCCAAACTTTAGGGTAATATGTTATCCAGCAATATATTACTAATACAAACTTCGGGAACAGATGTGGGGTACATTATAAGAAAAATAATTCCACAAGCATGGGAAAACCATTGTTTCATTTACTGGGAAACTAATTCCTATGCTAGAAGTGATGCCCTTTGGAATGTCACAACAGTGGATAAACCTTCCCTGACCCCACAGATGACAGTGTTGGCAGAAGCGTTGTGGGGAGGGAGGAGTAAGTGTCTTAGTAAGAGGAACGCTGCCCCTTCCATGGTGAAAGTGGTCCACTGGTTGACACCCTGGGGAATCCTGGCACACCATGGCCTCAGTGTTGGTCTCCACTGCGGGCAGCCTGGGTGCACACCCTGGAAGCGGACTTCTGTCATTACGTGGAAGCCCATATTGCTGAGCCCATGCACAGCCTCCTTCCTTGTCACCGTGGCCACTTTGGTCATGAGCCCCTTGGGTGATGGAAAGACCGGCTAGGGAAGCAGATTAACTTAAAAGTCCACAGAATGGGTCTTCCTATCTACTTATAAAGATTCTTCTCTGCTGAGGTCACCCTTTAGTGAGGCTTCCAATGAGATACACGTATCTCCAGACTAGTTGCCTGCTTGGGGAGGTCTATCCACGTACCTCTTCCCCAGACTTCCTTGTGACCAGTTTTCCAAGTACGATCCTCCTGAGTCCCCGACAATCTAACCAAGCATTTAGCCATGGTCTGTGGGTCTCTGTGGACCTGTACTTCTGGTTATGCACCAGTAGGTAACAAATACACTTAAGAACATTCTCAGGGTTGAAGGTAATAGTAATTTTAATGACTTTCAGTTATTATTTTCACACTACCATTACATTTTTTCACTGCCACCAAACAATAAGTGAGTGTTCATTTGACTGCCATCTTACTGTTAATTGTTATATATTTTTTAAAATTGGCGATTAAACTACTGTGTGCCAAGCACTGTGTTCAGGGTTTCATTTTTAAGAATCCCCTTTACTACCTTCAAGGCAAAATGTCAAGTTCCATTTTCTGCTGTTTACCCTCATCATAGTGTTCATGTTTTTTTTTCTTAGTCATCTGTTGAACACTTAATTTAAAAATATTAATTCACTGGAGTCTTTAAATGGTATATATTAAACGTTTAATAGTGTAATATATGCTTCACATTGTTTAGGCAGAGGTTTAAAAATATGTATATACTAATCTTTCGTAACTTTCTTTCTAACACAGTACATCTTAGAAAAATACTTTTCTGAGGCATATTTGGTCTTATTATTGCCATATTTAATTTTTTTATATTTAACATTGTAGTCCATTTGGCTTACAGTTTGTTACATAGATATTATCATAGTGATATAAGAATGGCAGAAGCATTCCTCTGGGGATTAGTTTTACTGCATGCAAGTTTTTGTCCAAAAGGCTTTTAAGTTGTAGGTAGCTGTCAACTCATTGTTTAAAATTAACTCTTTTAGATTGGTCTTAGAAGTACAGAAAAGTTGGGAAGATAGTACACAGAGTTCCTAGCACCATCCACCCAGTTTGCTCTACTGTTAAAATCTTCCACTACTCTGGTACATTTGTCACCACTAATGAACCTATATTGTTACATTATTAGTAACTAAAGTCCATATTTTTCACATTTCCTTAGATTTCAGTGTCCTTTTTCTGTTCTGTGATCCCAGCCAGGACACCAACATTAGATTTAGTTGTCAGGTCTCTTAAGGCTTCTCTTGGTTATGACAGCTTCTCAGACTTTCCTTGTTTTGATAACATTAACAGTTCTAAAGAGTTCTGGTCAGGCATTTTATAGAATGTCTCTCAACTGGCATTTGCCTGATATTTTTCTTATGATTAAACTGGAGTTATGGGGTTTGGGGAGGAAGGTCACAGAGGTAAGCTTCCGTTCTCATCACACCATATCAAGGGTACCTGCCATGAAGGCGACTGATCACTGCTGATGTTGACCTTGGTCTCCTGTCTGGGGTAGTGTTGACTGGTTTCTCATCTCTGCTGTAAAGTTATTTTCCCCCCTCTTTCCATACTGTACTCTTTGGAAGGAAATTACTATGTGCTGTCCATACCTAAGGGGTGGGGAGCCATGCTCTAGCTCCACACATTGTAAAATAACTGCCAAAAATAAAATTTCTCTGGAAATAAACACTCTGGAGCTTTGCTATAATGTGTTTCTCTGCATGTCTTGTAGTAGACATATTAAATCTGAAGTGTTGATGTTTCACAATAAAATTATCTTCATATCCTCTTCCTTCTGCAATCCTTTTTTTTTTTTTTCTTCCATATCTAAACACCCTCCCACCAGCTACACATACACCAGTTTAGATCAGTTGGTGGGCTTATTGCTGTGTCCTAGCCATGGAAATGCAGGGCTGAGATTAAAGTCTAATACCTCAATGAAGCCAGGAGGAAAAAGTAAGTCTAAGGTTGATCTTGTAACCTGGGTCAGGTACCTGGAGTGGCAGCTGGGTATGGCCAGTGGACCAAGAGATTTATTGACTTTCAGATAAGAGAATTCGTTTTTTGCTTTCTTTGTTTATTTAAAGCTATTGGCTCTGATTCCAAAAATCATGTGTTAGAAACCATTTTCCTTATTATTGGGGGTAGCAACAGAACCAAGGTGCCTCGCCCAGCAGACAGGCATTTTTATCTCTGATGATCAGATGGGATCAGGTGACAATTTAAAATATTTTTTTTTAATTCTTAATGAAACATCAGATGCTCAATCCCCATTTCCATTCTCATTCCTTTTATAGATTCTCTCCTTTCCCCACATATTTTGTGCTTCCCAAGCAAGAAATGGGTTTGTGTCTGTGAAACTTACACACTTAGGAGATTTTACCTTTGTAAGTAGGATTAATTAAGGCAGGAAGCTGACAGTTGGGAGAAGTCATAGTCAATTAAAAGGAGAAAAACCGGTTCTTGACTAAAGGAAAATTCTTCTCATAATTTTCTGCTTGCTCCATAACTTTAGAATTGTAACTTAAAAAAAAAAATGTAATTTCTCTCTCTCTCTCTCTCTCTCTCTCTCTCTCACAGCTAAGATCTGTCTTTTGAAAAGAGAATCTTCTGCACCATTTCACGGCAATCTCTGACCATGGTCCCAAGGTAATGTGGATTTTTCATCTGGTCTTCTCTGTATATAAGTGTGTATCAGGACATAAGGTACTTAAAGAAACTATTATAAATTCTCCAGTTCCTTTATATACTTTTCAAAACCCTATGTGATTATTAGCTTCCAGGTCAACCAGTTCTAAGGGAATTACAGCTTTCAAGGATTACTTGTACCTGAATCCCCATCCTTCTCTTTCTCCTGTCCATCATTAAGTGTTTATGTTCCCCTTAAAAGAAGCTTCCAGTTCTATTATCTTTTAAATCCACAAAAAGGCTGTGATAACCTTGTTTCTGACTCTTGTCCTTTTTCAGAACTTTCTGTTCCGCACATGAACTTGCCGCCCACGCAAAGATTTATCACTGTTTTCATTTCACTTTTTCCCTCCTCTCTAATTTCCTTTAATAACAAAAGACATGTTTTCTTTTTAAAAACTAACACTTTGATTTTTTATACAGTTTTTTCTCTGCAGGCATAGATTAGTTTTGATATAACACAAACATGATAATACTTAACATTCCCGGGCCACCACCTATCCCCCAACATGTTCAGATTTCATTTATCTATTGTGGTCCTTGGATATTATGTGTTTTTAACAAGTTTCTTGGTTCCTTTACTTATCAGGAAACACTGATCTGAATAACTGACATACTGTGTAATACATTCATTCTCTACCAATATCAAATTTCGAGACAGCAAGACAATATTTGTATACTAATATTTTGAGACATGGAATATTTTCATGTATGAGAAATTTAGTTTAATCCCTCAAATGCTCACATACAACAAATACTCTTCCCTTCCTACAGCACACATGGCAGATCTATGCTGTAGAATACAGATAGGTTTGTTCAATTCTGCCCTCTCGGTATATTCTAGAACCCCAGACCCAGAAAGATGCTCTCTTAAGCATCACAAAAATTTGCAAAATCCTGGACACTAAATACACATTTCTCAAGACTTGCAAAAATAAAACAAAGAAAATGAGAGTGCAAAAGACAGTATATTTCAAGTCAGCGTGACTCTTCAAATATTTAAACAGGAAGTGTAGTCTGCACACATTGAATTAGGGAAAACTATCAGTCTCAGCAGAATCACCAGCTTGTGAAGTCAATGGAATATTTTCTGAATTAAGGAGAAAGGGGATGCCACAGTAGAGGTACATCTTGGAAACGATTCTTATGCTAATGATTATGATCTGTTTCAGAAGGGAATGTCTTCTAGACTTTTTGTTTCTTGTGTTTGAAAAATACATTTAATACCACTTCAATTATTTTTCCCACCCACTCCCTTTACTTATGAAATCTAGATTTTGACAACAGTGTTCTCTTTCTTTCAAAAATGAGGTTTTTAGATAACCTAAAAATCCAGTCTGTTAGGAATCACCAAATGATAATGGAATCCCATCTAATTATATACACATTGGAACACTGAAATAAAAAAAATACGTTAATTCACACAGCAATTGGATTAATAGTTATTTGAAGTTAACAAATTAAGCTTGTATCTTAACTCTTATGATTTGAAGTGAAATGTTTATGCCAAAATGACTGGGGCACACCACATGTTCCTCAGACTCATTTAAATTTTTGAGATCAGAATGAGTTAGTGTTTTGATGGAGCTATCTAAATAATTACCTCATCTGCACTTCACATGCCATTAATGCAATTTTTTTTCATACTAACCAATCCATTTGTGTATACAACATGAGTTCACAAGGTAATTATCTACTTTCTAACAGGCCCCTTTGGGCAAGGGAGGAAGGTTAGGGAATCACATAGTCTTTTGAAGGCTCATGTAATTTTCACCACTTGAGAATCATCTGCCTTTTATTTTCTCATAGTCTAGCAACAAATTAATCATACAAAATTTGTAGCTCACATAGTACAGAGAATCCTTCCTCAGAATAGACATTCTAGAAGTTCAACAGTTATATCAGAAAAACCTTACAAAGCTCATAAAATAGGTCCCATTTTTATGTCCCAAGTTATTCAGAATACTAAAACAGAGACCCATTTTGCTTTTATTCTTTAATGTAGGACATTAGCCAAATGTACCATATTCCTATGTGGGGAAGTTTCATATTATCTAATTTAATAGGTACCACCTGCTAAGTAATGGGTCATGGAGTAACTATGTTTAATTCAACGGGAAAATGAAAGAATTAGAAAAAGATTTCAAATGAGCAGTTACTTTACAGTATTAGATTATCTACAATTTGGGGACAACTTTATTGGACTATTTTTTATACTTAAGGCTTAATTTTATATTACTAAAATATGTCATTTAAAAAAATCACATATGTTATCTATACTTACATTATTTATCTGTACCCATCTAAGAAATTTTATGCTTTTCAAAAAGCCTCCTGGAGTCACCCATTTGGATATGGGACTAAGTTTCAGATGAAGGAAGATATATAAGTTTGAATAGAGTTAAACTTAGAATTAGAAGCTGTTTTCTAAATCCAACTTTATTTCCCAAACCCTTGGTATTTATGAAAAGTACACATCAGCATAAATAAATGCACAGAATTTCATTTTTAATTTAATTTTTAGATTTGAAAATAAATTTAGAATTCAGTAAACTCATACTTTTGAGATAAAACACACCTGCTTCATACTAGCATATTCAGTTATACTTTATTTCTCTTTTCCCTTTATTTCCTTGTTCCTTCACTGGCCTTTTCCTTTTGTATTTTTAAAACACTCATAGCACTGGAACAGGAAGCATAACACGGCGGGGGGCGGGGGTGGTGAAAAGAGCTGCTTGTCCTAGAGGTACCCTTTCTTCTTTTTTTTTTTTTTTTAATAATCAGCAGTATAAACCCTCATTTTAAATACTAAGGAAAAATACTGGCTTTCATATACTTAATTTCTTTATATTTAACTTTTAAAAGACAAACGTCTTTTAAAAACTTAAAAATTAGGCCCCATCAATTTTATGCCTAGAGAAATAAAATTTTATTAAAAGTATCATTCTCTGGTTACTTAAGTAATGGAAGCAGTTCAACAGGCCAGCTGCTTTACTTCACTCATATAATGAAAGTAAACAACTATTTTCTTGAGTGACAAATTGGTCCCTATTTCTCATGCATTTCCAAGAGATAACAGATCCTTTCTCTTTCATAATACTCTGCCAATCTGAGAACCAAAGATTTTATTCTATGTTGTTTTCTAAATGCTAATAGTGGTAGTGTCTACCTTCTGTTATTATTGATAATTCTAGAAAATACCCTGAGCAAAGACAGTGCAGTGCTTTCAAGGGTCATAGAGACCTCAAGAATAAATCAGAGGTAGACATCGGAAGGGCAGTAAAGAATTAAAATCTTCCTCTGGTGCTGGAAGAAGCTGAGTGGAACTAGAGAGCCTGGGAATTCCATACTTGAGGCTTTACAAAGCACAAATGTTTATTCCACATGAAGTACTATCCAAATTGTCTTTCAACACATATTATTTTAGTTTCTTCTGTTTTAATGGACTTTTCCAGGTATATATTTTACCAATCTGTTTGTGTACGTTCCTCTGAGCATTTATTTGCTGAAATGGACTCACTAGACAACAAGAGATTATCCACGGAAACATGTTTGTAGTTACATATTCCTAGTCAGGCAGTCTTTGTTGGTACTTGATCAACCCTCAACCACACGGAACGGCACACACACCATACGACAGGCACTCTGAGAGGTTTGAGAAATAGAAGACATACATGATCCCTGACCTCAGGGAGTTTATAGTCCAGTGAGGGAGGCTGAGAATGAGGGCTCACGGGAGACCTCGCTGAGGAAGGACACCTATACGGAGACCTGAAAGACTGAGAAGAAGGGACACTAGAAAGAGTGGGGGAAATGGGGAAGGGGCATTAGAGAACCGAGGACAAAGGCCTGGCCTGGAAAGGATCAGCCTGCTGGGAAAGCTGTGTTTGGAACAGAGGAAGAGAAAAGGGAAGAGCTGATGGGGCTCTTCCTAGTGTCTCTACGATGATGTGACCGGGGCTTTGGTTGGGAGACTGAGATTGGAGATGTCTCCTCAGAGTCGTGATGCAGTAGCCTGGACTTTATTCCAGACACTGAAGAGCCACTGGGGATTTTAAGCAGGGAGAAGACGTTCTAATTGATATTTTAGGAGTGTCACTTGGTGGCTGAGTGGAAACGCCACAGCAGCGAGACAGAAGTGTGTTAGACGTCTCTGTAACACGCTTATCAATCAGTAGCCACCAGCCACATGAGGCTGTTTGAATTTAATTAAAATGAAACAAGATCTAAAACCCAGATCCTCACTAGTCCCATGTGGCTGCTGGCCACCAACCCAGATGGCACAGATCGAGAACATTCCCATCAGTGCAGGACCTTCTCACTGATGCTCTGGGACAGCATCCACATCTTCCTGGGCTCCATCCTTAGCCTCTCTACCTTCCCATAGAACCTGCCAGCTATAAGATCCCTCTTGGCTTCCTCATCCTCATTCCTCATTTTTCCTGTTTCTTCCACTTCTATGCCCATTTTGATGCCCCCTGCCCCATCAGCTCTTCCCTTTTCTCTTCCTCTGTTCCAAACACAGCTTTCCAGGAGCCTGTTGTACAACTTCCTAGAGCCGCTATGATGGCAGTGTAAATTCAAGATGTCCATAATTGTATTATTTTTCCCTGTAATCATGAACTCCTCCTGACCCCTCTATTTTTTAATTAATGGCACTACCAACTTCTTAGTCACCAGATGGAAGCGCCCTGCACTCCTTTCTCAGGCAGACATTCAATTATACATAATCTATTTTCATAATGTCTCTTACATACTTCTCATTTCCAGTATTGCCTAATTAATTCTTGCCTAGGCTAATTTTATAATTTCCCCAATAAAATTCATTCCAAATCAGCATTGGTAGATTCATTTTCTTGAACTAAAGTTTCAACCAATGTCTTCAAAGATGCTCCTTGCTGAAAGATACATACTCTTTTCCCAGGACTGCTGTGAAAATAATATTAGATTTCTGACTTTGCTGTTTCTTACTCTTTTTCATAGCTTGCTTGCTGTTGCAGGAACCTGTCCCATGCATTTCACTCTCAAACTTTGTTCGTGCAATCCCCTCTCCATCTACTAAGCACCTCGCCTCCACTTATGACTATCCAAACTCTCCTTTACAATTCATCATAAATGCTTCTTGCTCTCTGAATTTGTTCTTTAGATTCAAAACTTGATATTTTCTCTGGTTTATTCCCAATAAAAGTTTTTAATGTCTTTTTATTCTTGAGTTTATAATTTTTTGCCCTGCATTACAGAGTTTATTAATGTCTTCTACTTGATAATCTCTAAGATCAAGAATAGTGTACACATACTTATATCTAAGGCAATTTATTTAATTGAATTAAGTAGAATATACAAATATCTCCACATTCATTACAGATTTCATTGAGGCTCTCAAGGAATATTCTGCCTTGACTTATCCAGGCATCAAAAAAGTCTAATGTCCTTGTAAAGATTTCTCAAGTAGAGTGTAACAATGTTCCTTTAAAAAAAAAGTTTGGGAGTGAGAACTGAAGTCTTCTGTCACTTTCGAGTCACTTAGATGGACTGCTCTTACCTGTGAAAAGAGGCATACAATGTTCTGTTTTGTCAGGGCAAAAGTATTCTCTAAGGATAAATTGAACATCCTGTGTGAAATTCTGAACTGACTGTACTTACCTGTAAGTCAGCCTCTGCCAAGATTTCAGTTCTCAGATTCTTTAGCCCAAGTTGAATTCCTGAGAATGTGAAAGTCATGATCTGCTCTTGGATACTGAGCGCCGTTCTCCTGATGGGCGGCACATACAGTGAAGGACAGACATGCTGACATCTGGATGAGCTAAGTGCCTTATTGTTTCCTTAGGACTTTATTGAAAGAGGGATTTCAAGAAAAAATGCCTTTATCATTTAAATCATAACATGTACAGAATACATCGTTGAAGTTTTATTATTTGCATATTCTTTTGGAGAAATCACTTGAGAAAATTTGAAATTCATAACTAGTGGATGGCCATGTGTAGAGTTTTACAACAGTACTTACTACTATTTATATCTTCACATAACACTATATATAATGCTATATATGTAGATAGATAAACAAATACAAAGGAATATGGAAATATTACTCCATAATGTTGGGTTGATCTTGCAAATGCTATTAATGTCACCACTGCTGCTCATTTAGATGTCAGGGATATTTATCTGATGTCCGTCTGAAGCACCAAACAGGATAGCCTAAAAGACAGACATCGTATACCTGGTTCCATTAGGTGCTGGTAGGTAAACTCACTGTCTCAGGTCGATTAGCTAACAGTCAAAATCCAGGAACCAAATGCAGATGTAACTTTCATAAGAGTTATTGTTCTAAGATGCTTCTTTTGTTGTTATTTTTGTTATTATAACTTAAATCATACATGGAAATCAAGATACTGAGCTGAAATGAAGCCTCAATTTCAATATTTGGATAAGCAGAAAAATGTTGATTTACTTAGTTGTTACGGGTCATTAGTCACACCACTAAAACATTTTTCTTAAAATTTATACACTAACAAATTCTACTTTTGTCCCACTATCTTACCTACCCTAATCGAGCTTATCTTTCCCCTGACAATGACCTCTACCAGGCCTCGTCTTTAGCCATTTCTAATATTTAAAAAATGTGTGCCTAAAAGAAAATACGTTAGAACACAAGTTTTATATGTCCTACTTTCTATTCATTTGGGTCAATTAAAGTGTTTGAAGTTAAATGTGAAACACTAATTCCATAAGAAATTGAGAACATAATATAAAGTTTCCAAATAATCCCTGAAAATGCTAAGAATCAAGCACACTCCTGTTTCAGAGCCTCCCCTCCCCCATGTCCTGTTCCCTCAGACTTAGATGCTCTTCACTCCAGAAATCTGCAGAATTCTCCCAGGACCATGCCCCAGTGTCATTTCCTCCAAGTGACTATCACTGACCATCTACACAATAGTAAGAGCCTCCATTTCTCTCTAATTCCTTACTGTGTTTATCAGTGTACACTTAGAATGTAAGTAGAGGGCAGAAGCTTTATTCTTTGTTATGTACCTGACACCCAAAGTGTGTGCCTGACACCTGACAAACACCAGTTGAATAAATAATGAGACCAAAATAAAGCATCCTTTGGACAATGCAAGCCTACACGATTTCTGCCTCTTCCATAATCAGACAGAAAACTTATGTTTATGAGTGGATTAAACTGTTAATTACGGAGTAAATCATTTTATACTATTACCACATCGCTTCTTATTAATACATGGAAACAATTATTACACTGCATTGATTAGCTACTTTTGTTACTGATCTGCTATAAATACCTGAGAAGTGTGGTTACACATACTTTGCAAAAGCATTTTCTTCTTACCCTCTCCTGTCTCCTCTGTTCTCCTCTGATTGGTCCCTGAACACCATCAAATTCTGACCTCCCACTGTCAGTCTCAAATTGTTCCTCTACCCCCAAATTTCCACCTACTTTTCTAGTTTTGAGAAGGATAAGTTTTCTTTAAGTAACTATGATTTTGTGTGAGAAACTGAAAGGCACTGTTTTGGCATGCAGAAGGCATAGCACTTGGGAAGGGATGCCAGGGAGAAGAGTGAAGACTCAGCTCTTGCCACCCACCAGGTGTGCAAGCAGAGGTTTCAATTTTTATGATTACTCATGCTAACTAACTTTGAAATCTTCCCCGTTATGCTGTCTGCTTAGATACTGGTGAATATAAGTTTCTCCTTCAGTAGCAGTACAGGGCTACCACTTAAATTTTGACTTTTACAAGAAATGTCTCTTTTGACATACTTTAGGTGTTTTTATGAGGATAATCCCCATAAGAGAATGGTAAAATAAATTACATGAGACAATGTTGGTAAATGTCACCACTTTTATTCGTTTTAATTAAAACAGACATTGTACAAAGAGTTTAGTAAAATGAGCGCTATTGATGTTTCATATTTTTTTGCCATGGCATGAAAAATTGTTTTGCAATAAATGAATAGACATAACAAATCTAGTTATTTCAATAATCTTTTAAAGCTAGTTGTATTGGTTGATAGTCATAAAAATATTTAAGAAATTGGTTTGAACACTTGTGGGAAATGGGCAAAGAATAAGAACAGGCAGTTCAAAAAGGAAAAATACAGATGAGCTGTGAACAGAAGAATGTAATGTTTACCTACAAGTAACTCACAGATGCAAATTAAAACCCTGAGGTCATACAGAGCGAAGTCAGCCAGAAAAAGGAAAACAAATACCATATGCTAACTCATATATATATGGAATCTAAAAAAATGGTACTGATGAACCCAGTGACAGGGCAAGAATAAAGATGCAGATGTAGAGAACAGACTTGAGGACATGGGGTGGTGGGGGCGAAGGGGAAGCTGGGATGAAGTGAGAGAGTAGCGCTGACATATATACACCACCAAATGTAAAATAGATAGCTAGTGGGAAGTTGCTGCATAACACAGGGAGATAAACTCGATGGGTGATGACTTAGAGGGCTGGGATAGGGAGGGTGGGAAGGAGTCACAGGAGGGAGGGGATATGGGGATAGATGTCTAAATACAGCTGATTCAGTTTGGTGTACCTCAGAAACTGGCACAACAGTGTAAAGCAATTATATTCCAAAAAAGAGCTTAAAAAAAACCCTGAGGTACATTTTCTAGCTACTAGACTGCTCATTGCTTTACTGTTGAAAGAGTGAGGGAATGGCTATTTACATATTCTACCCAGGGTGTTATTGACTTCTATAAGACAATTTGAAAATACGTATGATAAGACGTAAAATTGCACAACTTTGAACGAACATCTTTAGAAATTTACTCCCAGTAATTAGACAAGTATGTGATACATGTACATGTGTGTGTATGCATGTGTATATGTGTATTTGTGTGCATATGCAAATATTTTAAGATGACAGTATTTATAGTAGAATCTATTAAAAACCATCTAAAAAGTTACTGAAATAAAATTTAATACAGGTTATAGAGATGATGCTGTTTATTATTACTCACTGAAAAGACATTCACAACTAATTATGGTTTGAGAAAAGCAGGTCACGCAACAGTAGATATAGAATGATCACATTTTCAGTACATAAAATATGATCACATTTCTATAATAAAAATATTTTATGTGTATGCAGAGGAAATAAGCTAACATAAATCAGTGGTTATCTCTGGAAGGTATGATGATGGCTGATTTCAATTCTATTTCTTTTTTCTGGTTCAGTTTTTTTAATTTGGGTGAGTTTTTTAAAATAATTTTAAAGGCACATTGAAAAATTGCTTAAAAAATAAACAAGGTATTTTGGTTTGAGATAATTTAGTAAACAATGAGTTATGACTCATTGTTTGGAAAGGAACAGTGGATAGGTCCAATTATGATTTTGGGAAGCTATTCTTGAAGAAGGAGAAAAAGGGTTTATATATGAAACAATTCATACTTCTGACCAGAGGTCTACTTTACTCTCCAGGAAGAGAATATTAGGATTTAAGGGTCGTCATTGCCCAAGCTATGACTTGTAGAAGAATACCACAAAGAAGGTTATATTAACAAAGTACAGCCACTAAGGAATGAGTATTGTCCTTTTGGTTTATGAAAAATATTAGGTAATGAGAGAGAGGTAAGCAAATAATGTCAAATAGGTAAACTCCAGCCCACTAATACTAGCAAGATGAAGCACCAGGATTTGACAGCGGTAGCAATACAAGTGCTCTCACCTACTAGCCTAACAAGTAGGTGACAGTGTAGGCTGAGACTAGACCACATTTCTAGCTAATGGGCAAGCTGTATATCTTATTGGAAAATATTGTTGTTACTAATTTACTGAATTAGAATGCATCCAGCATTCCAATTGATTAAATAGTGCCAGAAACTATTCCCCAAATGTATGAGGTACAAATTTCTGCTTTCCAGGACTCCTCACTTTTCCTTGAGTTCCATATCCAGACAATTACCCAGTCCCATCTCATCTTGTTTTCCTACTTTCATTTGATCTCTCAAAAATACTCCTTACTTTCTATTTTCATATCTATCACTCCAGCCTTCATTGACTCAGGCCAGGATTCTGACTCCAGGCTTCTAAATGTGACAACTGTTCCTTCTTTGCAATTCCTTTGTTAAGGCTCTCACTGGATACTTTTGACCTGTCTGTTTGCTTCCAGCATTTCTCTGCTCCAAAGCCTACAGGGGGTCCCTGTGTCCGGTATCATGAAGTACACATTCTGATGGCTGGCATTCAGTATGCTTTGCAATCAAACTGCCTGACTTCTGATTATTTCACCAAATTTCAGTGACCCCAAAACATCTTCCTATTCCCCCTTCTATAGTCTCCACTACTGTTAGTCCTGAGAGTCATAAATCCTCCACTTAGATCGTTCAAAATCAGTTTTTCAAGATCCCAAGAGAAATCCCTGACCACTGTGGGCCTCTGACATGTCAACATCTGCTCAATTGATTAAGCCATTTTATTGATACACAGGTTGCTTATTATAGTTCCTCTACAGTTGTCCTGAACTGTGATTTAAATTTGTTATGATTAGTTAACATTTCCTATGTGCATGTCTTTTTTATCCAACAAAATTACAAACTCTCTGACATCAGGCACAGTGGTCTTCAAGGTGGGTATGAGTACTCCCAGGTGGGAAATGAAGCCTTTGCTTAAATTCCATGGGGACTCCGATCTGAAATGATTTCCTTGAGAACTCAGCCTTTTCAAAAAAGGCACATCTTCACAAAGAAAACCACCTCCCTCTCCATCTCTGTCCCTCTCAGATTGTCCCCATATTTAATAAAAGCCCTATGCTGGCCTCAGGCTTCCCAAGATATACTTGCCATTCTCTCTCTGCAGCCTCATCTCAGACACATACCCAATCCTGAGTCTCGGGGCAATTTCATGCCTCTGCCTGGAGCCCAGTTCTGCTTTTCTCCACCCACTGCTGTATCTCACTCTTCAGATTTCAGCTCAATACGCTCATGCTGTCAGAGAAAGTCCCAACTCTCACTCCAGTTCAGGTTCATCCTGCTATTGTCTCCACTGCATCCTTGCTGCACTGGTCACAGTTTCTATGTGGCTACCATTTCTGTGATGATATGCTGTGCATCTCCTACTGGACCCCGGGCCCCAGAGCACAGAAATTGTGTCTGTCTTATACACTGCTTCATCCCTGTGTCCAGCAAGGTGTCTGGCATGAAGGGAGTACTCAGAGTATAGGGAAGGTTGTTTTGATTCCCCAAATTAAATCTATTTTAGACCTAGATGAACTTTGGAGATCATGAAACCCACATTCAGTGAGGGACAAGGCAGGTGCTTGGAGTTCCAGTCAATTTCTCTTTGAATCCTGTGACTCTTATTCATGATACATCACTGAACAAACATCCACTGACAGAACACAAATCTAAGCAGTATGCTTAACTTCTAGTTTGACTTCAAGCCTCATTAATTCTAACTGTAATTAAATAAACAAAATATCTACAGTTTTAAAGGTATCTTGCCTCAGTATTGCCATCTGTATACTGTGGTGATTCTTCACAAAAGCAGCTTGGGGAGCCTATCAGAAGAACAGATTATAAAATATCTAATTTCTTTATCACTTTAGTACTTGGAGAAGAAGAGGGTTTCTTTTAATCATTTACCTAAAAGAAAGGTAAACATTATAACATGGTCAATTAAGGATTAAAGATAATGAAATACTTAAGAAAATTAATTCCTCTCATATGTCTTTCTCCATAAACAGCTTCATAGAGCATCTCAGAAAGACAAATTTACCATCCTGAATTTTCTTACTTTGCAGGCTGGTTCCTCACACCTGACTTACAAAACCAGTAATAGATGAAGCAGCTAATGGGACTGTGTTCTTACCCAGTGGCTCATCCAGGGAAATAAACATTAGAGGCCTGTTTGGTATTACACTAGTTCAAAAAGTCTTTTTAGGTGTTGTACAATCATGTTTATAGTAAAATCAGGGAAGAGGAGGAAATCTATATTGCCATGGAAAAAACCTGACATAATTTGTATAAACCAGCAGAGTTGAGGTTTCTTATGTCACAGGATAATGGAGGAGCCTACAAACCATTAAAAAGAAAGGGGGTGAGCCCATCCACAGAGTAATTTCAATTCAAAGAGAGAATATAAAGGATATTATCACCAAATAGGATAAGCTGTTGAAGGAAGGAAAGCATTCTTTTAAGACTTTGGAAATAATATACTTTTTAAAATTCCCAAAAAAGCATTATTCTACTGTACGTTTAATACAATAAAATGGAAATCTGTAGCTCTTTAGATAGAAGAACAGTACTACATGGAAAATTCCCAACAGGAAATGAGAACTTCGGTATCCTGTGGCTTAAATGCTACACATGAAAGAATAATAACTATTATTTGCATGCAAACTACATGCATTACCAATATTGAATCACTACTTCAAAGGATTTTTTCTGAAATACCTCAGGACTCTACAATCTAAATATATTTTTTCCTTGTGGTAATAGAGCAATTACTGATAATATCCATAATTTCCTTCAGAATGAGATCCATGTTATGTCCCAGGTTTAGAAAGAGCATTGGAGGAATATTTATGAAATTAATGGGGATGTAACATGTCTAAGCCAAAGTCAAATAACCTTAAGAGAACATTAAAGATTGCTAATGGATCTAGTTTATCAACACTTCGGAGGATACAATAGTGTACCGGAAGGGATTCATAGGTTTCACACAAGCAGTTATGAATGGACCACCATAATCACAGATCTGCGTACATAAAATGTGGATGTAACTTGCCTAGCAAAATAAAAACCACAATTATAGTAATACTTAAGTGTACATCAAATATTTTGTTTACTCCAGTATGGAACCAATGAAAATCATAATCATTTTTATTATTTTAAACTGAAACACAAGCATAAATGAAGCAAATCCTTGTTTTATTCACTTATCAAAAAAGCTAATTAAAACCTATCTATTAAAGAAGACAGCTACCTTCCAAAACATGAATCAGAATGTTCCACAATGAACTCTAATCTCCAAGAGATTCCATGCTGTCTGGTCTCTGAGACTAAAACTCCATGACCCATTGTTCAGACTATAATGTTGCCTTATAATAGGATTTGTGACTTATCCCCAAACACCTACACACACTAAGTGGAAAGCTGCATGAAGAGAAATGTGTCTTAGTCATCTTTTACGCTGTATTGAATAAAGCCTTGAGTACCCAAGCTAACTTAAGAAATATTTCCTGAAGGGAGCATAGTTCACCCATTCAACATATACAAGCCAAGCATCAACTCTGTGCCAAAGTTGTGCTAAGCACTGAATGAAGCAAATGTCCTTGCCTCAAGGCGCGTAACAGGGAAGAACAAATGTGACTCCATATTAGATCTGTTTCTTTTACTTCAACCTTTGTGCTCTGTGGCCTGTGCTTAGTCATGCTGGCTCTGCACCTTTTGTTAAGAATGTTGCCTATAGCCTGAAATATACAAGATAACCAGTCCTCAAGGCTTTGACCTTTAAAGGTATAACACTTTTCTATTCATACAGAGATAAAAAGTTGCAGAACAGATAATAACAGTTGTCTTGTTGGAGGGTTTCTAGGTACCTCGTGACCTGACCTACATGGACAGATGCAAGAACAAATGATTCCTGCACCAAGAAGTCTGCAATAACCAGCCACCCCCTGCCCCTTTTAGTATAAAAGAAGCCTGAATTCTGACTGGGGTAAGATGGTTCTTTGGGACACTAGTGTGTCATCTTCTCAGTCTGCAGGCTTTCTGAATAAAGTCACTATTCCTTGCCCCAACAAATTGTCTCCTGAGTTCCTGGCCTGTTGTGTGGCAAGCAGAACAAGTTTAGACTTGGTAACAGCTAAATATTGACGGCAAGTAACAGAGCAACTGCAATAATATGTGTTTGGTGCTCTGGTACGTGAAGCAGCCAAAGTGCTGTGGGATGCTGGGGGAGCCTTTGTGAAGGCAGGCATTCTAGCAAAATGAGCCCTGATGAATGTGCGGGACCTTGGCAGGTAAAGGTGGGGTGCTTAGTAAGAGTGATATGATGCTGTTAGTAGAACCAACAGAAAGCAAAGTAACAGGATGTCCATGGAGAGAAGAGACCTCAGATGAGGCTGCAAGGATGGGCCTGGATGAAGAGCCATGTCGCACACAGTCGTCCTCCAAACAAGGAGCAAATATTAAAGGCTTACATTTTAACGTATGTATCTTCTGATGTATCTTCATAAAAGCGATAGAAGTCATGAATATTGGTTGACATTATTGAAATAAAGACATCTTCATGCAAATTTAAGTATAGGTAATTCTTTCCTAGAAGGTCATAAAATTAATGTACGTCCATATTTACTAGAAGGTGAGTCTAATAATTTTAATAATGATAACCAGGTTGGCTTTTGAGAGAAATCACCCTGAAACATAGAGGAAAGAGGGCAAGAAGGCAGGGTTTTTCAGTCATAAAATTGTGGATTTGACACTGAATATGTAAAAATATCCAATGCATATTTTTTAATACTCCTTTTAAAGAACTTTTAAAAGAATAGGAGTTTAAAAGCTGGGGCTATGGTAGTGCTGAGCTACTTGCCCCAGACCCAGTCCCCAAGCAGTGGAGTGCCAGCCCATTGGTCCTGCCAGTGCACTTCCCAGGTGAAAGCACAAAATAGCTTTCTCCTCATATTTCCCAACCAATAAAAGTCCAATTAAGAAAATAAACCACAGAAGATATCTTTTTTCCTCACTTGTTTTTTTTTTTAAATTAATCATTTTAATTTTAATGACATTTATTGTTCTCTTTTCAATTTTACTAGTATTCCATGTTCATTGCAGACAACTAGAAAAACACAAAAGCATAAAGTAAAAAAAAAAAAAAACAGTCACAGGCTTTCCTGGTGGTGCAGTGGTTAAGAATCCACCTGCCAATGCAGGGGACACGGGTTCAAGCCATGGTCCAGGAAGATCCCACATGCCACGGAGCAACTAAGCCCGTGTGCCACAACTACTGAAGCCTGTGTTCCTAGAGCCCAGTGCTCTGCAACAAGAGAAGCCACTGCAATGAGAAGCCTGTGGAAAGCAATGAAGAGTAGCCCCTATTCTCTGCAACTAGAGAAAGCCTGCACGCAGCAACGAAGACCCAATGCAGCCAATAAATAAAAAAATAATTGAATAAATTTATATAAAAAAAACAGTTGCCTATGATCCCAACCCCCTCCTTCAGAGATAACCACCATTAGTATTTTGATGCATTTCCTTTTTAATGTCTCACCAAACTGATGCAAATAATATTGAACTTTTGATTAGCTTTATATTCCTTGGTCTTTTTACTTTTTAAGTTAAGATTTATATTTTTATGATTAAAAATAAAAACATTGATAACAATACCTAGGATATTATAGGCAGCCAATATTTGTTGAATAAATACATGAATGAACTATATTAGTTTGTTCTAGGGAATGATCACTCTTTTGATTTTCTTTTTCCTGTAAGTGTGCTGTGAAAAATGTGCTGCCTTCTATTTGAATTGCAACGTCTGGTGACTTCTTTAAATATCTTCTTCATACAGTACACACCCGTCGAAAAGCACTGATTTTGTAGTTATTTACACTGTAGTATGAATTAGGAGTTTTGTGGTTCTCTCATGATTCACAGGATATCTAGCTTTAGCAAGCTTGAAATGAGAGTGTTGTTAGATGGAATGGGAAGAGATGCTTTGGAGAGTGGGCTAGCAAAAAAGATAATTTAATGTAACAGAGCCTTTGACTGTATAAAAAATTTTACACTTAAGGAAAAAATTGACCTAAATGTCCTTTTTTCGAGTGATAACATTATGTAATTGCATAGGAAACAGGAAGGGATGACACAGGCCATCTTTAACACTACAGCTTTATGGCCATGACTTGATTTAGTTGCAGGAGTTGTTATCAGAGGGGGAAGCCTGTCCTTTTGAGTCAATATAACGGCCAGAACCCTATCATAGCCTCTCCTTAACTCCAGGCAGCAGCTGTGTGAATCAGGATCTCTGGTATACCAAACCTTCTGATAATATAACAATGTCCTCTGATTTAGAAATCTCTCCTCTTTACAGTTTCAAGCAGTCCTATCACACTTAACTACTGTTATAAAGAGGCTACAGCTTGCACATTGCCATTTTACATCTCACAATTTGTTATGCTGTCATGTGGACATGCTTTGAATACAATTGACCTGGGTCAACATGCCAGTGGGAAGAGTGGAAAGCCTCAATAGGCCAATCTGTTTTGGCTCATTTGCCCTAAATTTTATTGAACATAAGAATTAACTAATACCTCAAAATGACTTGAATGGTGCATAAGGTAGAATTTGTCAATGCCTGATCACAGTCTGAACTAAGAAAGGATGCACACTGAAAGGTTGACTCTCTGATGTATTCTGCTAATATTTCTCAGTACCTAAATACATAAAGCCTTTTGACACAAGGCTCTTTTAAAATTTAGAAATAGCAGATTCATAGAGATATAAATATTATAATCACAAGGAAGCAAATAACAAAATTCTGAGGTCATTGAGGAAGAGGAACATCCACCAGTGATGCTGCCATGTGGGTTCTCTCCCTTCCCCCTCTCCTCCACCCTGCCCGCTGCCCATTAATTTTGACTTTAAACAAGTCAATTACAAAAAGGAAACTAAGGAGTTTAATTTAGATGAATCCAAAAAAGTCCTGATATGTTTACTTTCAAAGAATATACTGGATTTTAATTTTACGGTTCTTAAATACATGTGTATATATATATATATACACATATATATAATTTAGTTTTTTAAGCAATTTAAACTATTAGAAGGTGAATCTAGTAATTTTAATAATCTTTAATAATAATTTTTAATAATCTTTATCACAAAACTGTTAACTCTGTCACTCTGTCATTGCTATTAAGGAAAATGCTCAATGTGTAAGTTTTTGTGAACTCTTGTCTCATTTAATCCTTATTAATGTATTATTGCATCATTATAATCCCATGTAGCCGAACAGGAAACCAAGTTTTAATCCAAACACTGTAGCTCTATAGCAATTACAGTTAAAGTATATGAGAGCAAGTTTGAATACTGTACCTTAAATCACCCCAGTTCAAAGAGTATTTGCCTCTGCCATCACATCCCTTTTACGGCAATCATACTTGCATAGAATTCTGATGATACAGCTTTTAAAATAATAATCTGAACTATATACCTTTTATTATGCCAATATATAGACTTAAAAGTTGTTACAAAGTAGTCATCATAAGATGTAGAACTTTAGAATTTTTAGTAATAAAGCATTATATACAAAATATGCATGGTACTCTAGTTATGCTTGATTTAAGTTACTTGGCTTGCTTTTGCAATTGGCTTTAGTCATCAATATTTGATTTATGTAGTGGCTATGTGATTGTAATGAGCTTCAAGCAAAGTTAATCCACCCATCTTATTTTCATTTCTGTTATTCTCTCTCTGGCATGGTCTCTCTCTCTCTCACTCTCTGTATGAAGCAGTCTATCATTCATTTTACAGGTGCCATGGTAGACATCTATTATTTTGGTTCTCTGGCATATATATATTCCTATATACTCATTCTCTAAGTGAAATTTCTATTCCCTTTGGGGAATCACATTTACTCTTGCTTTAGTCCATGTGGTTTGGACAAGGCTTACGCTAGCTCTGTCCTCCCGGACAGGTGTGGGGGTGGTGCAGAGGATGGAGGCCTGGAACCCAGGCCCATCCATCAGAGCTTACTTCCTGGTGATGGCAAGCTCAGGGATGGGGATGGAACTCAGGCTGAGACAACTAAGGCCCTCCCTGGAACTTTCACTGACGTCACTGGAAAGATGCACCCTTAGGTTTTTCTGCCAGGGATGCCAGCCAGGAGTGGTGGAAACTTGCTTTGCCACCAACTGGAAGAGATTCACTGAGAATGAAGCCAGCCGAAAGGAAAGCAGAGAAGAGAGATGGAGAATAAGATTTCTGAGCACCTGGGTCCAGTCAATAAATAAACAAATCCTTTCTCTTGCTGAAGCCATTTTAAGTAACTCATGCAAATGAAAGAATCCTGACAAAAACTGAAGCGGTCACAGAATAAACACACTTTTGTACCCTGTATTCACCAAAGCAACATACATCTCATAACAGAAATTAAAGGATTATTCATTCTCCCACATTTGGATCTTGAAGTACCTTCCAAACTTTCATTGATATAAACAACACAGAAATGGACATCTAAATCATGAAGAGTTTTCTATAGTTTGGATTATGTCTATAATTTTTTAGATGATTACTGGGTAATGAGAATTTTTTTTATAATTTTTCCAACAATAAGAAGAAGTCATTGCAAATACTTCACCCTCAGCAGATTTTGTTACACAAATGAAATAAAGAGATGTATGCTATTTAATCTTCTGGACCAGGTAGCTATATATAAATATGGCTTCAATTAAGTTCCTCAAAATTTTATCTCTCTTTTATAATGATAGAATAAATACTTAAAATCCTCTGAACTTAAATCAGGATAAAAATATTGAAACATTTTCCCAATAAGCACAAGGATCAAAGAATATAAAACTATTATTAGAAAAGTTACTGTAAAAGATTTTCTTGAATATATTAAAATCTAAATGGTGTAAAATAAAAGAAATAAATTTTGAATTTTAATATAATGAAAAGTTATAGCAACAAGAATTACAGTCATTGTGGAAAAGTTGATATGATCCTATGTGAAATTAAACACTGAAATTCCACCTAATATTATAGATTCTATTTATTTCCTAATGAAGTTAGCCGTATATGGCCTGATCTTGATAAGTTACTTGAATAATGAAATAAAATTACTTGACCCCAATTTTTAAAAAAGGAAAGAAGTTTAGAGTGATAGATTAGATCAACCAAGTTGTCAATTTTGCAACAAAATTTTACCTTTTGTGATGATTATTCTCATTGGCAATTAAGATGTTCTACTAACCAGAACTGTTGCTATAAATTAGTTTTAAGCTATATTTTGCCCTCTCATCAATGTATAGTACTTTTTAACCAACAAATTGCAAGAAAATAAATATCTTTTTATCTTCAGTACTTTCCAGAAGGAATATTTAGATATGTCTAATTACCTAAGACTCATTAAAATTGGGGATATGCTGGGAACAAAGGCCCCTAAGGAATATCTATTTGGAAGACCCCTCCCCGCCACCACCCCACCTTCAAAGAAAGCATAATCGGTGAAGAAATATCAGATAAAAAAGATGATGGGCTTTTTATGGGAATAAAGTAGTCTTTTGTGAACAGGAAAGTATTTCTTAGCATTCTGAATTATGAGAATGTTCTATGGCTTGCTTAGGGATTTTCTTGAATCTAAATACAAAGTATAATAAATCCCTAATCCTTTCTTTTGAACTTATGTATTATTCTTCACCGTATTTTTCTAAATGGTGGCAACTTTTTAATGTGTATATATAACTGTTCTCAAATGCTGCCACCTAAAGGTTAAAGTTGGGCACAGCCTAATAATGTCTAGAAACCAAAAAAGTACAGAACCTGGAGATTCATAGAAATGCGATCATGTCATTATATCCAAATATTAATTTACATATACACTTATCTACTTGAATGTTTCTGAAGAGAAATATAGAAGTAAACTGCTAAATATTTAATGAATAATGAATATTTTATGAGTGACCTTACTAAAAAAAGGTAAAAAAATCAAGAATGACTTAAATATGTACCAAAACACTACTTACTACTACTACTACTACTACTACTACTACTACTACTGAAAATTAAAAAGATGTTTTATAGCTCATTTTACAAATTAAAAAGATTGAAGTATTTTTTCTGATTAAACCTTTAAGATTACGATATATAGCTAAATGAGACCCATTTTTCTCAATGCATTATTGGCTGGTTATAAATTGATATTTCTAACTTTGAGAAAAGGTCAGTAAAATCCATTCATGCAAACTAGTTAAAACCACCAATAAAAAGCAACCTTGGCCATATGTAAAACTACTGAACATACTCGGTCTGAAAACATTTTGCAGAAGGCAAGTGCCCAGGTCAAATCCAGATGACTCCAGTATATCAAGAGAAAGACAATACTTAAATTTAACTGTTAACCTACTTAATGATTTTATAATGGTGCTTCTGGTAACCCACAAGAAGAATACACAATACAACACAGTATTCTTAAACTTACACAATGTTATATGTCAACTATTTCAATGCATGTTGAAAAAATTGTTGTGTAAACTTACAATTAAATTATATTAAACACACAAGAAAATAAAGAACAAAACAAAATAAACATTTTGCAGTATTTATTCATTACTTCCCATAAAGATTAACATTATCTGGAAAATTCTGGCCAGCAAACAGGTATTCTAGATTGGAGATAATTCCCTGGAAGAAAAATTAATCATCCACCTGTTGACACCATCAAAAACCCTTTGGTATGATTATATGTTTACCAAAATCCTCTCCAATAATTTCATGTCCCAGGTACTTCCTATGAAGGCATTACCTAGTGTCACCTTTAGAAATCAATAAAATATTGCTTTGGCTTTTATGCCTCTCTCTTATGAGTTTAGTTAAGATGGGTCTGTTCATCAAGGATTGATCGTCTCCTGATAGAATGATACAGTTCAGCTTCAGAACCCACAAAGAAGGCTCTTCAGACTCCACCAAGACACAGTTCATAGAGGGAGTCCTGCACAAAACAGCAGGTCACCTTCCTATTGGATGTCTTTTTAGCTGTGATTCATCATGTGCATGTGTAGAGAAGCTCCTAGAAGGCAGAGACTAGCGATTGGGTTCATTCAACCTCTAAGCTCTGGTATACTCAATACTTATTGATTGATTGATTGATATACACATATTTATTGATTGCATAAATAAATGCATTGTTTATATTTAAAATTAAGAGTGTGCATCCAGTTGTTTATTAAATCAGATATGAATGGAAATAAGTTTTAAATATAAGGTTTTAAAAATCTGTATCCAAAATAACTTCCACTAAGCTTCATTCTACCTTATTCTTTAGCACTGAATAGGTAACACTGAAATATTAATTTCAACACACAGCATATGGACAATAACAGTGCTTATAATTTTCTTGGGCAAACATGCTACACATTAGTAAGCTTCCCATTTGAAACTTTTTAAAAATTAAAACCGCTTGGCTAACAAAATATTCTCAGAAAAATTTTTGCCTATTAACACCAAAATCATTTACTTGAAATAAGGTAATTTTTTAATTTTTTAATGTGATTAAAATAGTATCAACAGAGTTAATGCAATACTTAAAATACTTTAACACTTTGGAACCCAGAAGGTATGGACTCAAATCCCACCTTTTTGTTACTTCAATAAAATACTCAATTTCCTTAATCCTTAAAGTGGCAATAATAATACTTGTGAACACATAGGAATGTTGTGTCAGCACAATGACTGAAACAAAATAAAATCTGAATAAATGATAGGCATACGTCAGGAAGAGGAAGAATGTCTGGTAATTGACTTGGGCTATTTCTCATAGTTCTAAGTGGACATATGCCCTTGTTGCTAGATGTGGTCCTAGCACCATGTCATTAGCTGGGGGAAACCACTTGTTTTATGTGCAATGGCTTACTTTCAAGCTTCCCATTTAACCCTAACAAAAGTGTCAGCTGATTTAGGCAAGTGTTGATAAGAAAGAAAGCAGAGTTCCGATTTTTTTTTTTTTTTTTACAGTTTTGCTTTGGACAAAAAAGAAAGAAGGAAAGAAAAATATTTGTATCCACACTGATACTTGGCAGTGGGCTGTCATCAAGGCTCTGAAGGAACAGGAAGTGCCTGCTACCTCCATCGGGACCAGTTATCCTAACACCCAGGCTTTCACTGGCAACATAAGGCATTGGGGGACCAAGCTTGCTTTCAGCATATACCTTTGCTCCTCTTAATATAATATTCAGTCATCAACGCACTTTACTCATGACTCCTTATTTCAGACATCTAAGGAGCAAATGCACTATGTGAATCATGATCACAAAGTCATGAGACACATTCATGGATGGACTGATTTTTTTATAAGAACTTTTATTGAGATACAGTTAACATATAATAAACTGCATATATTTAGAGAGTACAATTTGGTATCCCAATCTCCCAATTCATTCCCCGCCAACCCTCCCCGCATACCCCACTTGGTGTCCATATGTTTGTTCTCTACATCTGTGTCTCTATTTCTGCCTTGCAAACCAGTTGATCTGTACCATTTTTCTATATTCTGCATATATGTGTTAATATATGATATCTGTTTTTCTCTTTCTGACTCACTTCACTCTGTCATGGATGGACTGATTAATCGAACAATTTAATTGCAAATTCCATGAAAGTCACTAACATTTAATACAGTCATCAATGTTAATAATTAATGGACAGCAACTTTATTTGAATTTCATGTATGGAATTCTGCTAGGACCTGGCTGTATACATAAGCATTATGAAAATATTAATACTGGCCTCCTCAATCTTCTTAAAATCATATGGTTTTTGTTTAAGATACATAAAGAGCATTTTCAAGTTTGCCTAATATGAAGCTTCACATACTGATGCAAAGAAAGTTAATTCAGGACACAGAGAAATTTTTATTTATTAACTTTCTAAGAGGCTGGGGTATAACCCAGACTAAATGCTCCTTGAGGTAGGAATTTTTAAAAGTATATTTAATAGTTTACAGTTAATAATTCATAATCCATGATCCATAATTCATAGTTTTGAAAAGTTTATAGTCATAAGAGTCAAGCTTGGAAACTTCAGTGTTACCTGAAAGTGTAATAATAAATTATGAAGGTACAACATGTTATTCCCAAAAGGTCATGTTTTAAGAAAACACAGTAGTAATATTTACATGAATTCATACATTTTAACACTTGCCAAAAGCACCTTTATAAACAGAAGCATTTATTATCAGGAATATTATCGCACCTATTAGAAAACCCCAGCATTATCAACAGTGTCACATGACATAAAAAGTATGCACGGGCAGCATTTCTGAAATTCAGATCTCAGGGTCAGTACCTACTGTGATGTGTGGAATATTAGCATCCAGAGATCTTCAGTCTGGAATCATTATATTTATACCATTTAACAACCAATATAATTTTAGAGCTTTCATGTAATATTTAGGATTTTCTGAGTTATGTTAACTAATTTGGAATGAAGAGAGAATATATGCTAAAGTTTTATAAAATAAAAATGTCCTTTGAAATGTACTGAATTACCTTTAGAGAAATGTAATTAAGCATTTCGAATATTTAATACAATTCCTTAGCATAATGAAGTTATCATTCCTTCGTACTCCCCCACACCCCAAGAGTTAATATTTTATTAGTATTGCTTCTTTGGTGAAGAAACTTGGATCTTGTAAGATCTTACACTTTTCACTGTTGGGATTCAGAGTCAATAATCTAAGGTTGAATCTTACATATTACTACTTCAGTGCTACTGAAAATAACAATTGAAGGCATTGGTTTATCATGACATTTCCATCAGGGAAAACAGAACCTTGCCCCCACCCTCCACATTTCTTGACTTCTTTAATCCTTACTGCTGATGCACTGACTCGTGTTTTATCCCTGAGACCTATGGTGCCCACATCTGTTATCCTAAATGTTGCCCCAGTTATTCTTCTCCCGGGATTAATGGCATTACAGCCAGAGGATTTTCATTAGCTTTCAGAGAGAAAAATACATGAAATATGGCTGTAATCCAAACTACAGTCTTACAAAGAGTAGCCAAACTTAACACCAGGCTATATTCACCTGCTGTTTAAAAATGATTTTCATCCATTTTCCTTGCTAAGACTGGTTCAGAGAATCACAAAGCTAATGAATGTATCATACTACACAGTAATGCCATGTATTTTAACACATCTTGAAGGATTTGTCACAATTTTAGTCATTGTAAACTCTTCATTTATAAGTGGCTAGCTCAATTCTTTTGATTTTCAGCAATGCCATTTCCCAAAAATCAGCATATCTTCCAGGAGCTAAGGACATAGAAAAACACAAGTGGTTGTGGGTTTGTGGAAACTGGAGAAGGATCAGTCTGTAGCCATGAGGTAAGTGCATTTATGTCCAAACACCCAGATGTTCAACACGTTTCTTTCCTAACTCCCTTTCTTTAGGAATGTATATATACATATACTTAATACTTATTTATATTTATTTTTACATTTATATACACATATATTTTGTGTTTGAGTGTGTGTGTGAAGTGATCCTAAAATATTTGAGCTTCCTCAACCAACAATAAAATACATTAGAATTCTAACTGTGGTCCTAGAACTTGTCAAAATATCTCCAAACAGGTCACCAGCACAGAACCATTGTGTCTTTCCTGCTCAGAGCAGCTAAGCATGAGGAAGTGTATTAGAATTCATATTTCAGGTTACACTTAAGAGGAAATATAGCCATATAAACCGTAGCTTGACTACAGTATTTACGGGTTTGTTATTTCAAGAAGTATATCCTTAATTCAAATGATAAGGTGAAATAAATCACAGGATTAATAAAGAACTCATTCTCAAAAGCATTTGACCAATATTTTTGATGTATATTATATATTAAAGAGTAAATACTGACAAAGCCTAATCTGGAGACTCTAAAAATTCTATACATAGGAGAATTAAGGAAAAATGAAGCTTAAAAAATATGATGCAGACTTTGAATCCAACAAATTGATTGTTCTATTTCTTGCCTTCTCGTCCCATAAGTTTCTTTTTTAAAAATCCCTTTCCTAGTTGTTTCTTCTGTTCAAATCATACCTTCCTGACAATTGTTTTCACCTTCCCCACACTTTTCTTCTTTTTTCCTGTAGGTAGCAACTTAGCTATTGCATTGTTTAAAATAAATAACAGGTTGCTAAGTCAGTACACAGTATTTCCACAGGCAAACAAATGCTACCTAAGGGTGGCAGACACTTATCTTCCAAGAAGCTCTCATTTTCTGCAACCTGACAGGAGTCATTGGCTGCTACAAATTCTGTAAATATTGCCTTAACTGAATTATAGTAAGCTTTCCAACCACTATCCAAGTGTCAGAGCCTCACACATATGGATATTTATACCTTTTTTTAAACCACTGTTTTACTGAAGTATAGTTAATTTACGATGTCGTGTTAGTTTCAGGTTTACCAGACATTGAATATAGTTCCCTGCGCTATACAATAGGTCCTTGTTGTTAATCTGTTTTACACATAGTAGTGCGTATATGTTAATCCCAAATTCCTTTTATTTTTTACACCTTTTATTTATATGAAAAGTACAGCAAGAGAAAATTAATATATAAAATGTAATTAAAATCATAAAAAAATATTTATAATCATTGAAAATAATTTAATTTGTTATGTAAAACAGTGCAAGTTTAAGTATCAGAGATGATCTTAGGAAGACAGAGATCTTGTCAAAAGAAGGAACAGATTAATTTGAGTTAAATACTATTTACCCCACAAAAATGTTCTCTCTTGCTTCTAGGTAGACGTTTGGGTAATAAAAACAAATTTAATTTGATAAGAGGGTAATGGGGGTCCTACATGTTGATGAGTATGCCACATGTCCAATATACATCTGTTGAATACAATATTTTTCCATTTACTCAAAGGACTTTTAAGCCCTTTTGTCAGAGAATAGACTAATGAATGTGAACAACATTCCTAATCATTAGTCATTTACTTAAAAAAAAGAATTTTTTAGAGGAATTGAGACTCCTGACTAGTGTTCAGGGAGCCAAGTTAATCTCAAATACAATATGGAAAAAGAACACTTGGGAATGTATATTTTAAAACTCAAACAAGCTTTTCAGTAAGAAAAAGCCTAGTCTTTACTGAGTATAAAATTGATTACATTAACAATCATGGGAAAAAAAAGGAGAACCATTTTTACCCAATGCAATCAGTGCAATTCTAAAAGAGAACATTTTAAACTATCTAACCAAGGTAAAGAATATTTTGAAAGAGAATAAATGCTAGGCTTCTGGTCCCATCCCCTTTTTCTCCTCAATGAGTAATCTGTTTCTAGCTTCTCAAAGTATTAATATTAATTATGCATAGAAATGAAATTCCCCCTCCTTGTTGCAATTGACAAGTGAAGGTGGAAATTATAAATGACTTTTCTCTGTCTACAATTTCCTACCTAAAGAAGTAAAGTAGTTCATAAGAACCACAACTAATTCTGTTTAGTCACTTTTGTCTCTGATCTTTGATATTGTTGAGACTGGCTTTTCCACCAACCTTAACACTTTTTTTATATTCAAGACCACATTATCAAAGAGCAGTGACAAATCACCAACACTGGAGCTGCATAAACCTCCCTTCAATACACAGAGCTGGGACAGAGCTGACCCAGAGGGGAGGTTACATGAACACAGCTATATGAGCGGTCCTGGATTTGGTGCCTGGCCACAGATGGACTCGCCCTTCAAGCAGGCTACTCAGGCCTCGACTTCTGTAGATTGCTCTAATAATAACAGCAACACTCAGAACGTGAAATCTGCCAGGGACCCTGCGAAGCACACCCCACAAATGGACTGATCTAGCTTCCCCAAAACCAAGAAGGCAGGTACATCCTTGCTTTAGAGATGAGAACACTAAGGCCCAGAAAGGTTCCGTAGGTCACAGAGCTGCTGAGCTGCTGCGCTGGGATTTGAAGCCGTACAGACTGACTCCGGAGGCCATGCTCTTCACCATCACATTTTATTATTCAGAAAATACAAGGGATGGATGAGACCTCAATGTTTTCACTTGTGAAAGATGGGTTAGATCAGGGGTCAAAACCTCAAGGATCTCTGGAGGTTATGCAGGTACTAAGTAGTGAAATTCACTGTTCACAAGGCCATGGGGATGCTGAGGGCTGTGGAAACCTGGAGGAAATACACCCCTCTACAGGGCTCAGCTGTAGACTCGACTTCACCTGCTGGCTAGACAAGCCCAGTGTATTTTCAAGCTGATTTTGAATTTTCGACACAAGTTGATAATCAAGAGGTCTACGTGAAATTTCCAAATATTTAAAATATTAAGGAGGCCAAGCACGACTATAGTAGAAAGCTGCTTAAGTCACCAGTTGGTTTTTTTCTGGAACCAAAGCCCTAAAACTTCCCTACAACACCCATATGGCTGTATGTTTAATGGTCATTTCTCACGGGAAACTCAAGGCAATGATGTCACTGGTTTTGGACGTGAAAATTCTGTGGCTACTACATCAAGGAAGATAAGCTTGCCTTACACGGCACAAGAATGTTGTTGTTTTTTCAAAGCTCTGTGTGTGTGTGTGGGGGGGGTGTCCCCTTTACATAAAGTTGGATTTTAAAATAGCTCTTTTTGATTTTCCATATATGAGAGTGATTTCAGAACTCGAAATCAATTGAAAACATGGATACTTTTTCTTATTTTCTTTATATTGGGAATATTATTTTTGCTTTTACATTGTATTCATAAAGGCAATGATCTGACTTGAGTATACAAATATTGTTTACTAGTTTTTACTGGCAGCTCTTATTTTTTGCATTATAAATGCTCAATTTGATCTTTTGATTTTCCTGCATGATTTCTCTCCTGGTTTCCAGTCTAGAAAATTTAAGCTTCTATAGATGTAATTATCATTCTAAATGTGAAGCATGCATATGTCATACTCAAAAACAGCTAAAGATTTTCCTTAAATTTTCTATTGCAGAAAAATCTCTGTGTGGTTTTAGTCATAGTTAAAATTATAAGTATATAAAGAATTATGTATGTCAACTATAGGTTATTCACATTTCTGAAAGGACTATGAATTTGAGGTTGTTTTCCCTATTCCTATATTTAGCAAGTGAACGATAGATGGAGTTAGTAATTGAAATGATAAATGCAGAATAATTGAAATGCAAGCATCTTGTAATTAATTTCTCTCTGATGTACTTCAGCTTCTAGTTGACTGCTCAGAAGGATAAAATCTTTGAGGTTAAACTCATTAGTTTCATTGGAATCTTCTGCAAAGGATTCATTTTGCTTTGAGAAGCATCAGCCAAACCAAAGCAGAGTTTTAGAGCTGACTGTGATGCCAAGATGAAGTTAACACACACACACACACACACACACACACACCACTATCTGCCAGTCTTGTCGCCACGGTTATATTCAGTATATAAAATACTTCTCATTACTACCCTTCCAGGAGTTTGTATTATTGGATTGCAAAGCTGCATGTCATCACACATCTGGCATATGCCTACACAGAAATATTGCACAAATGTGTATCATAATATTTATTCAAATCATCTCAGAGAATGATAATAATAGTTATCAAGGTTGTGACAATTCCTTAACTATATTTTCCAAAATAAACCTAAAAATAGCAGCATTTTATACTCCCTTAAAAACAGGCATTTGGGGAGCAAGGGAAAATAAATGTTTATTTTAAATGTGTGTTGTGAAACTACTGTGTCAGTGCTTAAGCCAATTTTGTGGTTTTCATTTACAAATTATATTATTCTGTATAAAATGATAAGTGGTCCCCTCTAGGAACATCACCCTAGAGGTAACAGCATGTAAAGTGGGACTGATGCCAAACTTGGACACAAAGAATTTTTAAATAACTCATCTTTCTGAAGAGAGGTGACTGGAATTGGGGCCAGATCTCTTTCCCATGGGTCTCTAAGAATCAAGAGATTACAGAACCCCTCCTTATCCCCATGTAGTAAAGAGATGGGGGAAGAGCACAGGTGGAGTGAGAGTGGTTATGTCTTGTGACAATTTGATGTTACTGCTAAGAGGTCATGGTGCAAAGGAGGAGGAAGATTCCCATGCCGGAGCCTGGCCGGAAATCTGCTGGGGAGATAGATTTACTCCTCTGACTCAGGCCCTTTGGACGAAAGAGAATTGGAGAGAGACAGCAGTGAGGGTGGTTGGAGGGGGCAGGATGGGCCCCCACATGCCCGGCATTTGGTAGAGGAGGACGTCCACGGACCATAGGGACACAGAGGATGTCGAGGAGGCTGAGGACCTGAGTCCTTCCCGTGGCAGCCCACCCAGAACGAGCCTTCAACTCCTTGATGAAGGAACCCCTGCAGCTGGAGGGTGTCCATGCTCCACGAGGGATGAGGGCCAAGAGAGCTGCAGGGTCTTGTTCTAGAAGGATCTCCCACCTCCCACACTGGGGAGGAAGGCCCTGCAAGTCCCTTCCACTAGACACCAGCATTTAGTCCTCTCCTCACAGAGAGGGTGAAACCTCAGAATAAGGAGGAGTGAGAAAAGGCAGACCCGTCTCTTCCCTTATCACCCAGGCCTCCCAGCCACCTTGCGCTTGGGAAAGAAGATGAAATCTTTAAGTTTGAGAACCGAACTGGGCTTTTAATAACCAAATTCACAGGAAAAAAGTGAGCAACATATCCAAAATATTGTTAGGGAATAGGAAAGAGTATGAGAACAATTGAAAAGTTAAAGAAAAAAAAAACGTATTTTTAAATTTAAACCTTCCGTTGAGTTAAATGCCTCAATAAACTGAGTTTCATCAAGACTCAGGTTACTTTGGGTCTTTTTATTCCATACCATTCCATTCCATTCTTTGAATCTACATTTGGAGAAGAGGCAGCTGGAACCAGAGGTACAAATAACTCTGCAGACCAAGATTTATAGGAGGCAGATAAGTTCATCATTCCTTCAAATCCTTCAAGAGTCCAAAAATAATAAGAACTTAGGGTATATTGTTCAGTTTTCAACTGGAGTCAGAGTATAAGAAGACTAAGAAAAATAGTCCTGCTCTAATCATCACCTCATTCAGGTAGCACTGGCTTTATCATCTAGCAAATTAATTACCTAACAACAACCAACTATCTCAGAAAACTAATGTTTCAAACCTCAAGGCCTGAGCAGATGAGATTGAAATAAAATCTACTGAGGTTTTAACTGAAGCCAAGCCTCTCAGAGCAAATGAATTGGCCAGTACCTTGAGCAGAGAAGATGCTGTCTTCACACAGTTAACTCTTCACTTATACTAATTAGGATTAATAAGCAGAGGCATAAAAAGACTCTAAATAACAGTGGCTTAAAGAAAAGAGAAGTCATTTATTTTGCCCTTAGCTTGGGGCCTCTTTGTCAGCTTTCTGCTCCACCATCCTTAGGGTGTGACTATCATCCTCTCCTTGTCCAAGACCCGATTGTGAGTTCCAAGCAGTTGGACAGAGAGAGGCAGAAAAGCACATCACTTCCTTTAAGGCTGTGTCCTGAAAATGGTAGCTCTCCCTCCACCTCTTTGCCCAGAATTAAGTCACAAGATTTCTCCTTCCTGGCTGCCCGGGGCCCAGCTGAGAGTGAAAGTTCTGCTACTATGGGAGAAGGAGAGAGGGTGTAGAGGGCAGCTAGTAACAAGCAACTGCTAATACACACATCACTTTTACAACAAGCTTAACTAGACAAAGTCATATTCAGGGATTAAGTAATCATATATTCTGGGCAGTCAAAATAAGTATTATATACCCATGCACTATTAGTTTCTACCTTGCTCAAATAATTTTGATTATACAGTATAAAGCCCACAGCTGAAGAAAAGCAACCAATTATAAGAAAGGACAGGCGATGAAAAGGGAAGAAATACCAAATTATAATGAGTGCTGGTAGCCTGAAAGCAAATGTAATTAAGAAAAAGACACAACTCAAACAGCACAGAGATCTAGAAATATTTAGTATAAGGCATATGCCATTCACTCATTATTTTATCCTACAAGTATCCCTGGAATAATAACTGAAGTTCATTATGAGCTTTCAAAAAAGGCTGGGCTCTTTTAAGGAAGGCAGGGTTGAATGTAATGCAGTTTTCGAGTGGCTTAGTTAAACTAATTTCTATGCTTGCAGGCAATAATCGCCAAGCATTTCAAAAACACAGCTATTCAGAAAAATCCATTCTCCATATAAGCCAGATACCTGAGAGTTTTACTTTAATGTGTCCCTGTGTGCATTCTTAAGCGTGTTCATCAATAAATAACTTTTATGTTTTTGGACATACAGATTTTTAAAATGTGTGAGACTGTAAGTTGATTGCATTGCACTTAAGGAGGATTATAAATTTTATTGAATATCAGTAACTAGGACTCATAATCATTCTAAGAGATATATTTGTTTTACCTGAAATGACATCATAACTTGTCCTAATTGCTAAAGTATTCCAAATTACCTTAAATTTGTCACAGTCAATATGCAATGAGAAACACTCTAGACTATCTTACTTTATAAATATGAGGTAACTTTAATAATGACTTTTTAAAATATTAACTTAAATGAGAACTTCTATGAATATATTTCTCTTAGATGAGTACATATGACCATTCCTTCTCACCTGTACTGATAAAATTGGATTTATGAGTATTTAAAATATCTCTGAAAGTCCAAATACACAATAGAATATGTCAATTAATGAAAAGAAAATGACTCTTTTATTTGCACGTCCCCTTATAGGATGTCATGTGGAAAAATGCAGATAACTGGAAAACATTGGGGGATTAAAATACTGGTAAGCATGCACAAAACTTACAATATGAAAATCGTAATAAAATGAAAAAAAACATAATTATTAGCTTCATGGGAGACAAAAAGTAGTGAATAAAAGGAAAATGAATCATAGCTGTGAGTAGCGTCTATAGTCATAATAATGTAAATATTTCACACTAATCTACACCAAAATTATGACCCAATTCTGTGAAGAATCTTGCAAGGGTGCACAAGTGTGACGGAGCAAGGAAAGAAAGAGAGGCACCGATCCTGATCTTCTGTCATTTCTAAAACTGCAAATCAGAGGAAGCAACACAAACATGTCCTATAAAAACTTGAAGGTAAGCACTATACGGATCGCCCAGGAAGCGGTGGCCTTAACAGCAAGGGGAGGAGGACAAGGATTCTCGTTTTATGGGCAATCTTTTATGTATATGTTTAATCTTTAAAACTAAAAGTAAGAAAAGGTAAAGAAAGTGGGGGGGGGGGCGGATTTAATACATAGAAACTGGGCAAGCTGGGCTAAGGTAGCTCTGGGCAGACACTGTGGTGTGGATGCTTTCCGTGATTTGCAACAAGTTACTCAATCTGTCTAAGCATCGGTGTTCCAAAACTCACGGTTGTAAAATAGGATAATACCTTCTTCATGGAGTCACTGTAAAGATTAAAGGAGATTATATATATATACATGATCACTTTGCCAACACCTGAAACTAACACAACATTATAAATCAACTATATCAAGCATATATATATATATATATATATATATATATACTTTTTTAGATTATTTTCCTTTATAGGTTATTACAAGACATTGAGTATAATTCCCTGTGCTATACAACAGGTCCTTGTTGGTTACCTATTTTATATATAATAGTGTGTATATGTTAATCCCAAACTCCTAATTTATCCATCCCCCACTTTTCCCCTTTGGTAACCATAAGTTTTTTTTCTATGTCTGTGAGTCTATTTCTGTTTTGTAAATGAGTTCATTTGTATCATTTTTTTTTAGATTCCACCTATAAGTGACATCATATGATATTTGTCTCTCTCTGCCTTCACTTAGTATGATAATGTCTAGGTCCAGCATGTCGCTACAAATGGCATTATTTCATTCTTTTTTAGGGCTGAGTAATATTCCATTATATATATGCACCACATCTTTATACATTCACCTGTCATCAAATGTCATCTGTTGATGGACACAGGTTGCTTCCATGTCTTGGCTATTGTAAACAGTGCTGCAGTGAACATTGGGGCATATGTATCTTTTTTTTAAGATTTACTTTATTATTTATTTATTTATTCATTTATTTTATTTTTGGCTGCACTGGTTCTCAATTGCTGCACACAGGCTTTCTTTAGGTGTGGTGAGCAGGGGCTACTCTTTGTTGTGCACAGGTTTTCATTGTGGTGACTTCTCTTATTGCCCAGCACAGGCTCTAGGTAAGCAGACTTCAGTATCTGTGGCTCGTGAGCTCAGTAGTTGTGGCTCATGGGCTTAGCTGCTCCGTGGCATGTGGGATCTTTCTGGCTGAGGGATCGAACCCCTGTCCCCTGCATTGGTAGGCGGATTCCTAACCACTGCACCACCAGAGAAGCTCTATCTTTTTGAATTAGAGTTTTCTCTGGATATATGCCCAGGAGTGGGATTGCTGGATCATATGGTACCTCTATTTTTCTCCACATCCTCTCCAGCATTTATTTTTTGTGTGCTTTCTGATGATGGCCATTCTGACTAGTGTGAGGTGATACCTCATTGTAGTTTTGATTTGGATTTCTCTAATAATTAGCGATGTTAAGCATCCTTTCATGTGCCTCTTGGCCATCTTTATGTCTTCTTTGGAGAAATGTTAATTAGATCTTCTGCCCATTGTTTGATTGGGTTGTTTTGTTTTTTCAATATAGATCAAGAATAAACAAGGTGGTCAGAGTGTGAAGAGGAGGAGGTTTGTGAAGACATTTATTTGGAAGTGATCATAGTAGGTCCCTTACTCTTATAAGAAATTGTTGCTGGAGTCGGGGTCTGCTCTTCTTCTTAAACCTAGTGAGGTCCTTTCCCTAAGACAAGTTGGAGAGCCTGAAATAAGTTCCCTGTGGTTGGCAGCCAGGGCAGGACAGTGCCCGACTCACTTCTGGGGAAGCAGGAGTGAGTGGCCAAGGGCAGCAGGATAAGATAATAATAATAACGGTAGTAGTAGTAAATAATATCTAGCCGTTACATTATGCCAGAAACTGATCTAAGTATTTATAGGTACAGTATCACCTTATTTAATTCTCACGGATTCATAAAGGGGCATGAGCACTCTGACGGTCCCATAGATAGAAAATGGTGTAATCTGGGTTTGAACGGAGAAAATTCGACTCTAGAATCTTTGTGTCTAATAATTATGCTAGGCTAATTATCACTTAAGATGAGATTCAGTTAAAATTGACTACCTTGCAAAAAGGAAACTGAGGGGAGTAATTTTGATATGTTCTCTTTGACAATGAATTACTACCCATTTGCATATTTGTGTAACTATGGTGTATACTGAACAGTGCAGAAAATGTTCCAGTTGGACAGCTGGTGAGTGGTGGAGCTGGACTGCCACTCAGGCCAGCTAGAATATAAAGTCCAGGCATTGTCCATTCTACTGCAGTCAGATTCATAATCTGCAAACAGATGGTAATAGGATTTATTTCATATTGTCTTTTTGTTTTTCAAAAGCAATGACTAGCACAGTGGTTCTCAAAGTGTGGTCCAGGAACCCTTGGGGTACCCAAGACTCTTTTGGGGTCCAAAAGGTCAAAATCTTGCACAGGTAAAAGATCCACTTGAAGTTCAAAACAGACCAACGGATTTTGATGTAATGGGTGTGCAATGTCTATTGATATAGCTTCCAATTCTACATTAACTTTAAAGAAATTTCTACTTATTGAGTTTCAGGGCAGTACCAGATAATACCCATAGTTATTTGAAAAGGCTATTAAAAGATTCCTCCCTTTTTGAACCATCTATCTAGGTGAGCCTTGATTTTCTTCTTACTCTTAATCAAAATAGCATATCAGCATACACACAGCCAAAAAAGCAAAACACGCACACTGAATGCAAGAGCAGATACCAAAATTCAACTGTCTTCCATACACCCAGACATTAAAGACATTTGTAAAAACATAAAATGATGCCACTCTTCCCATTTTTTGTTTTATTTTGAAAAATAGTTATTTTCATAGAAGATAATATCATTACTAATATGCCATAAATGTTATTTTATTTTAAATGAATTAGTACATACTTTAATTTTCCCAGTTTAATTTCAATTAATATATATAACCTACATGAACAAAAATTAGGGGGGCTCGTCAATAATTTTTAAGAGTGTAAAGTAATTCTGAGTGTAAAATGCTTGAGAAAAATTGGCTCAATAAATACCAATACGTTCTCCCTTAATTTGGTTAGTAGTAGGTATAGGTTTTTAAAAATATTTTAAAATTTTATTTCTCATTGCAACTTAAAAAAAAGTCATTCTACGTGTAATAATGTAATAGTTCTGAATGGCTATGTTATTCAATTGCATAAACATTGTGGAATTGTTACTAATCTAGTACATTCTTAATATTTAGCAAAACAATGAAGCCTATAATGTTATCATTTTTTCATTGCTCTTTGCAGAGTAAAGTCTGTCATCATTAACACCCTGTTACAAAATTATTTTGTCTAAGGTGCATATTGGAGAATAAAAATGTCTGATCATCTCAGATAGAAAAGCAATCTATAATACCTGAGAAAAGAATACACTTTTAGCACAATACATTTATTTTAAGAAATCACTAATAATATATAAAGGTTTTTAACTACAAATTACAGATGCTTTTAGTTTTGAGGGGTTTTGTTCAAAGTATTAAAATTTTAATTTTATGAATCACAAAGCTTATCATTCAGTAGACTGTTATTCAGATAGTAGACATGAAACTATTTGACGACATTATAAAGTAAAGCTATATCTGCTATCTCTAAATATTTAAAATTAGAGTTTTGTTGTCTTTAAAAAGCCTAGTCCATAATCACTTTGGCTGAAGATATCTGAAGATGTTTAGAGTTTATATTTACTAAGAGGCAGGCATCAAAGAGTTAAACAGAAAACCTGAACCTTCATAAAGGAAATAATTAATAATGCAACACAAAGCAAAAGACATGGGGCTCAATGGGCTGTTTTATGTCAAAATAGGTTTGGAAGCTGGTTCCTTCCCGACCAAAACTGTCCTACTTGGGTCTAGCTCCTTTGGCTGAGACAGGAGAGGTGAGAAGCTACATGCAGGAGGAGGGTACGGGGAGGGGGTCTCAGGGCAGGTCCAGCAAGAGCCAAGATGCCCTCCACAGATACCCTGCCCTGAAGGAGAAATGAAGACAGCTGGGGGGAGACCCTCGTGTCTGCAGCTGTGGGGACACAGTATGGAGGGCAGAAACTGGGTCAAGTTCAGATCAGAAGGGCAAAGCAACCAGCACAGACAGGAATGTGCCCTAGCTTCAGAGTTTAAGAAAATGAAGTTGAATACCCAGTGGATAAGATCTGGCCGTTGAGACTCTAAACCTGTGAAATTCTGGCACAGACAGGACATTACTTTTCTTCATAGCCAAACCCTTCACCAGGAAGGGTCCCTGATGTGCTGGCCCTCTCTCTGTACCACCCAGCCTAGCTTTAAAAGCCGAGCTTTTGAATTTGGAAAGATGCAAACTAAATACAGAAAAACTATTCCCAGAAAACTAGAAGCCACGGGCAGAGATCTGCAGAGATTGCCCAAGAGAAGGAAACAGTAAGTGCTATAGAGTCTGTGCCGACAGAATCTTTCATCAAGCCAAGACAGAAAACCTTTAGAATGAGTCCTGATAGGAGGAAGTAGCAGTCCTTATATAGATCACTACAAAACAAACACAGCAAGAAATGAGCAGATGGTGCAGAATTAAGAATTGGGTGATTAATAAAAGGTCTGCAGAGGACAGGGTTGAAGAAAATTCCCTTTCCACACACGTGGTTAAGAATTCCAGCACTTCCCTGGTTCTGCAAGACTGAAAGTAAACATCACAGCTCCAGTATTTGTAATCTATGCTATTCTTACTCATGTTTCAGTGAACTCTCTCATAAACTCTACACATTACGTTCCATGTGTGATTTCAGTCATTTTCACATCATTTACCTTGTATTTTGCAAGTCCAAATTAGAACAACCTCTTCACTTAGTGTTAAATGAAGACATAAAACAGATCCCAGGTTCACAAATATTTAGAATATTCCCAGACCCAGCAGATAGCAGTGCTGTACCCCTCACAGAGCTATGTTTAATTATGTTTTTTACTCAAAATATTAACAGAAATGTTTTGGATTTTAGTTGTTTTCCCCACTGCCCACATGCTGTTTCTCTGTGTAATAACATTTTTTTATTTCATATTTTTTCCAATAACAAAATCTAGGTTGTATTTTTACTTAGAAAGATAAGAATCACTACAGAATGAAAAACGTTATTATATGTTTTGCCAACAATTGAATGAAACCACTCATTTATTTCAGACTTATGAACTTACAGTTATTAAATATCTGGCTTCAAAATCTTTTGAAAACAATACAGGTTATGAAATCTCCACTCAATTATAACCTCAGTTAATTGTGTTTTTCCCAAATGCATTTTTCTTTTTATTTACTCTGGGCGATTTCTGTCAGATATTATTGTACAAAGATATATCATAATTTGTTCTGCTTTGGCTTATCATGATTGCAAAAAAGATTAAAAGTTTACCCATGGGTAAAAATAAATTATATACACTAATGAATAAGAGTTGCAGGAGCAAAAAAATATCTGGGCTCTAGAATGTACACAAAGAAAATGATACATGATTTCAGGGATGAACTTAAATACTGATCCTGGTCAAATTGATCCCATCTGCACTGAGGACATTTCTGTTGCTGAGTGATACACACAGCTCATCATTTAATATTCCAGTCACAAAGGTGACACGGTTTCCATTCCTGGCATTTTACTCAATTGAGCCTAAAGAAGTAGCTCATTATTCCATACTCAGAGCCAACATTTTCTACTTGAGACACAATTCTAACAAAGTTAATGTGAGAGGAGGATGGTATTAATTCCTTTCCAGCTAAATTAGTTCTCCCGTCTTTGACAGCCTTCGTCGTCACCATGTGCAGCGCTGAAAGCTACAGCAGTGCTGCACATTTAAAGAAAAAAATAGAACTTAAAAGACACAGTAGATTATGCTTATGTAGCATTTTTTGCAGAGGGACACCATTAAAAAGATGCCACTAATAATGACATAAATCCTAAAAGATGGGTCTTTTTTTTTAAGATGAAAATATTTAATGAAGCCAAGATGCATTTATTTACCTCTGAAAGAAAAGAATTCCAGATGGCCTTTATGAGCTTTTTGTCAATAACTCAAGTGTTTATCCACAGTCTTTAAAGATACACAAGGTATTGGGTATATACTGACATATTTTTCTACTAATTATATAAAATAATTTGAGTATTTCAATCAGAGATCCATTACCATATGTCTATCTTTCTCTATTAAGCTAACTTAATGTATTCAACATATACTCATTTAGCTACTTAGAGACTCTTGAACCCTTTTACCAAAAATGTTTTTATCTGTGGATATCTTACTAATAAAGACATGAAGTACAAATATGATTTTTTAAATACAGAATTCAACACTGTAACAAAATAGCTGATAAATCTAGACACTCACGATTAGAACATATTTGTAAGTACCTGGTCCTTGATATATCATTTTTTTAACTCTTGTTTTTTAAAAAGGAGAAATGTAAAGTATCACTTTATTTAAAATGTAGAATAATAACTGCTGGCTTAAAGCATAAGGACTTAAAAACCTACTACAGTAGATTATAATAATGTTGAAATGAATAAGTGATAGAGATTTTATATATGTGCTTGTGAGTTGCTCATGTAAGAAAAGAAAACGTGCTTATTGCACAATGCATATAAATAGCTTATGTTTTTATGCATCAGTCAACAATACAAGAAAGAGGGTAAGCTGTCTCCATGAAAATCATATGTTGAGCGCAACTTCTATTTACTATGCTGAAACTCTCCAAAGTCATTTTACCTACCAATCAGAGGGAAAAAATTCAGAGATATAATTAAGGACCATCCCCATAAGCTTCCTGTCATTAATGAAGGGCTAGTTTAAAAATGCAAGCTATTTTTAAATGCCACCGTTCATGTAGCATAATTGTCTCAGAAATATAATGATCATTAAAAATTATATGTGGTGTTGGGAAAGTCCTCTGACAACGTATGTGCAGAATTTTAAAGATTAAATAGGGACTTCTGGGTTAAGAAGACTAAAATATCTTCATAATATTAGAATTTTCTCTACTGATGCCCAATAATGAACAACAAAGTGTCATAACAAAGACAAAAAATACCAACAGCATCCAGATGAGGAAATAAGCTAATATAGTACAATAATCTTCAAAAAGTAGTAAGCAAGAGAGGGCGAGAGAAGACTTAGAAGAAGAAAAAGAGCAAGAAGCAGAGAGAGAGAGGGAAGAAGGAGGAGGAGGAGGAGACCACCAGGCGCAGGCCCTCCTGGGCGGGTTGCCAAGGGTGGCACTTGCTGGCACCTTATTCTGCCTCTATACTCCTGAGTCACACACCTTGATAACCCACACTGAGAGTGCTTAACCTATAGGGAAGTAAACTGGAATGGGCATCCTTATTAGTAAAGTGCAGTAGAAGTGAAGCTTCTGGAAGATATCAAATGAACTGGAAGGCTGATCCAAAGCCCAGGGGTTCACCCTTTGTAAATCACATATACCCTCACCCCTAAAGTCAGATATAGTGAATTCAGAATTGAATATTTGGCAACATTTCAGATGGAGAGAAAACTCTAACAAAGACTGTGCACCACCTCAGCTCACCCTCCCACTTCCACTCACTGTGTCATTACATCAGGTTTTAAAAATTAATATATGACAAAGGAGGCAAGAATACACAGTGGAGAAAAGATAGCCTCTTCACCAAGTGGTGCTGGGAAAACTGAACAGCTACATGTAATAGAATGAAATTAGAACATTCTCTAACACCACACACAATAATAAACTCAAAATGAATTAAAGGCCTAAATGTAAAACTGGATACTATAAAACTCCCAGAGGAAAACATAGGCAGAACACTCTGACATAAATCACAGCAATATTTTTTGGGATCCATCTCCCAAAGTAAAGGAAATAAAAGGAAAAATAAACAGATGGGACCTAATCAAACTTAAAAGCTTTTGTATAGTAAAGGAAACCATTGACAAAATGAAAAGCAACCTACTGAATGAGAGAAAATATCTGCAAGTGATGTGACTGATAAGGGGTTAATATACAACATTTATAAATAGCTCATACAACTCAACATCAAACAACCCAAATAATCCAATAAAAAATGGGCAGGAGAACTGAATAGACAGTTTTCCAAAGAGGAAATGCAGGTGGCCAACAGGCACAGGAAAAGATGCTCAACATTGCTAATCATCAGGAAAATGCAAATCAAAACCATGATGAAATATCACCTCACACCTGTCAGAATGGCTATCATCAAACACACACACACACACACACACACACACATACACACACAAATAACAAATGTAGGCAAGAATGTGAAGAAGGAACTTTCCTACACTATTGGTGGGAATGTAAATTGGTGCAGCTACTATGGAAAACAGTATGGAGGTTTCTCAAAAAACTAAAAATAGAACTACCATATGACCCAGCAATTCCACTCCTGGATATATATCCAAAAACAAACAAACAAACAAAACAAAAACACACACAACAACAACAACAAATCCAAAACACTAATTTGAAAAAATTCATGCACCTCAATGTTCCATAGCAGCATTACTTACAATTGTGAAGGTATGGAAACAAGCTAAGAGTCCATCAACAGGTGAATGGATACTGAAGAAGTGGTATACTTATACAATGGAATGTTACTCAGCCATAAGAAAGAATGAAATTTTGCCATTTGCAGCAACATGGATAGACTTGGAGCGTATTTTGCTAAGAGAAATAAGTCAGAGAAAGACAAATAATGTATGAAAACACTTACATGTGAAATCTAAAAAATACTACAAACTAGTGAATAAAACAAAAAGAAGCAGATTCACACAGAGAACAAACTAGTGGTTAACAGTGGATTACCAGTGGTTACCACAATATAGGGGTGGGGGAGTGGGAGGCACAAGCTATTTTGTGTAAGATAGGCTCAAGGATATATTGTACAACACAGGGAATATAGCTAATATTTTGTAATAACTATAAATGAAAAGTAACCTTTACAATTATGTAAAAATTAAAAATTAAAAAAATTTAAAGTACATACAACCAAAAAAAAGATAAGAAAACCAAGTGCATAGCCCTCAATCTGCAGCTCTAAAAGAAAACTTAACTGGTGTCAGATATAGTGGGAAGAGAGTACACATGTCAACCATACTTTATCAGAGCACATAGCATCTCTGTAAAATTCCCAGTGTGAGCAAATAAAGACAGAAAGACCAAGTTTCTAGCACTGAAGAAAAATAACTCATGGAACAAAATGGAACTCCTCACAATTATTTCATGATATAAAATAACATTGAAAATGTGAATTCTGCAGAAATGAGCTCAAAGATGAGATGAAATGAGTACACGAGATTAAAATGGCTATCAGAAACTTGAGATCACAAATGTACCATCACATAACGATACATGATTTAGAAACAGAAAACAAAATTGATTAAAGATCAGATAAGTGATATTGAGGAAACATTGAGGTTTATATAGTGGATGCTGTTTTTTTTTCTAAGGTAAGGGATTAAAATGATTAAAGTAAAAGAAATATGTAGACACAAGACAAAGTTAATCCAGTATGAGGATCATTTATGTCCACAATGTAGAGATGCCCACAAATGCAAGAGAAGATGCACTTTAAATCTGTATTATAAGATAATCCCCTCAATGAAGAACTGAATCTACACATTAAAGAATGCACTGTATTTCAAACAAATGCCAAGGCATGGCCTGGTCAACCTATTGACTTGACAGAGTCCCCTAACCTTCCTTAAAAATTTGCGTAATAAACATTAGGCTAGCAGCAGATATTTCCAACGTTCAATGAAAGAGGTAATAAAGCAATGTTTCCAATGTCCTAGGGTAACAAAAGTGTAAACAAAGAATTCTATAACCAGTCAAGATGTTATTTATGAAAAAGGCAATAGGCAGACAGTATTCTTAAATGGGAAAAAATTGAGATAATGCAATGCCCAGAAGCCCTTGTTGAGAAAACAAAAAAGAAACAAACAAATAAAGGTAGGCCATTAATACGTCCAATTAAGAGATAAATTAAAATAAACACCGAGGAATTAACAACCTATGATAAAAGTCTTGTGAGGCACATAAATCCAGTTACACAGAACTATTAATAGCATCTCATGGGATCTCAGGTTACAGGACAAAATAGGAATGTCATAAACATGGGAAATGTAAAAACATTAATATGCCTTATTAAAATTAGTGGTAATATATTCATCTTTTAAACAGAGAGCTGATAGAGTTAAAATTGAAGAAGATAGTTTGGGGAAATGACTCTACCTTTAAAAATGTATACTTCCTTCTCTTCCTTCTGCATTTTCCCTCCTTTTCTGACCTCTTCCCCACTCTCTTTCCCACTCTTTTTAACCTTAGAGGCATATATTAAGTAATATATTATAGTGAAAAATCATTTATTTGACACTAAAATTTTTCTTCATTTTCATATGTTTATTTTTCCTCTATGAAATTCAAATGAAACTAAAGTTGAGGTTTTTATTTAAAAACACATCTATACTACAGTTCCCATATTATTAATTATTTCCATGTTTTTATCCATCCATCCATCCACGCACCCAGATTTTTAGTGTATTTCTGCACAGAAAGAAGGAAATTGGTGCATTGAAAGATGGACTGCTGTTCAGCTAATGTTAAAAATGATTATTTTAGACTGGTAGAAGTTAATTTTCATCTTTAATTTTCAGTATTGCTTGTGTTCTTAAAGCATGTATAATTATGCCCCCCAAAATGAAATATTTTGCTCTTTAAAAACTGGAAGCAAATATGTATCCGTGGCGTAATATTCTACTGTTCAGAAGCCAACTCCTAATGGAAGATTAATGACAGGTTTGATTTGGATAATCTGAGTGTTTAACATTTATGTATATACATCTTAGCTACTCGCCCCTTGATATTTCCTCTCTTACGAGATCATTTTAAATTTTATCAAAACTTTTTAAAAATTGTATGTCTGAATTTAACTATGCAATTTAGATGCCAGTGCCTGCATTCTGGTCCGTCCTTAAAGTCTTCTGCAAAATCTCCAGACACAGATTCTAAAATGATATTAATAAAAATATATCATAAAGTACCTCCACTGGGAAAGATTTAAGGACATTGATGTTTTCCAAAAGCCCTTTTTCATGATTCAAGAACCATTTTTCACCCAAAAAACATCAAAGCAAATGTTATTGCTTTTCAAAACCTTCCTGATAAAAACTCAAACATCAACTCAAACAACTCAAACATTCACCACAAGTCTGAGTGAGCATTAACATCTGAAAAAAAAATTAATCAGCCTTAGAGAGCAATCTTCTGTTTTTCCTCTAAAAAACTTTAAATCAGATTGTGGCCTTTTGATTTACTGGGAAGGTACATCAAAAATTGTGCTAGTCTTTGAACTGTCAATGTTCAAAATCCAACAGGATGCTAATATCACCTGAGAAAAGTTTTTTAATGCTAGCATATGTGTAATAATTATTGTTTTATTAAATTTTGGTAGGATTTATCATGAAACAATAATAAATTTTAGAGTGAGATAACTTTCAGCAAAACAAACAAAAGCACTTTTACATTATTTTGTTCTTCAGTTAGAATTTTCCTTTTCCCTGTTGATTTTGAAATTGTAAGTCTGTAAACCACATAGAAAAATTTAAGCACATTTTAGCAGAATTATCTAAAACATGGTAGAAAAAAATATTTTGAGTCTGAGAAAGAAGAGACCCTTTAACAATATAAACAGGATATCTGGCAGCTAATTCCTTAGATCAACACAAAACAACAGCCATTCTGTTGTCTCTGTGACTTTTTACTCTTGAGTCAATATATTTATAGGAAAAGCTAATTTTAAACGAAAACATTCAAAACTTGAGTTTCCACCTGTCTTCTTAGTATTTCTTAAGAGTGAAGATGAGCATTTTTCCTTTTGCTTTTTAGATGAAAGTTTTTATTGTTGTTATTAATGGGAATAATAAAGTGTCTTTTATTTATATAGTATTTACCAAAGTGCAAGATGAATTAAAGAGACCCTGGGACTTAATATCCAATGTGGAAGATTTATGCGTTTCCTTTTACCTCTCTTTATTGCTTTTTAAAATTTTTCTTTAATTAGTTACCACTGTGCTGTTTTTTGTTTTAAATGTTCTAGTTCTTCTTAATTCATAAACCTTTTCCATTTTTATTTAATAACTTATTTAATTTTACAGTCTGGTTAATAAATTTTAGCTCTTCATATTTAAGTAAGTCTCTTCAATTTTTAAAAAGTACTTATATTGGTATCTTTTTTGGACTTAATTTCTCAGTCATTTGATTCAAGTTCTTAAATTTTTACTTTGTTAATGCTTGTTTCTTTCTTTTTTGTTTTTCCTTTCTTCTTTACTTTTGTAAATGTCATCCTCTACTGGTTTCTTTTGAACATGGCTTTTGTACTTTAGTTACACCTTTTGATTTCATATGCTTTAACAGTGGCCAATGGGAAACAGAATCGCAAGGTTAAGACTAGACAAAGTCTACGCCACTAACAGGAGATTGGAACTTTTTTCCTAGAAGGTAGCATCTGTCCAAAATTAGCTTATCAAAAAGTTGTATTCCTGGGTACTTGGAAGAATGGCAGAGCAAACATTCCCAGGACAGTAAGAGCTGTTCACATAGAAATGGTAAACTTGACCTTTTAGAATGGTGCTGTCTTTGATATTCTACATAATCAAGTTATCCAATAAGAAGCAGAACATTCTGAAGTTCATGGTTTCAGATAAACTTTGACTAAATGTGCTACAGCACTGGAGCAGAATGACGGCAGAATAATACAACTTCACCTGACTTTCCTGAGAAGCTAGACGGTGACAAATTCCTATGAGAAAATGACAGAAGAGGTTCTTGTATTTCTATCAGAACATGCAAGTGAAGATCATATTTCTAATCTGCACCACTCTGTTCATGACTAGTCAGAGCCAGGGAGAGAGAGAAAGACTCGGATCATGTACCCATTTAGCCTTTCCTTTTGTGTTGACTTATAGGAACTGAGAGCTGATTTAGTCCCACTTTTAGTGTAGTCTTTGACTTGACTTAATTTTGTTCTAATTATTTGCTGATATTCCATATGTCTCTCTAAGCCACTTCAAACAGATTTTTGGAATAAAGCAGGGTTAAAAAAGCAAACACACAGGCACGTGAAATAACCACCAAACAACCCTTTAAATTAGCTGAAGCATCCTGGCCACCGTGTATCAGGCGTGCAGAGGTGAAGCCACTTAGATAAACCAAGTCAGTATATAAGTGACAGAGCTAGAACTTTAAACTTGGGACCCTGAGTCCTATTTAAACCAAGGTTCTTTTCAATATCTCATTTGGCTATGCTACAACAATTTTAATTTTACTAACAAAACGGTTAACCAAATAAAAGGAATATATTGTTGCTTGATGTTATATCCAATCTGAATTAGTAGTAATTGCCAAAGGAGATAATTGTGGAATAAGAAAAGGGAACAAAGAAGTAAATCAAGTTCAGTTCAGGGATAAAAGTTTGTTCTTATTGTTTCCTTTAATACTTTGTTAAGAGCAAGAAGAGTGAGGCAAATTGCTGTATATGTCCCAGTAGCTACATTTCTGTACATGGTATGGTAAACAGTCGAGCTACAGGGGGAGAGGGGACCAGGGTTAAGCAGGTTGATTTTTCTGATAAGAAATTATCATAGAGCTAATGTTAATTCCTCAGTTTTGAGGAGACTTTGGGAAATGAGCCTGGCAACACATGAAGGTTCTGGAAAGCCGTGTTTACTGCAACATCTACATGTTGAAGCCTGCATCCTGGGAACAGTCTGCAGAGTTCCTGGCATCACTTTACCTGTCATATTCCAGGCTGGTATTTCCCTGTACATTATTATTTTTTTTTCTGAATACTGCTTTTTCCCTCTGATTATTTTTTTCACATGAAAGTGAAAATGTACATGTTGAAAATTCAAGATACAGAATGAAGCCAGTGACCATCAGAATAGCCTTGGAAGTTAACCTTGATGGGAGATCCTAAAGGTCAGCGTGAGATACTGTGTGGTAGTTGCTACTACAAATAGATATTAAACCTGGTTAAATCCTCAGACAGCAGCATCCTCCTTAAAGACCGTGAGTGGGAGTCCAAGCACAAGGGTGGCTGTAAATGATAAATCCACTCAGACAAAGCTTGGCCTTCAGAGGCCATGCAATAGACCCGAGGTCACCAAACCAATTTTTCAAATGAGAAAGACTATAATCCCGCCTTGGAAGGCTATTTTTAAGCCCATATGTATGTCTTGGGCTAGGACTATAAACTATCTGTGAATGACACAACTCAGTTTTTAGCCTATTTCAAGTCTTCAAAAAGAGCAAATGAAACTTTTTATTGCAACCTCTTTTTCTTTAAAGCATATACACTTCAAAGAAATTCTTGCACTTATCTACCTTACACTATATAAATTACAGATTAATTTTACCATATTATTTATAAAAATATTTGAATAGTTGCACAAATAACATACTTATGCTATATATAAAGTGAATATATTACAGAAAAGGTAATTTAAGGCAAAAATATATCAATTATTACTGAGTTTTACACAGTTTGTGCTAATCCTTATGGTTTGAATTATTAGCATTTTTACTCACTCTTATATTCTCACGAATCTTATAGTGTAGCAAGTAACAAAAGGACCAGCCTTAGGAATCAAGATTGTTCATGAATTCCTGTACCCGAGGAAAGCTTCATAGCCAGCAAGTTAGTTACAGAACAAAGCTCTTTCATTGTGTTGTTTTGTTTTTCATCCAGTTCCTGGTTTCTGGTGTGAATGATTCTAGGAAGTAACGCATTTCTCCCTGTCCAAGGGTTTGAGGAGGAAAGAGCTGGTGGGGTGGCAGGGTCTGCGGTTGGATTGGTGATGGCAGGGTTGCAGAGGCAAAAGCTAAGCAGTTTTTCAATTTCTCTAAATTAAGATCCTCACAAGGGAGCTTCCTTTTTTTTTTTTTTTTTTTTTTTGAGGCACATGGACTTTTAACACCCTGAGTTCACAATCAAATGAAAATGAACGTTGAAGTCATATGCACCTTATCTTTGTGTTGTTTTCACCTTCACTCTACAGATCCTCTTTCACAGACATTTTACTCTTAAAATAAGGTGCCTGGAGATGAGAGAAGATATTACACATTGTTATTCTTTACAACAAACTGGGAAAAATAATTTTTCCACAGTAGATTAAATATCTATCAGTACATGCAGCTAGCAACCCCTCAGAATTGCAAAGGACCTGACGACATATGAATGTAACCTGCCCAACGTCCAGTAAAAGACCCAGAAGTAAGCCTGACTTGCCTAGTTCTTCTTCCTGAAACTAACCAACAAAAATACAAATATGGGAAAGAAAAACGTGTCTTGGTGAAACTAGAAAATGGCCACAATCCTGAACCACAATCTAGGAAGATGGGCAGCGAAGAGCAGTAAAAACTGGTGCTGGTCCAGGGAAGAAGTACAGAGTGCCTCCGTGCCCTGCAGCTCTCAGGCAACACATGGCCCTGGGTGCCCAGCCAGGGTCCCCCTGCCCCCAGCCCCAACCCCAGAAAGAGGACGAGATGGAGCGGTGCTGGCAGATTTGCAGGTAATCCCTGAGCCCCTCATCACAGGGCAGAGGGCAGAGTGGAGCCAGATGGGAAAACACACATCTGTGGCATCTCCAACACAAGGCAGGCTTTTGATTTGTCACATGAAGGAGAGAAGTCACCTCTGCACCTGTGTGTTGGTGTATTAGAGTAAAGCCAGGTGTGCAGGACTGCTGACATGCAATGAATCCCTGGGAGCCTACCCGCAGCCCTGCTAGCCAAGAGCAGAGGAGGTCTCCCTGCAGGGGGAGGGGGTCTGGGGAGGTGCGGCCCCAGCATGGACCAGCTAATACCCCACCAGCTCACCTCCCCACGCTGTCATTACAAAACTGCTGGGCCAGGGAAAAGAAATAACCTCCACTAAACAGTGAGTAAGATTTGGGAAGAAAACAGACTTTAACCAAAATCACATCCAAAAAATGCCACAAGAAAAAGAGAGAAAAGCTGAAGGCAGATAAAGAATCTATAGCAGAAAAGGTATGCTGTAAAATAGACAAAAAAAACTATGAAAGACTCCTTGAAACCTAAGACACTGCAGAAGTTGTGACCTCTCTAATACATGAACTCTATAAAGGCATGCTTTAGGCTCAAAAATGAAGAAACAAAGCAAAACAAAAACAGGAGATGAAATGTGAGCCGGAAGAACCAGAGTAAAAATGAAAAAGAAAAAACAATGGTAATAGGATTATACCTCATGTTTATGTGGGATGTAAGTGGGTTCCTTAATAACTCACCTAGACAATTTTCATTTACATTTAGGATAGTTATTTTTTCCTAAGATAATTGAAAAAGAAAAATAACACACTTCTTTCTTATGAAAAGAAGAACACAAGGAAGCACCACACATCATTTGCATATATTTTGTCTAAGTATAAACTCCACGGGAAGACCAATCACTTCAAATCACAGAACAACTACTTAAATTGATTCCAGTGATATCAATTCAAGCTGAATCAGAAAATTAGCATAGGCAAGGATGGCAAGTCAGATCACTACCCTCTCTGTGCCGCCTGGCAAGACCCGCCTCCCCCACCCTCCACCCCCTACCCCTAGAAAGCAGCAGGTGAGTGCATGGAAAGCATATAACATAGAGTCTTCTTACTTTAGCAGACCTAACACCAGGCGTCTTATCTTGAAGTCCCACCTCAAGATATGTAAGGTCATTGTATTTTATGAATATGTAAATATAAATTTACTTTTAAAAATCAAAAATATAAAAGGTTTAAGGTAGTCTAATGACTCCATTCTGTAACTAGTGTTGACAAAATTTTTTAAATTTTCTTTTAAAATTCTTCTCTCATAGGGTGTGTCAAATACTTTAAGGGTTGAAATGATATAAATAAATACTTAAGTTTTTAAATGACCTAGATATTGGTTTTCTCAAATGAAATATTTTCAATCTAAGTAGTAATTTTTAGTTTGAGAAAAAAGTGTATATATGCCTGATTTGTCCAAACTTAAAGGCTTGGGGTCTGACCCAGATTCTTGAAAGCAGAATCTTGAACTTTATTTTGTAAACAGTATTTCACAAACCCTTCTGAATTTGGGCATGATTTTAGAACTTTCCTGCTTTAGTGATTCATCCGATCAGAGCGAGAGGCCACCCATAAATATACTCTTCCAGGCTCCCTCCGCACTGAACAGATGGAGTATCCAGGAATAATTTCAGCAAACCTAACTCAGAATATAAAAGACTGAGGAAACATCGGGTGAAGAATCCTCCTGAAGGAGTTCAACTTGGCTTCAGTCTTCTCCATTTCTGGTCCTCCACACAAGGTGGCTATTTTTTAAGTTGCTTCGTTTTATAACTTTCGAACTCAGATCAACTAGTTACAGAATGGAACCATCAGACAACCTTAAACCTTTCATATTTTGATTTTTAAAAGTAAACTTTATATATAGATATACGTAAAATCTTAAGCATAGTGCCATCATTATTTTAATAATACCCTATTTCTCCTGAACTAAGTAATACTGGCCCACATTCAGGAGAATCTGAAGTTCAAGTAATCATTCTTACAAGTAACTACTCATACAGGGTTGGTTATTAGCTTTGTGTTGATTTACATACACCTTCCCTTGGTTGAAATTTGACCCCTGTACATTAAGAATGAAAGGGAACAGAGATTGGGGCCCTCAAGACCCTGCTGTCAGGGCACATGGCTGTGCATGCTGTACAGACTGGAAAAGGGACCAGAGCTGCACAGAACGATGTCAAAGAGTTTGTTAGTCTCAGTTTACATGTTACTTTTCTTTGTAAGGCACAGTTAAACTGATTTATAAATAGGAGATCATGCCCAGATTGTCAGATTCACTTTCATTCATTTACCAGTTCTTACCTGCATCTAAGCACTGTGCTAGGTGATGAGGGTATTGTAGAGATCAAAGAAGATAAAACCCCTGCCCACATGAACCTTACACTCTGGTGCAAAGGAAAAGGTCTTCCTCTTGACTGGTTATAATATCAAACAAATTAACTTTTTTTCTCTCTTTTTTTTAATCTTTTCAAATTCCCAAAAAACAATTTGCTTTAATTTTTGGATGTAATAATTACAATTTTTTTCCAGCCATACTAGAATTAAATCATGTGTAAGTTGTCAATCGTTTAGCAGAGTAATTGTCAAGAAAATAGTTATTTTTCCATTTTAAATAAATTTGCAATAATGTTTTAGTAAGTTAAATAATATTTAGCAAACTGATACACTGATTTCAGGAAAATAGGAAGATAATAAAGATTCTGAGTTCAAATACATTTTCATCCTTTAAGGTAAGAATGTTTAACTAGTTAAAATAATAATGAATATTTTTCTTTTAACTAAGTGAAGATATAAATATAATACTTTAGTCCAATGCTTAGATTCCAACTTTTAAACTTGACCAAAACCACAACGTGAATGACTTGATATATTGTGTTCCTTTGACAGTAAAAGGCCTCCAAAGTGCCAATAATTTAATTTTAATAACTATAATATTTTCAAGCTCTGTGTTCCCATACTCATTCAATTTTTTAGTTTAGTTTATATATACTACCTTAACAATTTTTAATGAAAAATTTTGCTTTCTACCTATCATTTATAAAATAATTTTTGTAAAATTATTCACCATGGAAAGTGATATATAACTCAATCAAGAAAACATTACAGTGTCTTGAATTTTTATATTGCCTACATATGCTCTTTCCTGTACAGAATGGGGGTGGCTATTTTGCTTTAAGATCATAAGCCTTTGAAATAAACATGTCTTTCTAAAAGTCATGTTTTTAAACATGAGACAGAATTACATTGCTTAAGTGTGGGCTGACTGTTTTTCTGAGCACTCTGCAGCTAAGGGCGCCCAGGAAGGTACACGGCGAGCAGATGCTAACAGGTCAATATTGGAGGAACATCAATACAGGGGATTCAGATCTCAGGTAGCATGAAGAAAATGTGCTCTCCCTTAAGAGCAAACGTGCTACTGATCCAGACCAAATATATATGTTCTTTGAACTCATTTTCCAGCTGTATAAATGGATTTGTAAATAGTTTTTCCACTTCCAAATACTGCAAAGCTGCAAATGTGGCCAAGGTCAAGACTGAATTTGTGGCTCTGTGAAAAGGAGCTAAAAGCCCCGCACAGAACTCAAACCCCAGGTTGATCATATTAGCACCATACTCTAACCAATCTAATCACTAGTCAAAGTTGAAATACGAAAATTAAAGAAGCTAATTTGAAAAACTGTGAAACACTGAATGTGACTTGTTTTCATTGAGGCAGGAGCAAAATTTAATCTCATCAAACCGGATAAATGATTTTTGTTATTTTGTTGATATGATATATTGAGAAATATTTCACTATATCTCTAATTTTGGACTTTGGGTCTGGAGGCAAAGCATTGTGGGAAACTCAGAGATGAGTCAGAAGAATCCTCTCACAAGAGAAATTGAGTTTAATTGAAGAGGTGAAATACCTAAATAATTACAAAGATTAAAACATGATGAATCTTTATTAAGACTATAATGATAGACTTTTAAATAAATGGTAACAATCAGCATTTTACTTTATTCATGTTTTATACCTTATTCATAGAAACATAAATTGTATTTATTTTTAAAAAATTTTATTGATTTATTTATTTTATTTATTGGCTGTATTGCGTCTTCATTGCTGTGCATGGGCTTTCTGTACTTGCGGAGAGCTGGGGATACTCTTCATTGTGGTGCACAGGCTTCTCATTGAGGTGGCTTCTCTTGTGGCAGAGCACAGGCTCTAGGTGCTTGGGCTTCAGTAGTTGCGGCATGTGGGCTCTAGAGCCCAGGCTCAGTAACTGTGGCACACGAGCTTAGTTGCTCCGCAGCATGTGGGATCTTCCCCGACCAGGGTTCGAACCTGTGTCCCCTGCATTGGCAGGCAGATTCTTAACCACTGCACCACCAGAAAAGCCCATAACACCATTATTTTAAAATACTTTCTGAATATCTTGAGTCTCTTTTTTTACAAATATGTTTATGTCAAATAACCTTAAGGATCTTAATGTTAATTCTATTCAAACCTACTAGATTCTGTATACTTTGGATACAAAGTCCAATTGAGAACACACACTTTAAAATATGCATAGGTAAATAAAATGATTTAAACTCCTCATCAACAAGAAAAGGTAGCCACCAAGTTCAAATTCAATTACTGCCCATGATCCTGGTAGCAATGTCATCACTGATTCTGTAAGTCCATCTGGGCTCAGTTTATGGTAGGAACAGTCAAAATGATCTGCAAGAGAGTTTGGCATTCTAATGATGGATAGCTGGAAATACCCTTTATAGGGCAGGGGACATAATCTATGTTATAATCAGGAAAACTATTTTCCCCAATCTTTGAAGCACAACTTATTTTGTCATTTCATTTGACTTTCTACAGAATCTGATCCTTTTGACCATTTCCCTCTTAAAACTATTCCCTCTTGACTTCCGAGCCCTTTTTCTCTCCTGGTCCTCTTCCCGCCTCTCCCATGACCTCCTCAGCTAATGACTTTCCTAGAGACCCACATTTGACCATCTTCTCCCCACAGCCCATGGGCCCTCTTCAGGTGATCTCATTCACTACCCTATTCAATGACTCTGCAGAAAATCAGTTTTGAGCAATCTGATAAATACAACCCAGTCTTCTCTCTTTTTCTCTTTCTTTCTTCTCTTTCTCTCTTTCCTCAGCATTTTCGAAACTGCTGAATGACCTTCCACCCAAATAGTCCACAAAAATCTGGTATGCTTCAGAGTCAACATGTCCAAAATCATTAAAGCAAGGCTTTCCTTCTGTCTTCTCCACTTAAACATTTATCATTTGCCACAGTGAGAAAGAAGTCTTGGGGTCACTGTTCCATCTTTGCTCTTTTACACTCACAGCTGGTTCATCACCATGGTTCCTATTGTGACTCTACAACTTTTCCAAGTGTGTCCCTTTTCTATACTCCTTTTCTGTTGGGCAGTCAATTACTGACATTTTCAGGTCTATGGTATATTTAAGTATGTAATTTCTGGCCACCTAGGCACAAAAATTGTCAATGAAATTAAGGGAAGTTCAGGAAATGAATTCACATTGCTTTCTAAATTTTTATATACTAGTTGCTTTAATTTAAACTGAAAGACATTATTGTTGTCTTAAAGCAAAAAAACATGTAGATATGAGAACTAGGACAGAAATTCCAAGTTCTATGTATCGCTTTTAGACACTGCATTTGTGGTTGGAATTGAAAGATCTAAGTTACAGAAAAAGTTGGTTGACATTATAAATTCCAAATCTGAATATGAACCTTTGCTTCCTTTGAAATTTTCTCCCTTTTTTCCCCCTTTATATAGCATTTTATTGTCCATATGACAGTAAAGGGCGAGGTATTTCCAGTTCTGATACCATCATAGATTTTAAAATGTCAAAAATAACACTTGCTAATGGAGACTGTTAACTGGCTCTGATTATGGAAATACTTAGGATTCACAAGAAATCAAGACATTTCTTAAAACCAGCCTCATCTATTGCTATTCTGTTCTAAGGTGACAGTTTAGGCAGCCTGGGCTGTATCTGCAGTGATAGTAAGATCTTAGTTGTTTACAGCTCTTCCTAAACAAGGAATAATTCGACTCACAGATGATAATTTTGTAAATTCACTGTGTCTGAAGAGCAGATGTAGCTCTCTATTTCAAATACTCATTCTTTTCATTGTTCTATCTCATGAGATTATTTTACTTCATCTTCTAATAATAGTAAATTCCATTCAGAACATATTCTATTTTAATCAATGTGCAAAATAGTCCTTTTGTTTTCTGACAGTCATTTAAATATGAATGTGGGAAAATTAACAACAATTAACCTGAATAATTTGACTTTTAAGTGAGTTTTTTTGATCACACTTCAATTCAAAAGCAGATCCTAAGAAAGAAGTACCTGAAGAAACTAAACGTATTTGTCAATAAAAATGTTTCTGCTTTACATACATCAAAAATAGGATATTGGCTATTAATACAGTTCTATTAAAAGCATGCTGAATAATTAACATTTTCTCTTCCTCACAGCGTATTAACTCTTCTAACAAGAAGGCACTGCCATGCATGGTGATTCTGGAATGCTCTTCACTTTGAATCCACACAGGTTAAAGAATCAAAGTGACGCGTGCACCACAACACTCAACTTACCAAAATTAATACACTGTTGAAAAAAGATGATTTCTTTCTAAAAGATTAAATTAAATCTGTATAGCTCAAAGTAGGAAAATAGCATTTTTCCTTCCCTCCCTCCATTAATGCTAAAATAATAGAGCATTGCATTAAAGATCCAAGTAATTTTACAAAACACCTCACCCCACCTTAATTCCTTCATTCCCTTGACTTTGTGTCATAAATTTCTCTACTCATTTTTATGCCAGAAACTGTTACGGTTGAATTTTGCTTGGGCACTGCAGCAATGACATTATAACACTTATTTGAAAGGTACATGGATTAAACCTTGTCTGTTCTACCTGAGCAATGGGCTACGTGGGTGATCAACTAAAGGGATAACATGGACCTTGAGGCTGCACGTTTTGGGATGGAACTTTTTTTTAATTGAATGAAAGATTCCTTATTCTGCAGTGCTTTACAATTTTCAACAGTTTCACACACATAATTTCATGTATTCATATCATATCACAATAACTTTTTTTTTTATCCCTTACCTCTCTATTGCCCCTCCCTTCTTCTCTCTCACCACTGGTGACCACTAGTTTGTTCTCTACATCTGTGAGTCTTCTTCTCTTTTTGTTTTATTCCCTAGTTTGTTGTAGTTTTTAATTTTAATTATAAATGATACCATACAGTATTTGTCTTTCTCTCTCTGAATTATCTCACTAAGCATAATACCTTCCAAGTTCATCAATGTTGTCGTTTCATATGTTTTTTTTTAATTTTATTTATTTATTTATTATTTTTTGGGGGGTACACCAAGTTCAATCATCTGTTTTTATATACATATCCCCGTATTCCCTCCCTCCCTTGACTCCCCCCCCACCGTCCCTCGAGTCCCCCCACCAAGGGAGTTTCATATGTTTTTATAGCTGAGTAGTATTGTACATTTATACCACATCCTCTTTATCTATTCATCTGTTAATGGAAACTTAAGTTGTTTCCATACCTTGACAGTGGTAAATAGTGCTGCTGTGAACATTGTGGTGCATGTATCTTTTCAACTTACTGTATTTGTTTCATTCAGATATATACCCAGGAGTGGGACTGCTAGGTCATATGGTGGTTCTATTTTTAGTTTTTTGAGAAACCTGATTATTATTTTCCACACTGGTGACACCAATTTACATGCCCACCAACAGTGTATAAGGGTCCCTTTCCTCCACATCCACATAGCCAACATTTATTTGTGTTCTTTTTGATAATAGCCATTCTGACAGGTGCGAGGTGATATCTCATTGTGGTTTACCTTTGCATTTCCCTGATGATTAGCAATGTTGAGCATCTTTTCATGTGCCTGTTGGCCATCTGCATTTCCTCTTTGGAAAAGTATCTATTCAGTTTTCTTCTGCACAGTTTTTAATTGGATTGTTTGTGAGTTTTTTTTTTTTTTTTTCATGTTGAGTTGTATGAGCTGTTTATATATGTTGGATATTAATCCCTTATTAGTCATATTATTTGCAAATATCTCCCCTCATTCAGTTGGCTGTCTTTTCATCTTGTCAATGGTTTCCTTTGTTTTGTTTTGTTTTTTTAATTATACAGTAATAGTAGGCAATCTCTTTTGGTGGAACACAATACATTTGATTTCCATTTCTATCTTGTAAACTCCGGTCACACAGTGACATGTAGAGGAGCAGTGCAGCCCCCACCCCTCGGCTGTGGAATTAGGTCTGTACTATCTAACACTCTTTTGGTAACCACACAAGCAGCAAGTATCAGGACCAAGAATTCTTTTACAGTAAGCCCCCTACATATGAACCTTCAAGTTGCAAACTTTCAAAGATGCAAACGTGCGTTCCATCAATGTTGGTCATGAGTGAAAATGCAGCTTGCGCTCCATCTCCTATTGCTGACAACCCTTCAGCTCTACCATCTTCCACCTCCTCTCCCTCCTCCAGTCAGTAACTCTTTTTGCCTGTTCCCTTGATGCCACCCCTGTATGCCAGCTCTTGTACTGTACTACTGTACTTTACAAGGTACTGTACTGTAAGATTACAAATGTTTTCTTTATTTTTGTGCTTGTTTGTAATGTATTATTTGTGTGAAAAGTATTATAAACCTATTACAGTACAGTGCTATACAGCCAATAGTGTTAGTTGGGTACCTAGGCTAACTTTGTTGGACTCACAAACACTCTCTCAGAATGGAACTTGTTTGTATTTAGGGGACTTACTTGTATTTGATTCCTGCTAGGTTTTAGCGATGGTTGAAATTCTCCTGATTTTTGAGTGTCAATAAAATATTTTAGTCACAGTGTTTTTTCCCTATTTTGTCATTTGTATATCATTTGAATCAACGTGGAGCCACTGATTTAATTTTATTTTGTGTAAATGTTGATTTCCAACCCTCTGCTCCCACAGACCTGCTCACACTTCAGTCTCAACATCAATGTGCTCCACTAAAGACATGCTTTTACAGACAAGTGAATGCTTTATTTTAGTTGGAAAATATACATATTTGAGGCAGTGCTCTCTCTAAATTGTAGAAGCAAAATTAAAGGTTCTTAAATTGAAGCTTAATTTCCGATGTCTAAATGGCATTTGCTGTGTGAACGCATTTTCTTCTTTGGAACAAAGTGGCAGAACATCTTCTTCCAATGTAAAACTACTTGATGGCTTATTGAGATTACATTTTACTCATTAAAATATGTTATCCAGGCAGCAGAGAACTGAGTACAATTATGAATGTAATCTACTTAATCTGTATACCACCTAGGAAGCCAAACTGAATAGCAGTAAGCTCCTGCCTTATATACTTTGTATCATATAAATTAAAAATATAAACTATAAATTAAGTATATTTTTTTACAACAAAAATGTATTTCATTCATACTATGCCTGCCAGTAGATCAATAACTAGTGAATGTTACTCTTTGCTGCTAAGTATACTTTGTGCTTTTTATACATTTTTAAGAGATGTGGTCCAGCCTCATGTGATTAAAGCCAAGTGGTAAAGGCTGCCTTTAATCACTGATCCCATGATTGAATGGAAAGTTCATCTGTGAAGAGTGCTATGAAGGTCTGAATGAAACCATGGAGTGGGTGCCCTTGGAGGCAGATGTAACCACTGTGCAAAGGTTCTGTGGTGAGCAGGAGCAGACTTCTAGGGGCTGAAAAGTCACTGTGGCTGGACCACAGAGGAAGGCACTGGGGTACGCAGGGTACTTCATGCTGCACTACCAAAGAGGATGCATTACATTTGTGAAAATATACGTGCATTTCTGAAAATCTTGTAGACTATAGGAGCAAAAAACCCATCCACGAAACACCTTAGAATAAACATTCTTTTAAACCTTGGGCCCTTGACAAAGGCTCCTCCACTCATGCTGCGTTGCCTCCATGCCTTCCCATCTATTCCAGAGCAACGTCCCAGGAGTCTCCCTTCTCTCTCCTCTGTCATCAATTTTTCTCTCTCTCTTTACTCTTTTCCCTCTACAAACATGCTGTTTTCACCACCCAAATAATACCCTCTTTCACCACTTCCCCCTCTAACTATGGTCCCATTTTCTTGCTTTGTTAAAAGAATCACTTCCTTTTTTCTCATTTGCATGCTCTCTCTCACTCTCTCTTTTATTTTTTTTTTTTTTTTTGGAGTTTGGAGCAGAGAAAGCTTTACTGCAGGGACATGCAAGGAGATGGGTAGCTTATGCCTGAAAACCCCCAAACTTGGAAGCTTTCAGCAAAGCCCTCTGATATGAAAGGTGAGGAAGGGGCGTGGTTGTTTGTTTCAAACTTGTCCCTGTCAGATCCTTTGTTCTTGAGGTCAGGTCATGGGCAGTTAATGATGTTCTTGTAAATCTCCACCAAACAAATGTCGCTCTCTGTGCTGACAAGAATGGGCAAAGTCCCAAGGCACAAAACTCACCATGTGAGACCCAGAACCAGCTCAGAGAAAGGGGGCCCTGTGTGTGTGGGGTGGTGGTTCCCTGCCCTGGAGCGTTCATCCAGCAGCTGGTCAAGGTTCTCCTGCCAGTGCCCATGCCTGGCTGAGGAGGCAGCTCTTAGTTGGTCACTTATTCAGGGCTAGGAGCCCAGGCCCTGGCCAGCTGTAATCACTGAGGGGGCCAGGTGCCTATGACCCAACAGGCCTTCAAGCTCATAGGACACCCAAACAGTGGGGGTCAGGGCCCCAGACTGTGCCCCATGCCCTCAGGGTCACAGAGGCAGGGGTGGGGTAGAGGTTCACCAGCACCTCAGGGCCTGGGCTTGACCAGTGCATAGTCTGGCCAGGGCTCTAAAGCCCTGCAGGACACAAGCTGAGCCTGCTCCCGGGCCCCCCTGCTCATAAGCTGGCCCAAGGCCAGGTGAGCGGAAGGGTCCTGAGTGAGAAGGCTGGGATCTGCCTCTTACCTCACTCTCCAGGCCTGATGATCACACTCCCCTGAATGCAGAATAGAATAAATGGCCCCCACTCACAGTAGCTCCCTGACAATTGCTTGCTTGGGGGAGGGGCCCATGGCAGTGCCAACCAATGGCTGAGCAGGATGGTCAGAGTGGCATTAGCGGTCTCCCAGTCACCATTGCCTGGTAAAGGGGCACTGTGTAACAGTGCACAGCAATGGCTGCATGCTAAGGGCTGCACACTACTGGCTCTGTTACAATTCCCCCCTTTTCTTTGATACTTTTCAATCTGGAGGAGAACAGGTGGGTATGATGTGGATAGAGTGCTTCATCATAATCTCAGCAGAGGAACTCAGTTTTAGGGGTTCTTGGTTTCAACCCCATTTCTGTTTCTTCTTTTCCCAAGTCTTTCAGGGAATGGAGTGACAACCACTCTAGCTACTTGCTGCTGAAATAGAGCATAGTCCTACAATGGATTCCGACTTAGAAACACTGCCGAGTTCCAAGTCCTGGATCTGAGTCTTATATCATCTTGAATAAGGAATTCAGGAGAAGAAGCCTGAAAAGCAGTCTGTAGGTGGCACTCTGGGGGAGAATTTTTGCCAGGTAACCAGACACACAGAAGTAGAATTTATCAAAATGTTGTAAGTCATTATTCATTGGAGTGGATTGGCTTCCCCATATCATGTCATTAAAAGCAGCAGTCTAAGTAAAAATGTTCTCTTAGCAGAGACGAACCAAAGTGAGTCCTGCACGAAGCGTCCTTTTAATAAAAGTGTACTTTTCCCTAAGTTTAGTTTAGTCTCAGCCCAACCATGCAGAGAACTCCTTTTTTGCCAAAACGTATATCCCACTTTCCTACCATATGATGAAATATTTTCCTCTTAATTATTTTGATTAGCTTTAATTACATATGGAGATTAGAATCCTCAACTCTTTCAAACCTTAATGTTTAGTGTAAACCAAGAAGCAAACAATTGTGAACCATTTGTCATACCAGCATTTTCTGATTGGAACCTTAGGCTTTACATCTATTGAGATGATCATGTGGTTTTTATCCTTCAATTTGTTAATATGGTGTATCACATTGATTGATTTGTGTATATTGAAGAATCCTTGCATTCCAGGGATAAACCCCACTTGATCATGGTGTATGATCCCTTTCATGTGTTGCTGGATTCTGTTGGCTAGAATTTTGTTGAGGATTTTTGCATCTAAATTCATCAGTGATATTGGTCTGTAGTTTTCTTTTTTTTGTAGTATCTTTGTCTGGTTTTGGTATCAGGGTGATGGTGGCTTCATAAAATGAGTTTGGGAGTGTTCCTTCCTCTGCAATTGTTTGGAAGAGTTTGAGAAGGATGGGTGTTAGCTCTTCTCTAAATGTTTGATAAAATTCACCTGTGAATCCATCTGGTCCTGGACTTTTGTTTGTTGGGAGGTTTTTAATCACAGTTTCAATTTCATTACTTGTGATTGGTCTGTTCATATTTTCTATGTCTTCCTGATTCAGTCTTGGAAAGTTATACTTTTCTAAGAATCTGTCCATTTCATCCAGGTTGTCCATTTTATTGGCATATAGTTGCTTGTAGCAGTCTCTTATGGTGCTTTTTATTTCTGTGGTGTCCGTTGTAACTTCTCCTCTTTCCTTTCTAATTTTATTGATTTGAGTCCTCTCCCTCTTTTTCTTGATTAGTCTTGCTAGAGGTTTATCAATTTTATTTATCTTCTCAAAGAACCAGCTTTTCATTTTATTGATTTTTGCTATTGTTTTCTTTGTCTCTATTTCATTTATTTCTGCTCTGATCTTCTGATTTCTCTCTGTCTACTCACTTTGGGTTTTGTTTGCTCTTCTTTCTCTAGTTTCTTTAGGTGTAAGGTGAGATTGTTTATTTGGGATGTTTCTTGTTCCTTGAGGTAGGATTGTATTGCTATAAACTTCCCTCTTAGAACTGCCTTTGCTGCATCCCCTAGGTTTTGGATCATTGTGTTTTCATTGTCATTTGTCTCTAGGTTTTTTTTTGATTTCCTCTTTGATTTCTTCAGTGATCTGTTGGTTATTTAGTAGCATATTGTTTAGCCTTCACGTGTTTGTGTTTTTTACAGTTTTTTTCCTGTAATTGATTTCTAATTTCATAGCATTGTGGTCAGAAGAGATGCTTGATACAATTTCAATTTTCTTGAATTTACCAAGGCTTGATTTATGACCCAAAATGTGATCTATCCTGGAGAATGTTCCATGTGCACTTGAGAACAATGTGTAATCTGCTGTTTTTGGATGTAATGTCCTATGGATATCTATTAAATCAAGCTGATTTATTGTGTCATTTAAAGCTTGCGTTTCCCTATTAATTTTCTGTCTGGGTGATCTGTCCATTGGTGTAAGAGGGGTGTTAAAGTCCCCCACTATGATTGTGTTACTGTCGATTTCCTCTTTCATTGTTGTTAGCATTTGCCTTATGTATTGAGGTGCTCCTATATTGGGTGCATATATATTTATAATTGTTATCTCCTCTTCTTGGATTGACCCCTCAATCTTTATGTAGTGTCCTTTATTGTCTCTTGTAACATTTTTTATTTTAAAGTCTATTTTATCTGATATGACTATTGCTACTCCAGCTTTATTTGACTTCCATTTGCATGGAATATCTTTTTCCATCCCCTCACTTTCAGTCTGTATGTGTCCCTAGGTCTGAAGTGGGTCTCTTGGAGACAGCATATACATGGGTCTTGTTTTTGTATCCATTCAGCCAATCTGTGTTTTTTGGTTGATACATTTAGCCCATTTACATTCAAGGTCATTATCGATATGTATGTTCCTATCACCATTTTCTTAATTGTTTTGTTTTTGTTTCTGTAGGTCCTTTTCTTCTCTTATGTTTCCCGCTTAGAGAAGTTCCTTTAACATTTGTTGTAGGGCTGGTTTGGTGGTGCTGAACTCTCTTAGCTGTTGCTTGTCTGAAAAGCTTTTGATTTCTCTGTCAAATCTGAATGAGATCCCTGCTGGATAGAGTATTCTTGGTTGTAGGTTCTTCTCTGTCATCACTTTAAATATTTCATGCCACTCCCTTCTGGCTTGTAGAGTTTCTGCTGAGAAATCAGCTGTTACCCTTATGGGAGTTCCCTTGTATGTTATTTGTCATGTTTCCCTTGTTGCTTTTAATAACTTTTCTCTGTCTTTAATTTTTGTCAATTTGACTACTATATGTCTTGGCATGTTTCTCCTTGGGTTTATCCTGCCTGGGACTCTCTGCGCTTCCTGCACTTGGATAGCTATTTCCTTTCCCATGGTAGGGAAGTTTTCAACTATAATCTCTTCCAGTATTTTCTCAGGTCCTTTCTCTCTCTCATCTCCTTCTGGGACCCCTATAATGAGAATGTTGGTGTGTTTAACATTGTCCCAGAGGTCTCTTAGGCTGTCTTCAGTTCTTTTCATTCTTTTTTCTTTATTCTTTTCTGCATCAGTGGTTATCACCATTCTGTCTTCCAGGTCACTTTTTCGTCCTTCTGCCTCAGTTAATCTGCTATTGGTTCCTTCTAGTGTATTTTTCATTTCATTTATTGTGTTGCATATCTCTGTTTGTTTGTTCTTTAATTCTTCTAGGCCTTTGGTAAACTTTTCTTGCAACTTTTTGATCTTTGCATCCAATCTTTTTTCAAAGTTCTGGATCATCTTCACCATCATTATTCTGAATTCTTTTTCCGGAAGAGTGCCTATCTCCTCTTCATTTAGTTATTTTTCTGGTGTTTTATCTTGTCCCTTCATCTGGTACAAAGTCTTTTGCCTTTTCATTTTCTCTGTCTTTCTGAGGCTGTGATTTTCAGTTCCTCAAGATAAACTACTGCTGATACTGCTTGATTCTGCTGTCTGCCCTCTTGTGGAGGAAGCTGTCTAGGAGGCTCGTGGGTGCTTCCTGTTGGGAGGGACTCTCTCTCTTTTAATTTTTATTGACTTATGGTTGGTTTACAATGTTGTGTTAGTTTCAGTTGTACAGCAAAAAGAATCAATTATACAAATACATATATCCACTCTCTTTTAGATTCTTTTCCCATATAGGTCATTACTGAGTATTGAGTAGTTCCCTGTGCTACACAGTAGGTTCTCATTAGTTATTTATTTTATACATAGTAGTGTGTATATGTCAATCCCAATCTCCCAATTCACTCGTCCCCACCCCTTACCCACTGGTAACCATAAGATTGTTTTCTACATCCGTGACTCTATTACAGTTTTGTAGATAAATTCATTTGTATCCATTTTTTAGATTCCACATATAAACTCCAATCTGCTTTAAACCTCCTTCCAGACTACAGAGCTAAGGCCAAGTCACAGTCTTCCTCTCCACGCTGTCAGTGCTGCTCTCCCACAAGTCACTGCACCACTGTCCTCACTTCCAGGACACTACATTCCTGGTCTTCCTTCTAATACAGGGTCTACTCAATTTCAACCCACTTTTCTGGTTTCGCTTCATCTCCAGACCCCACAACATCAAGCTCCCCAAGACTCAAGCCCTGGAATTCACCTCTTTTCTATCCTCACTACTTTAGGGAGCTCATCCACTGTTGGTGCTTCTATATGTTGATGCCATCCCACTGTCTCCAGTCCTGCCCTCTCCCCTCAGCTCCCACTCTCTGGGAAGCATCCACTGGAATGATGACTGGGCATCGCCAACCTTATAGCTCCCAGGCTGACCTTCCCTTCCAGATAGCGGCATCCTATTCCCTTCCCCATCTCTGCTAGTGCTCCATCCATCCTTACAGCTGTTGTTCAGAACAGAAACAATGTGGTCACTCTGGACTCTGCTCTTTCACACCCCACAACCAATCTATGGACAAATCACGCAGGCTGTGCCTTAAAAATACCTCCAGAATCTGACCCCTTCTCACCACCTCCACTGCTGTCACTCCTGTAAAACCACCACTGTCTGCCATCTGGGCCCCTATGATGGCCCCCTGGCAGGTCCTCCGGCTTTATCTTTGACCAGTCCTGGTGCACCACAACACGGCCACCAGGTAGATCCCTTTAAACCAATCAGATGACACCATTTCTGTCCTCAAAACCCTCCAAAAGCTCCCAGTTCCACTTGGAGTTGTAACCAAACATCTTCCAATGTCCACACGGTCTGGCCCTGTTCTGCCTCTGAGCTCACTTTCTACTGAACCTCTCTCTAATCACTCTGCTTCAGCCAAGCTCCCTTGTTTTTCCTTGTCCTAAACCACTTTGGGGCTTTTTTTTTTAAAACTGTTCCCTCTGCCTCAACTATCCTCCCACATAAAATCCTTACTCACTCCCTCACTCTCTTCAAGTCACTTTTCTCAGCAAGGCTCACCCTCTCTGAGTGTAATTTTCAAAGTCTAAGTTCTACCCCCACCAACACTCTCTCTACTCTTCTCCTGTTTTTCCCTGCATAGCATTTATCTCATTACACATGCTAGGTATGCTACTTACTCCTTTGTACTGCCTGATCCCTGCTAGAATGTAAACTTTCTAAGCGCAGAGGATTTTGTCTGTTTTGCTCATTTCTGTATTTGCAGCATGTAGAACTGTATGGGGAACACAGTGGGCTTTCAGTAACTATCCGCTAAATACATAAATAGATGAATGATTTCCTCGTAAGAGAAAAACCTCCAGCACAAACATAGGGAGGAAAGTAAAGACCAGAGTGGATGGTTAGCCCTGAAAAGTTACTATTAATGGTGGTCATATAAGGTTCTATTTTTTAATCTATGGGGAGTGAAAATGTATTAATTATATTATTCTGTTTTATTTACATGTGATATATACATATGTATGTATTCCCTTATATATATGAACATTCTGTTTATATGTGAAATATTAGATAATGAAAACTCTAAAAGGATCTTGGATACCTGTGGAGCACCTGGAAAAAAACAAATGCAAACTCACCCTTGAAGAGCATTTCCACAGTAAATTAAAAGTCAGGCAGAACTTTCAGATGAAAATGTGCAAAAATACATGCTCACAGTGCACATTTACAAAACACACAAGAAGCAAAGCCACCATGAGCGTAATTCCTCAAAAACAAACCGAAACTAAAATCCGACCATGATTAGACTACAGGAGGTTCAGATTATAGAACTAACTGGTTGCCCATCACAAAACCAACACATTTAAACGCTAAAGACACAAATGATGAATGAAAACATGTGAAGGCTATAAGATGCTATGGAAAAAGATGAGAAATGTTAGGAAGAAATAACTAATAAAAATGTTTTCCGTTATCTTTCTCTCCTCTCTATATACACACACACGCACACACATATAGGTATATACAAAATTATACACTTGAAATAAGTAAAGTTTACTTTATGTAAATTATACGCCAGTAAAGGTGATTTTGAAGAAAGTTATAGAAAGGGGAAATAGTCATTGAAATAAAGACGCAGAGAATGGTGTAAGCAGTAGGTTAACTATGATATGAAAAGGAATGACTTAGAAGATGAAGTTAAAAATGTGACAGAATTTTTCATAGAAATCTAAAAGAATAGAAATATAGAGAGGTTAGGAGATGTGGAGGACAGGGTAAGTCTCTCCCAGCTCTAATATGACTTTCACAATGAGGAAATCAGTACAATGAAAGATGGGACATATTCAAAAAGAAAATAGATAGTCTCATAGAATAGTCTCATGAACAATGAAAGACGGGAAACCTTAAATGTAGGAAGAAGAGTCCACAGCAAGTCAGACAAGTATGAGGAATTCCACAGCTAGGCACACAGCACTAAAACTTCAGACAATAGGACAAGGAGAAAAATACTAAAAACTGTCAAAGAAAAACTCCTGTGAAGGAATAACTACTAGACAAGAAAGAAACAGCAGAAATCAGAGGATAGTGGAATAAAATCTTCATTTTTCAGAGAAAATAACAAAATAAATACCTAACTAAATTATCATAGAAGAATGAGGGACTTACTATGACTTTTTTTTAAAACATAAAACCCAAGAAAGTTTACCAGTAACAGAAACTCACTTGGAACTTCTAACTTGATAGAAAGAAGCAACAATTAATTAGTTTAAGAAAGCAACTGAATTTCGCTTCCTGTTTTATGACATGACCCCATATTCAGAACATCTTTTCAAACTTCTCACATCATCTAACAGAGCACATCAAGCATGAATAGTTTTACATGAAGATTGCTAGTCACTAACATGATTATTAACAAAAATATGAGTAGTTCTTATAAAAATCATCTCATAAGCAACTGGAAATAATTTCCATGACAGAAAAAAAAATTCATCATTTATCATGAAGGTCTTAAAAAACCAAGAACAAGAACATAGAAAGGTAAACATATCTTCGTCTGCATTACCTTAGTGAGCATCTCCACTGTTTAAATAAATCATAGACTAAAGAGTAAGGAGAACTTGCTATATAACATTTTCAAGGTAAATTCATTTTTTCCATCATAAAAGTAATAATTTCTCATTCAAGGTGTAAAAACATCTAAAGTATGAAAAGTATCCAGACTTGACTTTGCTCCGGTTTCCTCTGTGCCCAATTTTTCAGAATCATGATCATACTGAATTTTGTGCTCTAAACCTCTCAATGAACATTAACAGCGCCTTTTAGTGACTCCATAATGTTCCACCAAAAAGACGAAGGAAACCTGCCTGCCTCTTCAGTTGCTGTGAATTATCTGAGAGTAGCAATCATCTTGGTGTCTAAAACACTTTGTGCTTTATGTTTATTTCTTCCAGTTAGATTCCTAGAGGTGGAATGGTTTATTCTTTAGTCTGAAAACCAATAGGGCTTTCTTGTCAGATGTAAAAGGACACAATGCTTCCAAAGACTATTAACGGAGTGGCAACATAGCCTCTTTAAGAAACTGTCACTAACGCTAATAACCAGAAAGTCATTTAATTCAGAGTCTAAAATGAAATGCCTCATAAAATGCTTGGATGACACTTTCTATTTCTCAAGATCACTTATAGAGCTTCTTAAGGTATAGTCCAAGGCTCTAAAACTGAAATTTTACACAGAAATTTTTTTTCTTAATCTGCATGATGAGCTATTCCTTTGGTCCATCCTTTGGAGAGCTGGTAGTTCAAATAGAGATCAAGTGGACCTTGAATGGCAGCTTTTGAATTTTAATAAGAAAAACTGCTAAACAATAGGGATATTAGTTTTCAGAGGACACAATAACTCTACTTGAAGAAAGATTTTAAACTATTTTATTTGACAATGCATCTCAAATACATCAAATAATAAGTATTTCAAATGGAACAAAATGTGAGAAAAGAAGGAAGTAGTCAAAAAGGAGGCCGGCTCTCTAATATCAAAAAGATCTCACCAAGCTGCTTCTGATCACTGTGTTCTGATAAATTCTGGAAATGTACACGTCAAATTATAAATAATTATTTCTTTTCCCCCAACTTCTCTTTTTATGCCTTCTCCTAAATTATACTATTCATCAAATTGGGGATGATGGAATTGGTTACATAAAAAGCTGTCTGTTAAACTGTGCCTAATATATTAGGAACACACTTGAGATCAGCCTCTGATCTCTTTATTTCCTTCATGCCATTGGCGTTCCTTTTTCTCACCTCACAGGTACACACATCCCTGAGGGAGCCAGGAGGACAACATTCCTAAAGGCACAGAATCTGAAGTCAGTCTTTGTGGATTCCCGAGCTCTCTAATGTTGGACAATTTACATGAACTCCAGGTGCTCCATGTTCTCCATCTGTAAATGTGAATAACAACAGTGCTGACCTTCCACCGTGGTTGTAAAATCTTAAATGGCTTCATATTTGTCTTAAGCGTGTAGGACACGTGCCAATAATCCTCTTTTCTGACTGCTATTACCAATAGCTTTCCAATTATCCTAGTGCATCATGGAACTAAATTATTTTCTTTCTTAATAAGATACATGCCAGAAATTTATAAATATGCAACAAAAGTTTAAATAAAACAATGCAGCTTTGCTATCAATTGAGTTTACTAAAATTATCACTCTTTTCCTAAGCCTTCTCAATTCATACAACACTATACCGGATTTTGTCAAGATTTAAAAAGTAAGAGGCAGATTATATATATGGTCCATTTCAATCACACAAAATTTTTACAGAAACAAATAAAGAACAGATGAGCTCATTAAGTCATGTCATTGAAAATATATTATCAAGCAGTACAATGAGACCACTTCTAATACATGACAACAGTATTGATTAATATCTGTATCTACATATCTAAGTAATTAACGTAGCTGTGAATGAATACTGTTTATTCAATTTAATAAATATTTGAGAGCATTGTACACTGGGCTAACCATTGTGAGGTTAGAAAAATACATAAAATGTAGTCTCTGCCTTTTTGGTGCTTATAGACTGAAGGGAGGATATAATAAATATATAAATAAACACAGCATAAAGCACTATAATATAAGTGCCATAAGAAAAGGTAAAAATAAATAACTAGGAGCTTCAATTATTTATTCTTTCAATTGGTATTTATAGAGCATTCACTACAACCTCTTCTTAAGGTACTTGGAGGGAAAATTTTATACATAGAGAAAATATGATAGAAGTAGAGGGATATGTATAGCTACAACAAAACTAATTGGGTTAAATTAAATTAACATGAAGGCAAGTACTGGGTGCAAGGTATATATCAGCTTTTCTGAGTAGGGCCTTGAATGCCAGTCAAAGCAGAAGGCCATGGAAGCTACTTTGAAGGAAAATCACATAATCAATCTGAATCTTTAATAAGTCTAGCTTAGCAGAAATGTAGGATGGATCAGCATAGGAAAAGAAATGATGTGGAACCAATTATAAGAGTATTTATTACAACAGTTCAGGCTAAAGGCAATAAAAGATGGATCATGATAATAGGGAGAAAAAGAAGTAGTGACTCTGCAAACCAGTAAAGGAGGAAAATTCCATAGCACAAAGCAAACAAGAAGCAAAAGGAAATGAGAAAATGAAGTTTTGCTTTGTAATTTCAAAGCTGATATCTATCACCAGGATAAGAAAGGAGAAATTTCCATGAGGAAACAGTGAGTTTTGCCTTGGGACTTTGGGCATTGAGGTGCCCAGTGGTATCTCCTGGCAGAGATACCCAGGAGCAGCTGGATATATATGGAAGTCAGTACTACATGTAGAGATTTGGGAGTCATAGCCCTAGAGGTACTAACTAAACTCAATTTACGGGCGTGAACGAATATACCAAGAAGGAAAGTTATATAGACAGCAGTCATCTGAGGATGCAATCTGGCTGCAGACAGGAGAAAGGCAGGCTAACAAAGGAGACAAGGAATGGAGGGGAAATGCACACTGGTGCAGGAGAAAGTGTGTGTGGTGGAAGGGACCACTCAGTGCAGAGACAGTGAGGAGGAGAGACAGAAAAAGCATTCAGGCAGCTAGAGTGTTGTTGCAATGGGAATGATCAGTGTTAATGGACTGAAGCTGGTGAAAGCCAGATTTTAAAGGGATGGGTGAGGGTCAAGGACATGCACATGTAATTGGCAATAAGCAGCTAGTTACATATGAAGATAGGTGTGTCCCACTGCTTTCAGATATAAAGGTGAGAAAAATGAAAGAAATCTTGATAGACTGAAGGCTGGATAATTTCTTTAGTGGAATAAACAATACTCCACTCATTCAACCATCACTGCTGTAACAGATGACAGCTGTGAAATTTCAGGATAAAGAAGCACATGCCTTGTGCTTTGTTCCTTTTAAGTCAAATGTTTTATATACTGAAACATGTACTTATCAATCTTTTGTAGAAACACTTGATTTCTTTGAAATTTATCTTTCCTCAGAGAGTTGGTTTTAAGAATTTGAAAGAGACAAAGTCTGGAAGATTAAATGAAGAATGGAGAGACTTTCTTGTCCTTGCATTTTCCATCTTTCAAATTTTTATATTGGCAAAATATCATAACATTTCTTTGGGTTTATCTGTTGCAGATAAGAAGACGTGCTAGTTCATTGTGGAACAGTAAATAATTAGAGTTGCAAGTAATAAATAACTAAACCTTCACTGTATGGGAGAAAAAATGAGGTCTAAAGACTTCCAAGGTCCAAGATTACATGCCTAGTGGGAGAAAGCCTTTTCTCCTTTCCAAGAAAGGTTTCATGCTAGTTACACAATTGACTCTTAAGTCAAAATATCCTCCTCTTAGTTTTCCCCACCAAGCCAAGATGCTTCATTTCTCCAATAGTGTTTTCACACATCACAACAGCTTGGGCCGAGGGCCAGGAAGAGGGAAGAGGAGGGAGAAAAATTGAGGACCTGCCCTGTGCCATACCAGATGCCCCTTCACACCTCACGAGTGGAGGTGGGCACTGGCTTCCGATTATACGTGACAGAGTGGTGACATTAAAGGTGTGAGCCAGCAAACTGTCTGTGCTGATTTCCACTCACACTTCAGGGACATTGTGTAGATGGAGAGGCTGAGGGCTCAGAGAACCATGCCTGTGATTTGCATTCTTCCTCCTCTAAAACCTTTGGTTTGCGAGCTTCTCACCTAACTTAGCAAATTAGAAGGAATGGTTCTCAGTTACCAGAACAAGAAGCTATTCTATCCCCTGAACTTTGGCTCCTTTAAAAAGAGAGAGAGACAGAGAGTAACTCCATTACTCACTTTCTTTTCTACCTCCTTTCACCTAAAACCAAAGATACAAATCATGACACTAAACATTTAAAGGACAAGCATAACAGTCATTTTATAGTAATGAGCAGGTAGATGACAACACAAATGGTGAAACCAGATCATTAATTCTATTTTTCTCAAAGTTCTACTGTACAACTTTCCTGTGTGTAGCAAAACTGCTCTTTTTAATTGCCTCTTCTGCTACTCACAAATGCATCTGGCTTGAAAATCAGCATGAAATACAACCATAGTGACAATTTATTGAAGGTTTACCGCAGATGCTAGGCACTACCCCAGATACTTTTTAAAAACATTTTCAATAAAACTTGCAACCATCGTAAGGATTATTAGAAGACTCATTTTACAGAGGTATTTTGGGTGTTGCTGAGTGTTTTGTTAGATATGTTCTATACACAGGACCTGTATCCTTTAACTGAACAGCCCTTTTTAGCATTCTAGCAGCATTGCACATTCAACAGCCTTTTTATACCATACAGTGCTACCAGCTGGAAAAGAGTATTCAGATGTAGGGAGAAAAAAACTAGCTAGAAGAATAAAACTAATGCCTTCAAGGGAACAAATGTGAAATACAGAGTCACAGATTTTATACATATAAGGACAAGTAGAAAGGATAAATAACTTTTCACCATTTATTACCTTGTAATTGTTAAATAAACCTTTGATTATTGGCTTTTATATCAAGTGAGGTACCTAGTCTTTCTTCTACTCATTTATTCAACAAATAATTATAAAATATCCATAGTGGCCAAGTGCCTGGTGCTGCTGTATGGTTAGCCTCTAAAGAACACAGAGTTGAGTAAAATAGGTATTTACTATTCAGAAATTTCAGTCTCGCAGGCGAGAAATGTATGGATGACAAGTATATTTTATAAAAGATATTATAAAAAATATGTGGTAAGGATTACAGCTAGGAGTTATCTTAACAAGTCTCTTTGGATTAGGAAATAGTCTCTACGTATTTCCCAATAGCACTTGGTGGATTCATACTGGACTAGTGAGTTACAAATAAGAAATTTAGAAAGGCACAGTGGGATGATTCAACAGAGTTTTGAGTTTTGATGGGGTAATGGGAGTCATGAAAAGCCAACCTAAATGTCCATAAACAGAAGAATGAGTAAAGAAGATGTGGTACATATATACAATGGAATACTACTCAGCCATAGAAAGGAATGAAAGAGTGCCATTTGCAGAGATGTGGATGGACCTAGAGACTGTCATACAGAGTGAAGTATGTCAGAAAGAGAAAAACAAATACTCTATAATATGTGAAAGCTAGAAAAATGATACAGATGAACTTATCTGTAAGGCAGAAATAGAGACACAGACATAGAGAATGGTTGTATGGATGTTGGGGAGGGAGGGGAAGGAGGGAATGGGATGAATTGGGAGATTGGGATTGACAATATATACACTACTGATACTATGTGTAAAATAGATGACTAATGAGAACCTACTCTATAGCACAGGGAGCTCTACTCAATGCTGTGCGGCGACCTAAATGAGAAGGAAATGAAAAAAGAAGGGATATAGTATATGTATAACTGATTCACTTTGCTCTACAGCAGAAACTAACACAACATTGTAAAGCAACTATACTCCAATAAGAATTAGAAAACAAAACTTTACCCATAATTATAGTACACTAAAATGACTTTTTCTTTTACGAGAATTGCCTTGCCTGGCCCTAATCATTCTTTTAATAGACGTCTTTTATTAAAGTACAATTTACATGCAAAAAAACCACACAAATTCCGGGGTATAGTTCAATAGTTCATATCACAAAGTGCACAAACTTGTATAATCACTACACAGGTCCAGAAATGGAATATTACCCTCACCTAAAAGCCCCACCGTGTCCCCTGACAATTAGTACTCTTATCTTCTACCCGGATGTAACTTCTATCCTTATTTCTGTCCCCACTGATTAGCTTGCTTGTTTTCGAATGCTATTTAAATGAAATCACACAGTCTGTATTTTGCGTGTGCGTGGCTTCTTGGATCAATATTGTGTCTTTGACATGAATCCACCATGTATGTAGTAACAGTTTATTATTTTTCTTTGTTGTGTGCTTTTATATTGTGTAAATAAACTATAATTTGTTTATCCATTCAAAAAGAAAGAAAGAAAGAAAGAAAGAAAGAAAGAAAGAAAGAAAGAAAGAAAGAAAGAAAGAAAGAAAGAAAGAAAACAAAGCCCAGGCTTGGGTGGAGGAGGGCAGGCTGGGTGGCTGGGGACCTGGTGCTGATGTAGCCCCTGAAGGCTGCCTACATGGAAGGGGATTGAAGCACATGACTAAAGGGAATAAAGGGAGCGCCAATGCCATCTACAAATAATTTACAAATATTAATTCATTTAAGGTTGGGTCTGGTTCTTTTCCTTATGTTTTTCTCATTCTTGTAGCCTTTGTATGATGCCATAAATAACTTTAAGGCCAAGTAGGAAGAAACAGCCGAAACTTTCATGCAGTAGAAAAGGGAGGCTGGGAGCCATAAGCATTTAGAGGAAAATAAATAAGATATTTGTTTCATCAATAAGAATTTGCAAACCAGAGTAATTAGAACAAGAGAAAAAAAGCTTTCCTCTTTAATCTCGTTGTCATTAATACTGCAGGAATTATTTTTGCCTCCTGTAGAGCTAATTACAAATCAATTTTATGTAATTAGGTATTAATACTCTCTGTTATGTTTTCTAATAACTCTCCATTTAACAATGTCATAACAGTACGGATTCTTAATCATTTTCATGATAATAAATAATCATAACTTTTATTCCAATAAGCACTGGCTACTTGTTCCAAAATAAATACTTCTAGGTTTATTTCAGATTTAAACACATCTTGGTATATTCGAGAGTGCTTATATTACTTATTCAAAGTCAATTTAACTTAGTTTGCTAATTTAAAATCAATTAAATAGCATTTCTTTTCCTATATCAGCTAATTTTTATATTTTCATATAGAAACTTTTGCCACTGCATTTGATTTTATACGATCTTTGACTTGATTCTATTCTTCTTCTGGGGATGTATCCTTGTTCTTCAGGAACTTTCAAAGCTAAAAAAGGAAGAAAGGATGCTGGAAGACACCTTCCCCCATCTGCCTACACAATTGATTGTTTTCTTTCAAGATACACAGTTTTATCACAACCAGTTTTAAACTAAAAGCACATATGCTCCAACAAATAGGAAAGGAAGCTGAAATACCATGAATAGATCCTATTTTAAAGGCGTCCTAACTTTTCTAGATAAATTGTAATGTCAAAAGGCAATTGTCTCCTGTTACCATGTTCTTTTTTTAACGTGTTTTTGTTCCAAAGTATTTTTATAGTCTAAAATTATGACATATTGGGCCATTAATATTTCAGAGAAACTGCAAAAGATTTTAGAAGTGCTTTTTTCTGAGAATAAGCTTTAAAATAATTTGCAGCTGAAAGCTGAATACTGTGCAAAAATAAACTATATAAAATGATTTTGAGTCTGGTAAATAAATCTATCAATGTATGATAAATATCTGCAATATTATGACTTTTCACAAAATTATCAAATATAGCATAACATATACCAACCCAATTATTACAGTCTTTTTGGAAATATGTAAAGCAATGCAAATATTAAAATTTTGTGGAAGATTTTTGGCTGTGTATCTTTAACATATGTCTATTTTGTGCAATACTATATGCAAAATACGCTTAAGGCTGGTGATTTTTTTTCCTTAGCCGAGTTTCATAATTCAGGGAGGGTTTTCAGGGAACTATTCTCTCAGGCAGGATGACACACACACATATCCTCACACATACATATGTACTCTTTATAATCAAATCAGTCACATGTGGGTATCATGAAAGTTGAATATCCGGTACTAAAGTATTTGTTGATTAACCAAAAGTACACTAAGAAAATAAACACTTCCTTTGGGAAGTTAATAAGAAGGGTCTCCTCACTCAATAACATTGGACAGAATGCTGTTGCTTTACTTCTTCATAAAACTTAGACTATCTGAGTTGACCCTGACGAAGTCAGCCTATTGGCTAATAACGCCCATGCTATAATTAGCTTATATAAAGATTCAAACTAAATGAGGCCCATCTTTTGAGATTCAGTGTTTAGTTTATGAAGGCCATACATAAAGGAAGAGAGTAAGAATTGAAATATAGGTTCCAACTTAAACTCTGTATTGAACACAAAGCATCTGAGCAAGGGCTCTCTGAAGGATTGGCTAATGGGTGTGAAACAAGGCATTCTATTCTTCACGCAAAGCGAAATTCTTTTCACCATCTGGGCACTGCATGTGCTACGTTAATGTGGGCCTGCATACTGGCCACAAGGCACTATTGGGTCCACTATCTGGTATTTTTGGAAGCCTGCTTGTAAGTGTCACTATTTAACATATTTAGCGGACACTAGCAAGCAGGATGTAGCCCCGTAGGTACAGAAGTAGTGCGCCACATTGCGGGTGCTAAGAGCATTTAGAGTCCCTCGACTCAATTCTTCAAAAACCTCCAGGTAGCGATCTCTGTACATGGCCTGGTGGGAGCGACATTCACAGTGAAGCACCTAATTAATCACTCCTTGGGATGAGAATAAGCCTTTGTGTGCTACACAGGCCACCGACGTGTGTAGTAATTCAGAAATAAGAATTAAGGTAGATGAATCTACCCTCAGCATATGTAATATTGTAAATATTTCTATTATTCCTAAGCTTTCTGCTGCCCTCAAGATAAATTTCAAAGTCTACTAGCCTGGCATTTAAGGCTCTTTATAATGGGGTCCGAAACACATATACTAGTCCTCATGTGAAGTCACTGTGATAGCCAGGTTCATCTACTAATCTACGAGTCTCCCACAATCACTTTACACACTGCAAACTCATACTTTTATTCTTGCCATTCCCTCTGCACCTCTGGGCACCTGTTCAAAGTACCTAGTCCATTTTGATATTCCATAAGCAACTGTTAAAAAATTACTTGATTTGGCATGATGGAGAGGTCTTACACTAAGTAATCAAAAAATTAAAAAAAAATACAAATCCTAGGCAGATGCATATGATTTATGCCATATAAAAACTTAGGAACTTTGGTCTGTTTATACACAGATGTAGAAAACGCAAAAGGTTTCTCATACACAAAAAATGCAAGTGCCTAGGAATTAAAACTTTCTTATCCTTAGCTATTATTTTATAAATATAATAGTGTAGTTCAAAAGAATGGAAGTAGAAACAGATGTTAAGTTGTATGAGTCATGTATAGCAGTATATTCAGGCATTAAGAATCTATGGACCATGTGAGGTTAAGTGGAGTTGTTTGTTTTTAATCAATCTTTGAAGATTATTTTTACACTTAAAATAGCCCTCATAAAAAAGGGGTGAGAAATTACAAAATGAATCAACATTGTTATTTTTGTTAAATAACTTTAAAAAGGATGGTTAAAATTCCGAAAGCATATGTGTTAAAAAGCACATTTTAAATATCATTTCGTTAATTTTCTTTCTACCTTTTTGCATACAAGTTAGAGAAAAATGCTATTTTTTTTAACCTATCCCTCTAGCAAACAGTGTTTATTACCTTATACTTTTTTTTTAAAGCTCTTTATTGGAGTAAAATTGCTTTATACTGTTGTTCCAGCTTCTGCTGTACAACAAAGTGAATCAGCTATATTTACATATATATCCCCATATCCCCTCCCTCCCGCGACTCTTTCCCATCCTCCTTATCCTACCCCTCTAAGTCATCACCAATCATCAAGTTGATCTCCCTGTGTTATACAGCAGCTTCCCACTAGCTATTTTACATTTGGTAGTGTATATATGTCAATGCTACTCTCTCACTTCATCCCAGCTTCCCCTTTGCCACCCCCCCAACCCTGCCCCGTGTCCTGAAGTCCATTCTCTACATCTGCTCTGTCACTGGGTTCATCAGTACTCTTTTTTTTTTTATTATTCCGTATATATGTGTTAGCATATGGTATTTGTTTTCCTCTTTCTGGCTTACTTCACTCTGTATGACAGACTCTAGGTGCATCTACCTCACTACAAATAACTCAATTTCATTCTTTTTTATGGCTGAGTAATATTCCATTGTATATATGTGCCACATCTTCTTTATCCATTCATCTGCTGATGGCATTTAGGTTGGTTCCATGTCCTGGCTATTGTAAATAGTGCTGCAATGAACATTGGGGTACATGTTTCTTTTTGGACTATGGTTTTCTCAGGGTATATGCCCAGTAGTGGTACTTTTCAAGATACTTTAGTGTAATTCCTTTTCCCGTTGTTCTCACTCTTACCTCCTTTCTTTCTGTCCCAAACACGTTTTATATTTAGATCTTTATATTTTTTAAATTATCACTTCTCAATTTTTATTTGCATTTAATCTCATTGTGATCTAACCATCTTACCATCACCTATTTTGCACTTTTCTTACCATCTCATGTATTGTGCAACCAGAGAAACACTCAGAATCACCAACCTCAAATGATTTTTCCTCAAAGGAGGAAAGGGAGGCCTGGCAAGATCAGTCAACTTTCTCAGAATCAAAGAGTTAGTGAGAGTGTGGCCTGGAAAGGGCCGGACTCTCACTGCAGCACTTGCAGCAACGACTTGGTCATTTTGGAATAAGCATCTGCTTCGTGCAGGTGCTGGTGGTGTCTGGGGCACCGTCTCTGAAGGGGCTGCTGTTTCTGATGGTGAGATTGTTTTCAGAAGCATTTCTGTGACGTACTGAGTTACAGACTCATTCTCCTTTCTACCCTAAGGACACGACATGCCCTCTCCTCCCCAGAATCATACCCTCCCAACACAGCCCACGTCATTGGCCAGGAGTTAGGGGCTTGTCAGTCACTGATCCTTTGAGTGATTTTCCATTTATGCTCCTACATAGGGTAATAATAACAACAACAGAATGAAAATGAAACTTGTGCAATGCCAAAAAAAAGTCAAATGTTAACATCTTTGGACACCCATGAGGAAGTTAAAACTCCTAAATTATGTGGTAAAACCAGGAACTCACAAAATTCTCTTACTCCAAAGCTTAGAGCACTTTTGCATAAAAAATAAAAATGAACTTTTCACTAAATAATGTATGCTAAAATATGTATTTTTTGACATTAAATTTTCAGAGCTGTGGAAAGAATTGTCTTGATTTGCATAATATCCCTGTGTTGTGATTCAGCTTCAAATATTGGAGGGAAAAGAGGCAGAGATTATTATGTTTTTAACAGAGATTAAAATGTACAAGTCAAAAAGAGTGCCATAGGAAATGTGTTTTCTTTAATAATCAATAGTTTTGACATTGATATTGGTAATTTTTTTTTTAATGAAGGAAATTCAAAATTAGCATTTGACCTTTGGGACTGTGAATTCATTTCTTGGTTTTTTTTATGCTATTTTTTTCCTTAGGTGAGAAAATTTATTTAAATCATATAAACAGAGAAATAGACATACTCAGAAGTCACAATAATATGCCCCCAAATGTATTTTTTAATTAAAAAAAATTCCTGTTAGCAATGATCAACCGCCATGATCTGTTATTTAAGTGGAATTTATAATATTTGCCTGGGCAAAATATGTTCCAACGTCAACAGATTTATGGTAAATACGTTGGCATACAAACGGCATTTGGTATTCAAATTCTGAAAATAATTTGCATGCTTCAGCAATTCAGAGAGAGGCTATACCTACACAGCTTAATTGTTGTTACTTAAACATTAATTACACTCATCATTTAGGTTCTCTTGAAAGAAAAACATTCTGTAGGTAAATAGTCATTCTATCGTAATATGCCCCCGCTTGCATTTCAAGGGTGAGACTTCCAACAGGAGTGAACAGCAGTGAGTAAGTCCTCATCAGTCTCTTCACTCCAACACGTTCTCCACAGAGAGTTTATTTTCTTAGCAGGTTCTGTGCCTTTATACTGTTCTTAGTGCTTGAGAACAAGTCATAACATATGAGTTGATTTTCTAAGCCAATACAACCTTTTTTAATCAGACTATGGGTCAGAATTTTCAATTAACTTTACACTTTAGTTCAATAGATTTCAAACTTCAGTGGGCACAAGATCATCTTTGATGCTCCTAAAAAATACAGATCCCCGAGGCCCATCCCAAGGGAATCTGACTTAGCAGATGTGGAACAGCCAGCAGGAAGCTCTGTTTCTAACACGCCCAGTGGTAATGCTTCTGCACATGGCCCTCTGAGCACACTTGGAAGAATACTGCTGTAGCTGATTCTCTGATGACAACTGCCTATACAAGGATCTTCTTTTATTCATTCGGTATTCACTGTATTCATTTCTCTGTCTTTCCTCCTTTTCATCCTTTCCTGTCTCCTCTCCCTTCCTGATGATATCCACCACTGAATGCATGCAAAATGTACTTTTTGTGAGTTATCTTGTATCGTATCTCATGGATGTTAGTACATCCTGAGGGGTATAATGAAATATACAAGTATTATATCTGGAGTCTAACTAGATATAACCATTTTATCCATTCCTAGCGTACTGTACTTTGGGGCAAAAAGAACTGTTCAGGGAAAAAAAAAAAAGATAACATCTGCCTAGTATCGAAAATGGATTAGATTTGAAAAAAATTCTTCAGGTAGCAAATGCATAGTTAGGCAGAGCAAAAGAAAAGTTTTGAGAAGTAAGGTATTTTTCTCTTGCCAGACTTATGTAGATAACAAGCCTGTGGGACTGGGAACAGTTCCAGAGACTTCTGAAATAGAAGCCAAATCTCGACTCTGTATCCAGCTGACAAGGGGCCGGATGACGTCACCAAAACAAGCACCCCTTCCTTTGACTGGACTTTTGACACAACTAAATGCCAGGTGAGAAACTACCATACTGGGATTCTGGAAGCCTCATTTAATTTTATTTTGGCTATATTTTTTCAGAGATAAAAAGGAAATCAGATCCATCGGACCTTGAAATATTCTTAGTGAACTAATATTACAAATATTTTAGAGTTTGCTTAAGGTACAACGAGGTATCATGACTAGGTATTAAAGGAAATGCAAATAGAAATTTGCATACTTAAATGTTTTCTTCACTCTCCATCCCTGAAATTCTTTCAACTATTAATGACACATTTAACTAACTGAGCTGTTGTAAGTGATTCTGCTTATAAAGTGGCACAGTACCTTAGACAAAAAACTCTAGTTGTTCTTTTAATGTTTCACGAATTTCTGAGCCCTCACTTAAGTGAAATACATGTGAATATTTTTTTTTAATTTTTTAATTTTTTTAATTTTTTGGGGGTACACCAGGTTCAATCATGTTTTTATACACATATCCCCGTATTCCCTCCCTTCCTTGACTCCCCCCCCTCGAGTCCCCCCCACCCTCCCTGCCCCAGTCCTCTAAGGCATCTTCCATCCTCGAGTTGGACTCCCTTTGTTATACAACTTCCCACTGACTATTTTACAGTTGGTAGTATATATATGTCTGTGCTACTCTCTCGCTTCCTCTCAGTTCATGTGAATATTTTTTAAATTAATCTGAAAGAGCTCTGTCTACGGTCTACTGATAATTGGGATACTACTGCCTGTGCACTGTTACCATACTGTCTCTATTTTTATTTTGGAATCTATGGTCCAATGGCAAGCAGAGAACACGTCAGTATCACTGTCATGTTAAGAGAAATTAATACGTATTTCAATGTGATAAGAAAAGAACAAATCCAACATAACCATTACCTTGCCTTATCTATAACTAAAATTGGATTTTATTTGAGATATTTTGTAACACATTTAAGCAAATTCAGCAATTCATTCTAAGAGTTCTTTTTAAGTTTTCAGAAAGGCTAAGTTGTGTTACATCCTAGCTGTTAGAAATACAAGTTTACATAAACTTTTCTTGATGCTGTCTAGCGCATAGGTAGCAAAGCCTTAAAGATTAGGCATGCCTTTATCGCGATTTTAGGAATTTATTTTAAATAATTAGTATGACAACTGCATAATGATACGGATGCTTACCATAGTATTGCAACAAATTAAGTATGTTTTAAATGTACAGTAAGAGGGACCACTTTAGAAGTATGCTATATTCCAAAAAGGAAATACTATGCTGGTAACTCTGGTTTATAAATGTAAACACTGGTCATAAGACACTGTTAATAAAATTTCTGATTATAATTTGTGTATTCTTATATATTGTATGGTCGCATTTTAAAAAATACACACAAAATATATACTTATATGCCTGTATAAATATTTAAGAAGATAGCAAGATATTTATAACATTCAAGATATATTCTAATGTATTAATTGTCATTGTCCTTGGGAAGTGAAATTATGAGTACTTTTTCTTTCTAATTAAGGCTGCTTGCTGATTTATAATTCTACAATAACCTTGAATATTTTATAAGTAAATATTACTGATATTACACACATTTTAGAATATCAGATCTCCAGACTACTATGTAACCATTAGAATAATAACATAAAAGATGTTAACAACACAGACAATTCTGTTTGGCAACATATGAATACACATAACATGAAACTGTATATATGCTAAGATTCCAACTTAGTGTTATAGCAGTTATCTGGAATAGAACCAGAAAGGTAATGCCAATGATTTACTAGGTTCAATGATTTACCGAATTTATGAGGGCTTTTTCTTTTTTCAACATTTTAAATGTTAACAGTGTTATAGCTTTTTTTTTTTTTAATCTGAACTCAGGCACATAGATCCAAAGTTGTAATCTATAAATATGAAACACCTATTCTGAAGTTCAGACTCTGAGAACCTGTTTATTTCTGAACCTCTGATAAATGGGTAAGTTCCTTACTGACTATAAAAGGTAGAATGTGGGCCATGATTATATAAGCTGATGTGTTCAGATTAAAAGTTAACAAGTGTAATCATAGGACAGTTTATTTAAATTATGCTTATAGGCAATGCCATAATGGCTGTATATTTTTTTAAAGGACAAAAGCAAATCCCAAGGAGTTAAAAAATAATCCATCTTAACTTAAATACTTTAATTTCATCAAATCATGAACACTGGTTTTGCAAACACTTTTGTAATCCTAAAACTACACAGGAAATGTAATGAATTGTGTAAAATAATTACCATGGTCATCATTCATTCATTCACATCTATAATCAGAGTCCTTCTGCTGAGCTCCGGCACGTAGTGCCTTTTGCAGTCATCTAAGACTTGGTTCCTGGAATTGAGATGTGACCCAGTTGGTGAAGGCAGGTTCCAAACACCTCCTCCCACAGTTCAAGGGCTATAGATAATTTGAACTTTTATAATGGTCTCAAGGCCTTCAGAGGATAAGAAAAATTCCAGAATGTCTCCTGAGAGATGGGAGTTTCTTTCTTTCATGGGTTAAGGTAAAATAACCCCATATTAGGCTTTCTTAACCATTCAATTACACTCATTAGCAAGACAGAGTTCAACTAAGTAAGTCCAATACAATCAGACTGAGAAAAGAAACAGCTATCAGGCGAGTGATCAATATTTGGGGGAGTTTAAGACTTTGTAAAATGCTCACACTATTCTATACAGTACACATTCAGGGTATAGGCTCATTTTAAACTGGCATTTTTTCAGAACCACAGTCTACACATTTTACTAGAACATGAGAAATCAGAGAAAAGTCAGAGATAAGAAATTATGAAAGATGAAAAGATAAGAGCTACAGTTAGTATAAACTGAATTTGAATGATTGGATATGTACACCAAAAATTGAGAAATTATATTGTAAAATACTAATTTAAAATATTTAATTCTGTTGCAGCAATTACAACAAACACTTTCTCCCTCATTACTGCAAATTCACCATTTAAATCATAGAAAAATGATTTTTATTCCATCTCTTTCATCAATGTATTTTATAGAGATATGTGGTATGGAGGAATATTATAGAACAGCCCTCACCAAAGAGCTTTGAGTGAAGACAAAACTATTATCAAATGAATCGATACTTAGTGACCACTTACACTGTGCCAAGCACTGTGAACGTAAAGATTAATACAGACCATAACCTAACTGAGGAAACAGTGTAATAGGAAAGAGAAAGTCTTAAAAGTACTTTCAATACATGACATGTACTAGTACTGAAAATCTGGAATGCACATAAAAAGTGTGACAGCCACACAGAGGCAGTTACTAATTCTCCACGTAATAATTAGAGAAAGCAGGTGGCACAGTGGGAGTGACATTTGGGAGATAAACTGCGAGATAAGTATGACTTTCTCAAGTTGAGAAGTGTGAAACAGCATTCTAGACAGAGAGCAACAGCGTTATCCAAGGCCTGGAGGTATGAGTGAGGGTGGTATTTTGGAGGCCTTTTGGTGTGGCTCTGAAAGGTTGTGCAAAAGTTAGATCGTATTGAGGCTGTGAAAGGCCAGGACATTTATTATGTAGGTAATGGGGAGTCACTGATGATAGTTCAGGAAGGACATGTCCAGCTAGACTTTCAGCTCCTAACAAACAGGGAAAAAGTCAGAAACGTAGGAGAGCATACTGAAAAATCCACATTCTTCAAACCAGATATGGGCAGCATTTCATGAAAGAATGTTGGAGAAAAGTGAAGAGAATGAGAACAAAGATGGAAAGATCATGGATTTGGACTTCAGAACCATGTCAGCAGTGCAGCGGAAGTTAACACCTGAGTGCATGGAATTGAGGCATAAACAGAATTGAAATGAGGTCCTAGGTATCCGCTAGCATTTCTACACATCTGTCATCAAATAAAAAGCAAGCAATGAACAACACGGCAGTTGTTAGAGAAAAAAGCAGCGATACTGGAAAACCCTGTTATTTTACAATGAACAAAAATAAACAGGTAGCGGAAAAGAAGACATCAAAGGTACCAGAGAGAAATAGGGCAGCATCCCAGACAAGGAAAGGAATGCAGCCGAGAGCACAGGTGGGAGATCTGCAAGGGGACACACTGCTGCGAGGGGGAGAGAGAAGCCAGAGGGAAGGCATGGATGGATCTACGGGAAGCTGAGGGTACAATTTGGTAGAGTTCACACCTACCAGCTGGTTTCTCAGTGAGTCAGCTGAATGAACAATAAAGGCAGTAGGATTGGAGAGTTGAAAATAGTGGTAGATTTAAACTGGCCGCTTCAGAGAATGAAGAAAGAATGCAAGTTTGGATAAGAAAAAGAACAGCTGAGTAGCCTGGAAGGTCCTGTGCATAAGAGATTATGAATTATAATGGAGGGCAGAAGCAGTCGTTGGAGCCTCAGATAAATTGACATTTGATCTGGGTCTTTGAAAAAATCATAGGTTTTCAACCAGTAAAGAAAGATTAGAAGGGCATTCCAACAAGAGAGATAAACATATAGAAAGGCCCAGAGGTGAATAAGTGTGTGGTGTATACAGGCAAAATAATTAGGAGGCAGCTGTTGAGTAAAAGGTGTACAATAGAACATTAAAAAGAAAGAAAGAAAAAGAGTTTGGCTAGAAAAAAGATTGAGGTACAGGGGCCAGTGACACCATCGGAAGGGTAAGTCGAGGTAGACGAAAAGGACCCTGACTGCCCCATAAAGAAGTCTGACATGCATTCTGTGGGAAATAAGGAAAAATATTTTAAATAAGGGGACTGAATTAAACAGGGAGTTTGAAAAAGGTAACTGGCAGGAACGTGGAACCCAGATTGGATTGGTGGAGGCTGTATTTATCTAACACCTACCAGGAAATCTAATCCCCAGCTATTAACACAAATAAATTTGAAAAATTCTAACATACTTTATCTACACAAGGCCGGTTAAGTTGATTCATTAATCAAATGATTATTTCAATTAGATTTGTATTTCAACTGACCGGTTGTTTCTGTAAACAAATATCACTATGATTATTTTGTTATACTCTGCTAATTCTCCACAAGATTCATGAACATCAGAAATTAAATATTAAGATTTTATGCTTCTTGTCAATATTTATTAAGTTCCCCATCCTCTAAGCAGATCTAGTCAAAACTATTGCTTCCCCATTACAGGTGAATAGAATTTGAAGCTTGGAACACAAAGAGAAATTAGCCAAGCATTATTGTACTTCTCTTTCTGCAGTAGTATGATATATCCATATATTATCATGTTTGTTTCCCAAACAGGGCTCTTGTTTCTAAGAGTACAGTAAAATTAATCCACCTACTCAATGGAAAGAATTAGACTGTATTCAAAATTCAGTTACCGTGGCATGTCTGTGTGTATGTGTGTGTTTTTACTTTATGGGAAAAGGAAATAGTCTAAGGTTTGGAAACCTGGGTACATGTCTGAGTTCTACAAAATTCAGCTTTGTGTCTTTAGATGCATCAGTTAAATTTATTGGATTTTGATTTCAAGTGAAAAATAAAGGAGCTGGATTACTTCCTTCTCTTGCCTAGGGATCTAAGATACTATTCATTTTTTCTGTCTGCTTCATTATTGTGTGCTTTCAATCTCTTATGAATCCCATAATCTGTGTAGCAGAGTTGAGCTTCATCTTAGGCTGTGTCCTCTGTTGCAGTTCAGATGTGTCTGGACATATGTGTCAGGCTAGAGGGACAGATTGGAGAAGAGTGGGTTTATCCACGCCACGTGAGTATCCTTCTCTGGCGTAACAAGAAAGGGGTGAGCATTGTGCTTTTGGCTGAGAGGTGTTGGGGAGATCACACACTAAAAGGACAAGACAGAGATGCGCTTTCTATTGAGTTTGAAGTCTGAAGCCCCAAACTGGAGGAGAGGGATGCTACCAGCCTCTAGGAATAAATCATGACATTGAGCAGGGGAGAGAAACATGTTTGTTAAAAAGAGAGCATCTGATGAACCCATGTTCTGAGAACACCTAGAAAGGAGACTGAGGTTTCCCACCATGCCCATGGGTGACAAGCAAGTAAAATAATGGAATGGCTACTATACATATTCATTAACCCGAAACACACAGGCCAGCAGAGCAGCAGAAAACTGAAATGAAGCTCGGTTATTATCTCAGCAGCAGCACTGAGTCCTTTCGATTCTGTTTCAGAATCAAGGGTTTTCATGAAGCAGTTTGTCGAGTGGAGGCAGGCCTGCGTGGTCCCAGGTGCTCTGGGCTCTGCAGTGGGCTGCTTGCTCTTTCTTGTCTGCCTTCTGCCTTTTAGACACACCTCCCTCTTCTCTGCACTCCCACCACAGTTGTTTGTACCTGTCTTGAGCAATGATGCTCCTCTTTTTGTACAATAGTTTTATATGCACTGGTCTTAATTACTATTTTTTTTCATTTTTAACATTTCTGTAATAATTCTTTATTAGAGACGTTCTAAACTTAAAAAGGGAAACAAAAAACAAACGTCTATAGTAAGCACACGGGAAAGCAAGGGAAATTCTCTCCCAAATGAATTATAGATAATTTACAATGTTGTGTTAGTTTCAAGTACACAGCAGAGTCAGAATATATATATAGACATATATAAATATATTTTCTTTTTGAGATTCTTTTCCCTTACAGGTTATTACAAAACACTGAGTATAGTTCCCTGGGCTATACAGTAGGTCCTTGTTGTTTATCTATTTTATACATAGTAGTGTGTATATCTTAATTCCTAATTTCAGTTAGTTAACTCAAAGGTAGAATCCTGTTAATTTTTAAAGCTCTGCAATAACTCAGGGTTTAATTATCTCACCTGTCAGTAGCAGTTGACATAATTGATCTATACCCTCTGTCTGGTGGTATTTTTATCACTGAAATTCATAGACAGGATGCCGCGAATCTCTCAGTGTTTCTTCTCACCATCCCTTGCCCGCACCCTTCTCATCCTGATTTCTGTATGCCTCCAGGCTCACTGCTCCTCTGCCCTCTCCCACCCACTGTCCTCCAGTCCAGAAGATCCCATTCACATCCACACTGATGACTCCTAAGTTTATATCTCTAGCTGGAACTCTCTCGTAACTCCTGACATCATGGTCCAACCACGGACCTGACCTCTCTTCATGAATGTCAAAAGGCATCCCAAGCTTCACATGTGCAAAAATGAACTCAATTTCCCCTCTTCCATATCTCCCCAGACTGTGCTCTTCCCAAACCTTAATGGCTCAGGCCAAACACCTAGCATTCCTCCTTGACTATTCCTTTTTCTCACGTTGGAACGCACATATCCATATAGCCATATAGTGAAATACATAAACACCCCTCAAACCTCACCAACTCTCTAGTCCAAGACACTCTGATATCCTCCTGAACTGCTGAAACCACTTTCTAACTCATCCCTCTGCATCTACGTTACCTTCCAACAATCCATTCTCTATGCTCAACAGCCAGCATGATCATTTAAAGACATAAATCGGATGTCATCGCTCTGATGGCCAAACCGTTCTGAGATAAAAATCCCAACTCTTCTCTATAGCAAGCCCACTTCCTCTCTCTTTCTCTGAAACTTACCTCCTACTCCATTTCCCACCTTGGCTCTCTCCACTCGATGCCAAAATTACTCCTGTTTCCTGTTCTCTCTTCCAGATATTCATGTGGTTGTCTGCGTCATTCATTTCTCCAATTAAATATCCTCTTTTTGCAGAGACTATATTTAGATATTTTCTGTCTTGTCTATAACAGCCTCCCCAGCCTACTGCCTCTATTGGCTTACCTGCTTTAGCTTTCTCTAGAGCACTAACCACCACCTGGAGTTCTATTACATATTCTTTTTGCACATTATCTGTTTTCTTTACAGATTGTGAACTAAGAAACGGAGATTTGTCTGTTTTGTTTTGTTTTGTTTTTATCTGAACAGCACTTAGAGCAATGCTGGCATCTAGCAAACACTTGATGATATTTGTTAAACTAACAGATAACTCCTCCCTCCAAAGCCTCTTCATTCCCCATCCCTTCTCTTGCTAGGTGGTACCACTTCGTATTCTTCCTCCAAGGCCTGAAACCTGGAAGTAATCTTGGGCTCTGTCTTTCTCACTATTTAAATCCAGTGAGCCGCTAGTTTCTGGGGGTTCTCCCTCCTAAATACCTTTCCTCTCCCTTCTCCATGGCATGGCCTTACTCGAATGGTGGCTATGCTGTGGGCTTATGCGTATTTGTGTTTCAATATTTAATGTTTATTATCTGTTTTGGGGTATTGTAACCATTTCCTAACTAGTCTCCCTTATCTAAATTGGCACTCCTTTCCCCTCCCTTTGCCCAACAATATATTCTTTAAACTGAAAAAGTATTTATTTTTCTCTATTATGTAAATCTGTTCAATTACCTTTTCTTTTTTTAATAAATTTATTTATTTATTTATTGGCTGCATTAGGTCTCCTTGCTGCATGCAGGCTTTCTCTGTTTGCTGTGTGTGGGGGCTACTCTTCACTGTGGTGCGTGGGCTCCTCATTGTGGTGGCTTCTCTTGTTGCAGAGCACAGGCTCTAGGTGCGTGGGCTTCAGTTGTTGCAGCACATGGGCTCAATAGTTGTGGCGCACGGGAATAGTTGCTTTGCGGCATGTGGGATCTTCCTGGAACAGGGATCGAACCCGTGTTCCCTGCATTGGCAGGCGGATTCTTAACCACTCTGCCACCTAGTTAGTGCCTCAATTACCTTTCTTGCCTTAAACCCTCCTGTCTTCCCACAGCCCAGAGGGTGAAGTTGCATCGGTCAGGCGGGCACGTAAGACTTTTCACCCAGCCTTGCCAGGACCTTACCTCTTCCGACTGTCCTTCCACACTTGACATTTAAGGCTGGTGTACTTACCATTCCTGAGCAATTCATGGCATTTCACCCATCAACATCTTTTTTTTTTTTTTTTACTGAAGTATAGTTGATTTACAGTGTTTTATTAGTTTCAAGTGTACAGCAAAGTGATTCAGTTTATTTTCCATTACAGTTTATTACAAGATACTGAATATTATTCCCTGTGCTACACAATACATTCTTGTTGCTTTTCTATCCTATGCATAGTAATCCTGTTAATCCTATTTCCCCCAAGGATATCCTAAGTTATCCCTCCTCCCTTCCCCTTTGGTAACCATAAGTTTGTTTTCTATGTCTGTGGGTCTGTTTCTGTTTTAAATATAGATTCATGTGTATTATTTTTTAGATTCCACATAAGTGATATCATATAGCTGTCTTTCTCTGTCTGACTTAGTACGATATTTTCTAGGTCCATCCATGGTGATATCTGTTTAATTAGTTCTATTATATTTATCTCCTTCAAAAAAGCTTACATTATGTATTGGATCAATACATAATAACGTGCTCTATAAAATTTAAATATCCAATATATATTTCTTACTTTAATTTTTGACAGGTCCACATAAAAGATTCTACATATAAGTGATATATGGTATTTGCCTTTCTCTGTCTGATCTAATTCACTTAGTATGATAATCTCTAGGTCCATCCATGTTGCTGCAAATGGCAAAATTTAATTCCTTTGTAGGACTGGGTAATATTCCATTGTATATATGTACCATATATTTTTTATCTATTCATCTGTCGTTACCCATCAACATCTTTACACAGAAAATTCTTTCTACTGGGAAGATGCTGCTGCCAATAACTCGCTCCTCCTAGAAAACTCCTTTGCTGTTTTTAAAGCACAATTTGAGGTTCTTTCTCCAGGAAGCTTCTCCTTTTCTCCAGGCTGAGTCACCCTCTCATCAGCATCCTCTCTATATTTTGAATGTGCTCCCGCTGCTGCACTCTGTATTCAGTGTTCCAATTCATTTGCTTAAATATTTGGCTTCCCTAGGAATCTTAGAGCCCTTTGAGGGTGGGGACAATGTTTTATTCATCTTCTAATCCTCTACGTGAAGATGGAGAACGGATTCAAGCAAAGAAGCCTTGTGAATGCATGCATATTTGCCAATTAAAATACACTTCCATAAACTGACATCATGTAGAGGTTTGTTGTTTTTCAATAAACCAGCCATCTTAATGAGTTTATTTTAAACTTTATTTGAAACTTTCAGCCCTTGATTTGCAAAATAAGTCTGTCACTGAGGAAGGGGTAACAGGAAGACGTTCTTTAATTTTAAAACTGCAATGTTCTTTAATTTTAAAAGTGTACCTTGTAGAGAATTGCTTCCAACTAGAAAGAGAACGATGAGAATGTCACACCAAGAAAGGACAAGTGGGTAGAAGGAAGCTTGATGAGGGTAGAAAGGCACAGAGGTACATCCACTGGTAACAGGTTAGAACCTATCCATCTGAAATGCTTTTAAGTGGTTTACTAAAAAAAGCAAATGTCATTACATGGTTTCAGCTTTCAGTTTAAGTCCTATGGTCCAACACAGAGGAAAGTAACATGACTGAAGAGAAATCCAAATACAAACATGAGGAGCATCCTTGACCAAAGGAAGGCTGCTTGTCTCTAGCAGCCACAATAGCAGGAACACCCGCTGAGAAGACTACATCCCTACAGCAAGAGCTGGAAGCCTTCAGCTCAAGAACAATGACTTAACTCAGTAAACAGAAGCCTTAACCACTCAAAACCTCTACCCCACTTCTGTCAAATGGGAAAGTGATTTCTGGAAGTGTTGCACGGGGACCCAGAGCCTTCCTCCAGTGGGTGGATGGCTTCCAGGTTTCGGGGGATGGGCATCCCTTCCATCCTTCTGCTGAAAATGGTACCCTGGGCCCACTCTCCACCTGCTGAGACTCAAATGGAAAATCTTCCCAGAAGCTTCCTCTTACAGCTCCAGGAAGGGTAGAATGTTTCCCTACATTGTTTGTTTCTCACAATGTGCTTGTTCACACGTCTGTCTCCTTCCACTGTTCTCCTCCTCTCTGTAACCAGAAGCTTCTGTCTCAGCATTTGAAGACACCAGACACCCAACTCATGTGTGTGGGATGAACAGATTTGGGAATGAGGTTACAAGGGAACATCATCACAGCTCATTCATTTCTGGGAGTGGCTCACTTCAGCTGCTGATAGGCCTTCAGGTGAAGAGAAGTGGACGTTCTCGGTATATAATATTTTCCCTAAAAACCCTCAGAAATTAGGAAAACAAATGCTCCTTATGTCTCTGAAAATATTTTCAAGTAGCTTTCATCATCACCTGTGAGATTCTTTTCTCTCATTTTGTAAAGGAAGGATGTATAGCACAGATACAACTATACATAAAATGTGTCTGTTTTGTTCTCCAACACTGCTTCTTCCCACAGAGGCTACCTATACATAAGCACCTAAGAAATTGCACCCTGTGGTCTGGCAAACCCATTCTGCTCTAATTCATTTCCAGAAAGAACTGTGCCTAAGTTGTCAAAAATGGGCAAAGGTATTCCCTGGACTGATTGTATCAGAAGTTATAGAGGCAAACATTTCATATCACAATTCTCTGAATTTGGGTCATAATAGTAGGATTGTCACCAAGACAGCAGAGACCGAGGCAGTGAACCTCCAAGACAGGCCAAGCATATTCCCAGAAGATCCACAGTCAGAAAGTACTTAACCGAGGCTTTCAGAGAAAATGGGAAATTCTCAGAAATCACTTGGAAAGACTGGTGGCAGAATGATTACACACACTCTGACCTAAATATATGACACCCCAAAAGAAGGGCAAAGATAATGGGAACACTTGTAACCCCAGAATAGTAGGAAAGACAGGAGCAGTTGTCAGGCAGAAGAGGGTTCAGACCTGTAATATATGAATGCAATGCTTCAAAAAAAAATTGGAGGAAAATTACATCTCAGCAGATTCCAGTCAATAGAGTACATAAAAGAATATTCTGATAAAATGGTAAAACACAGAATGGAATATCCTGGACTAATGGAGTTCTGTCTGGATGCCAAATGGTATCATATATAAATATATATTTTTTATTTAATCCATTACAACCTTATGCTACATAACCACCATTATTGCAAGTAAAGAACGATGAGATTCAAAAACTTATGAAACCTGACCAAGTAGCAGGGAAAGCTCTGAACACAAATCCACCTGGCTCAAAAGCTTATTTTTTTCTCCTTTCACAGGAGTGAGTCTTAAGCACGGGTTTATTTTCGCTTGGCAGCAGAAACAGAAGAGATTCACAAAGATGGAACCTGGAATTCTAGGAGCTTGTGATCTACAACTTTATACAAAGCCATTAACACACACTGAGTTTGAAGTCTTCAAGCCACTCTCGTTCAAGGACAGGTTAAAAAAGAAAAAGAAAAAAAATACTGTTCTAAAGAAATCATTATTAAGAGTTGTTGGACTCTTGGAAATCTGATGAAAGATACAGACTTTCTTCTCGGATGCTTTGCATTTTAATTCAAGGTGTTCTCGGACACCTTCAAGCTCACTCATGAACGTTTTGTGTTTACTTATTACTTAGCTTAACCTTTTTCCAAGGACTTCTGACAATTTCAGCTTTTAGATTCCCCATAAATATTCAACCTTTAAAAATTAAAACTTGACTGAGGAAAAATTCTGATGTTTTGATTTGAGGAAAAACATTGATTTAACCTCTAGCTAGCTAAGAGCACCTTACGATTTGCATTTCTATCACTGTATACTTGCATCTGATTATTTTAAGAAGAAATATATAACTGCTCCTGTGTTTTTCAGAGCAACCTCTAACTTCCTGAATATCTTATCAATCTTTATTTTAAAAGGATATATCTCATTTGTCTTAGAGTTCTGTGCCTTCCTAAACTATATATTTCATTCTATTTCAAAATATATGTTTTTCTTCCGGATTATTTCATTTACCTATAGTTTATCAAAGATAACATTAACTTCTTATTTTTATCTCCCTTCTTTCAAAAATGCCATGGGCTGACTACAAGTGTTAAGATGTATGACTGTTGAAGAGATGAGTTTCCAATGGCATATGCATGAAAGCCCAGGTAAGACCTAACATCCCTGAACTCAACTGACAGTTCAAGGGCTGACATTCTGAACACTACACGTGTTCATTTTCACGATCACAGAAAGGTTACTAAAAAGCTCTGTCCCTTGGTTCCACCTGGGTACTTTTGGCTTTAGTCAATATTTTACACAATCTCAAAACTGGCAAAAATAATGATGGGTAAGAATAATAAAGTTTATGACATTTTTCATGGACCTTCCCCAGGAAATCAACTGAGAACTTTCTGGTTGATCTATGTGAATTGAAGGAAGATATATAGTATTCTGCCATCTTAGGACTCCAACAGTGTCTGGTATTAAACTTTTAAATTATCTGAGCACAGTTAACAGTCAAATACAGGACAAGATCAAGCTGGATTTAAGTGATGGCACTCCAGCACCCCTGTGATCCTTTCTATACACAGACCTCTCAGGGAAGATTATCTGTTGGAGAAGGGCTTCCAATTCCTGATTTAGCCTCTTACTGAATTGTATTCCTAACAGGCATACAGTTCATCACTGTAGCTCTCATTTCCTTCAAATGTACAAAGAAAATAAAGCCACTAAATTAGACCACTGGATTGCAGATGTGCTAACTGCTGCATCTTGAATAAACTACTTAATTTCTTTAGGGCTCACCTTATATGTAAAGTGGGAATAATCATGGTACTTGCTTTATATTTATAGGGTTGTTGTGAATATTAAACAGATGAGCATATAAAGCGGTACATGGTCTGAGCTCAATATACTGGAGCTATTACCACAGTATCAATTTCTTCCCCAGGTAGCATCTCATTTTGCAAAAGAGTAAAATATAAATGCTTGCATTTCAAACTGACTGAACAGCTTTAATAATTCTTATATTTCATTGATCTATGTTTATATATTAGTATAAATACACACACAGTATCAGAATGTAAGATGGGTTAATATCACATGGCTCTCCCTTAAGGGATTATATTTTGATTCGCCTATTTGCTCTGGCTAGAGCTATGAATGATTTCCAAGTTTAAATGATACATAAAGTTTGCTAATATATATATAAGCAATTTTACCACCTAGGAGATCCAACGCTGGTTTGGTTATATTGTAGAAAGTAAGAAACAGGACCCTTGAGCTGAAATACTTGTTCTCACATACCATTCCCCAACTGCGCAGGTGATTTTGAACACTTAGAGCTCTAATGAGACAGGTTTACATGCATCTTGAGAAAGCAGCAGTGGAAAAACTCACTCTGTCCTGGATACAAGGGTAGTAAATAACACACTAACTGCATGCAGTTTCCAGATTTAAAATGCAAAGGATTGTTTTCAATGATGAGTGAGATTGTAACGAATGTAAACTAGCTGGTAAAAAAAAAAAGGGTGATAATTGTACCCAATTAAAATTATAAAGGACCGAGTATAACTTTGAAGAAAATTACGCCCACCCTAAGAACAAAGTCAAGCACATAGCTAAGAAAGCAATCACACTGGACTATGCAAATAAAGGGACAACCTATGGGTGTAAACACAGCTGACCCTTGAAAAACATGGGGGTTAGGGATGCCCCTCCCCCAGGCAGTTGAAAATCCGCATATAAGTATCGTCAACCCGCCACACACATGGTTCCTCTGTACCCACTGATATATACCCCAGCACTCAACCCATCCCGTGTAGCACTTCAGTATCTGCTATTGAAAAAAATCCACCTGTAAGTGGACCCGTGTCGTCCAAAACCATGTTGTTTAGGGGTCAACTGTAGTGTGTTTAAATAGACACACACACACACATACACAAAGAATACAAAGGATATAGACTAGTTTTACTTGGTAATACATTGAATACATAGGGCAGATGTGTGACCTGTGGGTTGTTGGAATTATAATTACGAGCAGCAAATTTTAAAGATCAAAACCCAATTATTCTCCCACAGGGAAGGAGGCAAGCAGGGGGTAAGAGCCTGGAAGACCCCCTGGGCAGGCTCCCGGCCGCTTCCCTCTGCTCTGTCACAACTGTGTGCCTTTGAGGTTTTCTTTTGGGTTTATCCAGGATCCTACATTGAATTAAATCATAAAGCCAAATATTTTTAATGGAAAAATTTACCAGAAATTACTCCACATGCTTGATAACAAGAAATGAGGGGAAAAACAAACAAACGAAAAGTAGCTGCTATCTAAAATGACCAGAAATGTGTTCCCTGTAGGTTAACAACTGCATTGGCCAAGGGCTCCTTTCCTGAGTCTCCTTGGCCTGTGGGTAATGAACTTGTCCAGGGGGAAGCCCAGGCGTTTGCTCAGGTTTCTGAATGGAAACACTTCTGTCTGGGTGTTAAGTACTCTACTTGTCAAGGTAGATGAATGACAAGTGTACCAGGAGCAGGACGGCGGGCATCACCCAAGGCAAAAGCATGCGGGGCCCCATAATGGACTATATGGTGAGATTTCTTCCTTCTGCTTCCCTCCTCCTGGCACCTGTGGTTTTGCAGCTTTGCGTAGCCCATTTGGCCATCTGATCTGTCCTCCTAAATGACAAGGAGGCATACAGCAGAACAGGGAGCAAAGATGCTTCACCTGTGATGCAACTCAGCTATTGCAAGGGGGAGGGGGTGGGAGCATGGGGAAGGGGTAGTTTATTGTTGACAGAATATAACAGTCAACAGAGTATCCTTGTTTCTGCTCAACATGAGACATGTTTACAGTAAAGTGTTTCTGCCAATAGGGTTTAAAATGCCAGGACTCTGGACAGTGAGAGGAAATGTTGATTGTGCAGAACACACGAAGCGGCCAGGACATCACAGATACAGACACGGAAGAACTCAGGTTGGAGACATGGAGGGCTTTGGAACCATAGACACATCACTATGTAGGTCACTTTGTAGAGGAAGAAAAGCAAGGCATTACTTAGAATTGAAAGACCACTAAACAAAAGACTAAGCACCCACTGTCACTTAGCAATAAGGACCCAGAAACAAGACTGGGCATCTGAGCTCCCAGGACAGGAGCCACGCAGACCACTGTAAGGACCATGATGGCAGCCAAACTCCACTCGCTACTCTCAGGTAGCATCTACACTGGCGCCCCCATGAGGAGGGCACAGATCCACAGCCAATTAACTGCACTTGGGTGTCATTACCGAGCATGGAACTGAGTCATTTTCACAAATACGCTTACATTAAAAAAATTTTTTTGAGTAAAATAATTTTTAGAGATACCTGACTCCAGAACACCCGATATAACACTCCTACCTAATCAAGATTCTAGAGCCTAGAGGCAGTAAAAGGAGGAAAACAATGTTCATCTTTCTACCATATTCTTTCTTAACAAAGGTTCTTTCTCTGGCCAAGCTACAGGTTAAGCTATCCCTGCTCTAGTGGACCGTTTGTCCAACTGTGTAGACCCTTCAGACTTTGGATTCTGATTTCATTCCTAGAACTTATCTTCCTGGGCTTTCCAAACCATAACTTAGATTTTCCCACAAACATTCTTATAACACCCTTGGCTGGTATTGTCACATTTAACTGACTTCTAATTGACCTGATTGCAATATTAAAAAAAAATCATTTCCAAAATGTAATTTGAATACCTTGTTCATCAAAGTCTCATATTTTTAAAACATAAAAAATTATATTTATTTTCCAGAAAAACATTTTTGGTTGGAAATCTGATCACACTCTTCTTGCTTATGTGGAAAACAAGGTACAGTTTCCTCATTCAAAGTCAGCCAGCTCGTCCTCTAATTCAGAGGATCTGCAGTGTCTACACATTACTCCGCATTCAGTTTTCCCCAGCAGGAAATTAAATTCTCCTAAATAGTCAATCTCCATGGAAACAACAGCAAACAAAGGAGTAAAAAGAGGAATAAAAATCATGAACTAATTTTCTCCACATTATATATGGTACATATTCATCACACTTATACTGTATATATTTATAATTTATATAGTCACCATTTTTTTTACTCTTTTTAAAGCAACACTTTCTAATTGTCATCTGCACAGTCGTGAATCACTCTGTGAATATATATGCCTATGAGCACAGTGTGGAAAAAACATAAATGAATGCTCATTTTAGAATCATGACACTGACAGTTTCAACTCTTTCCTCTGTGTAAAGCCTGTTGACAAGTTAGAAGAAGATACTAGCATGGAAACTCAGAAGGCAGAGATGTATGTTGTCATTTAAAAATCTAAGACTTTTTCTTTTATCAGGCATAGATAAATCAATTCCAATATAGGCTCATTAATACTGAATTATTTTGCTAAATAAGTAGTGGTGATGGTCTACTAGAATTAGAATGTCTTGCATCCCTTCCTACTGTGGTTATTGACCATAAGCAAATCCAGCCACTTCTCTTCTCCACTCACCTAAACTGTTTTAATCACAACATGTGGCAGCTACCTAGAGAATTTTGACATTCAAAAAAATAAAATGAGCACTATTAACCTCTGTGAAGAAAAAGAAAACAAAACGACACAGACTATTTCAACATTGACTTCTTTCTGCTTTGCTGATACGAAGCTACCTCCATTTCAACACAGATGATGTATAACTCAAATGAGTGCTTACAAGAAAGTAAATCAAAGAAGGCAGGAAAACCATTTCTCACCTGGTAGTGAGCAGACAAAAAATGCATTTCTACCTCTAAAGCACCTTGCAACATAATGGAAATCAGGTGAAGCTAAGTTTAAAGCTCATATAAAAGTATTCAATAGCTTTCTATTTACTAAAGAAATTGATATCCTTGACAGGTGACATTTCTGCCAAAGGAAAAAAAAAATTAAATTCATCACAAAGTCCATTACTGAGAAGTAATATATGTGCAGGCAGGTACAAAAGGAAAACACAATTCACAGAAAAACTGGAGGGGGGGGGGTTATACGGAAATTTGATTTCTTTAAATAAATACATGACATAATTATAACAGAATAATGAGAGATAATTTATTTTTGAACCAAGTTAATAAAGAGCCCAGTCAAGCACTTACAGCAGAAGCCTGCTTATGCATCACCAACCTCTTCTCAAGAACATGGATTTCCAGTGATTGAGAAGTTATGACAGAATGGTCAGTGATCAGATGAAGCTGGTGGCAATTCTACTTGATTAGCGTAACACTTAGGCTCAAGTCTGTTTTTTCAGGACATCTTCTGACGTTCACCCAGTCTCAGAACAATGACTAAGTATTATATGAACATGTCATAATAGCCGCCTAACTGCAAGCAGGGGAGATCTTCTGAAGCGAAACGGGCCAGGACTCTCCCCAGCACACAATCACCAACCGTTTCCTACTTTTTCCTGGATGCAGTGTGTCTTGAATATGACACGGCCCTGAGGTGACTCCTGTCTCCCTCACCTTTTCTCTTATCACAATTCCTCCTCCCACGCTGGGCTCCAACAGCCCTGTGTTACCTGCTGGTAGCCAAGCTTCCCAGGCTCTTAGAAACATTATTCAGCGCTGACACCATTGTTCTCTGCTCTGACCACCCCTGCCTTTGGTTTCCCTGGAGAAACCCTCACTCCTATTCCAAGTTCAACTTGAGTGTATTGTCTCCTCTGAAGTCTCCCCTGCCCCAGGGACAAACTAGTCACTTATTCTTCTGTACCTTCCCTGTACCCTGGACACAGAAGAACTGGAACTTTGAACACTTTATCATACATAGGAAGGCCATGTAGCATAGGGCAAGGAGCACTGGTTTTAGATTCAGATGGTCTAGTTCAGAATCTTGGCTATGCAGCCTTGTGACCCTCGGCAATACACCCGACCCCTAAAAGCTTCGATTTCGTCATCTGTAAGATGGGAATAATGAACACAACTCAAAGGGTTAAATGAGGAGCTACATTTAAATAATTTAGCATCATTCCTGGCACATATATACTACTCAATGAACGTAATTGGGTAGTAAATACGGGTTGGCAGCAGTAATAAGGACAGTCATTTTTTATATGATGGCCTCTCCTTACAAAATTGAACATTTCTTCCCAGCAGAGATAATGTGCACTTCATCCCTGACCTTCATGCTCAGCAACAAGCCAACACGTGGTATTTCTGTTAAAAAATGAGTGATACCTGGCCCAACGCTATTTGGCACTACTGCTCTCAGATCAAGTTCCCCACACTTCCTTTCTTTCACACCGGTGGGTGTGAAACCACGTTTGCCTCCCTACCCAGCCATGAGGCTTTGGCTAAGTTTGGCTGGTGGGTGGCAAAGGTTTAACAAGGTACCTTTGCTTCCTGGGACCTAGTCACCCCATCTCTGCTCTTTGCCCCTGCAGCGAAGGGAGACAGCTTCTGGTGCTGGTCAACCTGTTTGCTTTACTTTCCCCCAGTTGTTCTTGTAGCTTTTCCATCTAATTCTAACCATCATATTTTAAATGTTCCATATTAAATTTCCTCTATTGACTTATCGGGCACAAATATGTCTTCCTGGTTGAACCCAGGCTTTTTTTTTTTTTTTTTTCCTGAATGGGTCTGATGTTTAGTTGCAGGGGCCCACAAAGCATAAGTGGAGATAATAAAACATTTGCTATGCCTATTTCACAAGGTTGTTGTGTGGGATCCAGGAAAATTCTGCACATGAAAAGTATTTTGAAACTATAAATGGCTGCACAAATGTAACAATTTGCTCTTAATATTTTCAGTTGCAAAGGAACAGCTTAGCTTCACTGATCTATAGCAACAATGCTCCGAATGATACTGATGTCTTCCAGTGACATCATGCCTGTAATTCACACAGTTGAATAAAGGGGAGGACAAAGTCCAAGAGATAACTGAGCTTGGCACAGCTGAACTCTTGTGAGCTCATAAGTCAGAAGACACTAATAGAAACAGGAAAAATTATGATTTTATGGAAGACGAGGAACCGCTTGGAAGATAGCCACCTTAGACTTTGCTCCAAGTCTTAATTTTGCAGATGAGCAATCACATTAAACTCCACAAGAATTCACGCAATGGCAGGTTATAGCATCTGATTATTTGAGAACAACACAGAAACAAAAGCAAAACATAAATGCAGATAGGAAAGCTTTGCTTATGAAATCTAATTTTCAAGTAAATTTTTGAGTTCTGAATTAAGACATATTACAAAGCAGCTATCTGAAACACAACAAAATAATAGAAAAAAGCAATCATTAAGACATGACAAATAATTCTGTTTTTAAAAAAGTGCATAATTGTGAAATTCAAATAAAGTCTGTAGTTAATGGTAGTGTACCAATGTCAATGTCCTTGTTTTGATAATATATTCTGGTTATGTAAGGTGTCATCACTGGAGGAGCTAGGAACCCTGTACTATTTTTGCAACTTCTTATAAAACCAAAACTATTTAATTCAAAAAAATGGTGCTTCATATGCCAAGGGGATGTATAATACACAAGAAAAAAATCCATTAAAATTTGAAGTGAAAACTTTGCAGTCTTAAAAGGACTGTCTGGATGAAATCAGAAATACAATTCTTAACTCTGCCACATGACCTACTACTTAGGCATTTTTTGAATCACTCCACAAACATGTACCATCAAGCCATTATGCACTCGTTGTACGTTGTCACATTTTCCTGCTCAGGTCTTTTACCATTTGGGAGATGTCATACCTACTTTTCTGAACCATGCTTCACTTGGCCATGGGCTTCAAGTAATTTAAACTCCTCTGCTTGAAGTTTATTCACCCTCCAGGAACATCCAAGGACAACCAGTTACCGAATACCCACAACTCACTTTTCAAAATGTCAAACAGACCATGTACCTATCAGTCAAACGCGCGCTCTGACCACTTTCCGTTGATATTTACCTCTTGGTGGATATGTAAGGCTTGTCTGAAGACTAGGAAAAGAAAACATCTGGACAAATAGCATAGTTCCATTCTTATCCATGTGGATGTTTGGGGATGGACTCTTAGGGGTGGGTTCCTCCCAGGGTCCTCCCAGGGACGGGTTCCTCCCGGTTTCTCAGAAGGATGCCTCAAGCCCAGCACCGACAGGCAACATGGTTACGCAATTTCTCACAGCCATCCTGACTTTCCTCCAGATCAAAAACACACAGGCATCATTTTCTTTAGTACAAGGGAATTCTTCAACATCAAAGACATCGCTTTAAATGAAACAAACATACTCTTAGGGAAACTGCTCTATAGGATATGAAAGTGTCTGTCCTGGGGCTTCATCTCCTTCCAAAATGTTAGTTCACCACACAAGCACAGCTTGGGAGAGAAGCAGGGAAAGTAAGTCAGCAGGCTTCCTCTCATCCCCTCCCTCAGGTGTAAAGAGTTGCGGGGGGTACACCACATATAGCATCGGTGCTGCTGTCTGGCTGGGAACATTCGTAGCCTTTCTGTGACTCACATAAAGTACCAAATGTTTAATGCCGATGATTAACTGAGATAAACTGGGCACAGTGCTTGGCACACCAGAAGCCCTTTGCTTCCTGAAAACTAGGAAGTCAGAGATAGACCTTTTATTCAGAAGTACTGGGCACTGATTCTGCTCTCTTCCCACTGATAACTGATACTGATTTTAGTTCAGGATCAAGTGCGCCAAGTGTGTAGGAAGATTCCCTCCCCACAGTCCTCCACGGTGTGTCCATGCAATTCTTCCGCAACGTCCATGTTATCCCTGAGAGTCAGAGGGATGCACAGCAAGCACTGAACTCTCCAGGGCTTCGGAGACCCTATATTGCCCAGGCAGCATCATATGGCCAGTGTGGGACCCTGTTAGGGACTCTAGAGAGGTGGCCTTGGCGGGGGTGGGGGGCATGTTTGTGGGGAGGGGGAAGGGGAGGTAACTTTGGCGTATCTACTCTAGCTTTAAGCGTACTTTGTTTCCACTGGGATTTTCTTTACATTGTCTAACACACACACACACACACAACATATGTGTATATATATATGCATTGTGTGTGAATAAAGATACGTAATTTTAAAAAATATCTTGGCAATAAAATTGGGGGAGCGATCTCTTCTAGCCAGTTCACCCCCATCATAACCACTGTAGCCCCCAGTGATGGTCTCAGCTGCCCTCATCCTTATCATTGTCTTCTTTCTTCACTGTAGGCTCATCTCCACTGGAGGGTTCCCATTTGTCATACTCACCCTTTGGAAACCTGAGGAACCATGATCACACAAGTTTTGATGAAGTCCAAACCAGAAGTGCCTTCCCTGTTCCACCAGATGGCAGTCCCGCATCAGGACCAGAAAAAAAAAGGCGGAGGGAGGGGGTTGGTGGTAGTATTTGGATATAGAAGTATATACTTCTGGTATTTTCTGTGATGGGAAATACTGACAAACATACAGGTTGATTCAGTAAGAAATGAAGTGTATGCGTTTTGTACAAACTCATCACAAGCGTTCTGCACAAAAAAGCAAACAATTGGAACTGCTTGGATTAAAAATATTTTGATGACTAACCTAAGATTCTGCTACATGACACTGAGAGTTGAAAACAAACCTACGAAACATAAAATGTGTTCAAGTATGCGGCTATAGTCACTATCTGGATTTGGTTAGTATTCTAAATAAACCTCTGCTTCACAGCTAAAAATTGCCTCAACTTTTTCATTTGGCAAATGTCATGATGACGTATTGCAGCAGAACTTAAGTTAGAACGCGGGCACGTGCATGAGCTAGTTGCAAGAAATGGTCTTTCTGTGGTGATAAAGGGCTTTTTTAAAATCTAGTTTTGCCCAGCAACATGGGGAGTATGAAACCTTTCCATCTGCCTCACAGCAGCCTTTTCCATGGACCAGGCTAGACAGCTCCCATCCACTCCTAGGAAATCCAATCCAGAATCTAAGGCACCTCTCATGCCAGTAGCTTGGCTCTGCTCCAAGACCATGTCATTCTCTGGCAGTAAGTGATGCTAATGAAATAGCATCTACTTCAGGATGCCTGATGTGATGTCTGTGAAGGGCTAAGGGGCCAGCTCCATAGATAAGAATGGTAGACCCATGTTTGGCGTCTTTTACCTGCAGAAACTGAATGTGGCGTTGGCCTCTACAGGCTTTGTGGGTGAGTCGCTTTCAGCATATGCTAAGCTAACTAGATCAGGAAGGTCTGCCTTTACCTTGCTTATCAAGACAGCATTTTTCAGCATGCTCTGGACATCAGCTAAATCAACATTTAGCTTCAGCTTTCAATTTTGTATTTTGGAAGCATTTTGTATTTTGTACATTTCTGTGAGCAAGTCTTCTGGACCTTCATCTCCTCCTCATTGAAAGTCAGCTGTAAATCCCTTCAATGGATGGTTCATATCTTTTCTGTGGGTAGATGTTACCATATCATGCTTATCTTTAGTAGTTTTCTTAGTTCCCGGAGAAATCAATTAATTGTTCCCTATTCCCTTTGCTTCCATTAGCAGTTTTCCAGTATTAAAGAAGTTTGTTTATTTTTTAGACATTTGCCACCATTTTTCACATGTCCAAGGACATTCTCCCCCTTAATCCTGTGCCTCTTATCACAGATTATTTATTTGTTCTGATTATCACCAGTAGGTAATATAAGTTTGAACTTTGGTTCTGTAATATATATTTATCTTTTACGATTCAAGTACAGAGATATTTAGAAAAGGAAAATTATTTGGAAAAAAATATTTTTACATTTCTCCCAGAACTTTGGGGAGGCATATTTTTCTGTTTAGGTATTACAACCAAAATGTTGATGTGTACAGATAATTGCTAATTGCATCATTGTGCAAGTGAACTAAAGCCAATTAATTTAACACAAAGTTTTCTCAGCAATGGTAAAAATACTCTACCACTATGCTTTTGGAGGCAATACACACATTTATACACCATTATAGTGCATGGTTCAATTTCCCTGCACACTGGCAAAGGCATAAAAATGGAGCTTGTCAAAGTCTGCATTCTATGACAATTGAATTGCATTATACCACAAAAGTAAATTTCACATAGAATCAACCTTATCAAAAAATGTAGGTCTGCTGAGCTGTTTTGCAATATTTTCTATAATCAAGTAGCTAAATGGGTCACAATGTAATATTTTATATATTTTTTCTAACCCAAAGGCCCTGTAGAAAACTGACCTAATTAAAGCTCTGTAAAGAGCTTTTTAATTTTTCCACTACTGTGGATTTTACTTAGTTATGAAATGAACGTTAATGATTTCTTTTTGATTATTTCCTATAAAAATATTCAATAGATTCAAAGTAGATTAACAGCTTCAGAAACAAAGGTGATACTCAACAGACTACAGACTTGCACTGTGAGGAGGCAGTATCATTTTTCTTAGATTTGTTTACTTTCCATTACTCATAATTGCTTCTTTTAATTGGACCAAGCCAGCTTCGTTTAGACTCCCCTGGAGAGTGATGTTGGCAGAAATGATTGGCAGTTCCCTCTCCCACACGGTGCCATCCTGAAATTGCAAATGTCAGTTAGCAGGCTTCTTTCTGTCTCCGATGTTTAAGAGTGGGAGTCTGCATTTAACAGAAGGTAGTCTGGGTGCACAAATCTCTGAATAAATGCATGTGAAATTGTGCATCCGAATCATGGAATCAAGGGACTTGAAGGAGGCCAGAGAGGTCAACCACTCCATCCAAGCCCGCTTTCAGGTCCTTCATGTATTTCTCAGCCACTTCGGGCAGATGAAACCATAGCCTACTTTTAAAGAGCATTATATGTAACCCCTCCTCAGTTACCTATGGTAGAGGGTTAAGAAGAGCAGCACTGATTTAATTTTCCAAAGCAATTTTTTTTTCTTTTAATATCACAACTTTTTGCACTAAGGCTCTTATTAGATTTTCTGACCAGGAATAAAGTGGCAATTCTTAGTCCCTTACCTCCTTATTTTTTGTATCCAATTAAAATTGAGGTACTATTAGCAGTGAAATGGCCAATAAGTGGTAGAAGCATGACAGGCAGAAGCTATGAAGGTAACAGAGAGTCTGTGTTTGTCTGAACCTCTGGATCATAACTGAACATGTGCTCTCTACACACTAATGCATGTAAGGAAGATACTCAGCCATGCCACACAGCACAAGCCCACCTTGACCTCCAAATTTTTATGTATCATACTACTAAAAACAACAAAAGTACAATCTATTAGTGAATAAATGCTATATGAATAAAATGTTTTTATAATAAATCAGATAGGTGTTTCTTTTAAACGAAGGAATGAATAGAAAAAGAAAAAAGATAAATTCTTTTGGCAGCCACTGCCTGGGTTCAAAATGAACTGAGGAACAGAAGAGGACGCTTCTCAAGGTTAGGTCGTAATTAGTGGCGACTCAAGGAGAGAAACCTGTGACCAGCAGGACAAAAAGAGATGAGAGGCACAGAAAAACACTCTTGCTGTCTTTCTCTGTCATGCATGAAATCTCGGAGACGTCTCGGTTACTGATTTTTATTTTATTTGAAACAGGTACGCACTTCCTCCTCCATGGCAGCCACTGTTCTGAGTGCCTTGGAAACATTAACTCATTTAATCTCAGGCATCGAGGATAAGGATGAGGCTTGGGGGCCTCCAGCTGCTGCCTGCACAGAGGATTGACGCTCCTGCCTTAATTTTACTGTCTCCCTAAAAGAAAGTCCAGTCTGGCCTGCACGCCCCACGACTGTCTCCAGGGACCTGCAGCGGCCACGGCCCATCAACATTACGTGAGGCACAGAGGCAGCCACACTCTGTGCCCCTCGACTAGTGGCACTCACTCCCCTCCCTGCCTGGTCCTCACTCATTTCGACCCCTATTGGTCACCCCCCATCCCCACCCCTACCGCATGTCAGGAGCCTGAGGAAATGCAGACTGGAGCTGAAATGCATGAAGGAAGAAAAATGAACACTTTTTTTTTTTTTTTTTTTCTGAGCAATTAGCTTGTGAAATGCATGGAAGTAAGGGTTGTGGAACTTATCTCATTTAATCCTCACGAGAAAGGTTCTTATTCCCGCTTTACGGGTGAGGCTGTATTAGTCATGAGACTTTCTTTCCCCATTTCCAATTACTCTCTTAAAAAACTGAAATGCCTCTTGTCTATGAAAACAAATGCTCTCTTCCAGAACTCCTCTTCCCAAAACCTTGCAAGATGAGGGCATATTTATAGAGCAGGATTTTGCTTAGGGGCTGGAATATATTTGTTGAATCCTGAACAGGTTTTTGCTAGAAATGTGTTTACTGCTATGATAAATACACTTGTTGATAAAATGTTACTGCTGTAACTTTCATGTGGGTGAAAAATGTTTCAAAATAACATATTTAGGGAGCCAATTGGGATAGATTCCCAGGCCTCCTATTGTATTCCACATCTTCAGAAATATTTCTGAGAAACAAATGTGTCCTGGAAGTATGACCTTTTCCTGAACAGAATATCACTGTAAAAGAAAACAGCAATAAACATAAGAAGCCCAAATGCCACTACATACTGTGTCCATAATCCTTCTCCTGCAATTAAAAGTATCTGAGGGACTTCCCTGGTGGCACAGTGGTTAAGAATCTGCCTGCCAGTGCAAGGGACACAGGTTCAATCCCTGGTCTGGCAACATCCCACATGCCGCAGAGCAACTGGGCCCATGGCCACAACTACCAAGCCTGTGCGCTAGAACCCGTGAGCCACAACTAGTGAGCCCATGTGCCACAACTACTAAAGTTCACGCTCCTAAAGCCTGTGCCCTGCAACAAGAGAAGCTACCACACTGAGAAGCCCGCACACCACAACAAAGAGTAGCCCCCAATTGCCACAACTAGAGAAAGCCTGAGCACAGCAACAAAGACCCAAAGCAGCCAAAAGGAAAAAAAAAAGTATCTGAAAACCTGTATAATTACAAAAGCAAAATTGGTAGAAATTAATCGTTTCATTTTGAGGTTGTTAGAGCTAAATTCACATATTTCTGGAAGCAATTCTGAGGATACCAATACTAAGAAAGTTCAGTCAAAACTTCAGTGATTTAATACCCCCCAAAAAAAGAAAGCAGGCAAAGTGGAAGATTCCACATTATTCTGCCTACAAAAGATACTAAAATGCACAGAAATAGATTATTAGAATTCTGAATCCAATTCTCATCCTACTCCCTACACTCCCTCTGCTCCTTTCTTAGGACCAGTGACTTAACAGACAGTAATATAAAGAATCACAGGGATACACCTCACTTATTCAGAAATAACTTAGTTCACACAAGGCCGTTTTCCAGAAAAATTAAAATTTAACAATAGGCATTACAAACTTAAAATAATATTTTGATAGAAACCTGAAATATATTAGACATTACTCTGTCCTCTTTAGAGAGAAGCCATGGATTACAGTTATACAAATTTACTCGTAATTTAGGTGTCAAGGCCCGGCTTTGTCTCCCCACTCTTATCTCTTTGAGTTCACATGTGGACACCCCACCACCCAACCATTTCTGTTCCAACAACACTGTCCCCTCTTAGGCCTTCCCATCTTCATATCTTGCTGCCTCTTTAATAAACCCAACTCATCACATCACATTTCTGGTTTCAGTTTAGATACTGTAACCAGCAGAACCCTGTGGGGCCTTCCCAGGACAGACCCCCTCCCTCATATCCTCTGCTTTAGCTCCTCCCTGAAGTTCCAAATAATAGTGACTGATGCACATTCCTGAATTGTTTTATGGATGCTAAAACCCTCACCAAATGGAAGAAGTTAACTACTTGATGACCATGAGCACGTAGCCCCCAGACCTATTGGAGCTTGAAGACTGATGATGTTAACCCCTGTGACACCACCCTGTTACCTCCCATCAACCAACCAGAGAACTGCACGAGCTGATCACACACCCTGCAACCCCCCTCCCTCACCTGGCCTGTAAAACTGCTTCCCTGGAACCCATCAGGGAGTTCACGTATTTTGAGCACTAGCTGTCCATTCTACTTGCTTGGCTCCTACAATAAATGCTGCATTTGCCTTCATTACAACCCAGTGTCAGCAGATTGGCTTTACTGAGGACCCAAGGTTGGTTCTGTAACAGGATCACCTCCCACGGGAAGTCTTCCCTGACCCTCCGAGTCTGGGCTCCATGTTATTCCTGGGTTGTCATAGCATCATGTACCTCCCGGGACAGAACTGACCACACAGACCTTATAACTGCCTGGTTACTCCTCTGTACCTTTCACTGAACACCAAGCAAACGAAGAAAGGATTAATTTCTCTCTCACATGTTTTAGGTCCTCTGGAGTTAGTACACGGCCCAACACATAGATATTCAATAAATGTTTGTTGAATGAACACATTAATGAACATAAACTACCTCACTCTGCACTAATACCGGGTTCTACCAAGCTTGGTGAGCTCAGCAGCAGGTTGGTATTGGTTTCACTGATGTGTCCTAATACAGGGAGTCGGGAGTGTCTAGGATGACAGCACGAGACAAAAGAAGGAATCTGTATTCCTTCTGTTAAAGGGCGGTAGCAAGAGGAGCAGACCTTGAGTCCTAACTCTGCCACATTACGAATTGGGCAGCCTTGGAAAAGTTGGACAGTTTCTTTAAACCTCAATTTCCTTCTCTGTTAATGAGAACAGTCATATTGAACCCACAGGTTGTTGTCCTGCAAAGAATGACACAAGGTATGCACATTTTTTAACGAGCTATGAGTAGCGACTTGTGTCATGTCCGTAACTAGTACTACTGGTAACTGATGGAGGGCTATCTTTGCCTGCACTACTCTGAGTTGCCTTAGTTTTAATCGATTTCAAATGTCTTGACTTTTCCCATTAGAGTAACTGACACAGTAACATCTCTCAGAATTGATTACTGGTATGGTAATTCATTACTGGCAGTTTTGTTCTTTTATTTTCCTTGATCACACGTCCCAGCTATTCCTTTTTTATGCTGAACATCTTCAATTCTACATCTGCCTCTTTAATTTCACACTTTCTTCCAAAATCCGGCCCATTGTTGAATGAGATTTTTCGATACCTCAAGTCAAGAGCCCTATCATTACCTCAAAAGTCTGCATCAGAAATTACCTGTCCCAGCTCCAGAAACTTGTTCCCATATCCATTTTCCATACTCCCTTCATGGCTTCACCATCCCTTCCTGTACTCAGGTTCAAACCTTCAGAAGCCCCTCCAATGCCACCATTGTTCCTCCCTGCATCCTCCCTCCCTCCTGTACACATCTGGTTGCAAGCCTTTTCAGTTCTGCCTCTGCAAAGCTTCAGGCCAGTCCTCTCCATGATGATCTCACTACTCGCTTGCCTGGGGAGTTGCTACGCTTTCCTAACTAATCCACCTCAGTGGGATCTCACTACTCTATTTCCTCCCACAAGGTGGAGTGGAACACTATTCCATTTCTAAGAACAATACTCCTCACAGACATCCTTTGCTTATAAATAGAAGCAGCCTAAGCAGAGCTGTTAGAGGCTTCCCACGCCCTCAGGAAGCCACACTAGTCCCCAAGCACTCAGGACCCCATGCAGTCTGATCCACTGTGCCTGGAAAACAACCTCTTTTCCCTCTAGTTCAACTTATTTTTTCTGTGCTGCAACCTCCACCTCCCCTGCCAATCAGATGCCAAGGGGGTCAGTGAACTCTTCTCTACACACCTTATTCAGCCAAGCACATCAAGAGCACACCATTCTCCATCTCCCTATGCTGCTGTATTTTTCTTCATGGCACTTGAAACTACATGATATTAATAACTTGCTTGTTTACTTGTTCATTATCTGTCTTTCCTTGTTAGAATGTAAGTTCCCCGAGCACAGGGACTTTGTTTCATCCACTGTTGTGTTCTCAGAACCTGGACTCAGAGTAATTACTCCAACAATACTTGTTGGATGAATGGATGAATGTTATCCACTCACATCAGGCATTAAAATACAAAGCTGCCTACATTTAAATCTCTTCTATTAGAATGTAATCTATATAGGAGCCTGGGCACAGGTCTTGTTTACATCCCCATGAGCATCCCGCATGGTCTTGACACATTATAGCTGTTCAATAAATGACGAATCAAGTTAAACCATACACATACCTTGGGTACTGGATTTTTATTACCACTTTTCAACCCCTTAAGGAAGAAACAAAATTTCCACGTTCCAATTATTTTCGTTTTGAAGTCACCAAAATCTGACGTGAAAATTGAAATATTTCCATAATTAAAGTAAAAGTTTACAAAGCAAAAGTATAAATTAAATATTAAGGTAATTCACTATGATCCACTCATGGCTGTGCTCTTCACTCGATCAGAGGAAAAGAACTTTCACTCAGCATTCGTGGATCAAGAAAAAGAAACGTGCTGTGCCAGTCACATCATACTGATCATCTCTCTAAATTCACAGCAATGACAAGAGGAACCTCCAAAAGGAGTAATTAACTTTTTAGTGCCTACTAAGGAAGTCTTACATAAATATTTGCTGAATGAAGTCCCCAGGGTCAAAGCCATCAGTCAAGAATACGAAGCTGGGTGTGTCTGACTGCAGCAAAGACTCAGCTCTCCAACGAAGCCCCCGCCTCACAGTATGTGGGTTCTAGCACTAAGCTCATGACTAATCTCAACTTCTTGGAATATCAGTTTTCTCTTATTTGTAACTAACAGGTTGGTGATATTTGATAAATACTCTTCCAGTTATTAAAAAAAAATGATAACTAAAGAATAATGCTACATTAGAGTTTCAAAACAATGAGGATAAAACTTTACTCCTTTTTTTTCAGATGTTCCATAATTTTAAGACAGGATTATTTATAATTCAAAATAATTCATATATATTACATATTCACCAACCAGAAATGAATTAATAGCTGTTCACTTTGAAAGCCTTTTCTGGAAAACTCTACTTAGTAGTCTATGTGACTTGATTCTTACAAATCAGCATATCAACATCATCGCCTCATTTACTCTCATGGTAAAATTAATACTTTTATACTGTACGTATTTCTTTCAACACCTTCAACTGTAATTTCAATTATTCGAATTATAGTCTAGATGGGGTTATCATGGTATTTTGCAAACTGGAATCTAAATTTTGATTTTATGGACGATCAAGTTCTTAGCAAACTTCTTTTGAATTCTAAGGTATTTACATAAATTTTACAAGTGTTCAGTGTCATAGAAGTAAATCACTGACTTCTGAATTTTCATTAGAAGAGTCTTCAAATACATGCCCACTAATCCTGAGAAAATAATGATTTATATAAGCTGAATAATAACCAAAACAAAATTCTTTTTGAAAAATGAGGAGGGTATGCCTGAATAACTGGAAGAGCAGAATATGAGTCCTCCTTGCCAATAACCAACAGCCCATTTGAGTAACACGTTCTCTTATGGAGAGAAAATTAATTATGTCATCTAGATTGCTGGTGGGTGTGGTGTTAGCAGTTATGATCAAGTTAAAAATATATAAAGTCTCCCAATTGTTCTATCAAAAGTTTAGTTCCCTTTTATTTTTTTTTTTGGCACACATTAGATTGCAGATGCTGATGAAAGGCAAAAAGGCAACATGTAACACATACAGTGATGAGAAGAGGGTCTAAATATTCCCCAACTCATAACTTAAGACAGAGACGTGCATCACGAAAATTACGACATTAGTGATTCTGGCAACCACTCATCAGACAGTGTTGCTGTTTTCCTCATATGTTCCTTCCAGAATGCCTGTTTTACTGGCCAAAGAATCAATAAGAGCCCTGGGATAAAAATGAGAATGAAGTCTCAGAATCCAATCACTGAGGTTTGCGTATAAAACAGCAGAAAACAAAGTATGCAGATTTCTTTTTCTCATTCTATTAGGATGATAAAGACAGTGGTTGTCAGTTCCAAATGAAGACAGCCAGAGTAATTCAAAATACCGAATGCATAATGATACGCCACGCCATGTTTTTAATGACTGAGCTTCAGTTAATTTCAATAGGAAGTCATTAAAAATTTAAGGCATTCTCTCAAGGGTCAATTCTCAGCTTCCCCCATCTAGACTAAGCGGATAAGCGTTTAAAAATCAGTTCTTACCTGACTGATAGCTATACTTCTAAATTTCTTTAATAAAAACTAAAACATTTTAATCAGAACTTCATTTCCTGAACACAAGAGAAAATACTGTTTTATGTCCCATTTGTTTTCATAAAATTTAGAAGTTAATTTTGAATATTTAATATTTTCAAGAACAATAACCCCGAGATTATGCTAGATCAATAGCCACATCGATATATTACAAATGTATTATGAACCACTACACTAAAGTACTTAATATACACTGAAATGTCTTGTATAAGTTTAATTATGCCATATATCAAATGAATTTGTTTTACAAACAAAGGCTTGCGATAAGAATGAGAACAAAAAAAATGGCATTTGTGTTTTGTATATTTTTTTAGTTGAATTAGGTAAATGCTTTTTAAGTTTTGAGAATGAATACACATCCTCCTTTTTCATCTTCTTTAACCTAAAGGAGATTTGCATACAGCCACTAAGGAATAAACTGAAACACAGGCACACCTCAGAGATACTGCAGGTTCAATTCCTGACCACAATAAAGCAAATATCACACTAAGGCAAGTTCTTTTGGAATGTCTGTCTTTTCTCGTCTACCTAGTAAACTTTTACTCATGCTTCTATACGGGCACACCTTAGAGATATTGTGGGTTCGGTTTCAGGGCACTGCGATCAAGTGAATATTGCAATAATGCGAGTCACACACAATTTTTGGCTTCCCAGGTCATGTAAAAGTTATACTTACACTATACTGTGTCATCTATTAAGTGGGCAATAGCATTATGCCTAAAAAACAATATTCAATACATACCCTCATTTTAAAATATTTTATTGCTAAAAAATACTAACCATCATCTGAGCCTTCAGCAAGTTGTAATCTTTTTGCTGGTGGAGGGTCTTGCCCCGATGCCGAGCGCTGCTGACTGATTAGGGTGATGGTTGTTGAAGGCTGGGGTGACTGTGGCGATTTCTTACAATGGGACCGCAATGAAGTTTGCTGAATCTCTTCCTTTCACAAACGATTTCTCTGTAGCATGCAGTGCTCTTTGATAGCATTTTACTCACACTAGAATTTCTTTCAAAGTTGGAAGCAATCCTCTCAAATCCTGCTGCTGCTTTTTCAACTAAGTTTATGTCATATTCTAAATCCTTTGCAGTCATTTCAGCAATCTTAACAGCATCTTCACCAGGAATCACTTTCTCTCCTCATCCATAAGAAGCAACTCCTCATCTGTTTAAATTTTACCATGAAATTGCAGCAATTCAGTCACATCTCAGGCTCCACTTTTAACTCTGTTCTCTTGCCATTTCCACCACATCTGCAGTGACTTCCTCCAGTGAAGTCTTGAACTCCTCTAAGCTACCCATGAGGGCTGAAATCAATCTAAAATCCCTGTTATTGTTGATATTTGGGCCTCTTTCCATGAATCACAAATGTTCATAATGGCATCTAGACTGATGAATCCTATCCAGAAGGGTTTCAATTGACTTTGCCCAGATACGTCAGAGGAATCACTATCTGTTGCAGCTATAGCCTTACAAAATGTATTTCTTATTTAATAAAATTTGAAAGTCAAAATGACTCCTTGATCCATGGGCTGCAGAATAGATGTTATATTACCAGGCATGAAAATAACATTAATCTCCTTGTCCATCTCCATCAGAGCTCTTGGGTTGACCAGGTACGTTGCCAATGAGCAGTAACATTTTGAAAGGAATCTTTTTTTTTCTGAACAGTAGGTCTCAGTAGTGGGCTTAAAATATTCAGTAAACCATGTTGTAAGCAGATGTGTTTCATGCATGCTTCTTTGTTGTCCCATTTATAGCACACAGGCAAAGGAGATTTAGCATAATTCTTAAGGGTCCTAGGATTTCAGAAGTTGAATGAGCACTGGCTTCAACTTAAAGTCACCAGCTGCATTAGCCCCTAACAGGTGAGTCAGTCTGTCCTTTGAAGCTTTGAAGCCAAGCACTGACTTCTCCTCTCTAGCTATGAAAGTACTAGATGGCACCTTCTTCCAATAGAAGGCTGTTTCGTCTACATTGAAAATCTGTTGTTTTGAGTCGCTACCCCCATGAATTCTCTTAGAGCTTCTGGATAACGTGCTGCACCTTCTACATCAGCACTGGCTTCACCTTGCACTTTTATGTTATGAGGATGGCTTCCTTCCCTAAACCTCATAAAGCAACCTTTGCTGGCTTCAGACTTTTCTTCTGCAGATTCTTAACCTCTCTCAGCCATCAAAAAATTGAAGAGAGTTAAGGCCATCCTCTGGATTAAGCTTTGGCTTAAGGGAATGTTGTGGCTGGTTTCATCTTCTAACCAGACCACTAAAACTTTCTCCATATCAGCAATAAGGCTGTCTTGCTTTCTTATCATTTGTGTACTTACTAGGGTAGCACTTTTAATTTCCTTCAGTACTTTTCCTTTACATTCACAACTTTAACTGTTTGGCCAGTCTTCGCTTTCAACATGCCTTCCTCACTAAGCTTGATCATTTCTAGCTTTTTATTTAAAGTGAAAGACATGTGACTCTTACTTTCAATAGAACACTTGTAGCATGATTAATTGTCCTAATACAAATATTGCTGTCTCCTTGTAAGGTTATTAATTGTCCTAATACAATATTGCTGTGTCCCAAGGAGAGGGAGAAAGACAGAGAACAGCCAGTCAGTGGAGCAGTCAGAACTGTCTCATACGGGCATGGTTCATGGTGCCCCAGACCAATTACTATAGGAACATCAAAGATCACTGATTACAGATCACTGGAACAAATATAATAATGAAAATGTTTGAAATATTATGAGAATTACCAATATGTAATAAAGACTCAAAGTGAGCTACTGCTATTGGAAAATTGGCACCAACAGACCTGCTTAATGTGGGGTTGCCACAAACTTTCAATTTGAAAAAAACACATTATCTGAAAAGTGCAACAAAACAGGGTTTGCTTGTCTTGTTGAATAAATTCAGCTTTGTATCTAGAAAAAGGAATTTTAGTGTGAGACAGAGAGTCTAAAATATAACAAGCATGACATTTTAATACAGATTCTCCTGTCCAATGTTACGGGTACTGTGGCTCAGGGCAGGCTGCCCCCAAATATGCCAATGTGGCATATTGATTATTTTGAATTAAAGTTACTGGAAAGATAGTCAGAACAAAAAGAACACTCTGGCCCTCCTCTGTCCCCATGAAAGCAGGAAACAAAGCTCCCATGAGAAGGTGTCCTTCCTATGATGGGAGATGGAGGCCATTCTTATTGTCAGAGATGGGGAATTCAAGGTGAAGAAAGCTGTCTAAACAAACTGTGTTGATTCTTCATTAATCTGCTACCCCAAGCAAAAACCCCTTTGTTTTGTCAAATCTTCACAAATATTTGATTCTTTATCTAAAAAGGTATACCAACAACCTGCTTCAGTCACTTCTTAGTTCCCTTACCTATAGGGCCTCCATACTTACAAAATTAAATACATTTGTTTTTCTCCTGTTAATCTATCTATGTCAATCTGAGTATCAGATCAGCCAAAGGACCTCAAAAGGATAAAGGAAACCAACCCCCTGCCCCGGCACACATCCAAGCTTCGTGGTGGAACTGTATCTACTAATCCTTTACAATTTTATGTCCTTTTCTTTATTATGAACACCTAAAATATTCTGACATATAAAATATAACAGCCATGATTTTTATCATATATGTGGCTATTACAAATTTTTAAGTTCAATTTTTTTAAATTTAAAGAACTGCAGATTTTTTCAGTGAAGAGTTATATTACACTATTATTTTAAAGGGAGAGATTATGTACAGCTTTGCCCCTAGAATCTTTTAAACTGCAACTTCCCAAACTGTAGCTAAATCAGTACTGTAATGTTATTTACTCTAATTTATAAAGCTTAAAAGATGGGCCAACACACTTTGATTATTTCTACATCAGTAATGTGTAGATACTAAAACAAATAATTCATGCCTCTAGAAACATACAATTAAGAAGCTAAAAATAAGTAACCTTTAAAAAAGCACTTCTATTTTAAAGAAAGTCTAGAGTTACAGAGAATATAGACAATATAGAGAGAATAAACTTCACCTGGCATTAGAAAATATGACCACGTGTGGTCAGAATGTATGAGAAACCCAGACAAGGGTGTGCTGATACGACTTATCTTGGGAACCATGGACTACAACCAGTGGGTTACAAATGAATTCTTGTTCTTTCATCAGAGTTCATCAAGCTGATCTCTCCATCACTAGCTGACTTATGTATTTATCACTAACAGATATTGTATATTTGCATCATTTCTATAGGGAATTTTCTGTGGATATATCTCTTCTGGAGATTGTTCACATGGAAGTAGTGGTTGTGAAATATCTAAAGAGGAGTCGGACAAGAAATAATAAAAACATTTTTAAAATGACTACTGATTGGGATCCTTTCATGGACTTGCTAACAATAATCTGTAAAGTAAATGGTTTATTAAGATAATCAAGAAAACATAAATCAAGTAAATATAAAATTATGTATAAAATAGCCTTATCTAAGAAGTCTTGGCAATCACATTAAACAAAAATACGTTATTTTTGTTCATTAAGTTGCAAATTGCCTATAAGGTCTGTAATTCTAGATCTAGAAGTGATGTGGTACCAATAAACCATGTACTTTCCTACAAAGAGCTACTGTGTGTATAAATTGGCATAGACTCTATAAAACAATAATCAATATGTGTATAATTTTTTTAAAAGTTCATACTACAGAGGAAGCAGCTAGTACAGCACCTCCAAGAAAATGTTTAACCGAAAACTCATTTAATAGAAAACATGAAAAATTGAAAATAAGTAATCTGAGCATTTAGTGGAATAAGCTAAAAAAGACAGAATTAATACAAGAAATGTAAGGAAAAGAAACAATTGAGGTAAAAAGTAAATAGAAACTGAGAACAAGAAAACACAATTGATATGGTCAATAAAAATAATTTCCTGTTTTTTGAAAAAGAACCCCCAAAATATCTGACAAGACTAAACAAACATAAAATAATAGCTCATATATAATATAAAAAATGTAAAATAGATATATCTCCACATAAATGTGTGATTTTAAAATACATAAATTATCATTAAAATATGTCACTAAATTTGAAAACATAAGTGAAACAATATGTTTCTAGAAATTTGTTAATATTTAGAAATACACAAATTACCAAAACTGACCAAAGAATAAAAAATAGGTGTCTTGTCCAGGAGCATTTGCAGGGAGTTTTTCTGAAATTTCAGCTGAAAGATAATCCTTATACACATTTTCCATAGCATAGAAAAAAATCCAAACATCCAATTTTATGAAATTACTATAACCTTGATCTTAGGACTATATAAGGCATCACATGTAAAGAAAATTATAAGCCTGTCAAACTTATAAATAAAGATGAATTTAAAAAGATGAGAACCTTGAAGGGATTGGTAATGATAACACACTGTGAACTGTGCAGTATAATTAATCCAACCTTCTGCTACAGTTGGATATTTAAAATATTTATATATCATAGACAAGAAAGGTTATTTTCAATGATGCTAAACATTTAGAAAATCCACCAATGTCATTACATAAAGGATATGACCAAAGTTAACAGATGAAGAAAATATATTCCATAAACTTTAATGCCTATTCATGACTAAAAGCAACATAAAAAACTAGTAGGAATTTACTTCCTTAGTCTATTAAAAATAGTTCTCTGTCTTCCTCAAACAGAAAATTCTAAAGTAAATATCATTGCTGATTTGTGTAACTTTACAAGCACTCCATAAGAATCAGTGCATGAGTACCTGGTATTACTTCTGCTGTTCAACATTGTCCTAGAGGCGCCCCAGGATAAAATGATACTGAAAGTAAAGAGATGGTATGAGAATCCTAAAGCAGAGTCAAAACTGACACATTCTGCAGAAACTGGACATTTGTCATCTTCATATGGGCCCAGAGAATCTCTAGACAAACGTTTAGAATTAATAAGAAGGTTCAAAAAAATTGCTGGATATCAGCTCAACATGCTAAGTGTTTTTTATAAATTTACTTTATTGATTTACTTATTTATTTATTTATGAGCTGTATTGGGTCTTCGTTGCTGCATGTGGGCTTTCTCTAGTTGCGGTGAGTGGGGGCTACTCTTTGTTGTGGTGTGCGGGTTTCTCATTGCGGTGGCTTCCCTTGCTGTGAAGCACGGGCTCTAGGCATGCGGGCTTCCGTATGTGGCACGTGGGCTCAATAGTTGTGGCTCGCGGGCTCTAGAGCTCAGGTTCAGTAGCTGTGGCGAACGGGCTTAGTTACTCTACGGTACGTGGGATCTTTCCAGCCCAGGGCTCAAACCTATGTCCCCTGCATTGGCAGGCAGGTTCTTAACCACTGTGCCACCAGGGGAGCCCTCAACATGCTAAATTTACTACCATTCCATTAAACCAGCAGTCTTCAAATAGGAATTTTAGTAGAAAAATGCTGAGGAGTAAAATTTTATAAAATACAGTGGGATAAAGTCTACCAAAATATGAAATTCTGCAAATGAAATTATACATTTTTACTGAAGAATATAAAAGAAGACACAAATAAATGAGGCAATGAAATATGTTGAAATAGTCAAAGATGAATTAATTAATGAACTCAATTCTAATCAAAAGCCCATCAGGAATTATTGGGAGAACATTTTTTTATAATACAAGGATAATGTTATTAAAGCAAAGACTGGAACATAATTTTAAAGGATGTTTTTAAAGGGACTCATCTCCAGCATCTTGCCTCTTACATCTGCACTGAGGAAGTGTGCGAGATTACATTTACTTTTTCCAGGGCTGCTGTGTTGGCTCCTCTTGATAACCTCATCTTCATTTCTGATCCTGGTTCTGACAGGAGCCATATATACTTCTTTATTCTTTTCATTCTCATTTTGAATAATAGTCATAATCTATTTGGTATCCTACAATGTTACAGTTCAGTCACCATATTCTTTATGTCTTTTTCTAACTGAATCTTGGTTTTCTCTAAAAGTCTGACATGCTCTAAATTTTACTTGCTCTAGAACTTTATTCAATAAAATTAGGTTTTTTGCAAGTAAACTTTTGCAAGAACATTAACTACTGATTGAGAGAACAATGTGCCCCCAAATTTTATAAAGCCCAATGCCTGCTCATGTCTAAAACTATTGTTTACAAAAAAGGAATAGAAACAACTAAGGGAAAATAACTTTTTTTCAAAAACAAGCAAATAACGTGAAATAATCCTTAACGACCAATCCGCAGAAGCATTTCTATTAAAATCAGAAATAAGACATGAATACCTGCTGACGTGTCCAATAAAATCTCGTTCGCATTTAAAATGTGCGTCCCCATCATCCAGTAATTTTAGTAGAAGGAAGAAATCCTTCAACAGATGCAAAAAGGTGGGTACGTGAAAAGGTTCATTTGTAACAGGAACATCAACAAGCAATGTAACTGTCCACCAATATGACATAAATGAATGAAATGAGTACTCCACTCTTTTGAATCCTTAAAACATAACAGTTAAAAGCAGACTTCTCTCTTAAACATGTATGTGTGTATCTAAAAGCTCATCTGAAGTGAGAGAGTAGCACTGACATAGATACACTACCAAATGTAAAATAGATAGCCAGTGGGAAGTTGCTGTATAACAAAGGCAGATCAACTCCATGATTGGTGATGCCTTAGAGGGCCAGGACAGCGAGGGTGGGAGGGAGTCGCAGGAGGGAGGGGATATGGGGATATGTGTATAAATACAGCTGATTCACTTTGCTGTACAGCAAAAACTGGTACAAGAGTGTAAAGCAATTATTGTATTCCAATAAAGGGTTTAAAAAAACATAGGAGGGGTTATAAACCATCTCAAAACGCCTAGCATAGTGCCTGGCATATTTATTTATAAATAAATATTAGTTAAATCTTTAAAAAAAAGTTCATCTGAGTGTTATAATATTAATAAAGTAAAGCAACCTAAATAACTACATACAGGAGTGTTTTAAATAAATATAAAAAGTCAGCCTAAAGTTTAAGTTATGACAGAGCTTAGTGAGTTACTTGAAATCTAAGACCTGTGTGCCTCTCCTAAAGATCACAGAGATGATGATGTGAGATTCAGAGGGTTAAACATGATATTGTAAGTAAACTACTTATCAGAGTTCCTGACACGATGTAAGGTTTCAAAAAAAGGATAGATGCTATTATTATTATTATTTTATTATTTATATCTATAAGTCAAATTCTTTGATAATTTTATTTGGGTTCTAATTATCAGTGATCATGTTATCTAACTTTATAATACAGCATTTAAATTTTATGCAAATGTGTTTATGATTTATTTTATTGCTTTCTTGTTTAGGTGAAAGGTTAGAATGCAATCGTTCATTATTTTACTTTCTTTTATTTACTTATTTATTTATCTATTGGCTGTGTTGGGTCTTGATTGCTGCATGTGGGCTTTCTCCAGTTGCGGAAGTGGGGGCTACTCTTCCTTGAGGTGCACGGGCTTCTCATTGTGGTGGCTTCTCTTGTTGTGGAGCATGGGCTCTAGGCACGTGGGCTTCAGTAGTTGTGGCGCACAGGCTTAGTTGCTCTGTGGCATGTGGGAGCTTCCCAGACCGTCCCCTGCATTGGAAAATGGATTCTTAACCACTGTGCCCCCAGGGAAGTCCCTCTCTTTCTTTTCAAAAAATTAATTTACCAGTCCTACTTACTGAACAATTCTCTGATTCATCAATTTTGGGGTCACATCTATTACTCATTATATATTTATTAATACTTGAGCTTTTGAGGGGGTGGATTTATTTTGGCTGAATCTTATGCTTTCTCTGTACAGTACTAATTTAATTACTGTGAGTTTACAGTAAGGTTTAGCACGGAGATCAAGCTGCTCATTATTACTTTTTTTTTTTTTTTAACAAAACATATATGCATTTCTCACCTGTTTGCTCTTCCATACAAACTCCAGGATTATTTTCACAAACTCTTAAAAAATGGATTGGAAAAAAAGAGGAAAAGTAGGAGGAGGAAAAAGAAAAGAGAAAGTCAAGGAGGAAAGGGTGGGGGAGTACAGGGAAGAGGCCAAGGCTAAAAAGGCTGCAGTAACATATAGGGTCATTTGGAAAACAGTGATGATATTTGTACTTTACTCTGACCAGCAAGGGACATGGTAAATCTCTCTACAATATTTAAATATATGTATATACTTACTACGTGGACATTTAATCATTATATGAATGATGAGAATGAAATATTCTTCAAATACCATATATCACTTATATGTGGAATCTAAAATATGACACAAATGAACTTATCTTCAAAACAGACCTAGAAAACAAACTTGTGGTTGCCAAGGGGGAGGGGGTTGTGGGGAGGATGGATTGGGAGCTTGGGATTAGCAGATATAAACTAGTATATATAGAATGGAAAAACAACAAGGTCCTACCGTATAGCACAATGAATGATATTCAATATCCTATAATAAACCATAATGGAAAAGAATATGAAGAAGAATGTATACATGTGTATAACTGAGCCACTTCACTGCATTGTAAAAATTATACAATATTGCAAATCAATTATACTTCAATAAAATGAATTAAAAAATAAAATCTGTCATTCTTATACAAAAATATTAGGCAATAAAATATTCATATAAAATACCTCTCAGGTAACCCCAAACTTGACCTACATATTATCTAATTGGCCTAATAAGAACATTTTCCATTTTTCAATTACTATTTTGGAAGACAGGGAAGTATAATGATGAGGAGAAAATCTGACAGTAAAATAGATTAGCAGTTTCATACTTAAAAATCTTAGACTTAGTTTGAGGAAAAGCAAGTTGGACCATCCCCCAGAAAGCAGAACCTTAAAAAAATAAGAGTAAGGAGAAAATAAACAGGCCACTTAACTCCAACTACAGTCAATACGATAAAACAGAAAACACATGGCTGGATCGTACATAATGTGGACCACAGAGCATAGTAACAGTGTGGACTCCTTGAAGAAAACCTACTCAATATTCTGTAATGGCCTATATGGGAAAAGAATATGAAAAAGAATGGATATGTGTATATGTATAGCTGAATCACTGTGCTGTACACCTGAAACTAACACAACATTGTAAATTGACTATACTCCAAAATAAAACAAAAATTTTAAAAAGAAAATACAAGAAAACCACGCAAGGTCCACAAGGATACTCAAAGAGGCTGCCAAGGGTATTGAAGGACCACCCAGCCTGCACTGGATGTGTAGTAAAGATACACCAGGGAAGGCAGAGCCTGATTCAGGCCCAAGGGAGCCTACACCAAAGACTAACAGAGCATGACAGCATACCCACAGCAGGTACTAACAAAACCTGGTGGCGTCAAAAGAAGGAATCAAATAAGGAGGTTTAGGGTATCTGTATATAGTCATAAATCCAAGCATGCTTGTTTGAGAATATTTAGGGCACTGCCTGCCTCTTACTTCTTTCCCTGCTGCCTCTGGGGACTGGGAAGTAGGGACCTCCCTGCCCTGACAGGGTGTGGAGCTGAGCTGGGCTGCAGGAACCACACCACTATTTGCTTCTTTGCGCAGTAATCTAGTCCCTGAGGACCACTGAGAAGGGGTCAGAACACCTACTGGATGAGGTTGCTGGAAAAGAGACCTAGGGAATTGATTTTTTTTCTCAACATGGAAATAACCCAAGCTAGTTAGAAGGCAAGGTGAAAAAGGATGCTAGCATATTTTAAAAATTATAAGTTTGGCAAAAAGAAAAATGATAGTATTTGAATATTTTCCATTGCTTCCACTCTATGTCAGCCAGCAAATTTATTCAGAGAACTGAACACGCTGCTCTCAGCGTCCGAGGGTGGGCTCGGCAATCGGACACCAAATCCAGCGAGATTTCATACCCAGTTATGTTTTGCTGAGGGGAAATCTATCCTGGCAAATGGCACGGTTTTCTCTAGCTGGAATACTAAAAGGGCCATGGCCCACCTGCACGGCAGCTGCTACTTCACAGATTCTTTGCCAGCAGCCACGATTTAATAGAGTTGTGGGCATATCATGTTTGTGGTTTTCCTTTCTGACACAAAGCAAGATGAGTTGGACTGGAATTTTTGCCTTGACTTGCTTTCAAAGTTTCTATTGTTTTTTAGGAAACTATACATGGCAGTGTCATTTTATTTAGTTCTCTCCAAAGCAATCCTTTGATATTTTATGAATTACTTATTTCATTTTAATAAGGCTTAACATGGAAAATTAACCTCCTATACATTCCTAATTAGTTTTTAATGAATTTTAGCTTCTCTGTTAGGAAAAGGTCTATCCAACTAAATACTTGGAATTTAATCTCCATTACTGAAGCATGTGACAACCATCACTAGGGGAGAAATGTCCTTGAGGGGGGTGTGTGTGTGTGTGTGTGTGTGTGTATGCGTGTGTGTGAGACAGAGAGTGAGAGAGACAGAGAGACAGTCATTCTCAGAAATAACTAAAATACCTAATTTTTCCCTTTAACTTTGATGGCAATAGAGTCAGCATCATTGGCAACTAATGAATGACTTTTTGATGAAACACTGAGCATAGCATAAATTATATGATGCTCAGATATACTGAACTGATTGCTTCTGCTTATATCTTATGCTTTTAATCAAGATTTAATAGAAAATAATGGACCTAACTAGCTAATTTCACAATTAAGTAGAATTTTCCAAGTTAAGAACACATTGACTAGAAGGAAACCAATGACATATATAGCATAGTAAAAGGAATAATTTCAAACAATTAAGACATTACTTTAGTTAATGAGCAAAAATTCATGGGATTTTCTTAGGTTAAATTTTAGAATACATGACAATGTAATAAAATAATTTGTGCTATTAACATTCATTTTCTTCAACTGTAGCCCTCATTTTTTACCTCTCAATTGACCTAGTTTCTTTGGCTTTTCTGGAAAGAAAAGTTATTTTTTACATACTGAGAAAATTTTCATTAACACAAGAACTAATCTATGTTTAAAGTGTATTTGAGTTTAAGAAATGTTGGCTATACATTTTGGAAATATCTTGTACATAAAAGAATCAATTTGATCTAAAGGCTTCATGAGCACCACTTTATATAAAATTAGGCCATGTCAGAATGTAAATGTGAAAGCCGTTCTGGAATAAGGAAAGCAGTGGCCAAATATTATACACACAGTACCTATATTAAAAATAAAAAGAGGCCAGGATTGGAATTAATACAGACAATGGAAAGAAAGGACTTGCCAATAATGTTAGTTAATGAGGAGCACACATTTTGTTAGGCAAGAAGAGATGAGTTATCTTTTAAGAACTGAATAAAAGAACTATAAAAAGTTCAGAGTAATATATAAATCTTTTTTACTCAGTGAATGGCAAAGTAAATATTTGGGAATGTATCAATTATATTTTCTTTTCATCTGGCCTCAATATGTGGAAAAATAAATGCTTTTTATTGAATAATTATGTACTCTACATAATAAACAATAATGAACAGTCCTCAAGCCATCAAAAAACACATTTAAATTACTCAGATCTTCTGTAATTCAGTATCTATTATTTTCTCAGCAGGTAAGGAAACTGTCAAGGTAGGTTGCTTGTTTTATGATACTTTATCATGGGTAGCCTCTCCCAATGGGATGATCTTTCTGGCTTCTCAAGATGCAAGAGTTCATGGCCTAGAATTTCATATTCTGGGCACCTATGGTATTTAAATACCTTTGAAATTATGTGTATTTGCAGGCATGTATATGTAAAACTGTCAGTCTCAGAAATCAGCCATTTGAGGTACAAAGCTGGTTGTAATTCAAAAATGAGTGAATCAATGTAGTTATCCTAAGTAGCTTTTAGGATCAGGAGAGGGGTGGTCAAATAGACAAATAAGTAACTCATTATACTACAGGCAGAATAACAAATATGTCATAATGCTCTAAAAATTCTGAATACACATAATAGGAGGAATATTTAATCACGCATTTCCAACTAGGGGCTGTAAAATTTGGTTTAAGAAGGAGATAATAATCAGTTGGACTGTATGTGTAGAAAAGCACAGGTAAACAACATTTTTAGCTGATAACACAATAACCACTAAGGTGCAGGAAATGGAAAGTATGTGAAACCCTGTGGCTTAAACATGAGATGTATAGAAGAACATAGTATAAGACAAAATCATAGATGACATAAATGACATTATGAGGAAATGGGTTACAACTGGAAGTTTTTTACAACAAAAGTGACACAATGAAACTCTTTTTCAATACTGTATTTGTTAGTTGTGTTACTGTGAGTAGAAGCATATCAGGAAACAAGGGATAATGAGTGAAAGCATCACTAGAGAGAAAATTGGTGCTCCAATAACTAAGGTGCTGATAATGCTGATGGTAATGATAGTGGTTATGGTGATGCTAGGATGATGCTGGTGATGGAGATGGAAGTGATGCTGGGATGATGCTGGTGATGGAGATGGCAGTGATGCTAGGATGATGCTGATGATGGGGATGCAGTGATGCTAAGATGCTGCTGCTGATGGAGATGGCAGTGATACAAGAAGATGCTGGTGATGGCAATGGCAGTGATGCTGGGATGAGGCTTGTGATGGAGATGGCAGTGATGCTGGTATTATGCTGGTGATGGAGATGGCAGTGATGCTGGGATGATGCTGGTGCTGGTGATGGTGATAGCAGTGATGCTAAGATGCTGCTGCTGCTGAAGATGGCAGTGATACAAGAAGATGCTGGTGATGGCAATGGCAGTGATGCTGGGATGAGGCTTGCAATGGAGATGGCAATGATGCTGGTATCATGCTGGTGACGGTGATGGCTGTAATTAGTGATGTTAGGAAGCCATGCAGAAGGGAACACTTACTGAGGTCTTCTTATGTATCAAGAACTTGCTAAAAGTTAATATCCATTACCTCTAAACGTAATAGAAATTCTGTAAGCACAATTTATCTCCCACAGATGAATAAGTGAGCCTAAGAAGAATTAAACAGCTCTTCTAGGGGTACATACATATTATCAGAGGCCAGAATGGAAAGGTGGTTCTGTAAGGCTCACTTACAGGCCACATATGCAGACTTTCACCAGGATGCTTCCCATCAGTGATAGGAAAGGGACACACATTCTAAAAACCAAGAAGATGTAATGAGGAGTTTCTCATCAAAGCTGCAAGTGGAATCAAGCAACAAGTAGCAAAATATTGTAAACAAATGCCAAAATCAGTAATTTTAGAGGTCAATGGTAATGCTAGAGAACATTTCCATAAGTAGTTACCATGGAAACCAGACTGTAAGTGACTAAAATTGTGGTAAGCTTCCAGTAGTTCTCTGGGAGATAGGAGATAGGTTCTTATTTTGAGGGAGGAAAGTAAGACTAAAAGAGGGTTATTTACATTTTTGTTTTGTTTTGTTTTGCTTATTGCAATAGGAAATTCTTAAGCATCTTTAGGGCTTGCAGGAAAAGAGCTATAAAAGGCGAGGAGGAAATTTCAGGTGCATATGGGTAAATGAAGGGACACAGCACTGGAGAAATGAAACTGTGTGTGATTAAAAGCAATGGTAGATAAGTTGGCCAAAGCTAAGGATTTAGAGGCTACAAGCGTTTAATTTTCAAATCAATGGTCAGGTAGAGAATGAATCTTAGATGAAGAATCAGTCAGATCAATGAGCTGGAGATAAGGAAACTGCCAAGATTCAGGCACTTACTTCAGGGGTTCTGCTTAGCAAAAAGGCAGTGCCAAAGGATGAAATCTTTTTTTCAAAGTACAGGCAAATGAAGAGTCCATATAAAGTTGAGGGAGGTGAACACAGTGATGGGGAAATCAGGAGAGATAACGCTCACACATCTGGGCAGGTGAAACCAAGCAGGACCCTGTGGGGCTCCTGCGAACGAAGGCCTTTCTGTGTCTGCCATGTCTTGACTACAGGAAATAGGTTTCATTCAGCCTCCATGACCTTCCCTGAGTTTCAAAGGGAAAGTTAAAACAGCTGCTAATCAGGGAAGGGAGGGCATGCAGAGACAAGGGAGAAGCAGCCAAGAATCAATAGCTCAGCCTTGGGGCAGGGTCCTGGTTGCCCCTCAAGGGATACACATAATATCTTTGAGCTGTTTTGCAGATACGGAAACCCCACCAGGTGGGAGAAGTTAAATGTATGCTGCCCATAAGCGCACAGACCCCAGACTGGTTGGAACCAGAAGGCTGATGATGCTGACTCCCACTTACCCCACCACCAACCAATCAGAAGAATGTCCATGAGCTGATCACACCCTATTTGAACCTTTACTATAAAACTCCTCACTACCCCCTCCAGGTTAAGACACACAGTTGTGAGGGCATTCGCCCACTGTGGCCCCCTTTGCCTGGCAAAGCAATAAAGCTGTTCTTTTCTACTTCACCCAAAACTCTGTCTCTGAGATTTAATTTGGTACTGGGATACAGAGGCCAGATTTGGCATCACAGGTGGAGAACTAGGCCCTTAAATTCAGGTCAGGGTCCTGGTTAAGAGAGATTCTGCTCTGGAAGGGGTTGTGCACTCCTCCTGATGAAGAACAGAAAGAAATGGAGGGATGACTACACAGAAATCTATGACCAAACTGGAAGGAAGCCGATGTGATTCTCAACAAGCTGCTGTTTCTAACTGCTCAGAGAAGCAGGGATCCAGGAGTGTGGAGAAGAAGGTGTGAAGCTGTGAGAAGAGTCAGGAGGTGTGTACCAGCCATTCTGGGGAAAGAATGAGAGCCCCAGACGTCAGAAATGGAGCTGGTGACAGCACGGCGAGCTCAGCTGAATGCCGCACGATAGTTCACAAATGGAAAGCACATGTTCTGTGATTAAATGTCCATTATCACACTGCAAGAAACACTGCACCCAAACAATAATAATCGTTCCTGAATGTAAAAACGTGCTTTGCGCAGAAGCAGTGTGTCTACAACTATTAGTAGACCGAGGGTTTTGGAATAAACAGTCTCTGTTCTTGCGGCACCTTCCTCCAGCATTAGAAACAAATGTATGAGAAACAAAATGGCTCTGAACTCCCATCTGGTCCCCCTGCAGAGCGGGTAGCCTGCTTGAACCCAGAGAGATTTTTTTGGTATTGAATATGGCCTGCAGGAAAGCAAACACCTGCACGACAGGACAATAGCCCACCGCCATCCTAGCAAACAGATTTCCTTTTTTTAAAGAGTCTTTTAAAAAAAAAATTATTGAATTATAGCTGGGTTGGTTTCAGGTAGACAGCAAAGTGATTGTATGTGATCTTTGTAGGTTTAGATTCTTTTCCACAATAGATATTACAAGATATTGAGTAGAGTTCCCTGTGTTATACAGTAGGTCCTTGTTGTTTATTTTATATGCAGTAGTGTGTATCTGTTTATCCCAAACTCCTAATTTATCCCTCCTTGCCCCGCTTCCCATTTGGTAACCATAAGTATGTTTTCTATGTCTGTGAGTCTATTTCTGTTTTGTAGATATGCAACCCACAACCATTCTAGCAAACAGATTTCCCAAACAAGGAGCCTATGCTCTGATTCGTCTCTTTGTGTTTGTATCTGAGCAATCGCCTGCTTCCACAAGCCCAGCTTTCTGTGCTACATCTATTCCCCTCGGATTGCAAGTGCTCTGTACGCTCTTGAAATATTATCTTATTAAATTGTTTTAGTTCTTAACTCTCATACCCATGGGGTAGATAGGAAGGAAGCAGTGTTATTTAATTATAAAGTAACTTTCTCCTTAACCAAATGCTTTAAATTATACCAGGGCAATTTTTTCATTGGTGGCATTTAAATGGAAGTTATATGCAGCCATCTCCTGGGGCAGGAATACTCTGTCCTCTACCCTTAATTTGACCTGAAGAGATTTTCCAGAGCTAAGTTAGTCATCGTGCCTATCAACCAGAATTCTAGACATAGACGACACATACATCAATGTTTTCTAAAAGCTCTTCCTAACAGAGACTGGAAAAAGGCAGAGGGGTTTGTACTTTACCTGAGAATCACCCTCCTTTAATGTGTTCATATTTGACAAGCATTTTATTTTAGTGGAAATTTAAACAAAGGGACCACGTCTACAGCAGAGGGCTGACACAAAACAACAAAACATCATTAATCAGAAAATAGGACGTTTAGCTGCAATGTTCCAAAGCAAATGCTCTCAGTAAACCCTTCAGAAAACTATCTCCCCTGCTTCTGCGACCTTCCCACTTCCGGACAACCAAAGAACTCAGCTCCTGCTCTTCTATCATAAATGTTTTGAATTTTTCTCCCGGCTTGTGGTTTCTTCCCTTCTTCCTTCAAATCCTGAGTGTTCAGTATTCCCTGGGTTGATCTCTGTTCCCTTCAAACTCCTGCCATTTTTATTCATCTTTCATTGATCACCACCCACAGGGCTCCTTACTGACCTTTCTTCCTTCTTTCAGGTCTATGTCAGCCCACCCAGGGCAGGTGGCCTTATCATCTAATTCTCCAGGAAGACCCAGATAGACCACATCCATCATGAGCTCATGCCTAGAGTTCCCTCCACTTCAATCAGTGACCCTCCTGTCTCTCCTCCTTCTCCATCCTTCTCTCCAAGGTCAAAAAATAGAGACATTCCATCCTGCTCAGTGGGGCCCAAGCTGCCCACACACCGGCCCACACCTGAAAGGCAACCTCATCAAAGGCAGCATATTTGCTGTCTTGTCTTGCTCCTTCCTTTAGATCTTTCCTTTATATCTTTTTTTCATAGTATGCAGCTATTTATTTTTTAATTTATTTGATTTTATTGAAGTGTAGTTGATTTACAATGTCGTGTTAGTTTCAGGTGTAGAGCAAAGTGAGTCAGTTATACATATACGTGTATGTATGTATGTATATATACACATATATATGTTTTTCAGATTCTTTTCCCTTATGGGTTATTACTAAACATTGAGTGTAGTTCCTACTCTGCTATACAATAAGTCCTTGTTGGTTATCTACTTTATATATAGTAGTGTGTATATGCTAATCCCAAACTCCTAACTTATCCCTTCTGGTCCCCCTCTTTCCCCTTTGGTAACCATGTTTGTTTGTACGTCTTTAAACATAATTGTATCAACAAATAACCTGAGGAAAGCTCACCCTCCACCCTCACATTGTGCTTGACCATGCTGTTCACTCACGTGGTCTCTTCAGGACCCTCAGTTCCACTCTCATTAGTGCCTGCAAACCAGCTCTGCGCCCTCTCCCCTGTGCCAGATGCAAAGGAGCTCCCAGGGCTGTTGCACCACAAGCACACGCAGTCACACCGCACACACGAACTCCTGGGAACATGCACAGCTCATGTTCTGGGGACTCTCCCTTTGAGAGTCACATCGACTTGTCCCCTGTCCTGTGACACCTTCAATGCCTCATCTGTTTGGCTGGTGGTCCTCGCTTGTGATGTCATCTTGTGATGTCAGCACACGTCTCTCTCCCAGGCCCCCAGCCTTTCCATCAGGAACACCACTCAGCCTTCAGCCCTCCCTACCCGCAGTGAGTGTGTCCGCAATCACGTCTGCAGCTTCCCAAGTGGTGGTCTGTCAAATTGCCCTCCTCATGCTCCACACACAACACGTACCACTGCACATGTAAGCTCTCTCTTAAATGAGAATCTCATCCAGGTTTCTTTATGAGTTGTTGGAGCTCAGGACACATATTTTATGTTCTGTACACCTCTTGTTCCTTGATTGCCTTTGCAGAAAGCATAATAGGGAAGAACAAATCTGGCTCCATATTGGCTTCCTTCCTTTTGCTTAATAACCTTTGTGTTCTATTGCTTTTGCTACAAAGTAATCATGAAAGGGATGCTGCCTATAGCTTAAAGTGTACATAATTGCCCATCTCTAGGAACCCTGCCTCCCATGCAATGAGTATTAAGCTAAAACACCTTTATTTAGCTCACAGGAAATATCCTGACCAGGCCCACCTGTGAATGGCTGCAGGAAAGGAGAAATTAACTAATCTCCTCTGGATTCTGGCCAGAACCAGGAAATATCTCCAACAACTTAAGGCTTTTTTTACTTTGCCTCCTTACCTCCCCCTTCTTTGTTCTATAAATGAAACTAGCATCCAAATCCCAGCAGCATGGTTCTTTGGGTTAGTAGTCCACCATCCTCTCGGTCTGCTGGCTTTCCAAATAAAGTTACTCTTCCTTGCCCCAAGAACTTTTGTCTCAATATATTGGCCTGTCATGTGGCGAACAGTACGAGCTTGGACTTGGTAACAACAGCATGCATTGAATAAAAACTTGGGGACCACCTGTCTGGTACTATATTAAGGGCTGAGAAGAGAAGACAAATGAAACACAGTCCATGCCTGGTGAGTCCCCCAGCATGGATGCAGTGCCGGGGATGGGACAGTAGACATGTGCATAGCCTGCTGTGAGAGAGAACAGGAGGCGAAGGCCTCTCTCTTGCCTTCCCAGTTCCGAGCTGCCCACCGTCATCACCCTCATCCAGACTCCCTGCCCCCCGACTTCTTGGTCTTTAAGATTCTCTTCCTCTAACCAGAGGGCTGGCAGGAGGAATGAACAAACACCTGCCTTTCCTAATCCAACATGGGGATAAACTGTCTGTTCTGTCTCACTCATGATTAACGTGAAGATCAAATATGCATTGCACTTGAAAGCAGTTTGTAAATGTTTTATCCTTAGTTTGAATCTCTGACTTTCAGAGAAAAGTAAAGCTTGCTTCCCAAGTCAGTGACCCAAACCACAATGTGACAGTAAACTTTCTCCCCAGGGACTTGCTCTTTTACCAAACTCATACCTCCTCCAGATTTATATTCACTTTATATTTTCAGCTGTTACCTCAAATAATATACTTCCTCTGGATACCAAAGTTTTTACTATTTAAAGTGATTTAATTTCTAAATCTCATTTTCAAATGACCTTGTGCTTTTAAAAATTGCATCTCTGATAGTCTAGCCAAAATTTCCAACCTGGTTACTCGTCCAAAGCCTCAAACCAAATTCGTCATGTTGTCTTAGTGATACACCAGCTCCTCCTGTCAGCATCAGGCTGCTTTACTTTTATCAATGACACATCATCTTAAAAATGCACCAGGTTAGGAAAGATGACTTTTCTTTACATTCACTCTCCTACTCTCAGTCAGTTACTGAGATTATTTTTTACAATGTTTCTTAATTGGTCCTGTTCTTTGTTTCTCCATTAGAGTTCTCCCTCAGTATCTCTGAAGGATTGGTTCCAAGACCTCCTACAGATAATAAAATCCATGGATGCCCAAGTTGCTTATATAAAAGGAAGTAGTGCAGTGAGCCCTTTGTATCCAGGGATTCGGAACCCAGTGATACAGAGGGCCCTGTATTCTCCCCTCTCTATGGAGAGCTTCTCCTGGACTATTAGAATTAGGCAGCAACTGCTCTGCCGGCCTTCACTTCTACACTCAGATCAAATAATGCATCCTTAATCATACTCCCCTAAACAAATATTTTCGCATCAGCCTTATATTTAAAAATCTTCCACAGGCATCCCATTCCAGAAAAGAAAGATGAGTTCCAAATTACACTTTGCCTACCTGGCCAATCTGATGCCCATCACTCCACCTGCAGATGCTGGGAAGACTCAGCTAATTTCCTCTCATCCCTTTGCACTTTTCTCTCTTCCACTCTTCCTGAAAGGCCCAGTTCCAGTCCAATTCTGTGCAAAGAACTTTCTAACCAACTGCTTTGTTGAACACATGCCCAATTTTGACAGTTTCCTACAGGTGAAGTCTTATACTGTCATTGATCAATATTTTTGTGAATAAATTCTGTTCTCCCTGTAAATCATGGATGGAGTGTTAATACACATTCTATCCTTATCTCCTAGGGTGGTGGCTTTTCCATAGTAACTAACTCTCCTTGTTTTTGATGAAAATGCTGACAACATGTTGTCATCTCTTTAGCCTCAAGCCATTAACACCTTCCACAGGTACCTCTTCCTGCCTCAAACACCATTTCTGTGAAAACTGAACACAATCCTTCACTTTTCATCAGCAGCTTCTTAATTATTTTCAAAGTTAACTGTATTTTCTTATGGCCCAAGGCCTGCCTGAATCTCTGATGTTAATTCACTTCCTATTTCTCCCATCACTAAAATGTTTTTCAGGTCTGTACCAGATTTACTCATTAAAATATGATTTTATCAATCACACATGTACTGTATGTGCCTGATTCTCTGCGATGTCAACTACAACTGGTACTCGCCATTGGCACTTGCCATCTACCTCTGTAAAGATTAACTCATGTGCTGCTGCAGCTGCTGACTTCCAACACTCCCTGAAAGATGTTCAGGCTGGAAAGCTGAAATGAGGCACTCTGCGCTCTGGGAAAAACTGGCAGAACACATCTTTAGATAGTTAGATATTTTCAGGAGCCAACTTTATGGGCCCAATTCTTGTATCTCCTCATATCTAGAAAAACACTAAAACCCTTCATGGTGACGGCTGCTCCTCGTGACTAGCAGGAACCTGCACCAGACTAGCAGAAACCTTCTGTAAACAGTACGTGCTTGATTGCATGTTTTTCCCTTTCACCAAAACCACTGCCTCTTTGGAACAGTTTCTCAGAGCTATCTGGGATGCTGTCTCCCAGGCTGCAGTCCTCACTTTGCCCCAACTTAACTCACAACTCTCACGTTGTGCAATTTTTTAAGTCGACAGGGGCAAGAATGTCAATGCTGCCTCTTGAACTTTACCCCAAAAGCTCAGTGTGACACCCACAAGTGCCCATACACTGGGCCTATCTTCTCATTTCACATACTTCTCTATTTATTTTGTATATTCTGAGACTTGTTCATGGATACCTTTGTGTTTCAGGAATATTTTACTATAACTGAAAAGCCATTACCTTTTTTGGGCTAAGACAATTCTTATAATTCCTTAGTAAGCTAACTAATTCTCTATCCCAATTTTAATTTCTTATAATACTTATAATGCGTTATTTTGCAATTTGTTTATATATTACTTACAAATCACCTCAACTTTTCATGCACACATTTTTACCCAATTACATCATAGGTTCCTGAAAAGCTAGAACCTTTGTTATAACTGTCTTTGTATTTTCTACAGTATCTGGCATGGGCTGACGTGAGATGAATAGTCAGCTAATGATAATTGAACTGAATTAACACAGAATTATAGGAAATACATAATTAGTACCCAGTTATTCATATCACTACATCATATCCTTAAGGGTCTTTATGTTATATAGACAGATGATTTATAGTGGTGTCACCTATAAAGTTTGTACTCAATAAATATATACTTTATATATATATATACTTACTATACTTAGTATATACTTAATAATACTTAATAAGATATAATATATACTTAATAGTAAAATAATTGCAAAATGTCTTCTTCCATTTATATTCTCTCTGCATATAAAACAGAATTTTCTAGCAGTGAATGGACTCCAATTTTGACAATGGCTACAAACAGATGAAGGAGTGAGTTTAGGATATATTTGTATTTTTCTTTTGAAACCATCAGCTTTTCTTAGTTCTCTACAGGTTGCATTTTAAGTTATTTGAGTGCAAAATGCTTCCTTGATATGGGGGAAATTTTAATAAGCCTTTTGGTTATGTAAATGTGTTATAATACCTAGGAGACAAGCATTTTGCATAATAATATATTTTAAATAGGTTTCTTCCTTTCTCCATGAATTTACATGTCTGCCATTCTATCATTTTATTTTACTTAACTTGAAGGCTGAGCTGTGACTGAGCAAAAGTGAGGGGAGGTGGAGACTTGCTTCCCTCTGCTTAGCCTTGGCAGATTAAGGGCAGTGCAGTGGGGAGGGGAGGGGAGTAGGTGGGCACAGACTGTTTGGGGGTGACCTGGTTAAAGGAGGGGAGATGAACTGGCCTTTGAAATACAGAAAAAGATAAAGCAATGAGTGCCCAGCCAGAGACCAGGTCTTGTCCTACGCAGTCTGAGAGCAGTTACATCTGGCACTGAGTTGGAGTCTTTCTTGCCTGTCTGACATTTTCTATAAGTACCATGAGATAGCAGAGCTTGGACCCAGCTATGCTTTGAGTGACAGGGTTGGCAAAGCATCTTTCCAGGCAGAGGAATAGCCATGCTGGGAGAGGGACTCTGCAGCTGAGGGGCAGGAGAAAGCTTCCAGAAGAGTGGGTCAGGTCTCAGTAACCTGGGGCAGATGGGTGGGAAAGGGAAGAGCGCCAACTCCCAGAAATACATGGGAAAAGGAGCCTGGTGAAGGGCCCGCTTCCTGCAGCCAAGCCTGCTGCAATTTAGACAATGGCTGTTTGGGCATTAAAGTCTGAAGGCTGCAACATTCAGTTAAGTGCTTTAAAACTGTACACTTTTCTGGCCTATATTATACACATCTTCCACCAACCCGAACCTCCCCTCAGCCAGCTCCTACACCTGCAGTTCCTCTGCTGGTCAATGATAGGTAAGAAAATATGTTGAAACAAATGTTGACTAGATCATCTTAATTTAGTTGCAGATATCATACAGCACTCTGACTGCAAGATCTCCATATTATCCATTGTAAATATTTCAAGGCAAGCACACTCCAAGAGTTCTTTAAATATGGGTCCAAGCAAAACAGCAAAACAGATCATTACAAGTAAGGCAGAGGTGAACAGAAGTCTCACATTATAAAGAAACTTGTTAAATGCCAGAGAGAAAAAAAGCGCTATGGACAAAGTTGTAAGCAAAGGTAAAATTAAAAATTAATTGACAGATTGTTTGTTCATACATATTTGCTTCAATGAAACTATACCGAAGAACTACATTTGCTAACATGGAAAAATAAAGGTTAATGTACTCTATGCATTCATTTATTTATAGGCTCTAAACAATGGGATACAGAAACACTCTTCTTGTGGCAGTAAATAACACATATGCCCTATTCTGGTTGACTCTCTTCCACAAATTCCTCCTACCTCTGGTCACATAGGTTGAAAGTGTGTACTCAATATTGCATAGTTCAGAATCATACAAAAGGTTTTATAGCAATTCAGTGATCACAAGACAGTGTTTAATGAAAGACCTTTGATTTAATACTTAAATATAAAGCATTCTAAAACTCCCTTCTTCCTTTTTAGAGCAATACTTTTTATTCTTATCACAAAATATGTGGATACTGATGTTTATGGAAGCAATGTTAATTGCTGAATTTCATTAAACCTAAGTTTCATAATATAGACACTGAAATCTTTTTTTTTTTCTTTGTTGTGCACAGGCTTTGTTTAGTTGCAGTGAGTGGGGGCTACTCTTTGTTGTGGTGCGCGGGCTCCTCATTGCCGTGGCTTCTCTTGTTGCGGAGCACGAGCTCTAGGTGCATGGGCTTCAGTAGTTGCAGCACATGGGCTCAATAGTTGTGGCTCATGGGCTCCAGAGCGCAGGCTCAATAGTTGTGGCACATGGGCTTAGTTGCTCCATGGCATGTAGGATCTTCCTGGAGCAGGGATTGAACCCGTGTCCCCTGCACTGGCAGGCAGATTCTCAACCACCGAGCCACCTAGGAAGCCCAACACTGAAATCTTAATGTAAATTTTTTTCAATTATCCAGGATCACATACAATGGAAATTCAATCAAATAGTCTGGTTACCACAGTGATGTTTTACATGGTTAACCAGCTAAGAATTAGGGCGCTTTAAAATAGTCAATTCCTCAATTTTTATAAACATTTCCATTTTTTATAAAAAATGATCATGCTTCAAAATGTTAGACTAGGTAATTTCTGTGATTAAACGATGGTGATTTATGAAATTTAATAACACTTTTCTTTTCCTGACAGCCAGTGTTACTGGACAGATTCACAGGGACATAAAACTTAATCATAACGTCAGTATTTGAAACCACTTTTATTCAACTTTACAGTACTAGACTAATTTACATGCGATATTGCCAATGGGCATTTTGTTAGCAAGAAAACTCTCAACTAGATAATTCTGACTATTTCTGGGTTTCACAATCTCTCATAAACTATTCAAAGATTCTTCCATTTCACACTTTCTTATCAACCTTCTTCCCTGCTCTGTGCCTAGTGCCAAATGTGCAAATGTAATTGGCTGAAATGGTTCCATTCACAGTACATAGAGGAATTACGCTAAAGTGTGTGGAAATGGTGTAACAGTTTCTGAGTCGATTCTAGGAGAGTCCTTGTGTTGCCTGAAAATGCGTAAGTTCAAATGGATAAAAAATATAATTGACTGAAAAGCATGTCATCAGACGGCAACAAAGGGTTCTTAATCAATTGCTCCATTACCACAAATGGCTTGGAATACGAATGTTACAGAAATGTTTGCCTTTGAGTGTTTTCACTACTTCTGCAGCTCACCACGCATGTATGATTCATTGCCCTGAGAAGCAACACAGAGGCTCACATTCACAGGAGCCTGTTTTTTTTTTTTTTGTCCACATGGCCAGAGTCTTCATTCAGATAGGCTACTTTATACCAAAAGCATTTTTCATATATATATAAATATATATTAATATATAAATAAATTCATGCATTACATGCAATTGGATAATTTAATTCATGGAAGGCAATTTAATTTCTTATTTCCATGGGCTTCCCTGCCTCTTGCCCTGCTCACCTGAGCTCTGTGCAAGCCACCCTAGTACACGCTGCCTTAACAAGGTAGTGATGTATGGAACTATGAGAGGACTCTGAGCCTGCTGCTTTTATGACCGATAGATTGTGGCCAAAAGACACAACAGCACATGACAGAGCAAGTTCAATAATCCACAGGGGAAAACAAGTGTTCTATGGGACTAACAGCATAGAGTGGAATATTAGAGGATGTGAAAAATCAAATTATCTTCAAAGAGTATTACAGAAAATTAAAATGTTGGTTTAAAAGGATTAGAGTCAAATTTACTTAAGAAATCAAAGGAATGTTTTTGGAGAGTCTGGAAAAACCTACAGAAGAAAAAAAAATAGAAGAGAGAAAGACCAAGGATAAACAATATCCTTACTCTACTAGAAAGAGTGAAAAAGGAGAACATTTTCACAACCACAGCAAGAGAGGGCTAAAGGGCCACAGAGATGGCATCCCTATCACAAGTCCTGTGGGATGAGCTTTATTAAGACAGGAGAAGTAGGATTCTAATTACAACTTAGTATCACATGTCCTATTAAACAAAGTCCAATTTAGTTGATTATATAAAGATTATAAGCATTTCTATAGTGAGATCCTTTCTAAACAAAGTTACAGAAAGGGTTCCTGTAAGTTAACAAGGAGACAGCAACAGGAGTTGGCTAAGGATATGAACAAGAGGCATCCAGAAAATATACAAGTCATATGGTACTTTAAAAATTACATTAGCAAACACTGTTATGTCTCTAGATAAACTACTTACAGTGATATTATCCAATATTGACAAGCCTATACCAGACATTCTAAAATTTTGTGGAGGTTAATTTTCAGTACCAATTTAAAACAGAAGAAAATGTAAACATACATAGCTGTGATTGAGAATCCCCCTTATAGGAATGCATCTGTAAGAAAATTTGCACAGAGTTGTTGACTGCAGCACTTTTTACAATAAATATTCCCATCAATCGAAGAATGACTGACAAATGCTATGCTGTCAACAACTCTGGCATCATTATCATCAATATCTTCTTCCTTACAAACTGTGTTGAACAGACACAGAAGGACAGCTGTGCTATATTTTCAAGTGCAAAAGGCCAGCTGCAGCACAAAAGAAATAATAAGCTCGCATTGGAGAGAAAACAGTAACTAGATATATGCATGTGTGTGTATATATATGCATATATATTTATATTATATTTATAGGTATATTCTAAATTCATTTCTAAATATATATAGGTATAGGTATAAGACAAGATATATAAGTGTATATATAAATATATAGATACATTTATACATGTATGTATAAATGACATATATGTATGTGATTCACAAAAATCCTGTGGAAGGATGGAAGGATACATATTGATTTTTTAATTTATTTTTTTTCAAGTTTACAAAAATATTTTATTTCTTTTTTGATGTTTAAAACAGCTTCATTTATCATCACTGAAACTTGGAAGCAACCAAGATCTCTTTTTTAAAAATTTTATTTTATATTGCAGTAGACTTGATTAACAAATGTTATATTAGTTTCAGGTGTACAGCAGAGTGATTCAGTTATACACATAAATGTATCTATTCTTTTTCAAATTCTTTTCCCATTTAGGTTATTACAGAGTATTGAGCAGAGTTTCCTCATTGTAGTTAAGAAACATGTAACACAAAATTTACCATATGAACTGTTTTTAAGTGTACAGCTCAGTAATGTTAAGTATATTCACATTGTTGTGAAATACCTCTAGAACTTTTCATCGCCCAGATCTGAAATTCTATACCCATTAAACAACAGCTGCCATTTTCCTGTCCTCTTTCAATTTTACCAACTCAATTTTCAAACAATGAAACTTATTTCTGAGAATGAAGGGTATAGACAGTGTTTTTATTTTTCTCTTCTTTCTCTGTCAGAGTCAAGTCCCAGAGGAAGTAGGAAAACTGTCAGATTCGTTGTTAAATGTACATCACCTGTCATTGGAAAGGCCTGAATCTTCATTCAGACACTTATGTTGGATATACTATATAAACAGTGTGCTTAATTAGCACTGGAGAATTCACAATGTACACTGAATTTGAAACTATCTCATATCACGAAGAAGCTACTCATTTTAGCAATGATTTGTGATAAGACTGTGGGGGAAAAAAAGCACACGAGCAATTTATTTTCTAGGATTTCTCCAAAAGCCAGTTGCAAGACAATAGTAGTGAAAGACATCACTGACTCATAACTCTTACTTCAGGGAAAGTGTCGCTGTGTTATTTTTTTCACTTTTTAAGTGAAATTTTTCACATAAGATACATGCATATTCAGCCCTTTCACTAAACTGTCATCAAAGGAATTTGTTCAAAATCTTTGAGCTTTTTTCATGTTGCCCTTCTTACCAAAGCAATAGTCACTCGTGAATGATGATGAGAGAATGTACATATTTAGCTAAAATACTGTAAGAAAAAGAATGTTAAAAAGACAGGAAAGATAATTTAAAGAACATTTCATCAGAAGCGAATATATTTAAGCTCTAAGGAATTAACAACACGAATCCACAACGCCCCTCAAGAAGTCAGTTTGCTGTGATCACCCTTCTCTGTGTACGATGGGAAAGGTGACGTGACCTGGTGGGTAAGACCAGGCTGCTTGTGTTCAAACGCCAGCACCGCCCCATGCTAGCTGTGTGACCTTGGGACGGTGCCTTTATCTCCGCTACCTCATTTTCATAACCTGCATCATGTAGATAAAAATACCCAAAATAGTTCATTTTTGGTGACAATTCAGTTCAGCTCCCCAGTTTCTTCAGCTAAACTTCAGATCACTGTCTGTATGACAGAGTATAGGGGCAGAGCTGGGTCATACGAACGACACCTACCAACATACCCTCCAATTACGCTTCAGTTTCTGCAAACTCAATCTTTGTTAAGGGTGTACGAGAAATGGAACTCAAGGATGTGTCCCAATTTAAATTTTTTTAAAAAAAATTTTACTGCTGTCCTTCTACAAATACACTGAAGCTAGTTTTCCAAATGTATGGATGAAAGTAAACATTATATCTTACTGACACAAGCTATTGTGAAAGGATAATGTTGGGACTATTACATACATGTTTTTTAAAAAAAAGCTCACGTAAAAATGAACGCTGACGTTGTGGTCCATACAAGGCCATGGTTCCTACAAAGTCCATGGTTTATTCACTGGCCAACTTGAATGTTTCTGAAACAGTGTATCTAATTCTAAACCCATACTTCTTTCATATTCTCACCTGAGGTTAACGATACAGGTTGGTTTTTTAAGGTGTTTATTTTTTATTTTTTTCAGTTATACATATACATGCATCCATTCTTTTTCAAATTCTTTTCCCATCTAGGTTGTTACATAATATTGAGCAGAATTTCCGGTGCTATATAGTAGGTCCTTGTTGGTTATCCATTTTAAATATAGTAGTGTGCACATGTAAGGGCTTTTAATTATCTATAAGAATTTTTTTGCTTGTTGTTGATATTTGTTTTCTATTAATCACTTTGTGAATTTGTGTAACCAGAGTCCTTTGAAAAGTTTGCCCAGACATGTAACACTGTATATGATTATTAGTACAGACTCCCACTCACTAAAAATATACACTGTGATTTGTTTTGAAAGGAATTCTTTACTGATCAGCACAAAGCAGTAGAAGCAGAACCATTATATGTGCCTAATCAAGTATATAGTATCTGATAAAATGGAGATGCCACCAACCTTCGTGAGGAGCTCCTACTTCTGAATAATTGGAATTAATCTCCTATGGTTGTACCCGTGTTGATGAATATTGCTGTTCATTGGAAAATGGGAAATCAGAGTCTCCCTTAACAAGCTACCAACTTTTGCTACCAGTAGTACAGAACGTTGAACAAAAGCAAATAAAAACAAGCAGGTGAGATAATGAAACAAAATGACCACAGAAAGTTTAAACTCTTCAACAAACAACAAGGGATGGTATGAGGTCTGTTAATAATTAACCTTCAATTTGAATATGTAAACATGTGGAATGTATTTAGTACCATGATTTTTGAAAAATAAGTTGAGTTAAGAAAGGACAATTCACTTTCCTGGTCAACTATTCCATGTCTTTTCTTTCTAGACCTTCACCGCCTCCCATCCTCATGTGCAGCTGAGTTTATAGTCACAAATTATAAACAAGCAGAAAAGAGTTTCCAAGGGCTCTCACCTGCATCTGTACCTACAGACTCTGGTTCCTTCATCTCCTCCACGCTCCTCTCTGAAGAAGAACCCCCCCACAATTGTGCACCAGGATACATCCCCCTCTTACTTATTTAAAGGCAAGCTTTTATGCTCTTAGTTCCTTATGTCATCAAATTGTCCTCCTCTACAGAATAATTCTCATCAGCATATTAAAGCATGCTCAACTTTCTTTCGCCTTAAAAACAAATCACAACAGACTGCTTGACTACACATACTGTGCCAACATCCAGTTCTGTTCCCCTTCCCGACAAAGCTCCCAGAAGGAGTTGCTTTACTTGTTGCTTCTGACTGCTCTCTTCCTATTCACCCTTGAACCTAATCCACTCAGGTTATATAGACTTCTGTCTTTCAAAACTGCACAGAAGTGAAGTTCTCTTAGTGAGGTCATCACTGACGACCATTGTGCTAAATCAGTAGTCAGGGATCTGTCCTCATTTTACTGACCAACAGTAGAATGTGAAATGTTACCTTACACCATTTCCCCTTTCTTTCTTCTCTTTATTTTTCCCCCAGAGGCACACAGTATGTTTATTGTCAATAATGTATCTGTCGTCTGTCATCATTTCCTCGGAACCTATAGTACCCATAGGAGGGTTTAATGGTGCTCAAGTAATTTTTTTAGTATTTTTCTCATCTACTTTTATTGAGATATAATTGACACACAAAACTGTAAATTTAAGGTGTAGTGCATAATGACTGACTTAAATATATCATGAAATGATTATCCCAGTAAGTTTAGTGGCCATCCATCATCTCATAAAGATACAAAATTAAAGAAAAAAAATATTTCTCCTTGTGATGAGATCTCTTAGAATTTACTCTCAAAAACTTTTACACACATCATACAGCAGCATTAATGATACTAATCACAGTGTACATAACACCCCTCCCCTTTCTCAACTTGAGTACAGGACACTACAATCTTAGTTTTCTATCTTAGGACCAGTCCCTCTCAGTCTCCTTGGTTATATCCTCTTCATGTCTCGAAATATTAACGTTGGACTGATCCAATTCATAGTCCTCACACCCCTTCTCTATTTAGAGTCACTTTCTTGCTAAGATCATATGATTTCATTTTAAATTTTAATTTTAAATATCTACTGACAACTTCCATATTTTTATCTCTACTTGGATCTCTGTGAAACTCCAGGCTAGTATATATAATGGCCTCTACTTTTTTTAAGAACTTTTATTGAGATATCGTTAATAGACAATAAACAGCATATATTTAGAGTGTACAATTTGGTATCCCAATCACCTAATTCATCCACCCCCAACCCTCCCCGCTTTCCCCACTTGGTGTCCATGTGTTTGTTCTCTACATCTGTGTCTCTATTTCTGCCTTGCATTTCCTCTTTCATAGTTGTTAGCATTCGCCTTATGTATTGAGGTGCTCCTATATTGGGTGCATATATGTTTATAATTATTATCTCCTCTTCTTGCATGGATCCCTTGATCTTTATGTAATATCCTTTCTTGTCTCTTGTAACATTTTTTATTTTAAAGTCTATTTTATCTGATATGACTATTGCTACTCCAGCTTTCTTTTGATTTTCATTTGCATGGAATATCTTTTTCCATCCCCTCACTTTCAGTCTGTATGTGTCCCTAGGTCTGAAGTGGGTCTCTTGGAGACAGCATATATATGGGTCTTGTTTTTGTATCCATTCAGCCAGTGTGTGTCTTTTGGTTGATGCATTTAGTCCATTTACATTCAAGGTAATTATCAAGATGTATGTTCCTATTACCATTTTCTTAATGGTTTTGTTTTTGGTTTTGTAGGTCCTTTTCTTCTGTTATGTTTCCCACTTAGAGAAGTTCCTTTAGCATTTGTTGTAGGGCTGGTTTGGTGGTGCTGAATTCTCTTAGCTGTTGCTTTGTCTGTAAAGCTTTTGATTTCTCCAACAAATCTGAATGAGATCCTTGCTGGGTAGAGTATTCTTGGTTGTAGGTTCTTCTCTTTCATCACTTGAAATATATCATGCCACTCCCTTCTGGCTTGCAGAGTTTCTGCTGAGAAATCAGCTGTTACCCTTATGGGAGTTCCCTTGTATGTTATTTGTTGTTTTTCCCTTGTTGCTTTTAATAACATTTCTCTGTCTTTAATTTTTGTCAATTTGACTACTATACGTCTTGGAGTGTTTCTCCTTGGGTTTATCCTGCCTGGGACTCTCTGCGCTTCCTGGACTTCAGTAGCTATTTCCTTTCCCATGTTAGGGAAATTTTCAACTATAATCTCTTCCAATATTTTCTTGGGTCCTTTCTCTCTCTCATCTCCTTCTGGGACCCCTATCATGCGAATGTTGGTGCATTTAACATTGTCCCAGAGGTCTCTTAGGCTGTCTTCAGTTCCTTTCATTCTTTTCTCCTTCTTTTTCGCATCAGTGATTTTCACCATTCTGTCTTCCAGGTCACTTTTTCGCCCTTCTGCCTCAGTTAATCTGCTATTGGTTGCTTCTAGTGTATTTTTCATTTCAGTTTTTGTGTTGCATATCTCTGTTTGTTTGCTCTTTAATTCTTCTAGGTCTTTGGTAAACTTTTCGATCTTTGCATCCAAACTTTTTTCAAATTCCTGGATCATCTTCACCATCATTATTCTGAACTCTTTTTCTGCATGGGTGCCTATGTCCTCTTCATTTAGTTGTTTTTCTGAGGTTTTATCCTGTCCCTTCATCTGGTACAAAGCCCTCTGCTTTTTCATTTTCTCTTTCTTTCTGTGGCTGTGGTTTTCAGTTCCACAAGATGAAAGACTGCTGATACTGCTTGCTACTGCTGTCTGCCCTCTTGTGGAGGAAGCTATCTAGGAGGCTCGTGTGTGCTTCCTGATGGGAGGGACTGATGGTGGGTAGGGCTGGGTGGGCAGAGCTCAGTAAGACTTTAATCGGATTTGGTGGGCAGAGCTCAATAAAACTTTAATCTGCTTATCTGCTAATGGGTATGGCTGTGTTCCCACCTTGTTGGTTGTTTGGCCTGAGGCTATCTAGCACTGGAGCTTACAGGCTCTTTGCTGGGGCTAATGGCGAACTCTGGGAGGGCTCACACCAATGAGCTCTTTCCAGAACCCCTGCTGCCAGTGCCCCCATCTCCTTGGTGAGCCACAGCTGCCCCCCACCTCTGCAGGCAACCCTCCAACACCAGCAGGTAGCTCTGGTTCAGTCTCCTATGGGGTCACTGCTCCTTCCCCCTGGGTCCTGGTGAGCACACTTTTTTGTGTGCCCTCCAAGAGTGGAGTCTCTGTTTCCCCCAGTCCTGTGGAGGTCCTGCAATCAAATCCCGCTGGCTTTCAGAGTCTGATTCTCTGGCGATTCCTCCTCCCGTTGCTGGACTCCCAGGTTGGGAAGCCTAACGTGGGGCTCAGAACCCTCACTTTAGTGGCTGGACTTCTGCAGTATAACTGTTCTCTAGTTTGTGAGTCACCCACCCAGCATTTACGGGATTTGCATTTAGCATGATTGTGCCCCTCCTACCATCTCATTGAGGCTTCTCCTTTGTCTCTGGATGTGGGGTGTCTTTTTTGGTGAGTTCCAGTGTCTTTCTGTCGATGATTGTTCAGCATTTAGTTGTAACTCCGGCGCTCTTGCAAGAGGGAGTGAACGCACATCCCCCTACTCCATCATCTTAATCCTATCTCTATAATGGCCTCTATTGAATGCAAAATATGTTTCCCAGATTTATTACAATCCAAACCAAACTAGTTATTTTCCTGCAAAACTTGCTTCTCCCATGGTCTTCCTTATCTCAGTAAAGATCAGCTCCATTCTTACAGCTGCTCAGGCCAAAATCCTTAGGGTCATCCTTGTTGATTACCCTCTCACCTTCATGTTCCACACTAATCATTCAGGAAATGCTGCTGGCTCTTCCCTCTAAGAATAGCCAGACTCAAATGATTTCCCACTATCTCCACCACCTTCTCCCTACTGCCAGAGTTATTACCCTCCTTCAGTCCACCATCATGTTCTGTCCTGGGTCATGGGAATAGCCTCCCAGCTGGTCTCCCTGTTTCCACTATGGTCCTGCAAATGTTCTCAGCTCAGGGGCCAATGTGATGCATTTAAAACATTTGTCAGATCACATCACTCCTCTACACAAAATCCTCTAAGGATTTCCCATCCCATTGGCCTGTTGTGAGGACCTGCAAGATGATACAAGTCCTAGCCTCTCCCCATCACTCAGACTCCATCCACGGCCATTCCCTCCCCTACTCAGGTCATGCACCACAGCAGCCATCCAGAGTCTTCTCCACATCACAGCAATGCTCTTGTTTTATGTCTTTGTATTTACCATTTCATAACCATTTACCCCAAAATATCAGCATGGCTCACCCTCTTCTTCCTTTCAGATCTTTGCTCACAGATCATCTTATTACAACTTGTATTCCCACTCCCCAGCAAGACTGTTCCTTTTCCCTTTTGATTTTCTCCATAGCACTATCGCCACCTGGCAGATTATATATTTAATTAAATGTATTTACTGTAAGCCCTCCCCAGTAAAATATGAACTCCCATAAGGCAGACATTTCTTGTCTACATTCGTACTACTGCATCCTTGGCCCCTAAAGTCCGCCTAGCCCACAGGTAGCTTTCAATAAATATTTATTCTTGGAGACATTCATTTTCACATTTTCTTGGCTTTAGTTTGAAACACTCTTGGTATAGGAGACTGAGCTGATTTCTGGCCAGAGAATGAGGAGATTGCTAGAACACCCAGGAACAAGAGATGATCTAAGTTAGGCGCTTTTATTTCAGGACCCTTAGGTTCCCTGGCCTCAGTTTCCTAGCTTGTACCTCTACAATCCTACCACCTACTGACTTCCATCCAGTAGCTGATAATAACATCCTGATTGCAGACAGGGCAAGTGCAAGAACTGGTGTTTTTGGAGCCTGAATACCTGAATTCAAATCCTGATGCCAGCCTTAAGGAGTTAAAAGACTTATTATTGAAAACAATGTCTTTATATTCTAAATGGAGATTTATAAAGTAATAACATGTAATAACAAAAAATTGAAAAATACACAGGTGCCTTACTTTTAAACTTTTTTTTTTTAAATTGGGTTACAGCTGATTTACAATACTGTGTTAGTTTCAGGTATATAACAAAGTGATTCAGTTATACATAAATTTTTTCAGACTATTTTCCACTATAGGTTATTATAAGATATTAAATATAATCCCCTGTACTATACTCTACAGTAAATCCTTGTTATTTATCTATTTTATATAAAGTGGTATCTGTTAATCCCATACTCCTAATTTAACCCTCCCCTTCCCCTTTCCACTTTGGAAACTACAAGTTTGTTTTCTATGTCTGTGAGTCTGTTTCTGCTTTATATATAGATTCATTTGTATTATTTTTTATTTTTTAATTTTATTAAATTTTTAAAATTTTATATTGGAGTATAGTTGATTTACAGTGTTGTGTTAGTTTCAGGTATACAGCAAAGTGATTCAGTTATACATATATGTATTTTTGTTTTTTAGATTCCACATATAAATGATGTCATATAATATTTGTCTCTCTCTCTCTCACCAATCATCTGTTGATGGGCATCTAGGTTGTTTCCATGTCTTAACTATTGTATATAGTGCTGCTATGAACATTGGGGTACATGCATCTCTTTGAATTAGTGTTTTCATTTTTTCCAGGTATTTACCCAGGAGTGCAATTGCTGGATCATACGGCCTTTCTATTTTTAATTTTTTAAGGAAACTCCATACAGCTTTGCACAGTGGTTGCACCAATTTACATTCACACCAAAAATGCAGAAGGGTTCCTTTTACTCTGCACCTTCTCCAGCATTTATTATTTGTAGACTTTTTGGTGATGGATATTCTGACCAGTATCAGGTGATATCTCACAGTTTAGGTTTACATTTCTCTAACAATTAATTATATTAAGCATCTTTTCATATGCCTGTTGGCCAAATGTATGTCTTCTTTGAAAAAATGTCTACTTAGATCTTCTGCCACTTTTTTGATTGGGTTGTTTATTTTTTGATATTGAGTTGCATGAACTGTTTGCATATTTTGGATATGAACCCCTTGTCAGTCACATTGCTTGCAAATATTATCTCCCAGTCCACAGGTTGTCTATTCATTTTGTTTATGATTTCCTTTACTGTGCAAAAGCTCTTAAGTTGATTAGGCCCCATTTGTTTATTTTTGCTTTTATCTCTAGTGCCTTGAGAGACTGACCTAAGAAAGTACCGCTACAATGTACATCTGAAAATGTTTTGCCTATGTTGCCTTCTAAGAGTTTCATGGTGTCATTTCTTATATTTAGGTGTTTAAGCCATTTTCAGTTTTTTTGTGTGTATGGTGTGAGGGAGTGTTTTAACTTCACTGACTTACAAATAGCTCTCCAGCTTTCCCAACACCACTTGCTAAAGAGACTGTCTTCTCCATTGTATATCCTTGCCTCCTTTGTCAAAGATTAATTGAGCATAGGTGTATGGGTTTACTTCTGGGCTATTTGGTTGCATTGATCCATGTCTGTTTTTGTGCCAGTATCACACTGTTGTGATAACCGTAGCTTTGTAGTATTGTCTGAAGTCTGGGAGGGTTATGCCTCCTGCTTTGTTCTGTTTTCTCAGGATTGCTTTGGCAATTCCAGGTCTCTTTTGGTTACAAATTTTGATATTAGTTGTGCTAGTTCTGTGAAAAATGTCATGGGTATTTTGAAAGAGGTCATATTAAATCTGTAGATTGCTTTGGGTAGTGTGGCCATTTTAACAATATTAATTCTTCCAACCCAAGAGTATGGGATATCTTTCCATTTCTTTGAATCATCTTCAATGTCCTTGGTCAATATTTTATAGTTTTCAGTGTATAAGTCTTTCACCTCCTTGGTTAAGTTTATTCCTAGGTATTTTTCTCATGCTACTTTATCTTTTTTTAATTTTATTTATTTATTTATTTATTTTTGGCCGTGTTGGGTCTTCATTGCTGTGTGTGGGCTTTCTCTAGTTGCAGCAAGTGGGGGCTGCTCTTCATTACAGTGCACGGGCTTCTCATTGTGGTGGCTTCTCTTCTTGTGGAGCACGGGCTCTAGGTGCACAGGCTTCAGTAATTGTAGCATGTGGGCTCAGTAGCTGTGGCTCATAGGCTCTAGAGACTGCAGACTTCAGTAGTTGAGGTCCGTGGACTCAGTAGTTATGGCTTGAGGGCTCCAGAGGACAGGCTTGGTAGTTGTGGTGCACGGGCTTAGTTGCCCCGTGGCATGTGAGATCTTCCTGGACCAGAAATCAAACACACGTACCCTGAATTGCCAGGTGGATTCTTAACCACTGCACTACCAGGGAAGCCCTAATTCTATTTTAAGTGGGATTTTTTTTTACTTTCTCTTTCTGATGAAAAAATTATACAAGTGACTTTTAAACATGGGGAAAATGTGCAACTTCACTAGTAATGAAATAGATGCAAAATAGTATTGATATCATTCTTTCTAGTAAATAAACTATGAAATACTAAATGCTGTGAAAGGTGTGGGGAGCTGGTGCCTGGTTGCAGGAAGATTATTTGATACAACTCTTCTACTTCATTCATAACTCCTAACACAGTAATTCCAGTTATGAACAATAATAACCTGAGGCTCAGATAAAGATTTAAGCATAAAAATACTCATTGTCACATTATAAAGAAATGTTGGGGAAAAAAAATCACCAAATTTTTTAAAGTTAAAAAAATGATGATGTGTTCACAGACTAGAGTACATCATAACCATATGTAGAACTTCCTATTACAGAGGAGAATGCTCAGTATGTCTTATTAAGGGAAATATTCTTACTGAAATGTATGGGATATTAAAATGCTAAACATCACTCACTCAAGTATGTTATAAAAAGATGGAATAAGAGAAAATATAACACCTATTAACAGTGAGTGACTCTGGGTGTTAGGACTACTTTTTGTAATTAAAAAATAAAAATATTTTTAGTAAATATTAAAAATATTAAAAAGTATTAAACATTAAAAATAAAGTAAAAATATTTTTTAAAAGTTTGCCTTCTTCCCTTAGTACTGTAGGATAAATATAGAATAAATTCAAAGACATCGTATTAATTTAACAACAGAAATTATTTGATATCCAGCCTTTTATTTTCACACAATTCAATCTTCATTCTCCTTCAGTCGTCAAAAGTGCACAATTCCTCTAAAAGCACCGCTGTCTCATCTGGGGGACTTGTCAAGTTTCCCCCACCCCCAGCCCCTCTCTGTTACTTATCCAACCAGAGGCCTTTATCTTAGAGCCTTCGATCAAACCCTACAAGTATTTATACAGAACAATAATATACCTGCATTTAAGATGAATTGGTAGAGCCACTTGAATTGTTGGAAAACAAACCTTGCTGTTTGTTTGCAGATAACTGGAGTTCAAATGAACACAGTTTAATATATTTTTATTTTTATGGAGATATTCAATGTTATTTATATTGTAAATTTTTTTAAAGAATTACTTTTCAATTTCCAGCTACTCTGATAAGGACAATAATCACTCATAATCATTATTATAATGGCTTCAAATTTAATTAGTTCCATTTCATCCTAAAACACTGATAAGCTATTTAAAGCCATACTTTTCTCCACCCATTACATAAAATTCAAAGCCAATAATTGCAATAAAATATTTTTTAGGGGAAAAGGAGAAATCAGTAGCTGTTGTGTTATAAAAATTGTAAAATATTTTCACTCAAAGCCTTACACCAAAACTGAATAATTCATCTATTTTAAGACAGAAGGGAAAAAAAATAGGTTTTCAGAGTTTGCCCCTCATATGGGATTATGCAATATCTAGTTCTTTTTCTCCATAAATTAAATCCAGTCTAACACCTTAAGCCTCCATTGAATAACTGTTCCAAGAAAGGCATGCTGATAGGAAAACCCCTTGTATCCAGGCTAGAAGCCTTTCCAGAGAATAAATTTGAAGATGTAATTCTTCCCTCCTAATTTTGTTATAATTTCAAAGCTGAGCATGCTAAAAAGCTCCAAAATGTGTAATCAATTTAATTAGGCAAAACTTTAGTTTTCAATGTGTTTTATTCTGGGCACAATCATACTGTTCAGTCATCACAACCTCCTTAGTTCTTTCCGAATAACTGCCTGGTAAATTAACACAGGTATCTTTATCTTTATTTTGTAACACTATGTTTACCTGTTTTCTTCTCTATCATATACATTTACACAGTCTATCATTGTAATGCAGTTTAATTATTCTTAGATGCTAACAAATTATCACTGTATCCTCCACTATAGAATAGTAAACATATGTTAGATATTCTGAGCACTGAACAGGCTTTTAGAAACTGGGGTGAGCTTTTTTTTTTCATGTCAGACATGTCTTAGATTCAACTATCTATATTTTATATTTTACTTAATAGCCTTAATTGTAGAATTTGATTCTAGAACTGGATTATTCATTCTTTCAAATAACATTTTTTATCACAAGCTATGTATATACTAAACATGGCATGTAGAGCAGTGAATCAGATAGAATAGATTTTTTTCCTGAAGGTGGCAGGCTAGAAGGGAAAAACACAGAGCAAATATTCCCAGGCATGGTGAGTATTATAAAGATGGTTATGGAGTTCATTACCAGTGACCCTAGCTAGATGCATTTGGTTCAGGAGAGAGGAGAAGTCAACAGTATTCAAAGCAGAAAGAACAGCAAAGACCATGAGGCAGAAAAGATCAAGGTGAATTTTTAGTACCTGAAATGACTCCCAGATGGCTTGAGCACATTATAGTGAATGAGGTAGAGAGCAGAACAAGATGAGCAGGGAGATACACAGATCTTCTTTATTTTTTTTTTTAATTTTAGTTTTTACTTGCAATGGGAAACTAAGAATAGTAAATGGGCAGTGATAAAATGATCACAATTTCTGAAGTTTTCTTTGAACCTTTGCATTGGTATTAGTCATATTCATGGTAGTACTGACCTTGTGTGATCTCGTATTTTATCACTTCACTTTACTCACTGAAGCACTGGACTTCCCAACAGAAGCCCAGGTTAGACTCTATCAGAACAGTGAGAAGTAAGAGGCCTTTTAGGTGGCCTGATCAGCAGACCTAATCTAAACCAAAACCTGGATTCTCCTTCCTCGCATACAACATTCCTATAAATGCTTTCAAGTTGAAGAGTTGACTATTCTTCAAACGTTTCGTTAGAAGGGCAATCAGTGCCCTCCTCATTCCTCCTTCTTGTCTCTTGGAGACAAATCTGCCCTCTGGCTAGACCACTGAGTAGCCTCCTTGCCCTCAAATGTGTGTGTCACCTGTTCATATCCACCTGTTCTCATTTTCATTACCATCCTCCAGTATTCGGGACACTTCTCAACGTTCTTATAGCATGTTCTTACAGAATCCATGCTCTTCTTCTACATTACCATCACCCTGGATATACAGTTACATATCCGCATGGAATGGCTCTTTCAAAGTTTCATGATGTCAAATTCAGTGTCTTCTTGTGTTTACTCCTTCTGCAGGTGCACAAGACTTAAACTACACCCTTAGGATAACAGGCAGAACTTCATGTCACTCACCAAAACATTTTGATCTTTTGCCCTCTGAGTTTTCAAAAACCTCAGAACTCCACAGCATTAACTTCTTTGGTCCTCTTGATAAGTTAAAGTACTACTGAGTATTACTTTTGCCAAAGGTATCCACAGCAGGGATAAACTTCACTCAGGATAAAGGGGCAAGATGCTAATATTTCAATGTAAATGCCTAGCTATGAATAGGTAGTAAGAATCTGACAGAAGATAATCTATAGGTTTGCAGAGCCCAGAAAGGAAAAATGGAAAAGAAATGTTCAAAAGTGAAACGTTCAAAACCACTCGGGGGAAGAGGGGAAGATGCCTTTACTCTCTTCCACCTGTAATCTATATTCCTCTGATATATGTCATCATTGATAGTTCTGTCCTTCTTAAGTCCTATGAGAAACTTCCACACACCCTGCAATTTTACTTAACTATTTTCTAGTACCAAATATTCCTATGAACCTCGTTTTATTTTCAAGTCTATGTTTATAAATCTATTTGTGTTACCACCTTCTTCCGTGAAGAATTTGAGAAAGTCCCCTCTCTAATTACGGATTAACGCTCTCGCATCTTCTCATAAGGATGGTGAGTAGTGGTTCTGAGTATGGATCCAGACCAACAGCCACTTGTGTAGGTCTGAGATGATATCAAAAATAGAAATTTTGTCTAGCTCCAGCCCAATCAAATCAGAAACACTGGGGTAGGGTCCAGTAACCTGTGCTTTAACAACCCTCCAGGTGATTGATTTTGATGCCCTCCAAAGTTTGAAAACCATGAATATTTTTCCTTAATCCTGACAGCACATTAAAAACATCTGGGATCTTTTAAGTCAGACCCTTGCCTAGGACTCACCTCAGGCCACGTGAACCTCAATATGGCGGTAGCCCTGGGTTTCACCAAGATTCTGATACACAGTGAGGGTGAAGTCTCACGTCTCCTTCACCCCCAACACAGATCTCCTGCCCTTCAGTCCGACTCCTGTCCACCCTCAGAGAAACACTCTGTAAATCATCCTGGACTTCCTGTCCCCCAGTTCCTCAGACCTCTTCCCAGCCTCCCTGTCAATAGCCCACCATCTATCCAGGTCCACACCACAGTCTGAGCAGTGGTCCTGTGATAGGACAGCATGGGCTCTCATCTTCTTCATTCATGTCTGAATTTAAAATTGTTATAGATTTTATAACTAGGAATAACTCTCCTTTATAGTTCAATAGTTAAACAGTTTAAAATAATTAAATTGAACAAAATTTTAAAACCAGTAAATTATGTTTTTAAATTACTAATTATGTAATAAAGACATTTCACTATTATAAGGAGTACTGCTAAAGCTAATTGATTTATAAAAATACATTTATGAGTAGATAGGCTAAATATACCCACGAAGCTACTACTGCATGTTTTTTCACTCTATTAAACAATAAAATCTTAGAAAACAACGTGAAAGCACTGAATAGATATATGTGTATATATCCATAAATGAAGATATATATATAACTTATTAATAACTATTATTTAATTTATTCAAGTCTATTACTTTTATAAACAATGGTCAATTTTTGTATATAGTGATGTGATCCATGTCTTTAAATTAGTAATATCCAAAAAATATCTCATTTATTTTTCATCCTTGAAATTAAATATAATTTAATATTGTAAAAGTGACTAAAATTATATTATTCACTGTTTTACTATAAATGAAAATAATTTTATTTAGTCATATGTCAGTGTCTGCTATAAACTACGCTTGTGACTAAAACTTGAATAATCCAAAAAGTGTATAAAAATTGTGAGTTTGATTACCAGTGAAACATCATATTATTAGAAAGTACAAAACATTTATTTGAAGAATACCATTTTTAAAAACATTTATATTCTGAACTTGAAGCTTTATAAATAAAGAATCATCATTGTAGATCATATTCTAATGTCACAGTTTGAAATTTTGGCTTTTGATTTTTTTCAGTAGCTCTTTTTGTGTGACTGGTTTGTACTCATCTTGACATCTTGAAATGCAGCTCAAGTTATGCATTAAAATATAAGTCGAATACAGTTTATGTTATTGCATCAAGGATATGCATATTCTTTGTAAAAGACTCAAATAGAAATAACTGAAATCAAACCCCAGTGTAGTTATGTTTCTTTTTGAAAAAAAAAAAAAAATAACTGACCTATAGTAAATCAGTACCATGAGGATTAAGATACCTATAGGAAAGCATCTGAGAGAAAAGGAAGATTAGCTATGAGATTACTGATCAAATATTCATTTACATATCTGTCTCACCATCACTATTATCCTCACGTCTCTTTCATCTTCAGCAGACTTGGAAGGAAGGACTTATATATCATCTGTACTTCTTTCTTACACTTTCTTAAACTTGCTCAAACAACACATCTGACTTACTTGTTGCTTGCTTGTAATCTAGACAAATCATTAATTCCTTCGTGTTCTCCCTAAAGAAATTTTTGTTTTTTTTCCCTGCCTTTGTGAATCATTAAGATTTTTCTTCTTCCTTTCTGAACATTACCCTGCAGGTCTGTGACTCACATCAAAGCAGGAAGCTGTGCTAAGCACAGTGCACTGTCTCAATCTGCAGAGGAACATCTGGAGCAAAGGCCAACCTGGCCGTAAGGGAAGGACACTCATGCATTAAGGGAAGCTACATATAATTAAAAAGCCCCCTTGAAACCATTAGTTTTAGCATCTTCCACTACTACTTCCCTTTGTAACCTAGTTGTTAAAAATTATGGAATCTAACTTTGAGTGTGACCCCCTTCTTTCCAGCTCAGCTGCTGGGAGGGTGAGTGCCCAACAAGGACCCAAAGCAGGGAGCAAAACTGGGGGTAACAAGAGAGGACATGATGCCACAGCCCTGAAACAGCGAAGAGGCCACAGCGTGTGGCTTTCCTCCACGGGGGCCATTTCAACACTGATGGGTCCATGCTTCTAACTCTTCCCTGTGGCTCCACAGTGTCTGAGTCATCATCTGTGTTGGATGTTTGCTAGATGTGTGTCATAGTTCCATCTTAAAATGCAAATTGCTAAAGGAAAGAGACATTATGGTGTTTAGCTTCTACACCACAGTGCAGACATATATACAGAAATGAAATGTTACTCCTCTTATGGGATTAATTTCATACTTGCAGTGCTTCATCAACCTCTTATGATGGATGATTCCAGAAGTTGACAGTGGGAATGACTTGTACAATATCACATGATTCATTGTTCATGGCTAAAAAGCTACTAAAAGTTTAACTCTACTGTACATTTAATTGAATATAAGAATTTAGATATTTGCCTGATTCAGCTTTGAAAAGACTTCTAAGCAGGCATTTATAAAGATAAATAAGAATCTGGTCCTCTTTCTGAAAACTTCACTGTCTAATCCCGAAAGCAGACAAGTAAATAAATGGAATAGGACACAGTCTTATTTCCAAATACCAATTGCCTTATTTTTCAAGCATTCTTTTGCTACTAGATTGTAAACTTCTCTAAGGCAAAGGAGGTTTCTTTTTCATCTTTGTATTCCCAGAGCTGAGGAGACTGCTTTTACCAGTTTATAACTCGGCATGATAGATTTTTGGCTTCTAGAAGTGGCATCCATACTATAAGAATATAGAGAAAAAAATGTGTATTTGTAAATGGAGACTCAATACAGCAAGGAGAACAGCCATTACCTGACCATGCTCCCCTCAGCACGGCACTGATGTTAACTGCTCTGAAAAGTGCTACCGTAACAGCAGCAGTAATTGCAAGAACTACAATTGAACCATAATTGAAACTTTGGCCCTGATTCTGTAAATATAATCATTAGCATGGGAAAGAGATTCTCAGGAATTCTTCTATGATCCCAGCCTGGCTCGGGGCCCTTCACTGCCTGCCCCAGAGCACAAGAGCCGCATAAAAATTTAGGCTCAGGATCTCCAGGAGCCAAAGTCATCCCTCCAGGCTCTGCTCCCTCCTGGCCTTCCCGCAGTGTCCATCACGCTCTCTAGCACTCGATAGGGCACTTGGAATTTAGGGTTACTTGACTGAGAAATCAGCACACATTTCCATAAAATAATCAAGGTTACTGAGATAAACAAAGACTTAACAATAAACAACAGAAGCTTGTCAATACCTCCATACTGATTTTTATGGCAAATTGAGCATTTAGAAAGGATTTTAATTCCAGGATTACACTTTCCAAAGGGACTTCATATTTTCCTGACACCTTATCCAAGGAAGCCCCAGGGACTGACCCCTAGATTGAGTCTAGGCAACACCAACGATGCTAACAAGGGGAGCTTTCAGGGCAGTTCTGCCAACCAAGGGTGTGGCCAGGGCAGGGCCACCAGGCAGAGGGACGAGAGTCCCCGTGGATAGACTAACACCACCTGTTAATGCTTTTATTTTAAACTTGATTACAATGCAAACATTTTCTCAATTTACTTACTAGTTGAATTTTGGATTATTCTATCCCTATATCCTCTAAATTTCTTGCCTACATCAGAGTGGCTTAGCTTGGTTTGTTACTCACTAGTGGAAAGCAAAAAGGTTCATGAATGTCTCTTAATGGAAAAAAATAGTACACTGCAGAATTCTGGCTTGAGTAAGAACGATTTTAAATTTTCTTAATTGAAGTATAGTTGATTTACAGTATCCTGTAATATAGTTTCAGGTGTACAGCACAGTAATTCAGATATATATATCTACATTTTATATATACATAATATTTACATATATTTACATAGTATATATTTATATATATTTATATAATATAAAATATATAATTATATATAATTTATAATATATAATTATATATAAATAATTTATATATATACATACATACATATATATACACACACACACACACACACACACACACACACACACCTTTTCAGATTATTTTCCCTTATAGGTTATTACAAAATATTGAGTATAGCTCCTTGTGCTATACAGTAGGTCCTTGTTGGTTATCTATTTTATATATAGTAGTGTGTATATGTCAATCCCAATCTCCTTATCTATCACTCTCCCACCCTCCTTCTCCCCTTCTGCCCTTTCCCCTTTGGTAACCATAAGTTTGTTTTCTATATCTGTGAGTCTGTTTCTGTTTTATAAATAAGTTCATTTGTATAATTTTTTAGATTCCACATATAAGTGATATGATATTTGTCTTTCTCTGTCATTCTTCATCTTTCACTTAGTACAATAATCTCTAGGTACAACCATGTTAAAAATTAAAAATAGAGTTACCATATGATCCTGCAATCCCACTTCTGAGCATATATCCAGAGAAAACTATAATTCAAAAAGATACAGGCATCCCAATGTTCACAGCAACTCTATGCACAATAGCCAAGACATGGAAGCAACCTAAATGTCCATCAACAGAGGAATGGATAAAGAAGATGTATGTGTGTGTATACACACACACACACACACACACACACACACACACACACAGTGGAATAATACGCAGCCATAAAAAGAACTTCTGATAGTTCTTTTGTCTCACTGGGAGCTACACTCCACATCATATTTTGCCCATTTAAGTCGGAGCTGCACAGGACTGCTATTGGGTAGGTTCAGGGACCCCGGGGTCAAGCTGTCTTGTTGAATCCTGCTCTGCCTCCTCTTGCTGGCTGTGTCACCTTGTGCCTCAATTTCCTCATCTGTGAAACAGGGCTAACAGTAGTCCCTATATCACAGTGATGCTACTGAGAACAAATTACATGAATTACATATATAATTTAGAAGAGTGCCCGGCACACAATGCTATGGAAACATTTACATGCATACATTGGTGTGTTTTTGCAAAATAAAATATTTTATAAAGCAAATTAGACTCTTTATCTGGTCTGGGAATTCAGTGACTGTGGAAAAGATTCCTTCATGGTTTAAAAAAGGTTTGGTTGGTTGTTCTGTTTTGTTTTGTTTTATGGTTCCACGTTCGTAGACTGGGAGATGAGGGTTTTGCGTTATTTGTAGATTGCCAAGCACTCAATCTGCATACATAAATCTAGATACAGAAAGATGTACTGCAGTGTTGTCAAATATCATCTGGACACGGAGTGGAAAGTATGGCATGGGGAACTACCAAACAGCAGCAAATATGTTATCAAGCTGCAAAGGAAATCAAAATGTACTTTAAAATGTCCCTTTGGTATACTCTGTCAATGTTTTATTTTTCAAAGAACACAGCCTATCTTCTAGAAATTTCATTAATGTGTTAAACCATCAAAATGTCAATTTGAGTGAAACTTACAAGCAAAAAGCCATTCTCACAGAAGAGTGAAGAAAAGATCACAGAGAAGAAAAATCAAATCAAGTAAAATTCAATAAAAATGCCCAGATAAAATCAAACTAAAGAAATCTGTATTAAGCTTCTGACAAATAAATGCCTGATTATTTCGTTCTCAGAACTATTAAAAGTTCAACAGTCCTCTTGGTGAAGGAGTTGAGCTGGACTCAGAATTGTTTTTTGTCATCTGATTGAAATGACAACCATTTCATCACCGAGAAAGACGTGCTGTCAACGGGTTGGATGCAGTACGCTTAAGGGAATTCACACAAACAATTCCTAGCATCAATTTTCTAGTTCTTCACGTGACATTTGGATTTCCAAGCAATGGCTATAGAACATAAAGCCCCAATGTTCCCTATGTAAGACAAAACTTATGAGCCTTTAAAAGTACACAGAGAAAGTCCTAATGAAAGAAAATATAGAATTGTAGTGACTCCTTATAATGACAACCATGTCTTAGTCTAAAAAGTGACTTTTGGTAAAAAGAGGGTTAAGTTATACTGTACCACCACAGATTTCTGTGTATACCTCTTTTGCGTTTTCTCAAATTTTATGGAACAGTATTAAAAATAATTTGGAAATGCTGTTTATAAACAACCAACTAAGAAAGAGCATCCTACTGATTACATGTTGGTGTAATTCTTCTGATAACCTTTAATGTTCTGATAATCTTTAATGATTACATTAAGTGATATATGTTTCTTTAACCTAAAGGATTGTTTTTTAAATTTTTATTTTATATTGGAGTATAGTTGATTTACAATGTTGTGTTAGTTTCAGGTATACAGCATGATTCAGTTATACATACACATGTATCTATTCTTTTTCAGGAGTTTTAATTTATAGTCTTAAATCAGTTTTCCAGGAGTTTGCAACTATGTCATTACAGGCAAAATAATAAGCCTGGACTTATTATTTATAGTTCTGGGATTATATTTGTTTTTCTGTTGCATAGATACAGTTTAAGTGCATTTGCTTTGACAGTTTCAACATAGTAAATTAATACTTAGAACACCTGGCACCAAGAGCTACTGACTCTGAATCCTTCTATTGCAGAATCATGGAATACCCAAGCTGAAAGGGTTAGGACTAGGATTAGGGTTCACAAGCTCAATACCTTCAGAGGCCGTGACCTAAATACATGACAGGAGGACCTGAGGAATTCTAGGGAAAGTATTTCTGGTTGAAGACATTAAAATTCCAACAGTTGTGTGAGCCTGAGCAAACAAGCCTTCAATGGACTTCAGAAGATCTCCAGTTTCAAACCCCGACCTAGTCCAATAAGGAAACTGAGGCCCAGAGAGTGTGAAGTGTCCAAAGGCACAAAGTGCCACACTCCGGGGCAGTATCCAGCTTCCCTGACTTCCACCCCAATGCTCTGTCTACTCTATCTTTTTCTCCCTCTAAAAGCGATGTATTCTGCTCCATTTTAACATTTTAACATGTACGAAATACAGTGGTTCTGATGAGAAGACACCGAGATCTGGAATCTTACAAAACAGGAAATCATAGTCAGTTCTCAAAAATCCCACAGCTCTAGGAATTTTCTCATAAATATTTTGTAACTTTCATATTCCATGTCTGGAAATAACCAAAACCCCAAGTAAAGATTTTCCATGCCCTGCCCACATGGTCCATCTAAATGCAGCTCAGCAGTCTCAATTCCTAGGAGTCCAGACTGAGCTTCAAGACAGATGGCAGCAAACCATGCAGAACATCTCTGAAATGACACAGCTCATTTGTTTTTCTCTGCATAGAAATGACCTCTATCTTTCTGTTCATGGAGTAACGGATAATATACCAGACCAGGAATCAAGAGGCCAATCCCAGATTTGGTTTTACAACTGACTGTGTGCACATACTGGGCAAGACACTTAACCTTTTTGATTCTAATTTCCTTCTCTCTAAATTGAGTAGGTATAAAAGATAATCTATAAAGCTCTTTTCTGTATACCTCTTTTATTTTTATGTGGGTGTATATACCTTTGGGTGAAAAAATTCACTCAGATGATAACAAAAAAAGTATTATGGAAGAAAACCTTCCAGCAAATAATGTGTGATAAATAATCCTCACCATAACTAATGTAACCTAGACAACATCCCTCCAACACTTACCCTAATGCAACAATCCAGCTTTACCCACAAATGTTACAGAAAATTTTATAGACAATAATACTAAGAGCCTCCTAGTTGCCAAATCTATAAGCCTCTGTCATAGTCTTTACCTTTCCTAGACTTGCTGCAAAATTTGATACTTTTTCCCTCCTCCAGCCTTGCTTTATTTCCATCTTAACTACTATGACCACACTCCTAGAATCTGTATTTCCGTAACTAATTTAATTTACTTTCAGAGTCTTGGCTTCTTTTTGTGAGCCCGCTCCTTAAACTTCCATCAACTATGCCCACTCTCACTCTGTGCTGGTTACAGACTCATCCCCCACTCGGCATCAGAACTACCATCTGTAGTTACTCATGATTCTCAAATCCTAATCTCTCACTCTGTCCTCTCTCCGGAGAGATTTTCCCAACTGCTCCCTAAATGCTACACAGCCAACTAAAAACCTGTCATCTCCAAACAGATCTTTGGTCCACACCCTCCATGTCACCCAAGCTAAAACTATGGCATCATTTTCAAGTTGTTTTTTATTACTTCTGACATCTAACTGGTTACCAATTCCTTTCAATTTCTGATGAAAATGTTGTTGAAAAAACATCCCCTTCTCTCTGGCTTCATTCCCATCTTTGGCATGTGGATGGCTACCACAGCCTCCTCAGCAATTTCTGTCATTCTAGTTTTCCTTCTGTCTAATCCATCAACTGAACTCCTGAATTATCTTCCTAAAACAAAAATCTTCTCATGCCAGTTCCACTGCCTTAAAAATTTAGGAATCTAAATTCCATGAAATAAATCCTAAAATTCTCAGTATATCCTATATCACCCTTCAGTTCTAGACTGAGGTTTTACAGACAATTCACTTTTCAAAAATCTGTGCTTCTTTGTTATATGCTCTAGCCTGGACCTGCCAGGATAATAAATCCAGAAAACAAAGGGACACAAAAGTCAGTAATCAGTTCTCTTCTTCTGACATCTAAGAGTTCAAATTAAAACTTGATGATTATTATGTATTTATTTCGGTACTTCTAATACAAACTTTTGTGGGAGCTTGTGTGTGTGTGTGTGTGTGTGTGTGTGTGTGTGTGTGTGCGTGTGTGTTTAAAGATGCTGGTATCCAGGAAGGAGAAAAGCTTGTTTTCACCATGAGCCAGAATTATCAAATTACATACTTCTTCCCAGGACAATAAGCTATTGAGAATTAGAGAACTGACCTACAGTTGACCGATATTTTGGCCATTCCCAAAAGTCAATAAAAGTCCACTGAACCTCTAATTTAATTTCATACTCCCCATTTTGCTGTTAAAATCTGTTTCTAGTCAGGAATCTAGAATCCAAGCAATACAAGCTAAAAAGAATCAGTGTCTGAAATCTGAACTTCTTAATGTGATACCATGACATCTATACGATTCTTGAAAGTATAGGTCAAAATGCCAACATTTCCTGGACCAGTACATAATAAGCAAAATATAAAATAATTGACCAGATAAAAACAACATTTCCACTGAGGCTGTCTCCTTAATACTTCACATATACTACCAGATCATGCAGAAACTTAACTACATTTGTTTTAACGTCCAGGTCAAGGTTTCTCAACCTTGGCACTACTGGGCTGGATATGTCTTTGATGTGGAGGGCTGTTCTGTGCACTGTACAATGTTTAGCAGATCCCTAAATGATACTAGATGACACTAGATGTCAGTACGTTCCCCCAAGGTGTGACACCCAAACATGTCTCCAAAAGCTGGAGCACCTCATCCAGCACATAGTAGGTATTCAATAAATATTTCCTGGAAAAAATTAGTAAGTGCTAATTATATTTAAGACGACATGTTTTGCTCTATCTCAGCAATCCTACAATGATACATGTCTTATCCCCAAGGTACATCCAGTCCATAAGTACTGACGAAAGATGAACAATTCCCCTGACTCCTGGGAAAGCTTACAAAACCAACAGCATTCAACTGCCTTATGTGTAAGTACACTGCACAATTTTTTATGTGAGGAAGAACACAATTTACCATCATTCCTCTTCAGGGATTACAGACTTCTAGTGCAAGTGGGAAATAACATTGCCTTCTGAGAGTTAAACTGTCAAACCATCACTTAGTGGAAAAGACAGAAGTCATAAAAAGCCATCTTAAAGGGGTCAAACGTCTCCAAGATTGGCAGACCTTGATGTAACTTCACTGAATGTATTGACATCTGAAGATGGAAGATACCAGTTAAGAGAGAGCTGCTCAAGCTAGGAAAAAAGTCATGAAGGCAAACATGGGGCCTGGGCAGTCCAGGGACTGACTCCATGTAGCTTGTAATCTTTTGCCAAGTCGCATCTTCATGTTATCCTTTTATAAGCAAACCACATGGGAAGCCAAATCATCAGAAGTTTGCTTGTTGAGCATAAAATCTGAACAAAAGAAGTTGGCTATATAATAGCATGTATAATATCTGCAAACACTGTTATTTGAGTACAGCCCTGTCCACAGGCAAAAATTCACCAAATGAATGACAGCATACAAAGCCCTTGGAAGACCCCAGGGTTGCCCTCGGAGAGCACTATGCCCTGGGGGCCTTTTGCTGCATGTAATTTCTTCCTTGGAACTTCTAAGGTACTTTTTCCTTGCCTTTTTAATTTGCTTGCTTGCTTTCCTTGTCTCATTTCTAAATGAACATCATCAAATGCAATAATTAAATATAGATAAGATGGGGTCACTCCCTAAAATTATCTTTTACGAAAGAAAGAGTTGATTTATATTTGAGACTTCACACGATGTCTCATATTATGGGACAATTTCTCATCACTTTATTTTTCAAAAAAAAATGCTCTTGGTGGGAAGGTACATCAGCCTGAAATGAGCTCAAGCAATGATGGTTTGAGATAGAGAAGGCACCTGATAAAAGGAACTGAAACAAGAGGGGAAAAAATTTAACACAAATAATTATTCAAGGCAGTATAACTTCATCTTTTAACAGCAATAACATTCTATGGCACTTACAAACACATACCTCAGGAAACAATTTTTTAAATCCTCACATCATGCAAATAAATATCTGTGCCTTGCAATAAAATCATGCACTGATCCAAAAAGTGCTGTATTTCAAATACTTTGGTAGGAAGCAATGATATTGTAAATCCACATTATATAACAAAAAATAACCTCTTGATGATGTAGACACAGCTCTGTACAAAATGCACATGAAAAGAATGAAGAACATTATTTCACAAAATGTGAGTGATTACATTAATAAATTAAATATGATCAGCTAAAGAGATGCTTAATCTGTATGTAAAAGTTTATTCAAGTTGTCCTCCTCTCTCCCATTTAAAGATCCTCACAATGGAATACGGGGAGTTTACCTAATATTAGGGGTTGCCACCTCTTCAGGCTCATAGATCAAGTTAAAGTATCGCTTTCCCTTCTTCTGCTTTGCTTGGACAATTTAGAGGAGACCAGCGCAATTTATTTTACATAATACATAACTATATTTAAACACACATATCAAATGATAGTGATAGATACCTACAGATAAATATATATACATAAATAAAATATCTATATATAGATGTATCTACATCTATAGATATCTACTCAGACTGAGGTGATAATTTAGATGGATGCCTCACCTATTCTGAAGAATGGAAAATTCGCAGAAAGCTTGAACACTGTATCATCAATATAATGACTATTTAAGACATGAAAATGACAGCTACAAAGGAAAACAGCACTGTCATCTTACTGATCCAAGCTTTGTCTACACTGGTTGACAGGACGATTCTAAGAAACAAAATATTCTGTGAAACAAAATATCCAGTGGATGTTGACTGCTCTCCTTACTCTGCAAGGTGACATCAGAAACAGCCTCCCTTCTACCCTGCTCTTTTCCATCACGTGCTGGATAGAGCGCTGGTCTCTGCGCCAAAGCAGGTGTATTAGCTTAAACAATCAACTCCTTTTTTTTTAAATAAATAAATAAATTTATTTATTTATTTACTTATTTTATTGGCTGAATTGAGTCTTCGTTGCTGCACACAGGCTTTCTCTAGTTGCGGAGAGCAGGCGCTACTCTTCGTAGTGGTGCGTGGGTTTCTCATTGCAGTGGCTACTCTTTTGCAGAGCACGGGCTCTAGGCTTGCAGGCTTTAATAGCTGCGTCATGTGGGCTCAGTAGTTGTGGCTCGTGGGCTCTAGAGTGCAGGCTTAGTAGTTGTGACGCACGGGCTTAGTTGCTGTGGCATGTGGGATCTTCCTGGACCAGGGCTCAAACCTACATCTCCTGCATTGGCAGGCGGATTCTAAACCACTGTGCTACCAGGGAAGTCCCAACAATCAGCTCCTTGGATTCGCACTTTTCCACACCAATAGGATTCTCATCAAATATGTTCATGGCACAAGGAAGTTTAACTCAAGTTCAGTACAAGCAAGTGCAGAGATGATAACTACACCAGTAAGCTGGGGAAACGTGAGAGCCCTCTTTCTTCACCACCAAAGACAAGGCACCCAAGCCCTGGGCCTGACTCTCCCTCCCTTCTTTTCTCTTTCCCTTATGGGTACTCCATGCCCAACCTCAACACAAGCACACAAACTCACACATAGAATCTACATGTGAATCTCTAGGTGTTTCTAATTTCCTTCTTTCTCATTTATCTTAGCACATTTCATCTTTGAAAAGATGTCAGTTCATCAGTGCAAATGCTGAAGGACCCTAGAAAAAAATGGAAACTTAAGAAAAGACTTTATATTGGTAAGAGTTTGGGTCTAACTTTTGAAATCAGTTTACTTTTTTACATCCAAACCTTAGAGTACTTAGTCAAAATACAACTAGGAATCATAACACAGGCATCAGAGCTATCTTATAGGCTTAATATTAATTCCTCTCTCCCTCTTGTTCTCACTGCATGCAGTTCATCATTGTGTAGAACTATTTACAAACCCGTCTATTTTTTCCTCTATCCACATGGTCCAATATGGCTTGACTAGCTATCATATATTAATTAATTTTATATTAATTTAAATCAAATTAAAATTCAGTTATTTAGTTGCACTAATCACATGTCAAATAGTCAATAGCCACATGGGCCTGTGACTTCAAAGCACAGCTAGAGAACACCATGCATCATCACAAAGTTCTATGGGAGCAATGAATGACACCAAGGATGGGGACTCAAAAACAAACTGAGGCATGAATGGGAAAAGACTTTAAGTTTATATTTCCCTTGTTGGCATAATAAACATATTTCCCAACTATTTCTTCATTCTTTTACCAATTATTTTGTATAGCTTACAGGGTACCAAATCTCTACAACACATTTTATTAAACACTAATACATAATTAGTATATAATATAGCACATATTCTAATTCCGGGGCTGGCAAACTCTAAGGACCAGGTGGTCAGTATCTGACTTTGAGGATCATTGGTCCCCACTGACACTAGTCAACTCTGCTGTCTTAAAGGCTGTGCCATCAGATGAGCATGGCTGTGTTCCCAGAAGACATTATTCACAAAACAGGCATGGGCTAGATTGCCCACAGACTACAATTTTCCCACCCCTGCTCTAGTTGATGGATAAGCACTTACATAATAGGTAAAGAATTCTATATAGATGCAAGATACACTATGATAAATGCTATTGCATGTTCAATGTCTTAGGGAAACACAGAGTTGAGAGACAGATCCTGACTGAGTGAACTGGAGATGTCCCAGAAGAGGGGAGATACAAAATGGATCTTGAAAGATGACCATGACCTCAGCGAGTAAGGGAATTTCAGGATGAGGAAACAACTTGAAGAAAGACAAGAGGCTTAAGAGCACAGGACTCGCTCAATGAGTTGGAGGCAGATCCCTGTAACTGGAGCTGATGGAGGCACCAGACATATATTAGTAGGAGGCCATCATGCTGTCTAAGAATATGCCAGGATTTTCTTTCCTAACATCAGCAGGAAGCAGGACGTCTCTAAGTGGTCCAGGGCTCTGCTGCATCATCTCTGATGTCTGTTAAAGTTTAGAGTCCTGGGCCCCAACCCCCAGAAATGCCAATTCAGTGGATTTGTGGTAATGCTTAGAGATGTCCATTCTGAGGAAGCATTGCTGTGATTCTGAGGCACGTGCGAACCACAGACATATGCGGTTAGTGAAAACATCTCTAAATACAATTCCTCCATCATTTAACACAGACTGCACCGTTTTAACATTTAAAATGAGATAAACATTGAATATAGGCTGAACAGTCTGAGAATTATTATTCAGACTGTTTTTAGCCTTCATCCTCCCTTTAAGTAAAAGTAAGTTTACTCTTCATTCAAGGAGTTCCTTCTCATTCTAACTCATTTCAATTCACTGCACAAGCCTGTGTTACCATATCATTCCACTGATGAATTTTTGTACTTTAATTATTCCCTTTTCCAGGCTTCAGTTTTCTGGACTGAAATATACAACTCCTTAAAGTGATTCTCACTCACATCCCTTGCCTCACACTTTTCCTGATTAAATCATTTGTTCAGTGGAATTTCTCCATAATGCATTCTTGCGACATATTAATGAAGCTTACATAGCATGGCAGGAACACACTATGGTTTTATTAATTTCCAGAATCATAAGAGAAATATAGGTAAACTTTATATCCTCATTAAATATGGCTAGTGATGTGAAGACCTCTCTAATCTATAAAATTCCTTCAAATTCTTAAAAAAAGAAAGGTTGCTTCCAGCCCTTTCTTGGTACAAGAGCCCTCTTGGACCCAAGTGACTTCGAAGTATAATGACTTTTCCCTAAAAGCATTATCTATACTAAAACTCATATTCAGAAAGACTTGCTATAAAATAATTTTTATTTTCATCATTGTAAATATCTAAGACATTTGTAGACCAGAATTTAGTACGATGTGGCATTCTAAAATCTATACTTTTTAATGCCAAGGCTTTCATTTGAATGGGAGAAATTAACATTTGTAACTGGAGCTCTAAATTTGGAATTATTATAAAATGCACCGCATTATGTATAGATCTCTTCCTATAAGGACCATCTTAAAAGCTATGCATACTTAACATTTAAAACTGTTGATATAGCAGAAGTAAACATTTCCCTTAAAGATGGTCCTTTACTGAAAGCTTCTTCAGGCAAACTGAAGCAATTTATTTATAAATATGTTATAAAATAAAGTTGTACTTTTTGAAAAAGAAGGTCTTTCTCATAAAACATTCTTGAGTAGAACTTGAAAACTGCTGAATATCCCACATAGAGAGATAAGTGCCTAAGTGAGAAGTGAAGAAAACCTATCACCCAGGTCTCTTCATGGAAATAAAGAACATGAGAAAATTAATCCTACAATAAAGAAAAACATTTGAATCTTAAGTTTACAGGCTCAGAGAAAGTAAATCACTTCCAAAAGTTGCAGCTTATCTCTAGGGAACAGGAGGGTAAATTATTTTGCTTAGAGGCAGACTCTTCACAAACCTCCCAAATACTTCAGCAGACTTCCCAGCAGAAGAGTTAAAAGCAGTAATGAGCTTGAAAAAATTTAACAACTGGTTCTCCTGGGGTGTGAGGAAGGAGGAAACTCTGACTTGCAGTGTCTGCCAATTTCTGTGGTATAAATACACCTAGTGGGTGACTTCAAGCCACCAATGTGAGGTCACTGAATGTGGAGTCAGGAAGAAATGCCAGCTCTCTGAGTGGTGTGAGTTGGCCCCACTACACCTCTAGGAAAGAGACCAAAACTAAGCTGGGATACAAATTTTAGCAGGTCCAAATAAATATGGAAAGCAGAGTCTGTATTACAAGAGGAGTAAAACACGGGTTCACAACTTTAGGATACTTTTAATCTCTCTAGGGTCTATTCATGAGCATGGACATACTAAGTTGCTCAAGTAGTTGATCAAGTAGGATAACAATATTTCAAATCTACTAAACTAGACTGTACTTACACATACGGTCCCTATGGGTAGATATAGATATATTCATACAAAACGAGCAATGAAAATTTACCCTACAGTTTAATGGAAGCACATGAAAATAGATCAACTCCAGGTGTTCCCAAGGCATTTTTATGGAAGAATGGTGGTGTGGTCACTGGAAAAAGCACAGATTTTAAGAGCAGAAAAACTTGGACTTGAATACCGCAATTATCAATTATGATTTGCGTGACTGTGAAGAACTCATTTGACTTAGCTGTGCCTCAGTTTCTTTATTTAATCTAGATAATACCAATGCTGATGGGATTATGTAGGAAAATGCTTGGCAATTAATTGCAGCTCATAAAGGTTTAACTCCCAAGCTCTGCCAACAACCCCTGACACACACACACACACACATCAACACACACATTCCAGGAAAGAGTAGTTAATCCTGCGAGCTGTCTACCATTAGTCACTCCTCTTCTCACTTTCCGATACACTGTTATGTGAAGGAGCTTCCTTTTTTTTAATTACACCACTTTGAGTTCAGTTATTTTCTGTCCATTATAGCCAATAGCGGAGACCAATAGGAACCAAACGCCTGATTTGTAGAATCCTGGGGAGACCGATCACAATGCATGTAAAGCACCAGGTTCAACACCTGAAATAAAGTACACTAACTGCCCACATTTACCAAAACGTTTCTCCTTCCTTTTATACATCTGGAGGGATTAGTGGCAGAAGACTGCAATGAGAAAAGTCTGGGCGCCTGCACAGGTACACCACCTAGTAGTCCCATGACCAGGGGAAGTCATCACCTTTTTCAGTCCCTCCCTCAGCTATTCACTTATTTAAAAGAATCTAATATTACTGACTGCAAAATATGATTGTGAGAAATAAACAAGAAAAAGTATGTGAAAAGGTCTCCCAGACTGTTGGTTCTTGATAAATATCAGAAAACTTACTTCTTCAAGAGGCCCCCTACATAGAAGGGGCATAGAAGTAGGATAAAAATATGACAGGCTCAAGGGTGTATTGTACAACACGGAAAATATAGCAAATATTTTGCAATAACTGTAAATGGAAAGTAACCTTTAAAAATAGTGTAAAGGGAGATCAGCTTGATGCTTTGTGAAGACCTAAAGGGGTGGGACAGGGAGGTTGGGAGGGAGGCTCAAGAGGGAGGGGATATGGGGATATATGTATACATGTGGCTCTTTCATTTTGTTGTACAGCAGAAACTGACAGAATGCTATAAAGCAATTATACTCCAATAAAGATTAAAAATATAGTATAGAATCAAAAAATTAAAAAGGAGAATCAATAGAATTGCACGCACGTGTGTGTATAAAACTAAACATACACAAAAAATAAAAAATAATAAAGAACAAATGTGGTCTAAAAATTCTGCAGAGCTACCAACTAGAGGCTTATTGCAACTATTACAATCCCTAGTAATTCATTCAAGTCGCTGATGCATTTCCATGCAGAGAACTATAATGGTTATGAATATTAAGGTACATTTCAATTATTTTATCAGACTATAGTTTGGCCCTACTACCTGCTCTTTGCCATGAAAGAAATACCCTCAAGGTCTTATATATTTTTTGATAAATAAAAAACAATTATTTAATGCAAAACTTTAATGATGATAAAATGTTTCTGCACTTTGCTAATATACCTTGTCTGCTTTAACTCACTGGATTTTCTTGACAACCTGAAATGTGGCATGGACCATATTAATCTTATTTTACAGATGAGAATACTCAATTCCTGAGAACTTACTTTCCAAGAATTACATAGCTGGGAGTGTCAAAGGAAGAAAAAGGAACTCAGATCTAACTCCCAAGTCTATATATTTCTAACATTGACTACCTTATAATAGACGGCATTTTAAGGTTCAATAAAACCAACGTTTTTACATTTCCTCATCTCTTTGAATGATTCATTTTTATTCCTAAGACATGCCATACATCAAACTATAAAATATATACTCCCACAAGTCTGCCAGTTTACAAACTCTTCAGTATTTCCCCCTTTATCCTGATTGCGTGTACATTTTAAATTGAACCACCTTCAAAACAATTTTTCAACATGCCAATTGTATTCTGGTACACAGAATATTCATTTAGCTGTGGTTTCCTACCTAATCAGTATTTTTCATCATTATTTTCCAGACTGTCTACCAGGTAAAATAAACAAATGAACCCAAGTGTGGTGAGTGCACATCTGTGAGTCACCATCACGCTACCACATGTTGATAAAACTTTCAGGTAAACACCATCAATAGTGCCACAGGACTTGAACAGGATGAAAAATACCATGTGTGCAACAACCTTTAGACAAAAAGCTCTTTCCAAAATTGAAAATCTACTTACTGTTTTGGATATGTCCTCTCTTACATCTTCTTGTCTTTGGGAATTAGAAAAGGCGCTTATGTTATGAACAGACTACATGGATGAATGCTCAAAAACACTTTGAAAATAATATATGATTAACAATTAACAATTTTTTCAAATTCAAATGACTATATAAAAATTAAAGCCTGAAGTACAGAGAAAAACCACCAAGGCACCAAATATTTTACAGACGTTCCCAAACAACTGTTTACAGTGTATAGATAAGAACATAGGTACAAAGGGTTTAGACTGTATGTAACCAAAGAATAGTCTTTTAAAACATCTCTTAGCAAGTATTTACTGCCCTTCTAATGAATAGAAATTACTCCATAATGTTCCTTCCATGTGAACTATGTTATTTATATTTTAATGGATAATATATATAAATAATAATATGAATGTTTTAATTTATTTAATAGATACAGATGAATTATCTTGGGCCAAGAGATACTAAATTCTACTTTCTAGGTGTAAAGAGAAAATTTTTACTTGGATTTAAGATAGATGTGTGAATACCTGAAAGGAAAACTGTTGCCCTTTGATAGCCTTGGAGTATTCAAACTAAAGAGATGGCACCTGATGGGAGCTTATAACACAGGGGTCAAAAACAGGCAGTCTGTTAACAACAAGGGTGGCAATGGAAGACCCACAACGGGTAATGAAAGTAGAAGTCAAGTTGGCAAAGCAGATGTTAGGGTAGAGTTAAGAAATTTCCATTCAATTCAGAAAGCAATGGATGGTCAGAGACAGAGACTCAGCACACACACAATGCAGAGACAGAAAGAGACAGGAGGGCAGAACCTGAGAGGTGACACTGAGTAAAACACCTCCAGCAGTCCATCTAGGAATGATTTTGTTATTATACAAAGTATACCTACAAATTAAAAAACATGAACTCCAGGGTACCGGTGTGGAAAGGGGACTGGAATCTTCCAGATATGAGTGCTTGCAGTGGGAGCAGGTAGACAAATATTGGGGTCTCTGGTTTTATGACTCAGAACAACATTCTTTGAATGATTTGCTCACAAAAATTGAAAATGGTGGAAAAGTGCCTAATTCATTTACCTCTGAGCCTTTTGTTTCCATCAAGGTGTCATTTTGTTATTGTTGTTTGTACCATATGTTTTCCCTAATTAGACCATAAGCCTGCGTTTGATTTGAAAGAAAAGGCTGAGAAGTACAAAATATCTGCTGAGTCAAAATATAACCTTCAGCTATTTTTGGTACAATGTCGCCTTAATAATCTGAACAAAACAAACAAAAAAGATTTTCTGCCAGTGTTTGAATGTCAGAGGTATTTAAACCCACATAATAAACTAACCAAAATCTGTAAAGTTCCAAGATGAATTTATAAAAAAAAATTCTTTCATCCTTCAGCAAAACCATCAGTATTCAATAAGATTTATTTTAAAAACATCAAAATTTTGAACTCTGAAAATTAAAGCTGGCAAGCTGCTTCCAAGGAAGAAAGGGGTGTTCTTAACTATTATCAAGTGATCATTCCAAATAACAGTGATAAAAGTTGAGAATGGTTATTATCCAAGTAAATGGGAAAAAAGCAAAATCTATTCACCTTGTCTAAACCTCCAAAGTCATAATTTACCGAACTTCTTTCATGTTTTTCTTTTTCCTTCTCTGTCCAGTGTCTCCTTTCCCCCAATCCTTCCTCCTATATTTCTACCTCTTTGTCTCTATCCATTCTCATTTTCAGAACACTCCTTTTCATACCTCTCATTTTTACCCCTACAACCTTTCTCCTTCTGATTTCCGAGACATGCAGGGTACTACTATAGGAATATAGATTCCTAGTGATTTTAACGGGTAAAAAATAAAATATGCTAGAAGCAAAAATTCACATTTGCATTCTTGTGTTAGAAGCAAAGCTATTAAAATGCAAAAAATAGGAGTTTAAAATGTATTTTAAATAGTACCTATTGAAATGCCTGTGGTGAAAGTCAAGACAAAAATCACTAATATAGCTGTGCCCTTGAAATTGAGCGGGACCCTGTGTCTTGCTGGCGACAAATCATTGAGTTGCTCTGCAGAAAGCAAGCCCCTCACCCAAGTGGAGAATGGTGATTACACACTGACCACAAGCACGTAGACCCCAGACTGGTTGAAACCAGAAGGCTGATGCTTAAGTTTCCGGAAACATCACCCTATTGCCTCACCACCAACCAACAATCTTACGGTTGCAAAAGGGGATAGCAGCGGAGTCGGGGGGGGGGGGATAAATTAGGAATGTGGGATTAACAGATATAAACCACTATATATAAAATAGGTAAACAACAAGGACCTACTGTATAGCACAGGGAGTCATACTCAATATCTTGTCATAACCTATAATGAAAAAGAATCTGGAAAAGCATAGTTTTTATATATTATTATATAAATATGTAATATTATATATATATTATATATTATTATATAATAATATAAAAAGTATAAATATATTATATACGTAGTATATATATATATATGTATAACTGAATCAGTCTGCTGTACACTTAAAAGTAACACAGCATTGTAAATTATACTTTAACTGAAAAAAAAATTGTTTTTAAAAGAAAGTCCAGGAGCTGCAATCCTCATCCCAAATCCTGCCTTTAAAAAACCCTTCCCTGAACGCCATTAGGGAGTTCAGATCTTCTGAGCATGGGCTGTCCCTTCTCCTTGCATCGTGCCTGCAATAAACACTGTACTTTCCTTCACCACAACACAGTGTCAGTAGATGGGCTTTTAATAAGTGGTGGGTGAGCAGACCCAGCTTCAGTTCAGTAACATCCTTTGCATTCTCAGTCACAGTCACCAGAAATTGCTGCCTCTTTATTTATATAAGTGCTTTTATCTCTGCTGAATGCAGACAAGTTGCAGAATACTGATGCTCCACACAGAATTTAAGCCTCTGCTCAACTTCCATTTCATAAAATATTTTCATGCACTTTGAAAGTCAGTAAACGTATTAATAATATGTTGGCCTCAGTCATTATTTTTGGAACTTTAATTCATACTTTTTAAGGACATTTACCCCAGAGTTATCCATAGTATAATATTTCAAGTCAAGAACAGACAGAATTTTTAAGATATACTCACATTAAAACTATGTCTTTCCAAACTAATATAACATTGTAAGTCAACTGTACTTCCATAAAAAAATAAAAATTAACAAAACCGAAAACAAACCAAAAACATGTCTTCCCAACAAATCATGTTCCCTTAAGAGCCACTCCTTCCAACTCTATCTCATTAAGTAAGGTATTTTCACAGTGTTTAGTTCATAAAAATTTTTTCATCCTAATTAGGTTTAATGTACTAAGGGGCAAGAACCATGTTTCTCTCGGTGATGTGATGAGTCACTGTGCAGATATAAGGTGGGTGGTGGTCAAAGCCAAGGGTGTGAATTAATCAGAGTGGCTGCAGAGAATGAAAGCAGCAGTGGGCCAGTGAGCACTCTGGACAGGATGGGCTAACAGCTGACCCAGCAGCCACGTCAGCTTCATGCTCTTGGAGCCAAAATCTCATTGGCTTTGCTGGGCTGGCTGAGCCCCAGATGAAAAACAGAGGCTGGCAGGGAGACACCTGTGCAGAAGGTCAAAGGGCAGTTGTGGGGAATATTAGAAAGCACACTTAGTGCCTGTTTCAATTTGAATTAAGCCTTCAGAGGTTTGTATTTCCATAATTCTCATTATTTGCTAATTCTGTAAACACTGTTTGCTTTTCTATGAACTAACCACAAAAACTCATACAAAACAGAAATCATTTTATGTGTTATTTATAAAAACTGTATTGTGAAAGAGGGATTAGAAATTACAAACAATGTACCAGTCTTCTGGAGGGGAAAGGAGTCCAACACAAAGAAAATATTAGAATAGGTAAGAGAGAAAGAGAGAGAGAGTGGGAGAGAAATGCAAGCAGTTCAAAGCCTTGGCAGGAGGAAAGAAATAAGGTCTTGAGCTGTGGATCTGTGATCTAGGAAGACAAAGATAGCATCTATTGCCCTCATTTCATAAGGACGGAGACACCTGGCCTGGGTGGAAAACAAAAGATGTACAGACACAGATGGAAACTCACTGGAGTTAAAATCACAGCAGTTTGAGGAGTGAGAAGGGAGAGGGAATTAGAATAGTTAACTTATCCACCAAAGTCTTTCATTTATTTCAAGAAATGGAAGGGAAGGAGAAAACACAAGGGGGGTCCCAGAAAGAAAACTACTGCGGGGTCGGGGGCAGGGTGGGGGTTGAGCCCTCAGGGAGATTTAAAACTATCAATGCACATGACTGGGAGTTCAGTGTCTACGAAGACCAGCCAGCTGAACCTACAGTAAGGGAATGATGAGAACCCCGGGTGCAGAGCCATCTCCTAGTCTAAGGCTCTGAAACTAGGATAGAAGCCTTAGGCTGCCCTCTGATGATCAATGGCTTCTGCAAAGGAATGGCCCACAAGAAGCTCAGTAGAGATGCACCCTCAGGGGCCGGGGTGGTGCACCAGCAGTTCCCCGACCATTCCCTCAAGTTCCTGGTGGCAGAAAGAGAGAAGGTTCTGCCTCAAACTAGAAATATCATAGCAATGGTGTACATGTAGGAAACGGAAGCTAGTTCTTTAAACAAAAGCAAAAGCACATCCACCATCAGGAGAGGAACCAGATAAATCCAAATAACAGGTGGCACTAATAGTTAGAAATGCCACACTCAGTACAAAGGTTAGCAATGTGAGTAGGAGCAGAAGACTGAGGACCACCCAGAATAAAAGTTGATGCAGCAGCACTAGCTCTGGAGTGGATTTAATAACATACAAAGAGAATCAGGGGAAGAAAGGGGCTTGCAGGGAATGAGGTTTCACTGATTCTTCTGATAAACATGTAGGTTAAAGGTTATATTCAAAACACTTTTGAAAAAAACACAACCTACATCTTTGATTTTACTCTCCTCCCAGCACCCACCTGTCGGCCCCTGGAACCTCAGGTTGATGGAGAAATTGACAGCATGAACCCTGGAGCCAGACCACCTATGGTTACATTTCCTGCAGGACATCAGGTAAGTTAACTCCACCACTAGTGGAGGTTTTGCTTATAAAATATAGATAATAAGAATATCCATTTTATATGTTTATTGTGAGGATTAAGGCTTGTAATCTTTCAAAGCAATAAGCAGAGTCCATCACTTAGTAAGTGTACAATAAGTGTTAATATGTGTCAGTTATCACTATTATTTTCCATTATTATTTTTATTATTAAGGTAAGACTGAAAATAAAAGGAAGAAAAAAGCAGTAAGATTTAAGATAAAAGGAAGAAATCAGCAAGCATTAAAATGAGGAGTAGAAAAAACATAGTGCTTTTCAGCTTCTTTGGAACCAAAGAGCATAATAATCTTCACCAAAAGAAAAACCCATCTACCTGAAGTAATTCTTCAAGACAAATTGTGTATTTAGGTCAATTCTATAAACAGAAACTTCCTTTTGCCTAGGTAGTTTGACACAAATAATGTATCCCAGTTTAATATTTTAACATAGGATCTGTGTCCTTGATGAAAACGATATCCCCCCCCCAAAAAAAAATTACACTATTTGGAGAAAATAGATGCTTTCTCCTCTTGGCATAGCCAACCACACACCCTCCAAGTCCACAGGCTCTGCACCCCCAGCTGAAATGCTGAGGCACACGTTAAACACTGCAAGTTCCTGAAGCTTGAGACAGCTAACGAAAAGCCCCCTGATTCTACCAACAGATTCATTAGTGGGAAAGTATGCACTTAGTATTCAAGTAATCTTATTATGTAAAATTATTTTCTTAAATCTATTGCATTATTTTCATGGTATGAAAGCAACATGTCACAGAATTATTATAATTTTTCCAAAGTTAGATTAATTTAAAATAGTGTGATAGAGCTTAATACACATTTGCCTCTTGTAAAAGGAATTAGAATACGATTAGTATGCAGTACTTCACCTCTACCGGAAAAGAAAGAAATCAGTGTGACCAATGGGAACGTGAGTGGCCATTAACAGGCGGACACAGCAGTGGGGCTAATGTATCTGCATCTCATTTTGGATTTAATTATTGCAATAACATCTCATTTGCTTCAAGGTATTACAATTATCTCCTGTTTTAAATTGAGAGGTATTTTAGAATGAATGCAGTTAATGAAGCAAGAGGTTCACAATGTCCAGAGCATTGAGCTTTAAAGCAGAACCACTACATTTTAAAGGAATCCTCACTCAAGGAGAGCCTGGGAAACACATTTCCTTTCACCCTAGCCCCAGCGTTAAGTGCTCCTGAGTGAAGCAGAACCGTTTTTTGTTTTTTGGGTTTTTTGTTTTTTGTTTTTTTCCGGATTTCAATGCTATTAAGTAAGAAAATGACATTAGGTACAGACTGATAATCAAGCTCTTTAAAAAGAAGCTCACTTTCAGAAGTTCATAAGACACCATTTGCAAGTATGAAACATTTGCTTAATTTTTTTCGTAAGATAAAACTATTCTAAAAATGAAATCAAGTGAAGCTTCAAATCTGATATATATCAAGAATCAGCCATTCCCTAGTTCTTAATTAGCTATTCTTGAAATAATTCAAAATATTTTTTTAAATATTCAGCACAGATGTCAGTGGTTAAGATCTTTTTAAAGGCAGACCTCTTTCACAAGAAGTATCTTTAGTTTTTGTGTCTTAAAAATCTAACAATGTGGGATGATCCAAACTTCTGCTAATTTTACAGATTGTATGTGTCCATGAACTGAGCCCTCTAGAAATCTCGGTGGAGAAATGCCCTTTTCTTAGGGCGGCAAGTCAGTGCTCTTGAGACAGGCTGGGACCTGGGACCCTCTGCTGCAGTGCTTGCACCTGGACAAACCTCTCCTCCAGCAAGAGAATACAAAGAAAGAATAAGGGACTAAAAATAACTGTGTGCATGCAGCAGCTGGGGCAAATTATGTACAAGATAAAAAAAAAGGCCAAAAAACCCCCGCTGTCACTTCTGAAGAGCAGCGACAAAAACTGGGTGTTGGGAGCAAAACCATGGTCCTACACATGCCCCTTGCACTCAACACCACCAAAGGGGTGGGAAGACTACCTAAGTCACCCCTCCAGCCCCACCGCTGGACCCACCCCTACCCTCTCCCTATGTAAGGAAACAGCTTGTCCCTCCCTCCGCCTCAGGGAGCCAGCAAGGGTACCTGTTACTTGTTCTTACTCGCCCCGCCTCGCTAAAGCAGGGGCCCCACTATAGTCTTGTCTGAATTTCTTGTCTGGCCTCTAGTCAATTTCTATTGATTGGGGAAAGCCAAGAACCCTGGTCACTATCACTCTGACCAGGGTGGAGGTGGGGGTGGGGGGTGCAGGTCAGAATAATTAGTCTCCTACAGCCCCTACACTGCTGGAGTTCCTCCTGAAGATAACTCTCCCAACTTTATTCTTCCATTTGCTATTTCATGAGATAAAAAAAAATGACTTGATGATTTATTTTTGAATAAGAACAAAGATTATTTCTCAATAATTTTAAGTGTAATTACTTCACCTCATACTTACATGAAATTATATTTTAATCTTTAGCCCATTTGACTGGATTATAGTAACTGAACATGTAAACATAAACTAGAAACAACTGACACATGGGTAAAAATAAATCCTTTTTTTCAGAGTGAGTTTTTATAATAATAAATCATATATACTTGAAAATTATCTCTTCTAAACACACAAACACACACACACGTGTAAATACACAAATGATTTTACGTCACTTTAACAGAAAATATTTAACCAAAGGAGTTTCTTAAGGTATTTGGATGTACAGCACAGATGTGGTGTTAGGAAGGAACATATCTACAGAGCACAATTAATCCAAGAAGATGTGATTTAAACTCTATTTCAGCTTTGTTTCAAGGCCATTGTCAATATAATACAACAGATGATCAGTTCAAATAGGCTCTACAAAACAAAATGACCTTTTTGTCACTGATATAGTCATTCTCAGCAAATCCTTTAGTCAAACAAGCTTAATTAAGGCTTCCCTCGTGGTGCAGTGGTTAAGAATCCGCCTGCCAATGCAGGGGACACGGGTTCGAGCCCTGGTCTGGGAGGATTCCACTTGCTGTGGAGCAACTAAGCCTATGTGCCACAACTATTGAGCCCACAAGTCACAACCGTTGAGCCCACGTGCCACAACTACTGAAGCCTGTGCGTCTAGAGCCCGTGCTCTGCAATAAGAGGAGCCACCACAATAAGCCCATTCACTGCAACGAAGAGTAGCCCCCGCTCTCTGCAACTAGAGAAAGCCCAAGTGCAGCAATGAAGACCCAACACAGCCAATATATAAATAAATTTTAAAAAACAAACAAAAAGTACCCCCAAAACCCCAAGCTTAATTATAATTGAATAACTATGGGGATATATAACAATGTATGCATTAAAAATGCTTACCTATCCATGGAATAATACTAACATCAAATAAATGTTTATTATGCCCCAGGACTTGTTCTCAGAACCTGTATATCTCATCTTATTCCACAACAAACAATATTGTTATCCCCGTTTACACAGATGCGGAAATGAACACACAGAGATGTTGAGTAACTTGCGGAAGGTCACAGAGGTAGTAAGTGGCAGAGCAAGGCTATGAACACGGCCAGCCTGGCTCAGAGCACATGCTCAAACACGTGGCCACACAAACACATAGATGTCCATCCGTGCTGTACACGCACAGTCCCCGCCTTATTCACGACCAGCTTCTCTTTCTCACGGGCTAGGTAAAGCAAAAGTTCACATTCACCAAATTAAATTTTCTGCTTTAATTACATTGCCATATTTTTAACTTCTTCGTCCTTTTCTTGATATATTTGACTTACAGGGTAACACTCAAATCAGAAGAAATTTCAAAATTTAGGAACCTGAGAGATTTAAATTATGTCTATGCTCAGAACACCAAAGGAACAAAGAAATTATAGCGACTGATGTATGCTAAGTGACTTACATGTTTTTCTTGCTTTCAATCTTGTAATTACAAACTAGGTTTTACTGTTCACATTTTATTGATAAGAAAATAGCTTTCAAGGGAATGAACAATTTGTCTAAAGGCACCAGCCAGTGAGAGTATGCGTGATTAGTCTCCACTGACCCCTCCTGTCTCCTGTGTCCTCCCCTGCCTGGCTCTTTGCTCAGGAGGATGACCTCTATACATGGGCTCCCTTGCTGCCTGGTCTCCTGTTGGGTTGGACTATTGGGTATCTATTCTTTACTCCCCAATCATCCCCGCACCCAGCTCCCTTCTTACTGGGTCAGAATTTTAGCAGTGGCTGCCTCCTGCAAGCCCCAGCTCCTGCAGCGTCCTTCCCTCTGCCCCTCAGGGCTACAGGTGGTAATAGCTTCCCTCTAGCAGGCTCCTCCAAACCCTCTTCTCAACCAAGCCTCGACTTTTGAACTTCTGTGTCCATAATTGCATTGCCCAATTCTAGTAAAAATTCTGCCAAGTCAGTTTATAGAGAATCCCCCACCCTCAGTATCTGATCACCCTGATATCTGACCGAATGCCTCATCTCCTAAATCCCCCAGGTGATACCTGATCACCCTAGCCCACCTGATCACCCTAGCCCACCTTCTTAAGAATCTTGTTGGGTCAGTTTAGCCAAGCACCTCCCTTCCCCCAGTTAGTAATTTTCCATCCATTGGCCCCACCCTGCGCCTGGGCTATAAATCCCCACCCTCCATGTTGTATTCAGAATCGAGTCCAGTTTTGTACTAGACTCTCTTCCTCTATTTCAACAGTTCCTGAATAAAATCTGGTTTTGCTGCTTTAACTACTGTCCAGTTTTTTTTCTTTTCTTTAATACGAGTCCCTGAGTGCTTCCTATGTCAGGATGGTCAACTTCAGCCTGCCCACACCTCTACACCTCTAAGTGGCCCTTCATTAAACTTTCTTCAAGGAAACCATCATGTGTGCATCTGCTTCCTGGAGGCCACTGACTGACCCAGAGAGATCTAGAATCTTAAACCTAGACTGTCTTCACAATGACTCTTCAAACAAGCACAAATACTATGGGAAAAGAAAGGGGAGGACCCTGAAATTAGTTTACTGTCTTTCAAGACCACTGAAATGCTGATTGCCATTAGAATGACCCTGAGAGGAGAGAGGCTTCACAGGATAAGTTGACTCTTCCAGTTCACGGAGCCCTTTCTTTGTTCTGGAGGGGCTACAAACAGCAACAAATGAGCACTGGATAAAACAATCCCTGCCCAATTTGGGCTTAGATTCTAGTGGAGGAAATATACAAGTCAACATGATAGTAAGCACTACAGGGTACTATATTTGGGAGAAAAAATAACATAGATGAGCCAGTCTTCAGATACTGGGAAATAGACCAAGAGAAAGTGACTCTAGGCTGGTACCAAAGAGCAAACAGTAGCTGAACAAGTGAAAGAGAAGAATGCACATTCCAGATAAAGGGAACCATAGCCAGGAGATCAGTGATCTGTCCAGGTATGATATTTCGAAAATATAACATTCCTTTGTCCAGTGACTACTCTTAAATGCATTTGTGATCTCAAAAGTATGTTTCTACTATTTCTTTAAATAAATCTATACTAACATAATATACTTGTATGTACATTTAAAGTATATTATCTGTGTTATAGCTAAATTACTAAGAAGATGTCATTATAGCTTTCAAGGATTGGTTTTTATTTTTTTCATTTAAATCCAAGACAAAAGTATAACTCATGTTATAGGATTTTACTTTTAATAGAATTATAAACTTTCACTTTTAAAAGGAGCCCTTTGCCATAAAATGAGGGTTCCATATGGCAAAATATTTTGCAGTCATTTATCAAATCAAAGCATAAGTGTATATATTTGAGGACTCCCAGTTAAACTGAACTTTTTTTTTTATTTATTATTTTTGGGGGTACACCAAGTTCAATCATCTGTTTTTATACACATATCCCCATATTCCCTCCCTTCCTTGACTCCCCACCCCTCCAGTCCCCCCCACCCTCCCTGCCCCAGTCCTCTAAGGCATCTTCCATCCTTGAGTTGGACTCCCTTTGTTATACAACAACTTCCCACTGACTATCTATTTTACAGTTGGTAGTATATATATGTCTGTGCTACTCTCTCGCTTTGTCTCAGTTTCCCCTTCACCCCCCGCCCCCTCCCATACCTCGAGTTCTCCAGTCCATTCTCTGTATCTGCGTCCTTGGTCTTGTCACTGAGTTCATCAGTACCATTTTTAGATTCCGTATATGTGAGTTAGCATACAATATTTGTCCTCTTTCTGACTTACTTCACTCTGTATGACAGATTGTAGTTCTATCCACCTCATTACATATAGCTCCATCTCATCCCTTTTTATAGCTGAGTAATATTCCATTGTATATATATGCCACATCTTCTGTATCCATTCATTTGTTGATGGGCATTTCGGTTGCTTCCATGTCCTGGCTATTGTAAAGAGTGCTGCAATCAACATTATGGTACAAGTTTCTTTTGGGATTATGGTTTTCTTTGGGTATATGCCCAGGAGTGGGATGACTGGATCATATGGTAGTTCTATTTGTAGTTTTTGAAGGAACCTCCAAATTGTTTTCCATAGTGGCTGTACCAACTTACAGTCCCAACAACAGTGCAGGAGAGTTCCCTTTTCTCCACACCCTCTCCAACATTTGTTGTTTCTAGATTTTGTGATGATAGCCATTCTGATGGGTGTGAGGTGATACCTCATTGTGGCTTTGACTTGCATTTCTCTGATGATTAGTGATGTTGAGCATCTTTTCATGTGTTTGTTGGCCATCTGTATGTCTTCTTTGGAGAAATGTCTATTTAGGTCTTCTGCCCATTTGTGGATTGGGTTATTTGCTTTTTTGGTATTAAGATGCATGAGCTGCTTGTATATTTTGGAGGTTAATCCTTTGTCCATTGTTTCATAGGCAACTATTTTTTCCCATTCTGAGGGTTGCCTTTTAGTCTTGTTTATGGTTTCTTTCTCTGTGCAAAAGCTTTTAAGTTTCATGAGGTCCCATTTGCTTATTCTTGATTTGATTTCCATGATTGTAGGAGGTGGGTCAAAAAGGATCTTGCTTTGATGGATGTCATAGAGTGTTCTGCCTATGTTTTGCTCTAGGAGTTTTATAGTGTCTGGCCTTACATGTAGGCCTTTAATCCATTTGGAGTTTATTTTTGTGTATGGTGTTAGGAAGTGTTCTAATTTCATTCTTTTACATGTTGCTGTCTAAATTTCCCAGCACCACTTACTGAAGAGGCTGTCTTTTTTCCATTGTATACTCGTGCCTCCTTTGTCAAAGATAAGGTGCCCATATGTGTTTGGGCTTACTTCTGAGGTCTCTATTCTATTCCATTGATCTTCCTTTCTATTTTTGTGCCAGTACCATACTGTCTTGATCACTATGGGCTTGTAGTATAGTTTGAAGTCAGGAAGGCTGATTCCACCAACTCCATTTTTCCTTCTCAAGATTGCTTTGGCTATTCGGGGTCTTTTGCGTTTCCATACAAATCCTAAGATTTCTTGCTCTAGTTCTGTGAAAAATGCCATTGGTAATTTGATCGGGATTGCATTGAATCTATAAATTGCTTTGGGTAATACAGTCATTTTCATGATGTTGATTCTTCCAATCCAGGAACATGGTATGTCCCTCCATCTGTTTGTGTCGTCTTTGATTTCTTTCATCAATGTCTTAAAGTTTTCTGCATACAGATCTTTTGCCTCCTTAGGCAGGTTTATTCCTAGGTATTTTATTCTTTTTGTTGCAATGGTGAATGGGAGACTTTCCTTAATTTCTCTTTCTGCTCTTCCGTTGTTAGTGTATAGGAATGCAAGAGATTTCTGTGCATTAATTTTTAAACTGAACATTTTGAGACTTTGGTTGTTTGCTTCTTTGTTTTTTAAAGCAAACCTGTATACTCTGCTTCTCTATTTGGACTTCTCTTGAAGTGAAAGAACTTGGTTCTCACGAAATTAGTCAAGAGGCAAAAATGTCAGATCATTGCAGGAGGGTCTATAAACTGTGACCCTCAATAGACTTATAATCTAAAAATTATTGATGGAAATATTTTCTAAAAGGAGTGAAAAGCTTTAAAGTAGGTGAATTCAAATTTGGTTCTGTTAAAAATAGCTGCTTCTTAGAGCATGCTGTTCTCTTCTTAACTTTTAATGAACTCTTGAAAGCTCACTTGAGAATGATAATCAGGTTGGCATAATTCTTTAAATGTCCCAAATCTAAAAACAGAGCAAAACTTTTACAACAACAAAGTATTATGATACGTGAGGTTAATAAGCCTTGAGGCTTCAATAATACCATGCTTACCTCAATATTCCAGGGGGTCTCTTTCTTATACTTTATTTAAAATTGGACTACCTGTAAATTAAGTGCAGACATATGGAAAACAGTATGGTGATTGCTCAAAAAATTAAAAACAGAATTACCATTTCTTCCCCCTAATTTTTAAATTGTCTCTAGGATGCGCTTATTACTTTTATTTTTACTATCTTAATTTTTTTGATTATAAAACTAATATATTATAAAAATGTATCACATGCATATTGTAAAATATTTCAAGAACTCAAGCAATTTTAAAACATTTCACATAGAAAATTGAAGACTGACTTTTTAAAATAACTTTAAAATAAAAAAATAATAATAAAACTACCATTTGATCTAGCAATCCCACTTCCAGGTATGTTCAAAGGAAATGGAAACAGGATATTGAAGAGACATCTGCACCCCCATGTTAATTACTGCATCATTCACAATAGCCAAGATATGGAAACAACCCAAGTGTCCACCAACAGATGAATGGATAAGAATATGAGGTGTGTGTATATATACATATATAAAATATAATTTTATATTATATATAATGGAATTATATATTACAATTATAGTATTATAATATATAATTATATAAAATTTATATAATACATTATATATTATATATAAAATATATTATTATATGATAATATAATTATATAATATTATAATTATAGTATTCCATTATGTATAATGCAGTACTATTCAGCCATGAGAAAAAAGGAAATCCTGCCATTTATGACAACATGGATGGACCCTGAGGGTATTATGCTAAGTGAGATAAGTCAGACAAAGACAGATTCTGTATGATATCCCATATATGTGGAATGAAAAAAAGAAACAAACACAAACTCAATAAAAACCCAGAAATTGGAGTAGTGGGCAGGGGGTAGGGGAACAGTTTAAGGGTACAAACTTGCAATCAGTAGATAAATAATTCCTGGAGATCTAATACACAATACAATGATTATAGACAATAAAACTCTATTATAAACATTATACTTGCAAGTGACAAGATCTTAAGTGTACCCATCACTAGAAGAAATGATAATTATGTTACCCAATAGAGGTGTTAACTAATGCTACAACATATCAAATCAATGTTGTACACCTTAAATTTACACGTTATATGTCAATTCTCTCAATTAAAAATTTAAATGCAGAGAGTACTTCATAATAATTTACATTTAAAATAGTAAAATGCTATTTAGTGGCAAAATATAAACAACCAAATAGGTTATCAACATGTATTAGGGACTTACATATCAACAACACTGTTCTTATAAGCTTCATACAAAGGCCTCCTTTAAATGCAATAGGGTGATTTACTAATTTCAATGAGGCTTCGTGTATTTAATATTTTAGGTATTATACAAAAATGTCAAGAAAATCCTTGAAACAGGAAAGGTCCTCAGTTATAGCCATAATTTTCCTTAGAAATTATGTGAAATGAAAAACAACGTAATGTCTTATATTTCAATTATGAATCTGGGCTTTCTGACTATATGACAATGCTCCCAAAATTCCAGTTAGTCCTTTGATGACCTACAAAATAGTGGTAGTGTATAAGAAAAGACTGTTTAAATTGTATTTAAGCATGCTTTCCTTATTAATTTTTTAGCTAATTAGAACAAAAAATATTGATTATGAACTAAATCATTGACTCTTTTTTTATTTTTAAATTAATTTTATTGTACTATAGTTGCTTTACAATGTTGTGTTAGCTTCTGCTGTACAATAAAGTGAATCAGCTATACGTTTACATATATTCCCTCTTTTTTGGATTTTCTATAAATCATTTACTCTGAATGTCACAGAAAAATTTCTTTGGAATCTACAAAATTTGATTATTTTCCAAAATTTTATTACCAACATTTTCAAGCATACATTGAATTTGAAAGATTTTTACAGTAAACAGCTGTAGACCCACTACCTTGACTACTATTACTAGTTTTATTAATATCAAGCCACTATTAATCTTTCCCAACAACCATCAAACCATATTATTTTGATGCATTTTACAATAGACAATATCAAATTATTGAACTATAAATATAATGGTTCATTACATTTAGTCAATTCTTTCTACTATTTTAAAGACCCTTTTGTTACGAAAAGGCATTTTCAATAATATTGCTAAAAGCCTAAGTTTTAAATATTTTTAAAAATCATAGATCTATCTTAAATACTCTGTGAAATAATGCTCAAAAGGGACAAAGGTGGTATGCCAGTTCTAACCACGCATAAATTTGCCCAGAAAATATGAGTAAATCCTACACATTTTATATTTCAGCCCAGTGCATCTGCCAGTTTCCAATTAGGAAAACAGAAACCACTCTGAGGGGTTCCAAAACACCAAAATACTACCATGAGAAATTTACGATACTTTTACCTTGGCTGATTATAGAGTCTCCCAGCTTCATACACATTCTTATTAAGGGGCCTGAAACATTAAAAGGCTCTAACATTGAACGCTAAAGGAGTTCACTGGTGTGCCCTTTTGGCCTCAGAGTCTTCCCTAGCCCACTCCTGCTCCACTCTGGCAGGCAGAAGCACTGACACCCCTCCCCAACAGGCTGCCTCTGGACACTGACACTCAAGTCACTAAGGAGCTGAAAAATAATTTGATGAATTACATAAATGCACTCAAAGACATATATAAAGTAAATTTTGCAGATCCTGAGACAATTTATCAATCCTTGCAAACCAGTATCAATCACCCCCAGTCTCTTCTGCTTCCCGTTTGGAAAAAAATTAACACAAACTAAAAACCTCAAGTGTTTAGGAACACCATTTCCATCTTTAAAGAGTGAGTAGGACAATGGGTGAATGTGGAAAAGGAGGATTTTCCTGGCGTCATGTGTCTGTGGCATTTGATCTGGGAAAATTCTGATTTCCTTTTTTGAGGCACAACAATAATGAACAGCCAATTTAAATGGCTTTCAAAGCACAGGAGAAAAATGAGTTTCTTGTTTTGCAAGCTGCCAATCAAGAATCCTGAACCAAGATGTGGTTAAAAAAAGAGAGAGCAAGCAAGAGAGCTCATTAAATAAAAGAAGCAAGTTTTCAAGAAGATGTTCTGTTAATTTGAGATGAAGCAGAGCTATAATTCACAACCACAAACACCTTGCAAAACAAGTTTTGACCATTGTTTTGTTGTTGTTGTTGCTTTTTGTTGGTGGTGGCGGTGGTGTTTTTGTTTTTTTGGCCACGCAGCAGAGCTCCCAGGATTTTACTTCCCTGACCAGGGATTGAACATGTGCCCCCAGCAGCGGAAGCCTGGAGTCCTAACCACTGGACTGCCAGGAAATTGTCCCTACTCTGTTCCGTGCAGTTGTCAATGCAATTTTATATCCCTTAAAAGGAGGAAGAGTTGGTTTTATTGTACATGTTGAAAGGAGGAGGTAAGAGTATTATGTATTTAATTTAATGTGGAACAAGCCATAGCCTTAATGGAGCTGTAGTCTGAGTTTGTTATATTGAACTGGCCACTGCATGTACATACAATATGTTCTTTTGGATGTAAATCTTAGAAATGCAGTATGAATGTTATCATTAATAAAAACATTAATCCCAGTCTAAAAATATATATATATAATATTCAGACTAATATGGGCAGGGTGAATAGGGTTCATCTCTTGTGCCAGTTCTGATCAACTGGCAGCGACAGCCTGGGGCCCTCTCTCCAGTGCGACTGAGGGTCCTCATTTGCACCAGGTGGGAAGGATGCCTGAGTGGTAATTGACAGCTAGTCTTGAAAAGGATGGAGGGAGCTAGCAGAGATTCATGTTTATTTGTCAACCTTGGCCCAATCATTAATTTGAAATTACTGTATGGCTGTGAAATATCCAGGTGATACAACTGATTTCTTGGTTTCAATACTGTACCCTTTTCAACTTTATAGATTTATTCAGAGGCCATTTTCTTGCTGACAAAAATAAATGACAGTTTCATAATGGCAAGTTTCATTGATTATTCAAATCACATCAGAATGCTTTCCATGCTATTTCAGTATAGCATCAAAGATACCAATTAGGATATCTTAAGGCTTTCATGTGTTCTACAGAATTCCTGGACTCAATCTAAAAAAGATATAAAGTTAAAATAAGGAAAAGACCCAAATGTCCCTTAATTCCAGGATAACAAATGGCTGATTTATCAAAGTGTTTTCTATTTGTTTTTCTTACACTCAAACTGTTTAGATTTTGGAGGATGGGGAAAAAAAAAACCCACATTAAAAAAATAAAGTAAGACTGCATATAGTTTGTATTTGTTTTAATGGCAGGAATTAGAGGAGAAAAATAATACCAGATCTCTTTTATACTCTCCTATGATTGGGAAGTACTAAATTGAATCCAACTCAACATAGATTTTCTTTTTAATCTCTTCTTATACTGAATGCAGTAAGTGAAAAAAAAAGTTTTGAAAATAAAGTAGATTTGAGGAAAAATGTGTATTATATGACTTCCAAGAGTATAACTATTTGGTGGTGTATTTATGAGATGCCTACTTGAAAATCTGCTGTGGACACAACCATTCTGAATTTGGATCTTCTTCCCTGTCTCCACGTTAAAGTCCTCACTCAGGATCAGGCATCCCCCAACCACCACTCCCTATCCCACACACCTGTATGTGCTTTTGCATTATTTGTATACATATCTGACTCTGCATTAAAGATCAGACCTTGTTCACTTACTTTTTCTTTGATGTCTTTGTCTCCTCTTGCCCCTGGTTTGTTGGTGTACACGTACCAGGAGAGACCTCACCCAGACAAGTGTTAGGTGCTGAAGACTGCTCTCTGCTGGAATCACTAACTGCGCCTGGGACTCAGGTGTCTCCTGTTTGTCCACCAGCCCTGGGATGACCACTTAGAGCTGGGCACAGGGCAGGAGGTCGCAGGAGCACATCTGGCATATGGTTCTGCTCACCTGCTCCAGATGGTATTACGCAGTCATCTTCTGCCTCTTGTTTTTTCAGGCTAGCACATGGCTCTGGCGGTTTGTATTCTCTGTGTGACTGTATCCAGGCCAGGCTGCCAGGACTGATTTAGGTCTCCAAATGAGAGACACTCACTTAAATCAAAGGAAACTACGGAATATTAAAGGAAGAGGTTGTCTGAACAGAAACAAATGTGATCAATCTAACATCACCAGTTATTGCACACAATACACTTTCAGCTTCACCTAAATTTATCCTAAAATATTAAAATGTTTAGTGGTAAAACTATGAAGCTTCATCCTTTTCTGCCAATATTCAAAATATATCACTACATCCCAAGAATATGTTTGGTTTTATACAAATATTTGAAATCTTAAACTCTGAACATTTCTAGGGACAAGTTAGTTGCATTTACTCTTTAGAATTACCTCATTTAGGTGGCTGTCTATTCTCTCAATAGCAGTAATTTACACAAATAGATATACCAGTCTAAGACTAACCTGAAGTATCTGCAAATTGTAGTGTTTATTCAAAGAATAATTTTCCCCAGCTTCTGTTAAATAGGGAAGAGCTTATGTCCATTCGTATTATGGAACTCGACTTTTCAGGATTTGTGGTTCAAAATATGTAATGTTTAAGGAAATGATTTCATCATAAATAAATCCTTCCTTTTAAAACAATATAGTTAATATTCATTTTGTTAATTAGTTTTTCTGGAGGAAAAAAACTCCAGAAAAGTTAGAGACTTCTATGTTGAAGTAAAAAGAGCACTAGACAGGCATCAGAATCACCTGGGAAGCTTTGCACAAATTATACATGTGCCCAGATCTACCTATTCTAGATTCTGACTCAACAGGTCCTGCTATTACCCTGTGCCAGGTACCTGTGCTTTTCTTGCTTTGTTTCACCTGGAAGTCACAAAGGCGGATCACATCACAATCTCCTCCACGGACCTTCCCCAAACCCACAGACTGGAATAAATACCACTGCTATTTGCCTCCCTACCACCCTCTCCAGCATATTCTATGCCGCTCGTAATAACCACATTCTCTCTATATTACCAGTTTGTGCCCCTGTGCCCATCACTAATACTCAGAAAGGTACAATGATGTCTTATGTTTATCATATGGTAAGATATTCAATGGTATCAATTGAAATAAACAGGTTGAAAAGAATGAATAAAAACAAATGATTGAAGATGATTAAACAAACAAAATACAGCGATTAGTCAACCATCTTATCTATGAATCAAAGTTTTCTATTTATTGTGGAAAATTCATTTCAATTCACTCTGGCATAATTTAAGTTCTTTACAATTTTGTCTTTCTTCATTAATATCTATTCTTTGTGTTATAATCAATCACATTCTTAAACGATTACTGTCTCATTTAAACTTTGTATAAGAGTTGCTTTTTTCTGTTTTGTTGACCTTTGCCAGTTTTGCTCACCGCCAACAAGACAAAAAGCTTTCAGTTCAAAACTGTTCTAAATTGGAAGGCAATTCAGTAAAATTAAAACATAATTAGTATTCCATTGGTTAGTTACAAACCCAACACAAATGGTAATTGTGTAATCATTATAATATTACACTATAATTTAACTATAATAGTTATATTTTGTGCTTAGTAATCTATATCCATTTATATATATATCTATGAATCTATATATCCATTTGATCCTTACAAAAACCCTAGACAGTAGGTATTATTCCAACTTTACAGATGAAGAAACTCAAGTTTATCTTACAAATAACATGCACATCATTTGAATATTAATTGGTAGAGAATTCAACCTCAAGTTCCTCTGGTTACAAATTATATGAACTTGAAAATATTCAAGAGCAAAGAACTAGTCATGTGCCTGGGAATCAGGGCAATATGGAAAATGCTGAAAGGTGTCTGTTTTACCAAATGTTAAAGACTAAATGACAGGTGGCCAGCAACTGTGTCGCCCACCAGCAGAATGAGTAACAGTGCTTGAGCAGGTTTTTTTGCACTGAACAGAAGATAAGGAAGGCAGAGGATGGTGGAATCCTCACCTTCTAAACAGTGATCACCATTATTCTGAAACAAATAGCTAGGTCATTCCACTAGGATGACTGAAATTATTAATAAAATAATCAGTATCACCTATTAGAATGGCCAAAATCCAAAACACTGACAGCACCAAATGCTCGTGAGGATGTAAAGCAACAGGAACTCTCATTTATTACTGGTGGGAATGCAAAATGGTACCGACACTGGGGAAGACAGTTTGGCAGTTTCTTGCAAGACTAAATATACTCTTACCATATTATCAATCATGCTCCTTGGTACTTACTCAAAGGAGCTGAAAACTTATGTCCACACAAAAATCTGCACGTAGCAAAGGCTACATACTGTATAATTCCAACTATATGACATTCTGGAAAAGGAAAATCTATGGAGACAGTAAAAAAATCAGCAATTTCCAGTGTTGGTCATGGCAGGCTTCAATAGGTAGAGCACAGGGGATTTTTAGGGCAGTAAAAATAATCTCTATGATACCACAATGATAGAAAAATGTCATTACACATTTGTCTACACCCCAAAAATGTACAATACCATGAGTGAACTGTAATATAAACTATGGACTTTGGGTGAATATGATGTGTCAAAGTAGGCTCATCAACTGTAACCAAGGTGCCCCTCTGGTGTGGGATGCTGATAAGGGGGATTATGCGTGTATTAGGGCAGTGGGGAATTAGGGCAGTTGGGGATATAGGAAATTTCCATACCTCTCTCTCAATTTTGTTATAAACCTAAAACTATTCTAAAAATAAAAGTCTTAAAAAAAAAAACCAGATGAGTCAACAACAAAGAAGGTTATTACAAGGGACTTAGCCTCCTTAAAATAAAGATAAATGAGAGAAAAAAGAATACCAGCATAGAAAAGTATTTCATGTGTTTTTATAAGAGCAAATAATGTAAATAAATAGTAGTTTACACGCTCAGAGACAAAAAGTCAGTCATTTGCCACCTGGACTAATATAAGCAAGGATAAAGATGACCAAAAGCAGACTGCATATAAAAATTTCTAACTTTAAAAATAACAGAATCCTTAGTTTCAGAGGTCCACTCTGAAACGAACCATGAAACAACTGGTTAATTAAAATGAAACAGCAATTTTACGAAATTTACTTGCGTCAACATAAACGTAAAAATGATGTCCCACCAAAAAGAAGGGTATTGATTTTTAGGCAGCAGTATCAAAGGCTGTATTCTTCTTAACATAAAATCATGGCTGAACATTCTGATCTCAGGTTTGATCCATCCCACGCTCAGTCCCTCAGAGAGTACCTTCATAGAATCCTCTACGTCACCTGAGGCCTTTTTATTATTCTCCCACTGACTGAGCTGACAGGTGATGATTCTCTAAGAATAAGAGGCACCACACTACGATGGTATCAGTTTACAGGAGAGTGAACTGTCCTTTAATTAATCCGAAGAATCTGGGGCTTTCTAGACATTCTTTAAAACAAATGCTCAAGAAAAGTTATCCACAATTTGGCTAAATCTGCTTCATGTGGATCTTCTACAACATACAATAAATAGCTAATTTTCTCCATTAAGGCACCTACACTTTATGATCTCTAAAATCATTTTATGTTCAACTCTTTGGAGCCAGATTGGAAACTGCCCCTTCATTACTTACAATCATTAGGACAAAAAGTACGTGTTTATTATGACTCAGAATTTTTCATATAATGTGAAACATTAGATTCTCATTATCTTATAAATTTAAACATGTTAAAATGAAACTTGGGAGGAGATTTGCTTTTGTCAGAACAATAAGATATCAAATTCCAGGGGTGTCTTTATCCAAACACTGTCATTAATTCAGTTGTAGTTTGTATTTTACTTTTAAATGAGGCTGTGCAAAATTTCATAATTTTCCCTTTTCAATTTTTTCTTTTTTTTAGGATATAAAAGTGACAAATGTTAATTTTCAAAAACACAGCAAAGTATAAAAAATTTAAAACCCCAAATTCATAGACTGCATTATTAATAACATTGTATATGTCTTTTGTATTTTTAACGCAGGGGGAGAAAAGGCAATATTCACTTTTAATGTCAAAAGTAGGCAGCTGATGCCACAGTGACACAATAAGTGTGAAAAGCCAGTCTTTGCCTAAAGAGAAAATGAAAAACTCTAAAATTCTAAAAGTTTCCTTTTTAAATATTAAGACTCAAGCTTGGCTAATTCAGATCATGAAAACTTATTATAAACCACGGATAACAGGATTTAAGAGAAGTTCTACCCAGGCAGGAAGAGGAAGAGAAAGCCTTCATAGGAGAAGAGGAGAGTCAGTTAAACACACTCTATAAAGTGACTACCACTTTGGCCTCAGCCAGATACAGGTAGAGGCTGAGAGAATCCACAACAGGAATTCCAGAGGAGCCGATGAAGAACCCGAGAACACCTGAGCACGTGGCTCCTTCCCCTCCACATTTAATGTCTCAAAGCCTCTGTAGGATCCACAACACTGGGAAATGATGCAGAAACTATCTGGACTCTCAGAGACCTTCATCTGTGCTGTCCTAGAGAGCCAGCAGTCTGATCCCATCAGACTAGGAGAGGTGACCCACAGCAAGAACCACCAAGGTCAGCCCAGGAGTCCTCACTGCTGAGGACGTGGACAGCCTGGGGAAGCCATGCCCAGACATCAGCCCTCTCCAGCCCCAGTCTTTAGGACACCTAAAGAGACCCAGAGAATAGCATGCAGTCCAGGTGGCCCTTTCCCATCCCCAGATCACATATCCATAGGCTTTCTTTCACATCCTGCTGCCATCTTGGAAAGTGAAGGAAATAATTCTCATGAAAGACAGAGAATTTAGTCAGAAGAATTCTTTCACCAACAGTTTAGATTTGTTCCTGTCTGCTCTCCCTCCTACTCACCTGTGCCCATTGGTGACAGAGGCGCACAAGTAGAATCTATTCAGAAAGAGGGACAAGACTTTCTTGCAGGCAATCTGAGTTGCAATGAGTAAAATTCATATTTGACATGCCATGTAGCGCCTCCCAGATGTGATTTTAGGACTGTAAGATATTTAGCAATTATAGCCATTTCCTAAAAGCCTCTTGTCTCCTCCCCTTTGTCATTTCCCCACATTCCAGCACTTACCTGTGCTACCTAACACAGTAGCCACTAGCCACATGTGGCAATTTAAATGTAAATTAATACTCAACAAAACTAAAACTTCAGTTTCTCAGCCACACTAGACACACTTCACATGTTCCCTAGCCACATGTAGCCAGTGGTTATCACACTGGACAGCTCTGAAAAAGAGTATCTCCATCATCACAAGTTTTATTGGATGGCACTGACAACAGACTCTTCCCTGCCTACTGCCTCATAACAGGAGATATAAAATAGCCCAACACAGAGAAGAAAGGAGTATACCTGATTTTATTTTCTGAAAGCTTAAACCCATAGGGATGCAGAGAGAAGTCTAAGATGTACCCACAATTTTTAGGAGAATGGGGTTTAATTTAAGGAGACTGAAGCTTTCTCTAAAGACAGAAACCTTGGTCTGGGGAGCAAGGAGACAGTGGTTAAGAAGTAGAATCCAAAGATGCAGTGGGAGTAGGCGGTTGCTGGAATTCTGAAACACACAAAGTGCGCATTTCCTTTCCCTAATGAAGCCTGGAGACAATCGAATGATTGCCAACTCTGAAAAGGGAGAGGCTGACCTGACAGGAACACAGCATGTCTCTGAGGTAACCTATAGGAAAAATAATTGAGGGCCATATGGGGTGACGGCCATCTCAGCAGACCTCTGTGTGCGTAGGCAGAGGACCTGGAAACAAGATGGATCAGCACTCCACACATCTTCCCTGCCCCCACTTCCATGACAGTATCTTGATACCAGTTACCCCAAATGTGGACAAACCTCAGGGAACTGAAGGCGAAGGGTCGGATCAGAAGTTCACTTAAATTGGGTTTCTGCCATCCTAATGGACAGTGATTCCAAATGGGTCTATATGTCCTACCACCCAAGTTGAGAACTGATATTCATATCCTTCACACTTTCTTACAAATAGAGTTCAATATGTCAATTCACCAGGCCCCTGGCATTATGCCTTGTGCAAAAAACAAAAAAAAAGATGCCTATTTTGTCAACAGTGCCAAATTCACAAATGATACTTTTGAGTGCTTTCCAAATTTGGGGGTAGATGCCATGTGTTCCTGGTGATTAATGTGCATCTAATTTGTTGATTAGTATAGAACATCCAGTCCTGCTGATATCATAAGTTTGGGATGAAAACTTATTTCAGTAATTCATAGGAATAAATATGCATGAAAATCAAAGACAAATATACATCATACAAAAAATAAAAACCCCACTAAGAGTATACAATATCATGCATTAGTTAATTTTAAGCAAATCCAAAACTGTTCCTAAGGAATCAGGGGAAAGTGATATGCTATGTTCTGGTTAACTGATTTATATTATAAAATATGGAAGATTCTAGCAATATCTTTCCAATAATTTAACATTTCTTAAACGTTGAAGACCATCTCTAAAACATTGCAATGTTCTCACAAGATTCATGACATCCTGGGTATGTTTCAATAGATGGCCGAACCCCAAGCCCGACAATTCTTTTCATTTACTCTCTTTGTTGTGCAATTCATTTTCATAAGCCTAAACCCCAGAGTTGGAATTATAGGGATATATGAGGAAAAATGTGGTCAATGAACTATATCACCCATTAAACTCACAACAGAGTGGAGATTTTTATTAAGAAAAATCTGACCTCAAGCAATTTCCCACTATTATTTCCTTCCTTAAACTCAGTTACCTTTAAAATTGAACATGCTGTCTGCAGCTTCCAAATTTCCTTAAATTGATTCCATGGAGCTAAGTAGTCATAGAAGCACCGACCAACAACTTTTTTTTTTTTCATTTTCTGGTTCTAAGTGTGTGATCCTAAGAGCCCTTTTGAAAACATTATTTCATTGCTGACATTTTAAGGAGGCAACTCTCTCTGCACGAGTAACTACCACTTTCATTTCTCTTTACAGCCCCCTTTGCTGTAGGAAAAATCATTTTCCAACATCTCAAAATAGGAGAGTCAAAAGGCAAACTTTTTAAAACAATGATATTGAGTTTCAAAATTCTATCAATTTCAAAATTCTAGTAACACACACAGCAATGAAATGTCTGATAACCTCCAACGGACAATTTTGGTCTCAAACAACCACTTCAGGATATCCCTAAGGTTTCCCTTGCTGGTTTGATTTCAGCATTAGTTAAGGACCATTGCTGGTGAATGGTCTTTTGGGTAGCTACTGTACAGGTTTAAGTAACCTCTGGTATATTTCAGGTTTTTTCTACCTAAGGTGCAGAAATGGTGTAACATAACAAATATTTCAATGTAATGCCTCACTTCTTAAAATTAGAAAGAAAAAAAAAAACAAAAACTTGGAGCTTAAGAACATAAACATCATTTGAGCAGCATGGGTTACATTTTTTCAGTATCCTAGCTTACAGTCCTGCTATTCTTTGCCTTTTTTTTTCCTCTGTAATTTTAAATGTGGAAGGAAGCAGATTTCATTGCTTTAAACACCAAATTAACTTCTTAGGGAATAATCAAAGTAGTTATTCCATATGTAAACAGCATTTTAAATGACATCAAAGTTAATGGACTCTAAAAACTGATTTCAAGAGATTTTGCATAGTTACTTCAAATGTTAGAAAATGTTTACCCTATTTTAAGTTTCTTAGGCAATGTATTTGAAATTATTTTAAGGATAAATATTAAAATCCTCCTTCTTTCATAATTATAGCGTGGTCTAAATATTGGAATTAATCCATCATAGATTTTGTATATATGAGTGTGTACATACACAGGTATATAATTGTGTACATATAGCAATTATTTTGTCAGTCCTCTATATGCTGCCGTTTGTGCATTAAGATCTAGCTTCTTTTGTTGAATTCATTAGTATGTTAGAAAAGACAGTGCATTTGTGATTTATAAGCAATCCATATATATATATATTTTAAATGGGGCTAAATTTACTTAGATATTTATAAATTGTGGTCCTTTTAATTAAGGCTTAGGATAATACTCTCAGAAATAGAAATTGGCACTTTAATAAGTGCTTACTATTATTATTTTGTTGTCAACATTAGCCCCTATTGTAGCTATCTATGTACTGAAATCTGTGATCTGAAACGTATACTTATAAATTTATTTTAGTGATGTGAAATATGAATTAAAGACAACCATATTAATATCTTTCCAATGACTGCCATCATACGTAAGATTGTTGGGAAAGAAAGTGGCAATTAAAGAATCAATGCATTACATTGATTACATTGATTGTAAATCCATTACACCTTGGTGGGAGTATATATAACACATTAAATTTAAATACATGGTCTTCAGTCTGGGGAGTCCACTAACTGAGATACTTGGTAATAAAGCAGTTTCCACCAGTGTATATAAGCTTCTGCGAGTCACAGACACATAAATTTTAAAATTTTCCCAAGAGGGAGAAAACTCAGACACTGCACATTCATCTATCAATTGACCAAATGCAATTTCCTTGTTCCAAGGCTCTGGAAAGTTCCTGCAGCTGTGCCTTAGACTCTTACTAAGTCAGCAGCTACTTTCAGAGAGAAGAGAGCAAACACGATGAGAAACCCACCCCAATGCTTACCACAATTCAGGCAGTTAATTAAGAAAAAATGCCATGCACTCTATAGAACACATTCCATTTTATTTAAGATCCATTCAAGTACTCAACTGATGCCCCTGCAACTAAAATGGGTGCATGATTACATCTAAACCTATGGGTATTTTAATCTACTTCGTCCTAAAGTCTACAGAAATAACAAATGAATTAAAATGAGTGAAAATAATTTTTGGCAAATATTTATCAAGTCCTAAAAATATGTAAAATAATGTGGCATTGTTGGATAAAGCACCTAGTTGTCTAGAAAAAAAAATTATAGTCATTTTATAAAATGATTACTGGTATTCTTTTCTAATTCTTTGAATAATTCACTCCCTTCCTTAAGAAAAGTATAACCCAGAGGCAGAGATTAAGATGGAGGAATAGAAGGACGTGGAGCTCACCTGCTCCCACAAATACATCAAAAATACATCTACACGTGGAACAATTCTCACAGCATACCCACTGAATGCTGGCAGCAGATCTCATACAACCAACGCTGCAAGAAAAATCACCACATAACCAGGTAGGATGAAAGGAAAAAGAAAGTAAAGAAAAGAGTAACCCAGAGTGGCTTCTCTATGAAATGAATAGGAAAACAGACATAAAGTAATAAAGCATGGAGAAAAGATGACAAAAGAGATCTCTTATATCTGGGGTGACGATCACACGCTAGATACCAAATAGAATTAGTTTCACCTGTGTGAATGCATTTAGTCATTACACAAGGTAGCTGTTATCCAAACTCATATTATGAAAGTTAGGCTTGGTGGTCAAGCTCAATCTCATAAAACTCGTAAAGTGAATCAAACTGAAGCTTTTCTAAATCAAAAATCTATGTTCATCTATTACCCCAGGAGAAATGATGATTTAACATTACTCAGGGGTTAGAAATGCAAACTTTTCTTCTTAGTTTTTCTATATATTTAAAATCTAAAGGAATCTGATCCTGTTTATTGGAGAACATACCAGTGGGCAGAAACATTCCTTCTGATGGCAGCAAACCTATTATTATGTCACCCTAAGAAGAGTTATTCCTTTCAAGATTTAAATTTTGAGAGGAGGAAATTTGCAGCCCCCTAGCTATATGTTAAGCTGTGTTTCCATGCCTCAAAATGCACAAACTAACAAAGGGGCATTATAATATTTCCAAATCTTTGGGGGACAAACCTCCCACACACACACCAGAGTTGCAGTTAGCTCACACGTTGTTCCCGGCAGCTCAGTAGCACATAAAGGCTAAGATTTGCACCCACATTAATCACTCACTTCTTGGATTGCAGGATCCAGGAACTCAGACAAGGCTGCCTCTCTCTGGCCAAGAAAGGCTTTACTGTCACACCCCCGTAAGCCTGCCACCACCAACACACTGGACAAGGACTGTGCCCAGAAGGCTAAGGGACAGACTGATTTCTAGGAAGTCACTGGTGCAGGAGTTGTAAGGATCAGGAGCAACAAAGGACATGAGAAGAGGGGGGTCAACATGCTGTCAGCATGCTCGTGGATTTCGGGGGCCAGGAAACTGTTCTGTGTTTGCAGAAAAATGTACTTTGTGCTTAAACTACAATTCGCCCTCCTTTGATCACGTGTATTGTTGACAAACGTGTTCAGCAATAAATCCCTCAGTATTCCATAATTTTACCATTTCACACTGTAACCAAGGAGGACCCTATGGAGCCTTCCCAGGACAGACCCTTCGCCCCACGTTTTCTGCCTGCCTCTTGTTTGTGGAAAAGCTGAAGTCTCCCTGGCCTCGGCTGAGTCATAAAGCCCTGACTCAAGAATTAATGATTGAAAGGATATGAACACAGAGTGACAAAATTAGCAGCTGGGCCAGGAGAACTGGTAACAATTTAAACAGGAAATCACCCACATGGCAGTCACAGAATCTTTAGTTCCTCCCTGAAGTACCTAGATAACAGTGTGTGATGCACATTTCCTGAGTTGTTTCACAGATGCTAAGACTCCCCACCCAATGGACGAAGTTAACTACTTGATGACCTACGGGGGCCTGAAGACTGACAACGTTAACCCCTGTGACACCACCCTGTTACCTCACCATCAACCAATCAGAGAAGTGGATGAACTGATCACATACCTGCAACCACCCTCCCTGACCTGACCTGTAAAAATGCTTCCCTGAAACCCATCGGAGAGTTTGGATTTTCTGAGCATTAGCTGCCCCAGTCTCCTTGTCTGGCACCTTTACAATAAACACTGCACTTTCCTTTACCACAACCTGGTGTCAGTAGATTGGCTTTACTGTGCACATGGGCAAGTGGACCCAATTTTGGTTGGGTAACAATGGGTGCCTTATGGACTTTTTGGAATTGTCTTGTTTCTTTTAGCCCCCATCATCAAAAAACAGACCAGGTAACAAAAGAAACCAAACAAAAACTACAGCAGTGTTGCTATCTTTTTCATGGAGTTTCAATTAGTGGTAAAGGAGTTTTATTAGTGGTAATGTTAGAAATTCACATAGACAGGTAGCCAGGTAATCAAATAGCAATCTGCATTATTCAAGACTTTATTTTAAGGATATTCGGGTTTGTACCCCCACCATATTCATCATCAGCCCTTCCCTGCTCTACTTTGTACCCTATGAACCGCACGCAGCACCAGGGTCCCTGAGCCTTGGGCTGACCACTGCTAGCAGCCCGTTGGGAGGCACCAGCAGGAGACCTGAGGAGGTGGCGCTGGGGGCGCTGCTGAGTGCTCTGCCCAAAGCCCAGGTTCTAATTCCAGCTGAGTCCAACATCCCCCGTTAGGGGCCTCAGCCTTCCCAGGCTCCAGTGCTAGGACTTCCGCCATTGGCCCTGCCAGGCCTGGGGTAGTTTTTGACAACTTCCCACTGAGCTAGTCTCTGGGCACATCACCTGAACCCTGACCACACCTCTGTAAACAAGACTTCCTTAAACTGCATCAGGGAAAAAACTCTGAGGGTGCCTTTTGTGTATGTACACAATGTGACAATAAAATACACAACAATTAAGACAATGGGAAATTATCCACGGAAGGATTAAAGAATCCCAGAGAAAAGCTTAGACTTCAGAAGTATATTCCGATCCGGTTCTATAGTCCATTGATAAAGGTAGCTTGCAGATCTGATTCCAAGCTTTCATGTCCTGTGAACTCAGTGCAGCTTCAGCTTCAGGGGCCCTTGCTTGCAGGGATCTTTTATTTTTTAATTGAAGTATATTTAATTTACAATGCTGTGTTAGTTTCAAGTGTAAGCAAGGTGATTTTTTCTTTCTTTCTCTTTTTCAGATTCTTTTCCATTATAGGTTATTATAAGATACTGAGTATAGTTCCCTGTGCTATATAATAGGCCCCCATTTTAAATTAGGAGTTTGGAATTAACATATACACACTAATACATACAGAATGAGTAAACAACATGGACCTGCAGGGATCTTCTTAAGACTATGGGAGGGGGGCTTCCCTAGTGGCGCAGTGGCTAAGAATCCACCTGCCAATGCAGGGGACACAGGGTTCCACCCCTGGGCTGGGAAGATCCCACATGCCATGGAGCAACTAAGCCCATGTGCCACAACTACTAAGCCTGCGTTCTAGAGCCCACTAGCCACAACTACTGAGCTCCTGTGCCACCACTACTGAAGTCCGGGCACCTAGAGCCCATGTTCCCCAACAAGAAAAGTCACTACAATGAAAAGCCCTGCGCACCGCAACAAAGAGTGGCCCCCACTCACCACAACTAGAGATAGCCCGTGCGCAGCAACAAAGATGAAATGCAGCCAAAAAATAAATACATAAATAATTTAAAAATAAATCTTAAAAAAAAAAAAAGACCGTGGGAGGGACCCTAGCAATATGCTTACAAGGTAATTTATTTTGTCGAATTTGCACAAATAAGATATTTCTGTTGCAATCAGTGAAGACCACTATCTCTTTCTTAGTTTTGCCTCTATCACATGGGGTGACCATACAATGGCCACAGGCAATCAGAAATCCAGCTACCGTGAAGGTAACTAAAGGATCTGTTTAGTCTGGGTCTCGTAGGATCTATGTATGTAGTCAGAGTAATGAATGTATCATTGCCGTTCTTCCCAAGGTAGGAAAAGATTCCTGGAATCCTGCTGGTTACTTTCCAGGCACATGAAGGTTTGATCACAATAAATGCATCTCCTACTGTGCCCAGCAGTGGAAGTGTGTGGGTAGTGGAGGAAAAAAAAGATTAGGAAACATACAGAGCATGATGTGAGTTCTATGGAAAATTATTCCAATCATCAGGCCTATGAAACTCTAAGTGGAGAATTTGATTCTCATCGATACCTAGTCAAAACAGAAGTTCTCTGCTCTCAGCAACACACTTGATAAACAACCATACCTTCTCTCTTATGGATGGGAATTGCATGAAATAGAATTTATCATAACCCTTCTCAGAACACAAATCTAGAGCAGTACTACAAACAGCATGTCTGCCATTGTGCAAAGTTGCATGTTTTATTCATTTCAGCTATCAATAATAAAATACATGCTGGGGGAAGATTGAATTAACTTCCTATTTCTCTCAGGGGGGAAAATATAAAATCGACATTTTATGAAGAGGAGACTCAAAAGTATGCAGTCATAATTTTTGGAAAAATGTTTTAAAAAGCTATCTCAGTCACTTAACTACTGAAATTATTAAAGTATTGTTCTGGATTTCATGACATTTCTGCTATTCATCAGTTTTTTTTAATTTGCATTTTCTTATGAATTTGTTTCCCTGCCTTATACCTATAGTTTTGTACTCTTTCTTTAAAGAGACTTAAAATTAAGGATGCAGATACCACAAAACTTGCTTTGTTTTGTTTCTTGTTTTTCCTGCTATGGTCAAGCAAAGATCACCAAGTAGATAAACACTATCCCTAATATTAAAACCTACATGTATTTTCGTTAAGAGGAAGTATATATTTCCTTGAACTAGTGTCTAACCCACAATGGTACATTCATAAAGGAATGCAGAATAGAGATCAGTAATAATAATTATGTTTAAAAACATTTTAAGAATGAATATATAAGACCCAGGAGAGAAAAATGAAATTAAAAAATTCCACGAAATTAAACATGGATTGCATATTTGGTGCACTGCTTCTATTTAACACTCACGGTATCATTTATGCTTATTAGGAGTTATTAGGGACATAAATTTAGGACAGGCTCTCACAAAAAACCAAGACAGAAACAGAAGACGTATTCCTATAATCTTACAGTGAAGCCTGCGATTGCACAAAGATCAGTGGAAAGGACAATATAAGCTATAAACCTAAGTGAGTATGAAATAGCTTTGGATTTGGGAAAGAACATACCAGAGTAGGTGAGGTGGGTGCCCTCCTCCTAACAGAAATTACAGCAGGAGAAAAAAAAATAAAATCATGACTCAGATTAAGTATCTCAGGGACTGTACCTTTATTGAATCTTATAGGCTTCCGTGAATACCAAGTATTACAACCAATTAAGTATAGATAGGTGAAGAGAAAATTATAATCTCTTACAGAATGGAATGTGTAAATTTAAAGAAAAAGTAGAATCTTTAAAAGTTAGACAGATTCTAAAATTAACCTCATTGATCATGGCATAAGGTCAGGCAGGAAAGAGAACAGAAATCTTAAGATCGAATCACCTGCAATCCTATTCAGCTCCCGCAGTCTTCTGAGAGTGGGCAAGCTTCTTGACCTAAATTTTATCATCTGCAAAATAATGGGGCTGCAGTTGAATTTCTTAAGTCCTTTCTCTGTCTCCAAGCCAAGCCTGACAACTTGGTCCTATGACTGGTGCCTGGATCTAAAGAGCTCCAGCTTTTCTGACTTAATTTTCTTTGACAAGTTACTCAATCTCCCCTTGACTCAACTTCCCCAAGGGCCAAATAGAGCTAACAATATCTTTCTGTCTTTCTAAATGTATTTGACAGGAATGGTGAAAAATTATATTGTTCTTACACTAAAACTTAGTGTGCCTTCGCGAATAATGCACCTCAGAAAAGTCACTTTACAAATGCTAGTTTTTAGGGGAAAATATGCTTAGAGACTTTCAGGTATTTTACACACAAAAACTAAGCATAATTAAAGCACATTTGCATTCTCATAGCACTCTCACAGAACTTATCAAAATTGCTAGCTGTATATTATTAGTGTAAATTATACATTCAACATCTCTGAAAGGTAAGATTCATGGTTAGTGGTATATAATAAATATACAATATGTGTTTTTACAAACATACATGGTTGAAAATGTGTGTTATATTCAGAGATCTGCAGAAAAAGAAATTGTGCAATCTTCACAATAATCCATTCCATCAAAAAAATTTTTTAATTGTTTATCTTTGTAATTTGGGGCACCCTGATCTATCCCTAATGTTATCTTTAATTACATCTGGATTTTCTACTCTCTAAGTGGCCAATAAACTTACATTCAGCACACTTTAAGTTTCTTTATTCAGTTCCAATTTTCATGAATTCAATGCAGCTTGCAGAAGAACTACAGGTACTATATCCTTTCATTAAAAAGATTCTAATTCTCAGGAAGATATAACTTGATCATCTAAAAAGTGATCTCTATAAATTAGAAAGTCATTTTTAAAAAAATATATTCTTTCTGAAACATTAGGTACATTCAGTGACTTTTAGTAGTTTGCGGTTATATATATATATATATATATTTATTTATTTATACATGGTAAAAGTTGCATATCAGGAAAATATCCATTTTGTGTATGGCTTCATTGCTCCACGGTATGTGGGATCTTCCCAGCCCAGGGATCGAACCTGTGTCCCCTGCATTGGCAGGTGGATTCTTAACCACTGCACTACCAGGAAAGTCCCAATGTCCTTTACTCTTTATTGCTGAAAAACTTAATAATCAATTACATATTCTTATTTGTTTTCTGCCCATATTTTTCTATTTTTGGAATTCCTATCAGCCAGACATTGCATCTTATGGATTCTATACCATTTTAATTCTTTCAATTCTCACTGTCCATGAGATACTTTTTCTACTTTCTATTATCTTTAATTTTATATTTCAACCTCATATATTGAACTTTTATTTTGCTTCTCATATTTTTAATTTCTGAGAGTTCTTTCATGTTTGTTGATTTCTTTTTTTATTTTGTTTAGAGATACAATATATTCTTTTTCTCTCAAGGTAATAATTAATAGCTTTTTTGCAGTTTCCTTTTGCTCTCTGAAAGCCTTCATTTCATATGTTCCTTGTTCAACCTTTTTATTTGGATTCATAATATTAGAGGTTTTTCTTAATTTACTTAAGAGTAAAGCACTGAATAAGTGGCCTGTCATTGCAGCTTGTGTATAATCAACAGTGTTCACAGATGCAAACCAAGCTTTTCCACCTGAGATGAGGGTCAGTATTCAAGTGTGTGAAGGTCTTTTGTCTGAGTTGGTTCAGTTTCTATTGAGTCTTTCCCTGGAGGGTGTAAGGGTGTGAGTATCTGGGGTCTCACAGGGTACGGGAGTAAAGCATGGTCTCTTTCTTGACATATTTTCATCCCCTATTTTGCCCAGCACTTCACCCTACCCCACTATAACTGTGAAGGCCAAGTCCAAACAATCACTGGTTCCATATTTGTGTGTTTTTAAAATACACAAAAGTACAGGCTCCTGTTTTTAAAGAATGATTATTTTCAAAAAGCGCATTTTATGATGATTTTAATGACAAGAATTAACATAAAATTAAATTATATGGCTATATGGTACATGGCATCATTTCTACTCCAGAAAATAATCTATTTATGTGTAGCTAGTCTACTGTCTCTTATAAATACATCCTCAATTTTTTTCTGGAAAATTGCTCCTATATTCATATTAGCATCTTTCATAATTACAATTTATATCATATTGCTCTCATTTTCCTCCCAATGGAAATCAAGTTCCTCTTAATAAAGGCTATATTAAAAGACTGAGGCCTCATTAAAAGTAGGCCAGACATCTCAATTCAGATTTCATTGACCCCATTACAAAATATAGGATTAAATCTTAAGAAATGGCCATATTCTGCAGTTCTTAAGTATTGAGGGTCTAAAAAATACATCTTTTGTACCTTTTTTTATCCCTGAGCTAAAAAGATTATTATAAAAGAAACAGATTGAGCTTTTTTTGTTTTCCCCTGACTTAGTATGAACTGTGTATTGCAGTGGAATTAATACTAAGAAGAAAATAGCCAGGAAAGGCATTGCATAGGCTCAAGAACAAACCAGATCAATAAATAAGACAGACGGGTAGATAAGCAAAGTACATTAAATCTAGAGTGACAGAGAAAACTGGAGGGCAGACAAGAGAGCTCTCAAGAAACTACTGGAACATTACAAATTATTCTAAGACACTAGGAATAAGAACAAGACAAAGGCTGCAAACAAACATTCTGGAGCTAGATTTATCCCACATCTGTGTTGCTGCCTCACATCACAAAATTTTAAATTCATATGAAAATCCAGATTTTCAGCTCTTCTTGATACTATGTTAGATCAGATAACACTTGCCCGTTTTCAATGACAGCCATCACTTGGCACTAGGAAGCAGGTGTCCCCTCCAGACTATTTACTGGTGTCCTTAGTAGTCACACAGGGCAGGCCTGCCCACACACTCACCCCTGGCACGCTTCCCCCAGTTTTGTACCTGCCTTGTACAAAAATGCCCTTACATTTGCTGTGCCTTGTGTGAGACATTAGTGCAGACAGAATAACATCACCCTAAAGGTTAAGTGCAGGAAAGTGTAAGCAGGTATTTATAAACCTAAGTCATATAACATCACTGCTCTGCTCACAACCCTCCACTGGCCACACATCTCATTTCAAATGGGAGCCAAAGGCCCTACAGTATCCACAGAGTCCCAGCTGCTAGGCCACAAAATTAATCATGATTCCAGTGACCAACTCATTATTTTTACTATGAATATTTACCTAATATAAAGAAATGCATACTCATTGCAGAAAACTTTAAAAATATGAAATATGTAAAGGAAAAATAATACTCATAATTCTACAGTCTAAATTAATCACTATGCTGTTTGTTTTTAATATACATATCTTTCTTTTCATCTGCTTGTTAACATTTAATAATAGTAATTGTGCAAATAAATTTACCAAATCAGTAAAAATTTCTGAAATAATCTTTGTTTTAGGGATGTATCATGTTACCTCATGTTATGTCATAATTTATTGCCCAAGGCTTGGGTAGTTTGTTTCCAGTACAGTGTATTATAAATACTACCAGCATAAAAATATTTATTAACATCTCAGTTTATTTTTGTAGATAGATAATGGGAAGAATTATGAACCAATTTATTTAAAACTATACAGACAAACCAACTGACACAATTCTAGCAGGGTGTATCTTAAGCCTTAAGCTAACCAGCATTGGCTGTTTTTATTTTAAAATATTTGATTATTTGGTTTTTAGAGATCATTGAATCAATTACTCATCATCCATCATTTATTTCATTTATGGTATTTGGTATAACCAAAATTTTTTAATCTTGAGGAGTCAAATATACTTAACTGTTTTGTAAATGGTTTCTTCCTTTGCTTTTTATGGTAAAACATTGCACTGCCACGAAGACCAGAGAGTCAATCAATTTCTTGAAGAATTATAATTGTTCACTTGTTCTTTTCGGAAAAAAATCACTAATACTTCTGAAACTTCATTTGGTATATGATGGGGAGTTTCTAAATTAACTTTTTTTTCTGCCAATTAAATTTAGGGTGCATTGCATGACTGAAAGTTATCAATGTAAATAAAACAATTAAAGTAATTTATTATTCTGAATTTATTTTCTTAGGTGTAATTTCCATCTTCAGGCTACCCTGATTGTTATCCTCATTTACATAATAGGTTTTGTCTTCAAGTGTATTCCAAATTTTGGGGTAAAACAAAATAAGACTTCGAGTAAAAGAGTCTGCATTAATTGAACACTTGAAGTACTCCTTTATTTTCAAAGTGTTTGAAATACTACTGTTAGGAGATGCTTGTAAAAGATGGTCAAAAGTAACTAAGGGTATATCTGACCCATATCTACACTCAGGAAAGAGAGCTTCATCTGTCATGGGTTGGGTAAAAATACACCCATCTGAACTGATTCCCCAAGCACAATGCCCAGTGGTTTCTTCCTTGGATCCTTGGTTTCATGGTCGGCCTTGACAAAGGAATTGCCCTTCCTGGGCTGGAACCGGGAAATCTCCCAGGTACCTGCTTGTATCTGACCTGCCTGCTTCCAACAGCTTTCCTCCATACTATTGGTGCCTGTTTTCTCCTTACCTTGAATCAATACTTCAATCCCATGTCACACTAGAGGAAATGCAGAGGTTCCTAGGATAAGTTCAAGAATATGGTACCTGCCTGTATCTAAATTTGACATGGATAGCTATAGAATCTCTCCAGGACTAAATGGAAAAAAAGTTCTAAAGTCCACTACCTAGTGCCTAGTTTGACCGTAGCCTGATTGCTGTGCTGTTATAATTATTATTATTTACTTACCTAGAGGCCAGTCTGTATCTAGCGTAGTTCTATAATTAATATTCAGATCTCATATTTAAAAAGGAAAAAAAGAAAGAGAAATAATATATCTCGAGAAAGTCATTTTTAATTAAAAGTAGTGACAGATATACATTAATCCATCTTTTCCTTGAAAACTAGTTAAGTATATTTATATGTTGAGTGTTTAATACTATCCTGTAGTTAGATTAATAATGACTCAAAACTCAGTCCTGATGCAAATTTTCCTAAAAGTTTCTGATGGTTAATTTTATGTGTCACCTTGACTAGACCACAGGGTGCCCAGATATTTGGGTTAACATTGCTCTGGGTATGTCTGTGAGGGCGTCTCTGGATGATAGTAACATCTGAATGGACACACCAGTAAAGCCAAGGTCCTCCCCAGTGTTGGTGGGCAGCACCCAGTCCACTGAAAGCCTGAATAGAGAAAAAGGCAGAGTAAGAGAAAACTGTCTCTCTCTGCTTGTCTCCAAACTGGAAAAGTCTTCCCCTGCCCTAGGACTCAGATTGGTACTGGAACTTAAACTGTCAGCTGGTCCTGCTGGTAGACTGCTCATCCTGGGACTTAGCCTCCAGAACCACATGAGCTAATTCCATATTCAAGGATGAGTCAAAAATTATCCGTACCCTGATTATATTAAAACTTCTATAAATTCTACAGCCAGGATACGGATAATTTTTGACTCACTCTCGTGTGTGTGTGTGTGTGTGTGTGTGTGTGTGTGTGTAGTCATATGAATATATATATAATAGAATGAATGAATATATATATATATATATAAAACAGAATGAATGAACAAATAAAGACTAACGGTTCTGTTTCTCTGGAGAACCCACGCTAACGCAGAGTGAATAATAACTCAGCATGAAAATTTAAAAAAATATACTGAGATAAAATGTGTAATTGTTTTTCCTCAGAGAGTTCTTGATTGTGCTGATATAAATGTAGTAGTCATGAAATGTATTTTTTTCATTGATATAAATGTCCCAATAAATTGGAATTTTCTCATTTAAGTGCCAACAGATTGCATTTAGCTTAAAATATTTTCTCCAAAAAGTCCTTTGGAAATGCATTTCTTCATTTTTAAAACTATGCATACCAAGTATATCATAGATATTTCTTACTTACTTCATGTCAACATTTTGCCCACCCAGTAATGAACTGAATCGTAATGTGAGCATTGCTCTCAGAATAGGGAACAGAATAGTGTCATAGGAAAAGTGTAGGTTCTGAGTGCAGACAATCCTTGGTTCTAAGTCCAGATCCACCTGTGGGATTTAAGAAGTCACTTAGTTCTGGAATGACTCAGTTTCCTTTCAGAATTATAGAAACAGCATTAGCTCTACACTGTAGGCCAATTAGAACATTTCAGATACTACATAATCAACATCTGCCACATTACATGGCATTATTAGCATCACAATTTTTTATTACGTCTAATCTGAAAAATCAGATGACCAATATTATTAGAGTTTTTATAAATTAAATTAATCAATCCTCAAAGCAGCTCAAAAATATCCTCTGATAAATCAAGGAATCTTTACTAGCAACCATTATGACTATCATTTCAGCCTGATCAGAAACCTTCTTTCCTTCATCCAAATATCCAGGTATTAAAAGGGCTGAATGGCTATAAATTTTACCTCATTAAAAGATATTAACTTCATTAGCTAATTTTATATTAACTAATGTACTAAAGATACTAACTCAACTTATAGCATCTCCAAAGAATTTGGAAAAGTTTGAAGATTTAGAATAGTGATACAATTCACCAAAGATATTTTGTTTTAGAGGAAAAAAACAAAACAAAAAAGGATAGCTTTAAAAATGTCCTAATATGTTTCCAACTTCATCAGCCAGATAACTTACATTTAATTTCTGATAAAATAATAATGTCACAAAATCTGAGCAGAACTTAAGTTTAATTAATAATAGAGTAAGAAAGTAGTAAAGATAGAAATAGCACTATTCCATGGGATAGTTTAGAGATTTCAAAAACTATGTAACTCATTTTAACTATTACAGGTAAGCAAGAAAATCTGCAAAGGTAATGAATAAGAAAGCATCCTGTTGAAATCACTCTTACCCTCTATGGCTTCCCATATATTGCTGATAAACTGATCTCCTACATTATATGTAAATTATGGGATAAATATATGTAAATACAGCTGATTCACTTTGGTGTACTTCAAAAGCTAGTACAAGATGTAAAGCAATTATATTCCAATAAAGAGCTAAAAAAAAAAAAAATTCTGTATCCTCTGATGGGAACCCTATAATCCCACAATTTTGAAATAGAAAATAAATTTGGCAATATGTAGTTTAATTTCCAAGTTTTATTTATTTACATGTGTTTATATTTTTATAAATATGAATTTTATAAATTCACATAAAATATATATGATCTATAGGTATATAAAATATTCATATCTTGTTGTTATTCATCTGCTGGTAGGTATCTGAATGTATGCTTCAAAGGAGGCATAAACTAACTATGAGACCAGTTTCAACTGATTTCATTTAGTTTTTCTCTGGTTCCTGATTCTTAGGCTTAGAAATTAATTTCTACCCTGTTGGGTTGCTCTAGTTATTCCATTCAGAGTAGCCTAAAGACTTGAGGATTAAAGTAGATGAAGCACTCTGCCACATTTCAGACACACTCAGTGTCTAGAATGCTCCACAGCCCATTACCAAAGTGTACAGCTGAGCCTGTCCTCAGGCACATGCTTCAAAACTTCCCTTTTTATACCCTGTCCACTGTCAGTCTCTTTCATTCTCCCCCTCTGCTTGGTTTTACACGTCTATTTTTACTGTCTCTATCTTTTCCCCTTTGTTTTTTGTTTTTTGTTTTTTTCTGTTTCCTGGCTTATTGTTTCTTCCTTTACTTCCAGCTTTATTGTGGTATAATTGATAGATAAAAAATGTATATACTTAAGGGATACAACATCATGCTTCATATATGTATATGCTGTAAAATGACTGCCACAATCAAGATAATTAACATATGCTTCACATCACGTAGTTATAATTTCCTTGCATGTGGTGAGAACACATAATAGAACAAATCTCTTAGAAAATTTCAGGTATAGAATACAGTATTATTAACTGCAGTTACCATGCTATACAGTAGATCTTCAGAACTTATTCATACTACATAACTAAAACATTGTACCCTTTGACCAACATTTCCCCATCTCCCCCACCTCCCAAAACCTGGCAACCATCATTCTTCTCTCTCCTTTTACAAGTTCCACGTTTTTGGATGTCACACGTAAGATCATGAAGTATTTGTCTCTCTCTATCTAGCTTATTCCCACAGTTTCATCCATGTTGTTACAGATGTCCAGCTTTTTTAAGGCTGAATATATACATATATATCTCTCACATTTTCTTATCTATTCATCTGTCAACAAACATTTAGGTTGTTTTCATATCTTGGATATTGCAAATACGGCTGCAATTAACATGACAATGCAGATTTCTCTTCAAGACACTATTTTCATTTCTTTTGGATAGATACCCAGAATTAGGATTGCTGTTTTCCATAATGGCTATACCAATGTACATTCCCACCAACAGTGTAAAAGGGTTCCCTTTTCTCTACATCCTTGCTAACAAACTATCTAAAAAGGAAATTAAAAGACAGTCCCATTCATAGTAGTGAACAAAAAGTATAAAGCACTTAGGAATAAACTCAACCAAAGAGTTGAAATACTAGGACCCTCTTATAGAACACTGATGAAGAAATGAAATAAGACACAGATAAATGTAAAGACATCCCATGTTCATTGATTGAAGAATTAATATTGTTAAAATGTCCATGCTACATGTAGTGGTCTACAGATTCAATGCAACCCTTATCAAAATCCTAATGACAATCTTTACATAAACAGAAAAAAAAGATCTTCAAACTCATATGGAACACAAAAGACCCAGAAGAGACAAAACAATCTTGAAGAACAACTGATCTGGAGGCATGATACGGAATATATTACACAGTTACAGTAATCAAACCAGTATGGTACTGGCATAAAGACAGAGATCAATGGAACAGAATATAGAGTTCAGAAATAATAACACACAACTACAGTCAACTGTTCTTAGACAAGGTGCCAAGAATAAACAATGGGGAAAGAATAGTCTGTTTAGTAACTAGTGTTGGGAAAACTGCATAACCACCTGCAGAAAACTGAAAATGTACCCTTATCTCATACCAAATACAAAAATCAACTTATAATGGTCTAAAATATAACACCTGAAACCATAAAACTAATAGAAAAAAATATGGAGAAAAAACTTCTTGATCTTGGTCTGGGCCATTATTATTTTAAATGTGACATGAAAAGCAAAAATAGACAAGTGGGGCTGCCTCAAATTAAAAATCTTCTGCACAGCAAAGGAAGCAACCAACAGAATGAAAAGACAACCTATGGAATGGGAGAAAATATTTGTAAACTATATGTCTGATAAGGAGTCAATAAGCAAAATATATAAGGAACTCAAACAACTCAATAGCAAAAAAATAAAAAAATAACCCAATTAAAAAATGGGCATAGGACCTGAACAGACTTTTCTGAAAAGAAAACAGACAAATGCCTATCAGTATATGAAAAGATTTCTCCTTTTTGTTGCATTATTTTTTCCTTCTCCTAAACTTATCTGAAAACAGTTTACCTATGAAAACTACATGTTCACATTTACTCTTCTCAATATTTTCTCTATAAGAAAAAATAAATGAATTCAGTTTTTTCTCTTTTGATGATGTCTTCCTTTTGAATATGTCCTCAAGTTGTTTTTTGTTTACTTGTTTCTCCTTGGAAAATAATGATGACCTCTTTGCTCTTCAGAGCCAGGTGATCAGTGTAGAATGAGGTTTCAAATGGAAGGACTCATTAATGTTGGAAGGTAGGATTAACTAATTTTTGCCAATAATAATAGCAGCAGAAGTGGCACTTCTAGTCCATAACAAACATTCCCCTTTCTCTACTTGGGTACAAGAATCTCCACTTCCCTACAGAATACAGAGTCACAAGGAAGGAATCTGCAATCTTACTGTCACCCCATGAAGGAAAGCCACCCACACAGTAAGAACACCTTCACTGAACTGTTTTGTGAGCAAGAAATAAAATTCTATTGTGTTCAGCCACTAAAACTTTGGAGTTTGTTACAACAGTAAAGGTTACCCAAACTAACACATTACCAATCTCAGTGATTTTTTTTTCACTTAGACTTGAATATTTTCACAGTAATCTAACAAATGTTTAATTTTATGCAAGTGCCTCCTGTACAATTTGAATGTTGAAATCCCAGCATATGTATTCAAAAGAGGACTCACAGAAAATGTAAAAACCTAAACAATGAATAAACTGGGATAAAATTTAAAAGAAAAGGAGTTAAGAAAAGCCATTCACTTGTATTTGTGTGCATAACACCAAAACATCTGTCAGGTAAGTCACTGGAGAGCTTCAAATAATACCTTTTTGAAACTTTTTTATTATTATTATAATGCTCCTTTATTTTTATTAGCATTATTTGCATTATTATTTTAATTTACATAGTCTAGATTTTATGAATCCTGGAATTAATGGAGTGTTAAGATCATTATACTACTGATAATCTTGCATATTAAAAATTATACTAAAGTTAATGACTATGAGAAATTCTAAAAAAGATGCACAACTGGCTATAGACCCACCAGGGAAGAACCCTGAAAATAAAGATCAGAACAGGGATGTACTCCCCAATTTTATATCTTTCAGTCCACTTAATTTTCCTCTGATCGCATCCACATTCCAACTCCAAAAGAATTCAAACTTTTTTTTTTTAAGCCACTGTTTTTCATTCTATATTCCTGTCACTTATCTGTTCTAGAGCTGAGATCACAAATCCAAAAGCTTAAAGGGAGTTGGGGCACAGCCCACGCCTGCAGGTTATACTTCCTGGGCAGTGGTGAACTTGTGATGAAAAGGGGAAGGCTGTTGCCCCCTCTACAGGGACCAGATGCCAGGCTCCAAGTAATGCCTTGTGGAAATGCCGGTCTAGTGACTCTGAATATTCTGATATTTTTTTTCAGAAAAATTAACAATCCAGAGTTGCATGTGAAATTAACTTAACTTTTGAGACACTTGGAAGCAACCAAAATACATAGTGGACACAGCCCTAACCTGCGTTCTACAGATTCTTCCTGTCTGTGAACAACTGCGGGTGTATTTTAAATTGATGAAGAAAATGAAAAGCAGGATCATTCAGGAGCAATGATACTTTGGCCGCTCTTTGATTCAGCATGACCTAAAGAGACAAGATGGCATTTTCTATGATGCTTTTATTAATGATACATGATCAATACTGTTATTTTTTTCAGGATTATACCTGATGCCATCACATTATTTTTCATGTAAGTGAATAAAGAAAAAGAAATTTGGATGCATCTTTTGGTGTAACCCCCTCTATTATTAGTTGAAATTACATTTTAAATTCCTATGATTCCATTTATATCAATAAATTTTTAATGTTCCCTTGAAACATTCAGGTGGGAAAAAAAAAACACAAAAGGGAAAAGTAGTGACATCCCATAAACAACTCTGAGGTAGCATCTGTGGTGACAAGAAAATAACTTAAGAAAATAATTCTTCAGAAAACCAAGAGCTATCAAAGATCTGTACTGAACCAAAGCCTGTAGAAATGCACTGAGGACAGCAAATCTTTTACTATTTAAGAAATCTATATGCAACACAAAAAAATAGACTTTTAGTTTTACATAATGCACATTATCATTTTGGTCTGCTGTGAGCCTTTTAAGAAATACAAATGTCTGAAAAAAAGAAAGGACAGAACCTTGTCATATAAAGTAAATATTCTTGCCAAAAATTAATGTATGTAGTACTTATTCTTAATGCATACTTTGTGCCAAAAAAGAAAAGATGAGCACTAAATAGGATTTATTTAAGATTTCTAGCACCAAACAGCAAAATGAAATCAGAACAAGCAATACTCTGAAATGGTTGGGCCCTGAGTAAATGCATCATATTTTTTGCAAACTGAATTAGGGACTCTCAAAAATTTTTTTAAAGTATCCTTTTAAGGAAGCTATTTCCATTTAAATGCAGGTTTACTAAACTGGAAATCCTTAATAACACAAATATTTTACCTGACTCCTTACATGCACAGAAGAATTGTATCATTAATTCAACATACATTAAAAAGCACATTGTACTCAGCACGATACCAAGAGCTATGGAGGACATAAAAGCAGTAAGATACTGTCCTTGTCCTGGGGGATTTTAGTCTCATTGGAGAGAGAAGACCACAGAAATATTAGAAAACAAAAGCAAGTGCCTAATAATGTAACTTGAAAGAGATCCACAACATAGGTAGGTGCTTAGACAGCAGTTCTTTGGCTGTGAGTTAGCTTTATTACAGTTTCATTACTACATTATTGTTCTAGAAAGACAACACCATCCATAAAAACGGCACACTTTCACTTAGGAAACAAACAACAAAATGCTGGAAGACAATTTTAAAGGAGAGCACCGTGTAGGTCAAAACAATTTGAATAAATATACACATGGTATTTTTTATACAAATGATAAAATGGTACAAAGAAAATAAAGCAATTTTGGGGTGAGTGGAAAACAAAATGGTGAGTTGGCAAAGAGAATGGACCATTCTATAATTCAAAAAAAAATTAAATTACGATAAAGTTAATCAGAGAAAAATAAAGAAAATAATCAAAGAGCAGAATTGACCTTTATAACAACGGTTTGACAATTACTATTTATTTGGGGTTTGGGTGATTACAGAAGGTCCCAAATAACAAAGTGATTGAGGACCTTACCTAAAGCTCCCCCTTGAGGGAGATGTGGGGAAACCCAGCTGAGTGAGGGGCTCTATCACCCACGGCTTTTACTCCCTCCACCTTACATGCACATTTTAGCCTCTTCACTTTGATCTCAGTTTTTCTTTTTATTCTAACATTTATTTCACTCAACTTCATTTTTCAGCTCTAAATACTATTTTTAGATTTTAAGCCTAGCTGTAATCATTATTCTTTTTCTCCTTGCTTTTGATCCTTTATATCTCCTATCTTAAATCTTTTGTGTACCTGTTTCTTTCACTACATTTTGTTCTGGTTATTGATTTTAAGGCTGAATTTAAATTTCATAGCAATAACTTATTATTTACCTCCTTTATTTTCTTTTCTTTGAATTGACTACCAGCAAGATGCCAAGCTTAGAAGAATGTCAATATTACCAGACTAAGAAGAAAGGAGGTTATCTTACTTCCAACTACCCTGTACTTTGTAACCATGGGTTCAGAAGAAAATGTTAAATTTTCCCTGACAATACCAATTGTTTACAACTGTCAACTAAAAATTGTTCTCCCCATCTGGTTCTAGAAGAATAAGTCATGGGCCACTGTAGCCGCCGACTTTCAACACCCCCTGAAAGGAGTTCAGGTTGGAGATCAGGAGTGAGGAACTCTGTGCTCTGGGAAAAACTAGCAAAGCATCTCTCCAGATAGTTAGATATTTTTAGGAGATTTTATGAGCCCGATTCTTATCTCCTCATACCTAGAAAAGCACTAACATCATTAATGGTGGCATCTGCTCCTCGTGACTAGCAGCAAACCTCTGCCAAAACGTGTGCCTGACTGCGGGTACCCCCTTCACTAAAATCACATACATACTGCCCTTCCCCCTACCTCTTTGGAGCAGTTCCTCAGAGCTACCTGAGAGGCTGTCTCTGGATCTACAGTACTCATTTTGCCTCCAATAAAACTTAACTCACAACTCTCATGTTGTGCTTTTTTTTTTTTTTTTTTTTTTCAGTCAACACAACTAAACTGCATTAAAGTTAGGACTGGTGTATCATAATTTCCAATATTTGTAAAATTAGCCAGAATGAGGACATTCTCTGAAACAGAGTCCAAAATCTTAAAACAAACAACTTAAAACTAACTTTCCTATCTTATCTCTTACTTTGGTCCACAGTCTCTGTCCAGGCAAAACCTAACTAATATATGAACCCTGAGAATGTTCCTCTATTCTCCCAAGACAGTTTTAGAAAAATAGAAGATTTATAGCTAGAAACACTTGACTTTTATTTTTTTTATTTTATTTTATTTTTTTTGGGGGGTACACCAGGTTCAATCAACTGTTTTTATACACATATCCCCATATTCCCTCCCTTCCTTGACGCCCCCCCCTCGATTCCCCCCCACCCTCCCTGCCCCAGTCCTCTAAGGCATCTTCCATCCTCGAGTTGGACTCCCTTTGTTATACAACAACTTCCCACTGACTATTTTACAGTTGGTAGTATATATATGTCTGTACTACTCTCCCGCTTCTTCTCAGTTTCCCCTTCACCCCCCGCCCCCTCCCATACCTCGAGTTCTCCAGTCCATTCCCTGTATCTGCTTCCCTGTTCTTGTCACTGAGTTCATCAGTACCATTTTTAGATTCCGTATATGTGAGTTAGCATGCAATATTTGTCTTTCTCTTTCTGACTTACTTCACTCTGTATGACAGATTGTAGTTCTATCCACCTCATTACATATAGCTCCATCTCATCCCTTTTTATAGCTGAGTAATATTCCATTGTATATATATGCCACATCTTCTGTATCCATTCATTTGTTGATGGGCATTTAGGTTGCTTCCATGTCCTGGCTATTGTAAATAGTGCTGCAATAAACATGATGGTACAAGTTTCTTTTGGGATTATGGTTTTCTTTGGGTATATGCCCAGGAGTGGGATTACTGGATCATATGGTAGTTCTATTTGTAGTTTTTTAAGGAACCTCCAAATTGTTTTCCATAGTGGCTGTACCAACTTACATTCCCACCAACAGTGCAGGAGAGTTCCCTTTTCTCCACACCCTCTCCAACATTTGTTGTTTCCAGACTTTGTGATGATGGCCATTCTGATTGGTGTGAGGTGATACCTCATTGTGGCTTTGACTTGCATTTCTCTGATGCTGAGTGATGTTGAGCATCTTTTCATGTGTTTGTTGGCCATCTGTATGTCTTCTTTGGAGAAATGTCTATTTAGGTCTTCTGCCCATTTGTAGATTGGGTTATTTGCTTTTTTGGCATGAAGCTTCATGAGCTGCTTGTATATTTTGGAGGTTAATCCTTTGTCCGTTGTTTCATAGGCAATTATTTTTTCCCATTCTGAGGGTTGCCTTTTAGTCTTGTTTATGGTTTCTTTCGCTGTGCAAAAGCTTTTAAGTTTCATGAGGTCCCATTCATTTATTCTTGATTTTATTTCCCTGATTCTAGGAGGTGGGTCAAAAAGGATGTTGCTTTGATGTATGTCAAAGAGTGTTCTGCCTATGTTTTCCTCTAGGAGTTTGATAGTGTCTGGCCTTATATGTAGGTCTTTAATCCATTTGGAGTTTATTTTTGTGTATGGTGTTAGGAAGTGTTCTAATTTCATTCTTTTACATGTTGCTGTCCAGTTTTCCCAGCACCACTTATTGAAGAGGCTGTCTTTTTTCCATTGTATACTCGTGCCTCCTTTGTCAAAGATAAGGTGCCCATATGTGTTTGGGCTTACTTCTGAGTTCTCTATTCTGTTCCATTGATCTTCCTTTCTATTTTTGTGCCAGTACCATACTGTCTTGATCACTATGGCCTTGTAGTATAGTTTGAAGTCAGGAAGCCTGATTCCACCAACTCCATTTTTCCTTCTCAAGATTGCTTTGGCTATTCGGGGTCTTTTGCGTTTCCATACAAATCGTAAGATTTCTTGCTCTAGTTCTGTGAAAAATGCCATTGGCAATCTGATCGGGATTGCATTAAATCTGTAAATTGCTTTGGGTAGTACAGTCATTTTCACGATGTTGATTCTTCCAATCCAGGAACATGGTATATCCCTCCATCTGTTTATGTCATCTTTGATTTCTTTCATCAATGTCTTAAAGTTTTCTGCATACAGATCTTTTGCCTCCTTAGGCAGGTTTATTCCTAGGTATTTGATTCTTTTGGTTGCAATGGTGAATGGGAGAGTTTCCTTAATTTCTCTTTCTGCTCTTCCGTTGTTAGTGTATAGGAATGCAAGAGATTTCTGTGCATTAATTTTGTATCCTGCTACTTTACTAAACTCATCAATGAGTGCTAGCAGTTTTCTGGTAGAGTCTTTAGGGTTTTCTATATATAGTATCATGTCATCTGCAAAGAGTGATAATTTTACTTCTTCTTTTCCAATTTGGATTCCTTTAATTTCTTTTTCTTCTCTGATTGCTGTGGCTAACACTTCCAAAACTATGTTGAATAACAGTGGTGAGAGTGGACACCCTTGTCTTGTTCCTGTTCTTAGAGGGAATTCTTCCAGTTTTTCTCCATTGAGAACAATGTTGGCTTTTGGTTTGTCATATATGGCTTTTATGATGTTGAGGTAATTTCCTTCTATGCCCATTTTCTGGAGAGCTTTTATCATAAATGGATGTTGAACTTTGTCAAAAGCTTTTTCTGCATCTATTGAGATGATCATATGGTTTTTATCCTTCAATTTGTTGATATGATGTATCACGTTGATTGATTTGCGTATATTGAAGAATCCTTGCATCCCAGGGATAAACCCCACTTGATCGTGGTGTATGATTTTTTTAATGTGCTGTTGCAGTCTGTTAGCTAGTATTTTGTTGAGGATTTTTGCATCTATATTCATCAGTGATATTGGTCTGTAGTTTTCTTTTTTTGTGACATCTTTGCCTGGTTTTGGTATCAGGGTGATGGTAGCCTCATAGAATGAGTTTGGGAGTGCTCCGCCTTCTGCAATATTTTGGAAGAGTTTGAGAAGGATAGGTGTTAACTCTTCTCGAAATGTTTGATAGAATTCGCCTGTGAATCCATCTGGTCCTGGGCTTTTGTGTGTTGGGAGATTTTTAATCACTGCCTCAATTTCTGTACTTGTGATTGGTCTGTTCATGGTTTCTATTTCTTCCTGGTTCAGTCTTGGAAGATTGTATTTTTCTAAGAATGTATCCATTTCTTCCAGGTTATCCAATTGATTGGCATATAGTTGCTTGTAGTAGTCTCTCATGATGTTTTGTATTTCTGAGGTGTCCGTTGTGACTTCTCCTTTTTCATTTCTAATTCTGTTGATTTGCATCTTCTCCCTTTTTTTCTTGATGAGTCTGGCTAATGGTTTATCAATTTTGTTAATCTTCTCAAAGAACCAGCTTTTAGTTTTATTTATTTTTCTTATGGTTTCTTTCCTTTCTTTTTCATTTATTTCTGCTCTGATCTTTACGATTTCTTTCCTTCTGCTCACTTTGGGGTTTCTTTGTTCTTCTTTCTCTAGTTGTTTGAGGTGTAAGGTTAGGTTGTTTATTCGATCATTTTCTTGTTTCTTAAGGTAGGACTGTATTGCTATAAACTTCCCTCTTAGAACTGCTTTTGCTGCGTCCCATAGGTTTTGGGTTGTTGTGTTTTCGTTGTCATTTGTTTCTAGATACTTTTTGATTTCCTCTTTGATTTCTGTAGTGATTCCTTGGTTGTTTAATAGTGAATTGTTTAGCCTCCATGTGTTTGTCTTTTTTGCAGTTTTTTTCCTGTAATTGATATCTAGTCTCATGGCGTTGTGGTCTGAGAAGATGCTTGATATGATTTCAATTTTCTTGAATTTGCTGAGGTTTGATTTGTGACCCAAGATGTGATCTATCCTGGAAAATGTTCCGTGTGCACTTGAGAAGAAAGTGTAGTCTGTCGTTTTTGGATGGAATGTCCTATAAATATCAATGAAGTCGAGATGGTCTAATGTGTCATTTAAAGCTTGTGTGTCTTTATTTATTTTCTGTTTGGATGATCTGTCCATTGATGTAAGTGGGGTGTTCAAGTCTCCCACTATAATTGTGTTACTGTCGATGTCCCCTTTTATAGCTGTTAGCATTTGCCTTATGTATTGAGGTGCTCCTATATTGGGGGCATAGATATTTACCATTGTGATATGTTCTTCTTGGATGGATCCCTTGATCATTATGTAGTGTCCTTCCTTGTCTCTTTTAATAGTCTTTACTTTCAAGTCTAATTTGTCTGATATGAGTATTGCTACTCCAGCTTTCTTTTGACTTCCATTTGCATGGAATATCTTTTTCCATCCCTTCACTTTCAGTCTATATGTATCCCTTGGTCTGAAGTGGGTTTCTTGTAGGCAGCATATAGAAGGGTCTTGTTTTTGTATCCATTCAGCCAGTCTGTGTCTTTTGGTTGGAGCATTTAATCCATTGACATTTAAAGTGATTATTGACATGTGTGTTCCAATTACCATTTTCTTAATTGTTTTGGGTTTGTATTTGTAGGTGTTTTCCTTTTCTTGTGTTTCCTACTTAGAGAAGTTCCTTTAGCACTTGTTGTAAGGCTGGTTTGGTGGTGCTGAATTCTCTTAACTTTTGCTTGTCTGGAAAGCTTTTGATTTCTCCCTCAAATCGGAATGAGATTCTTGCTGGGTAAAGTATTCTTGGCTGTAGGTTTCTCTCTTTCAGGACTTTCAGTATATCCTGCCATTCCCTTCTGGCCTGCAGAGTTTCTGTAGAAAGGTCAGCTGTTATCCTGATGGGTTTTCCCTTATATGTTGTTTGTTGCTTTTCTCTTGCTGCTTTTAATATTTTTTCTTTGTGTTGAATTGTCGTTAGTTTGATTAATATGTGTCTTGGTGTATTTCTCCTTGGGTTTATTCTGTATGGGACTCTCTGTGCTTCTTGGACTTGGTTCATTATTTCCTTTCCCATGTTGGGGAAGTTTTCCACTAGAACCTCTTCAAATATTTTCACAGACCCTTTCTTGTTTTCTTCTTCTTCTGGGATGCCTATAATTCGAATGTTGGTACGTTTAAGGTTATCACTGAGGTCTCTGAGGCTGTCTTCTAGTCTTTTTATTTTTTTATCTTTTTCCTGTTCTGTGGCGTTTATTTCTTCCATTCTATCTTCCAACTCACTTATTCGTTCTTCTGCCTCAGTCATTCTGCTGGTTAGAGCATCTAGAGTATTTTTAATTTCAGTTATTTTGTTATCCATTGCTGTTTGTTTTTCTGAGTTCTTATGAACTGTTTCTTGTACTTTCTCTAATTTGTTATCGAGATTTTGTATCATTTTTACTATCATTACTCTAAATTCTTTTTCAGGCATTTTTCCTATTTCCTCCTCATTTATTTGGTCTTGTGGGTTTTTTTCCTGCTCCTTTGCCTGCATGGTGTTTCTTTGTTTCCTCATGGTTGTCCAAGCTTTTGGGGTTGCTTGTCCTGGTGATAGAGGTGTTTACAGAAGACTGTCCAAGCCTCAGACTAATGTCCAAGTATTGGATTAGATGAATATTCAGTCGGCTATGTCAGGTTCTCCGCAGCCCTTTCCGGTGTCCGAGGCCGTCTGCTGGTGTTCAGCTGGTTCTCTGTGGGAATGACTGTGTCCTTCCGTGCATTCCCAATGCATTTAGAAACATTCCTTCCAGGCAAAGCAGGGGACAAGTTGGCTCTCTCTTAGCTTTATCACCAACTCAAGCAACATGTTTTTATCAGCCTTGCCAAATCTCCTGCAGGTATTCAGCTCTTACCAGAAGAGCTCTACTAGAGGCTTTCCAACTTGGCTGCACAGTGGAATAATCCCTGAGGAGCTTTTTTTCGTGAGTCACATTCTTAGATGAGGCTCGAAAATGCCTCTCAGCTGCTGTGTCTGTAGCTGGCAGGATTTTCTCAGAGGCCTCTTACTCTCCTCTTGGGGGCTTCACGGCACTTCCCAATTCTTTACTTTTATCAATTTCACTTTCCGTGAACCTTCATCACTCAAGCCTTTCGAGCCCCACGTTGGGCGCCACTTGCCGAGACCAGCTCGGCGACTCGAGGTGAGTGACGGGTGCCGCAAGCTTGAAGAAGACACAGACACAGACTGAAGAGAAAAGTGGGACCGGGGGGCTCAAGACCTCTCGGATCAAGAGCCCCGCTGACTCATCCCAGGCTGCTTTTATTGAGTTCGTGGGCTAACATTCCACACTTGACTTTTAATGTTGCTTCTTTTCTCAACTGCTCTGGCGCTCTGGGAAATGCTTCCCCTGAGCTACTCCTTCCATTTGGGCCCAGTGAAAGTGGTTCTCTTCCCCCACCTGTTATTTGACCTCTGTCCCCTTGCACAGGGTACACATTGGGGTTTCCTAACACCCCCTTCCTGCATTCGATTAATTTTCTAGAGTGGCTCACAGAACTCAGAGAAACCTTTTACTAACTGGGTTACCAATTTCATATAAAAAGATATAACAAGGACCTACTGTATAGCACAAGGAATGCTGCTCAATACTATGTAACAACCTAAATGGGAAAAGAATTTGAAAAAGAACAGATATGTGTATACTATAACTAAATCGCTTTGCTGTACACCTGAAACTAACACAACATTTTTAATCAAGAGTACTCCAATATGAAATTTTAAAACATTTTAAAAGTATTTAAAAATTAAAAACAAAAAAGACATAACTCAGGAATAGGCAGACAAAGAGTTGTGTAGGGCAAGGTATGAGGAAGGGCTCTTGGCTTCCAGGCTCTCTTGGGAGCCCCAGTCTCCCACTGTCTCCACATGTTCACCAAACCAGACGCTCTCCAAACCCCTGATCCTTTTCAGTTTTTATAGAGGCTTCAGAGTCAAGATTAATTAATCACTTGCCTTTGGCGACTGATTCCCCTCCCCTGATGGAGGTTTGGGGGAGCTGTGGCTACTGAAACTTCCAATCCTGTAACCACACCTTCTCTGGGCAACCAGTCCCCCCACCCCAACCTTAAGTTACCTAAGAGAGTCGCCTCATTAACAGAAGACATGTTTTGCTCTAACAACAGGAAAGTCTAAGGGCTTAAGGAGCTCTGTGCTAGGAACTGGGTCTAAGAACAAATAAATATTTCTTATTATAAATCACAATATCACATCTTCCTGATATGAGTTCCTGCACTATTGGTTCTGGAGTACTAGAATGTACACTTCTCAGACTTATCTGTATACAGGGTTTTTGATGTAATTTTAGTTTCAGCTTATTAGACAGCATTGCACAATATCTGAAAGAGAGGTGCTCTCCACTACAAGGATGCCTATGAAAGCATCTGTCTTCAGGGCAGTGGTCCCTTAATAACGGCTGCTGAAAGACAACCCCAGGCTTCAGTTTATGGCTCTAACAATGGCTGCACAGTTTTGAGCCAATATCTGACCTGGTAACTTCCTGTTCTCTGGCTTGTACCGAAGGGGATTATCTTGTGTTAGCTTACACTGTACAGTATTTAGCATCTTAAAACCACAAACATTTGTAATTTCTAAAGATTATATGGATCCTCTGTGTGGTTCTTCTGAGCCTCGGGCAGTTCCAGCTCCAGCTGGATGGTCACACATCTGGGCCCACAGTGGGGATGGTAGGGTCGGCTGGGTATGTAGCTGGATCCTCTCTTCTGTGGTCTCTCATTTTCCAGGAGGCTAGCTCTAATTGTAAGCATTTTTCAATGTCCCATTGGCCCAAGCAAATCACACAGCACAGGTGACTGAAATCCTGGCAACAATATTTTGTAGCTCCTCCTATCCAGTGTCTATTTCCACACCTCATGAATCTGGGCTGCCTCTGATGCTTATTTCAACAAATAAAATATGGTAGAAATAACAATATGCTGCTTGGAATCCTAGGCATAAAGATGCCCTGTGCACGCAAGCCTTTCTGTGTCCCCATTTCTCGGTTACAGGAAATAGGCTTCATGCAGCCTCCACAACCTTCGCTGAGTTCCAACGGCAGATTCAAAAAGCTGCTGATCTGGGAAGGGAGGGGATGTGGAGACGAGGGAGAAGCAGTCAGGAAACAGTAGCGCAGCCTTGGGGCAGGGTCCTTGTTCCCCCTCAAGGGATACACATAACTATGTCTTTGAGTTGTTTTGCAGATACTGAAACCCCCACCAGGTGGGAGAAGTTAACTGTATGCTGCCCACAAGCGCATAGACCCCAGACTAGTTGGAACCAGAGGGTTGATGACACTGAATCCCACTTACCTCCCTATAGACCAATCAGAAGAATGTCCATGAGCTGATCACGTCCTATTTGAACCTTTACTATAAAAATCCTCACTCCCCCTCCAGGGTGAGACACACAGCCTTGAGGGCATTAGCCTGCTGTGGCCCCCTTTGCCTGGTAAAGCAATAAAACTATTCTTTTCTAATCCTTCACCCCACATTCTGTCTCTGAGTTTTAAACTGGCGTCAGGGTACAGAGGCAGGATTTGGCTTCAGTTTCTGCTGTTGCTCTTTTGGGACCCTGAGAAGCATGCTGTGAAGAAATGCAATCTAATCTACGAGAGACTGAGGACACATGGGGGAGAGCCAAGGTACCAGCGCACGTGGCTAAAGCTACTCCAGGCCCATCAACATCAGAGGAGAGCAGTTGTGCCATTTATCTGTATAAACATCTAAACTTCTCAAGCCCTTTGTGCTTAAATAGCTAGAGTTATTTAACTGAACTTACTGCTATTTTTATCATAATATATATTTCAGCAATAAAGTATATCTTTTGGGATTGGAAAGTTTTAACATTCCTATATAGTATGTCCTTCTATGCTCTTTATACTCATTGGAAAAAAAAATTAGAAACATGAGGAAACAAATGAAACCAACTGTAACCAAATGTAAGCCTACTAACATTTAGGTGTGTTTCTATATAGTCCATACATATAGACATAATTTAAAACCAAACTTTGACTTCATAGCCACAATTTTTCTATCTTTTTTTCACTTAACATTATATCATGGTCATTTTTCTATGTCATTAAACTATCAAAATCATGAATTTGAATATTCATATTATTTCATCATAAAAATATATCATAACTGAATCATTTATTTACTACTGGACACATGAATTTTTCCAGGTACTGACAAATATAAAAATTACACAAGAACATTACAGAAAGATTTCTCTGAAAATTCAGTTATATTCTTAGAACAAAGAATTACTGGTTTAAAGCTCTCGGTGTATATTATCAATTTCTTTTTATATAATTTTTATCAATAGCAGCCTAAGAAAAGGCACCTATGATTTCACTTGTATTATCACTATTATCTTCTTTAACATTTTCTGATTTGGTAGATTAAAAAATTGCTATCCTAAATGGCATCCTAATTTCTATTTCAATCCTGCTTCATTACTAGTGATGCTCATGATCCTAATATATTTACTGCTCATTCGGATTTACTTCTTTGTCTATTTTCTACTTATATCCTTTATTCTTTCATTACAGTATTTTCTGATTGTCTTTATTAATTTAAAATAATAATGCTTTCCAAGCACAGTGAAGAGCAGAAATTTGACTTATAAGATCTATCTATGCAGTAAGAGCCTCACCTATTATATGAAATATTTTTTAAAATGTCTATTTGGAAATTTGACTTTTAAGTTTGATTATAATATTTTCTGATATGTATTAGTTTTTCCTTTTCCTTTTCCTTTTTGGTGTCAATTTTATCAAGTTTTTGTATTTTTTTCCTTTTTTTTCTGTTAAATATCCTGAGATTAGTTAAATATCAATATTTTCTTTCAAATTTTGAAATTACATTCTTACATTTGCCATAGCGACCCATTTAACCTATCCAGATTTTTTCCTTTTAGCATAAGATTTGAGGGGAGATTTTAAACTTGAATTGTAGTTTTCCAAATAGCCCTCCAATGCTATGGGTTTAATCCTTGATTCCACTTGTATTTGTTGGTGATATTTCTCTTACTGAATATTAAGTTCCCATTTATATTAGAGTTTTAGGGCTTTATATTGAACCTTACTGATATATGTTAATTGTTGGGTAAATACTGACACTCTTTACTTACAAGTTTATAATTACTTTATAACTGAGTTTCCTTCAGGGCTCTTTCAATAACATAAAATTGTTATTAGAATAACATTTGGCAACCTTTCCATTTAAAGAATCCACTGGAGTGATAATTTGACTTTAGAAATATTAACACTTTCATAACTCTTAGATTTATCATTTAAGAAAATACCATATTTCTCCATTTAAAAATTATATTCTTTACCAGTGTGTTGTACTTTTCCTTTAAATATTCCTAATACATTTTTATTAAGGTTGTCTGTACTTACAGTTATGAAATTATGCTACTGTTGCTATTGTGGATAGACTCTTTATCATATTGATTTCTTTTAAATATTTATTTGGAATATAATTCTAAGAACTGTTTGACTCTCTAAGATTCTATAGATACAAATTCAGGTTGTCAGGGTTCCGAAAGTTTGCTTTATGTGTCTGTTGCTTTGAGTTGAACAGAGGAGGTAACACTGCTGACTCTGAGTAGAGAAGGACCTATGAATTAGCATTTTCACATGTAAATCCAGTTTCAGTAGAAGTGTGAAACCACCAAGCAGTTTGATGTGTTTTGCTTAAATTTGTAATATTAAATATTTATTCATACTATGTGCAAATAGTCATTTTTAAAACCTTATCAAAGCCCCCTTTTAAGTAATATCTTCTTAGTCACTCTAGAATTGTAACTCAAATCATAACTTGACCTCAGCTAACAGATCAAGTTTGATATTCATATTTTAGTTATGTTATCTTTTCCCGCAAAATGAAAAAAAAATACAAAATACATCAATTCTATATGGAAGATTGTCATTGGTTATAAGGCAGTTTGACTATAAAAGAATCCACTAGAACCACTGAATGAAAACTCTTAATTTTCCAGGTAGTACTACCAACAGCAGTGAGTCAACTTCATATTTATAAAATACTAAAAATAATCATGAATTTGGATATAACTTTTTTTCCAAAGAGTACAAACCATGTCCCTTTAAATTACCTCATTATCTTAAACTTTAGCCTACTGAAATTCCATGACTTTTATATCAAGGACATATCAAAATAGTTCCCCAGGCAGATTCAAGTCTGCTAGTCTATGATTCTAGAACTCATCTGTAAGATATTTCAATAATGAAGAACATGAGACTCACAGAACAGAACTGTCTCATCTAAGGTCAGGGTAAATAAAGCCTATGAATATATTCTAACTGGGATATTTGTACAAATAGTTAAAAGATACCATATTAAACCTCAGAATACATCTATTTATCAGTTGATGTTAGATAAACTTTTAAGAGATCATATTGAATCACTAAACTTGGGAATACAGAAATTAGACACTAATATATTGATGCTTGTGTGATATAAACTTACATCAATATGGCTGCAGCTTATAATAATGTCAAAGCTCACTTCATGTATCCACTGGCATTAAATTCCACTCCAAAGTTTAAAAATGAATTATTGGAATTATTTTATTTCATCAATTATTATATTCAAAATATTTGTAGAGTTATTGATTTGAATTAATTCAGATTTTAAAGTGAAATCCAAACAAAATGTACATATAATATTAGCCCCCAAAAGGCCCAACCATGATGATGATGATGTTGATGACAGCTAAACATTATTGTATAGTTATTACACTGTATGGTACTTGGCTAAACACTTTGCACATTAGTCAGTTTCATTAAACTTCAACATAGTTCTGGGCAATAGCTAATGTAGTTTTTTTCTCCAGAAGTATACAAGTTGTACTAAGATCTTATAATTTTAATCTAGGTAAAATTCTTCTGAGAAAAATATTTTGGGCTACAGTTAAAGACTGCAGAAGATCTGTATGTTTCTAAGCTTCTTCTCAATCCTTGAAACCCAACGGGCACAATGAAGCAAACATAAAGAGAAGGATGAAATCTCCAGCCCAACAGGCACAATGAAACATATATAGAGGGCAAGAAATAAAACCACTCTAACCCCTCAAACACCAGCCACAGAGACTCTACAAATACCACAAAGTGGGGAGTATTGATGAAGAGTGGTACCTCCTTCCTCACCCTTCCAGCAGGATACAGAGTTCCCTAGAGCATCCTGCCTGGTACAGAGTGCTGAAGTTGATGCCTGGTGAAGGTGGAAGGGGTAAGATCCTATGACTTAAATGATCTAATCTGATCCACACACTAGGCATCTGAACACAGAAAACTGAGACAGGCCCTCAACCAACCACCAAAAAGGAATTAAAAAAAAAAAAAAAAGATAGTTACTAAGAATGTTTAAGACTATAAATTCTGATGGAAGTTGCTTCAACAAACTCACTTGCAACCACACTCTCTCTGCCCTCCTCCCAACTTGCTCTCTTGCCCCTCTCCAACATAATTTTTCAGCAAATGTCTGGGGGCAGTGCAGTGTGGAGCTGTTGTGATGGGCTCTGGGGACTGACTGCCCTGGTGCAGACCAGCATCCTGCCCTGTGTGTCCTCCAGCAATAATTACCCATAACTGCTGGTCCTCAACTTGCTCATTTGGGCCAGAACAGCATAAAGACACTAGGATGACAAGATATTTTATCCTAAACACCAAACACATCTCGAATTTTTTCACATTGCCCAAAAAAATACAATTTTGAGGATAATGGCCCATCAGCATTATCGAGTGATGGTGTTGTAAAATATAAAACACGTGATTAAGATTATTTATTCTATTTTACAAAAGTAGAACACACTAGGGGAGATAAAATAAATTAGGGCAAATGAGAACACTGATCATTAACAAAATGACAAATGTCACTCAGCATATTTTGCTCCATTTACAAATAATCCTTTTATCCCATGAATGGAATGTCTATGTTCAAATTTTGCTGACAGGGTGATTTTCCTATTGACTCTCATGCTTTTAGTGAAAATTAAATTGCACAGAAAGTGCCACACTGCAGATGTTTTAGTTGCACTACTTGTAATTTATATATAATGTAACTCTAAAGATCACAATCTGAAGTATACCAAAATGCATGAATCATTTTGGCTTTCTCTTATTTAATACTGAAGCTTCTAGATGAAGAAGACACAGTGGAAGGTCAAGTAGTCTGTTCAGTTCTTCGTATTTAATTCCCACTGAAATCAAGACAAGTACTCACTGATAGCTGGGAATTTCTATTTTAATATTATTTCTATTCAAAGCCATCAACAGCTTCCAAAGAAAGAGGGGAAACATTTCAAGCAGGCAACTCTGAATCCTATCTTCTTTAAAGGCAAAAATGTGTTTTTCAAGGTAACCCCAAATTCCTACAATGCACTGTAGGCAGAACGCACATGGATATTAATGGCAGATTTCAGCAAATGCAGGCAATTTAATGAGCATAAAATTGGCTACATGGGTTTGGATGGATAATTTAATCCTATTAATCTCAAATTGAAAATTCCTAAAATGTAATTTTTTTTCAAATACTAAAATGTGATATGTGTTTATGCATAATGTATTGTGCAAATTTTTGGTAAATCACACATTTTTTTTAAATTCTAAGAAGAAAAAAAAAATGTGATTCCAAAATCAAGAACTACTTTCAAGAGCTTTCAAAATAGAACTGATGGAGAAATGGCACAGCTCTATGTAGAAATTACATAATGAACACAAAGTATAATTTATTTATACAAAATACCATTAAAATTCTTTCTTAGAATCTAAACAGTCTACTTCATATCCATTTATGAAGCTTCAGAAAACTGAATTGGAATAACAGAGGTAAGTCAAAAGAAAATATAAGTTGTTTAAATTTTTTTCTTATCTATTTTAGTTTTTATTATTTTGAATAACTTGTTGAAATTTGATAAAATGAATATAATAAAAATGTACTGTTTTTTTTTGACAAACACAATTATATCATATCTGGGAAGAAACTTATAGCAACATTTGTTCATGATATAAATAACATCAATTCTTAAAATCTCAAGTATTAATTTTTTTCTCTTCATTTTTCCTCTATAAGTAACTAGTAGTTCTAGAATAGTGATCTTGATACTCTGTGAAACAGAAAGGAAGGTAGCAACCACTATTTTCATGATTCCCTTCTAACAAAATTAATGTATATCCATAAGAGATTTTTAACAGGGACTAAAAATAATATTTTTGTATATGACACACTGTGGTATAAACTTGCTATAATGAGTGGATTTTACATTCTAACATTATTTTAAAAGTACTTTTGCCACTTCTATAGACAGAGTCACAAGAATAAAACCTTTAACTTAACTCAATGACCCCCTAAAAAACAGTGTTTAAGAAATACTGAAGGACTTCCTAAGGTGGCACAGTGGTTAAGAATCCGCCTGCCAATGCAGGGGACACAGGTTCGAGCCCTGCTCTGGGAAGACTCCACATGCCATGGAGCAACTAAGTCCGTGCGCCACAACTACTGAGCCTGTGTTCTAGAACCCGTGAGCCACAACTATTGAGCCCATATGCCGCAACTATTGAAGCCCACGCACCTAGGGCCCATGCTCCACAACAAGAGAAGCCACTACAATGAGGAGCCTGCGCACCACAATGAAGAGTAGCCCCCACTCACAGCAACTAGAGAAAGCCCGTGTGCAGCAATGAAGACCCAACATAGCCAATAAATAAATTAAATAAATAAATAAATTAAAAAAAAAAGATATACTGAAAAAAGAAAGAGTTTTATATTTTGACTACTCTTAACTCTTTTTCCTTGCAGAGCACCATTTTGAGTTTTAAACATTAGATTTTACAATGCTTTGGGAAAAAAATACAACTTCTGAAAAGGATGCCCTATGACAGCAGCTTTAAAATCCTCACCAAAATTCTTTACTTAAGCCTTAGGATCCTGTTTTTGCCTCTCGCCACTTGCTTACTCCTGAGGACTCCCAATGATCTTGCCCTAGACTCTGGACTTGAACTCAATTTTCTGTCTTAAGTCATTGTCAATTTTGATCATATGAAATAAATTATTCCTCTGAAAATTACCTTAGAGTGCTTTCTCCAATTATTTACTATTTTCACCAAAATTATTAAGCACCAATTACATGCAAAGAACTACTCCAAGCTCCTTAGATTAATTGATTACTTGATTTCTGTGGTGAGTACCATAGCTATTAAGTGACAGACCTATAATATGAAAGACTGCTTTTTCACAGGACATGGCCAGTTTAATTATCTGCCAAAACCTCAGACTCATCATTTATGAACTACACTTGACTGAACTTGAACCAGCTCCCTTTTGCGAACTGCTAACCTGTGCCAATGCCACAATCATCAAAACTCAGACTTTTCCTTTCCCTCTGGTACTTCATGTGAAAAGTGTATCACCTCATGACATTTTAAATATCTCACACAGATCACATAGCTCGTCACCATTGCTTTTCAATTACTCCTGTATAGTCACGTCATGTTTGGATTACTGCAGAAGCACCATCACTAGTCCCCTCAACGAGTCTGATGCCTTACATCCTCCCCAGATAGTCTAATTCTACTAGTTTAGATTGCATTCAACCTCTACCTTCCTGCCTGTGCCCCACACACTCATCACCAAATCCCTTCAGATTAGGTGCCTAGCCTAAGTAAAGAACTCTCTGTTCTGTCCCACCTGAGACTATCTGCGCCCATATGTCTTACAAGCCAATCCCTACACCACTCAAGAATAGTCCATAAACATCCCCTTGTGTGATCTCTGTTAAACTGTTTCCTTCACCTAAATTACATTCTTGCCAACCTTCAAATGTCCAATCTAAATCCCAATGGCTATGGCCCATACTGATCCTTTCTTTTTGACCTTTTATAGTATTTGCCTCTTTTCCATAATGGCAGAAATCTTAAATACTCATCTCATTTGGGACACATATTAAATGTATTCCCTATTTCTATTACATGGCTCTGATTTCAAGGCCAAGAACATAATATAAGCAATTAATACCTGTTTGCCATTACTGGTTCCTGTGATACCGTATCTAGAGACACTTCTTAGAGAGTAAAGATCAAAAATAAATGTTCTGTATATAAGATAATTCAAGTCGGCAAACTACATCACCCTGAGATACTATGTATATGCCAGTAATTGCATATTTGTTAACTATGATATACAACCTTCATATAATTTTATTTTTGAGAAATGGCCTCAGGGAAGGAAAACACCAAGAATTGTGATTTTCTTTCAGTCAACTATTCAGCTTATCTCATATGAAATAGATAGATAGATAGATAGATAGATAGATAGATAGATAGATAGATAGATACACGCCCTTTACAACCATTGTAACGTGGCATGAACTAAATAAACCTACTGAGGCATTTAGCTAGAGATGAGACATTTTAAAAGAAATCCATTATGGTTTACTTTACAAGCATTTCAACTTTATCTCTAATTAGTTTCACTCTATTAACTATGCCTAGAAATTTAGATATGCAGGATTGAAATTTTTGAAGGGAGGGGTATCAGTTTGTGGGATTTTGAGTAAATTGAAGGGAGAATTCATTCTACCAATTTCTGGTGTTTTCTTTTTTTTTAAATTAATTTTTATTGGAGTATAGTTGCTTTACGATGTTGTATTAGTTTCTGCTGTACAGTAAAGTGAATCAGTTATACGTATATACATATCCCCTCCTTTTTAGATTTCCTTTCCATTTAGGTCACCACAGAGCATTCCCTATGGTATACAGTAGGTTCTCATTAGTTATCTATTTTATACATAGTCATGTATAAATGTCAATCCCAATCTCCCAGTTCATCCCATCCCCTGTTCCCCCTTGGTATCCGTAAGTTTGTTTTTTAATAACTAAGAGTATAATGATAACTTTTTAAATTGAATTAGAAAATTAACCATTTTTCACTGGGATGTGAGCACAGGATCAAGCTCACTTAACATTTCTAACTGAAAGCATCCCAAAGTTATCAACATACTAAATGAAAATAGATTAATACAAAAATAGATTTATTTGAAAATGTAAAAACTTACAGTATTAAAACATACTGTACTTATACATAATATGTATTATACATACAACATTTATAACCTAACAAATATATTAAACATCTTAAAAGGTGTGTGCTCAGTCCTTATCTACGAACCAATTCAAGATTAAGGTTCTGCTAAATATGGCTTATTGCATAAAGTATGCTTATTTGCATTTTGAGGAAATTCTATCATAACTATCTATATGAAGTATCAAGAGTTAGCTTTCTTTTTACAGTTTATAATAATAAATTTGGAATCTGTTTTTAATCAGTATTATTCCCATTTTTCATATAAATTTCAGCTGACATTCTACAGTTAGGAATTCTCAAATCTTCTTTTCCCTTTTTAAGCAAATCCATACAGCCAAAGAAAGCAAGAATTAATAGTAGTTAATCCTTCCTCGTGTTTGTGAGTGCACGGGGGATCATTGTAAAAGATGGTTACTGCTGTGTTAACTCTCATTACTCCAGCTGTTAACCAGATGTTCAAAACAAGTAAATCATCCTGAAATGTTTTTCTAAATTCTTTTTCTTAATGTGCTAAATTATGCAAATGCTAGAATATTTTTAATCATGTACCTAAAATCTTGCTACAAAATTAGCATGATATAAGAATTCGGGAGTAATTCAAACACAATATCTTTTTAAACAATGAAGTATAAAAGTAATTAGTATAGGGGCTGACAGGATATAAGATATATTCATGCTGATAAAAATGTGATATCTATAAAATTCAATAAGAAACACAGAATAAAAAGTTATTGGGGAATATGTTTTCCTAAAACATATAAATGTGAAAGAAATTCAAGAAAATGTAAAATAAATGAAAAGAAAATGGAAATAAACCTTAAAACTTTTGATGTACCTCAACTTTTCAGAGAATTATTTTTCAGTTATCTTTTCCTCTTTTTGTTTTATGACTGACATTTACCTACATAAACTCTCTGAATTCCCCTTCTTAGAATAAATGGAATAGCTGTTCTTTTTATGAAGAAAAATAATTTTATTTTGATTACTTCCTCTCAAGAAACTCTTACATCCCCAAAATACTGAATCACTATCATTTAGAAGGAAAAGCTGGCATCAGCTTGATTTTCAGTATTTGAATATTATCACAGTTAAGAAAATTCCACAAAGAAGGATTTTGGTCAGAAACGATCAGGATTTATTCTTTTCCCCAGTAGGACAGTATTCATTTTCAATGTCCAAGTATATAAAAGTTGAGAATTTAAAAAGAACATATCAAAATTAATTTAAAGACAAAAATTAAATAAAATATTCCCCAAGCTAGGGAATGAACTTTTCACCTTTGTTTCTTTTTATAAGTATCCTGTATTTTCTAGTTTTAGAGACGCTTAATCTAACTATAACCTATTTTTGGCTAATATAAATGGCATCTTCCCAACTTAAAATCATTAACTTATACGAGAAAAGATAATTGTCATTCTAATTTTATTTTGATCTTCTACGATCATAATTATAGAAAAGATTAAGCACCTCACTGTGTTAATATGGTACTAAGTAAAGTTCAAGGTAATTAAACTGGAGTCTTTACCAACCATACTCTTGAAACCTAAGAAATTCATATTTTATAGAAAACTATTAAAACAGACTATACTTATATCTAAATGAACATTTACATTAATTGCAACTATAAAAATTCAAAAATGTATATGTATGACTAAAAAGGATTTCATTAAGCGTTGCATGTCTCAGAGCAGTCAGAATCAATACTCCTATTTTCATCACTTGAGGTTTCCTGGGAGAGATGAGATTGAAGAGTCCTGTGAGTAATGGACTTGTTAAAGAAGAAAGCTCCTTTATTAGTGAGGCTCTGACACAGGCTACAACTTGGGAAAGACTGAGCGCTGAAGGAGCATTAACAAATCAGAGGTTACTGCAAACACACGAGGAAATGGACTTTGGAGGGCTTAAAATAAAACATTATACTCTTTTAAAACACCTCACAGTTCCAAAGGATTGCAAGAGTTAAGCACCTTTGCAATTATTCAAAATATTTGTATTCATCTGTACAGAGTGGAGATATATTGTAAGGATTAAGAAAAGGATTCAATGCCAGCTCTGCCCCTTCTCAGTGTCATCCTAGCAGGTCATTCAGCCCCGATGTGTCTGAGACACCTCATCTGGAAACTGGAGGCAACAGTAATAGTAGACATCTCACAGGAGTCTCCTAACATTAAAAGTGCTGATATCTAAACTTGTACCCTAGAGCTTCCCTGGTGGCGCAGTGGTTAAAAATCTGCCTGCCAATGCAGGGGACATGGGTTCAATACCTGGTCCGGGAAGATCCCATGCCGAGGAGCCCAGGTGCCACAACTACTGAGCCTACCGCTCTAGAGCCTGGGAGCCACAACTACTGAGCCTGTGTGCTGCAACTACTGAAGCTCACACACCTAGAGCCCGTCCTTCGCAACAAGAGAAGCCACCGAAATGAGAAGCCCATGCACCATAAGGAAGAATAGCTCCAGCTCTCCACAGCGAGAGAAAGCCCATGCACAGCAATGAAGACCCAATGCAGCCAAAAATAAATAAATAATAAAATAAATCTTAAAAAAATAATAAAATAAAATAGTACCCTACACACAGTTAGGTATTCATTAGTATTGTGATTAGAAAATAAACACACAAATAAACAAATTTACAAAAAATAAATTGAAAAAGAATGAGCTTGGTGGTCTGTTTTGTTCCATTTGGATTCTCTTCAAAATATCCATTATCCGTGGTAAATTTGTATTAATGGATCTCTAAAGTTTCCGTTCTCCACGGATATCAGGTTAACTGAAAAGTTTATGACATTAGGGGTTAAGTTGTGCAATGCCAGGTGTAGGAAGCTTTAAGTCAAAATAAATACTTAGGCTTAAACCTGAATTATATAAGATGTGTTTTAAAAATCTGAATATAGTTTCACTGATTAAGCTTGCTACACTTGTTCAAAAGCACAAAACTGAGTGTTTTTGAACACTTTACCAAGTATTAGTTTTGCCAAAACTCTTTACAAGCTGATTAATTATTTTAAATAGAAAGTAATGGCATGCATTTTATCTGCTAAATTTGTTGTGTAATCCCATCAGACCACCTGCATGTCTGGCTAAAAGATCACATTCAACCTCGGAAATATTCCCACCTATGACTTACAGAGAAGAACAGATTCCATACTGTAGTCTTTTCAGGACTGATACAAAAAACTCCATGAAACTATGAAGCTCTATCCGCATGTTTCCACATTCTAGTCTGTTTCAAAACTTACCCTGATGCAAATTTTACCTAACTTGTATTCCTTAAAGATTAATGTATTTAATTTTTAATTATTTGATATGGCACAGAAACCCTTGCTTATTTACATATGGCCTTTGTCCCCTAGAGAAAATAAGTAATTTTGTAAAATTATAATTTCTCCCACACAGCGTTTTTGGCACTTGGGATAAGGATTTGGGCAAGCGTTCACCTACTCATTCTCCTCCAGTGCTAACTCTTGACTTTCCCAAGACACAAAAAGGAAGAAAGGATGTATTTGTTTTCAAACTGCTTCTCTGACTGACGTGGGGTGGAAGCTTATTATGGAGTAATTCACATAGTATTTCTAGTCTTCATCTACAGACGAGGAAAGCTAGAGCTGAACACAGCTGAAGTCATACCTTAATTCACTATGGGCAGCCAGAAACTTAAAGTGTACTATTACTGAAAAACCTGCATTAAGAGAACTAACCACTTCTGCATTTTTCATGCATTAATCTTAATATTGTTTTTTTGTACAGACTACATTAGGAAAGAAAAGAAAAGAAAAGAAACGGCATAGAGATGATCTCTCTTTTACAGACACAGAAAATGTGATTCACAAATACGAAGCAAATTGCCGAAGGTCACAAAGCTGGTGAAAGGCAGGGCTGGGAATCAAACTAAAAGGTTTGAATATGCAGCTCAAACTGTCACAGCTTCTGCTGACGTAGAAAAGAAAAAAGAAAAACCGAGGGAACGGTGCTTTCCCAAGGACAGAGCAGTCTTACTTAAAAATGCCAAGTCCGGCAATCTATCCAACAATCTGTGATATTTGCCAACACAGGACAGGACCATTATTTCACATACACACTTGCCAATGAATTAAACGAATAGATTTAATCAAATTTACAAGTTAACATTGTCAATAACAATAACAACATTTTTGGATGCCACTCTTCATTTTCTTAATGGCTTTCGCATATAATACAGTTTGACTTGCTGTAGAATCCTATGAGTTTCAGATGCCCAATTTTATTTTTGTAACTGAGCTAACTGAAGCTCTCTCTGAGAGATGATGTAACTTGCCTGAAGTGATGGCAAACCTCATCCAGAAGGCAGTTATTCAGCCTTCTAAGTGCTCTTCCAAATACAAAGGACTCTAGAGAGTTAAAAATATCTAATACCACATTGCTAATTCTCTCGTTCATAATGGCAAAAGTAAAAGTTTCAGAAAACCGAAAGTAAAAAAGTATGATCTTTTGAAAAATATTATATGGGTTTACATTTTATTGATATTTTCTTACAGTAAGCCTTAGAATAAATGTTAAGAAGCAGGCAGCAAGCAAGATATTTTTCTAGGAGATCTGACTCAGCTCAGAAGGAAAAAGGGATTCATTGTAGGCCAAGATGTAAGTTACAGTTTGCTTCATTTTAACATACATGCCAATCCTGAGAAAGAAATCAGGATACAGATTTTAAGTTGACTTAACCAATAAAATATGAATCCATATAAACCCTAATGTTATGGAGAAAGGACTAGCCCACAGGGACATAAATATTTTCAGCAAAATACCCCGGAGATGAAGTTGCTTAGGCAGACAAAATACAATCAACAACACTTTCTGATTAGAGTGGACCCTGATCTCCAGAAGAAAATCATCTGGGGCAATCACCCTTTGTCAAACAATCTGTGAGTATCACTGGCTAGTCTGTTTCAAGAGGAAAATGATGATGTTGGGAACAGAGTGATTCACTTCTGAAATGAGGAGGAAAGGAGAACAGATATGGCAGCTTAATTCAGACAGTTTTTCTCAGAAACCTGAGGATTCAGAGGGAAGAAAGGATTAAAGATACAGTGCATTGCTCCAGACTACACAACCCAGGAGGCAGTTTACTTTCTTTGAAGTCAATTAAATAGATTGAGTACTTTTTTTATTACAAATCAAAACTTTATTTGTTGCACTAAAGAAATCTCATGCAGTAAAGGGTTCCAGAATCATCTAATTAATGAAAGTTAACATTTATTGAGCCTCTACTACAGAGTCCAGGAACATGCTAAGTTTCTACATTAATTACCTCATTCACTCTCTCAATTATCTCACTACAATAATCACCTCTTCACTGACAAGAAATTGAGGTTTAGAGAATGTGTAATATTCTCCGTTAGAAGTGGAGAAAATGAGAATTTGAACCCAGGAGGTCTGACTCTTAACCATTCTGAAATGTTGACTCTTGCAGCAATTTTTGTTTTACATTAAAATTAAGTTCTATAAGGAAATATCTAAAGTCTGAAACTGAATTAATGGCTGTGGGATGTGTAGGATCTAGTATATAACAAGTTCCTAAGGAAGAAAACAATCATCGATTAAAGAGAATTTGAGTGTCAATTTGTTTTGCGATGATACATGTGAATTTTTCAGAAATGGGAAAGTTAAATTGTTCACTTTTTGAATTGGCATTTATTTTCAACTTTTAGAAACTTGCTTGGCAAATGATTTACTCTTAAATCCTAAGTAAAACTTTAATTTCTGATATCCAAGAAGATCCACAGAATACTGTTCTAAATATATTTGTTAAAAGGACTGCAAGTGAATTTTCAAACATATTGACTTAAAAGCTTCCCTTGCACAAGGTATCTTTATCCTTCATTGTTCCTGTGACCTTCTCATAAGTCACTCTAGTTAGAGTTATATTTAGTAAATATTTAGTTAGTAAATGCAGTTTAGCAGGGAATATATTCTCAAACTATTGAAAAATGTTCATCTTTTCAAATCATATTGCATATAATACCTGTGAGCATTCAATGCCACAGATTCATGTGTCAGTGACTGGGTACGTGTGTGTCCCACACATCAGATATAAAATACTTGAGAAGGAAACTGACAATTCATTGCATACCTGGATTTTCTTCAGAGCACAACAGAAAATGAAAAACAACAACAACAACAAGGGAAAGTGTTCGTGTTCATTTTTGTTTTAATTTCTCAGTTGCTCAGTGTTCCATATAGCCCTGTTGGAGTCCTGAAGTGTGTCTCTTATAATTAATGAGCATATTATAATCCAAACTTGAGAACAGAAGAGCCAGGCAAATAACACAAGGCCCAGCCCAGTATAACAAAACTTGCCTGTGTGCCACCAACATTCACCTGTGCTAAGGACCGCTCAGAGGCGTGTTTTAAAGTTCACAACAGCCCGCTTTTCCCTCCCACCTCTCCCGGAAAGGAAGAACACTTCTCAACATGGCAAAAGCCCACCTACTCAAATAGGAGGTTAATTATTGCTACATAATTAACCTCGTGAGAAAATTGTTAAGATTAATGAAGCAGTGCTTACTGAGTGATTATAAGCTCCCCTTGAACTACCAGAGAAATATTTGTTTACCACCAACACCTACACGTATATTGATAACACATTCTGTGCAAATTATTGCAGTAAGGGATCTAGGTGAACACGTATAAATCAGAGCCTATGTAATTGAACAAAAAGAAGAGAGGAAGAGGGGAAGGGGTGGGGGGAGGAAGGGAAAGAAGAATTAAGATACAGAAAAGAAGGAAGGATGAAGTACAGGGACCTTTCAGCAAGAAGCACCAGGCCAAAATGAACGCTTCCTACTTAGTTAGTTGACAATCATGACTCGGCAAAAGACCACAACACCCTCTCTAACCTGGGTGCATTTGAAAATATAGAAAAACCCAATAACTTTAAATATATGTCGAAAGAATGGTCCCTTGTCATCTGCACATACGATTGTGGTTAATTTAGCATTAATTTTAATTAGACTAAAACAATTAAATATTGATGAATAACACCTACAATGAGGTCTAGGGTGTTGTTAACAATGAGTACAAGTTCAGCTACTCCAGAGTACTCTGTAGAATATGCAGGTAGGTGAGTTCCTTCCCACAAAATATCATAGACCTGTCTGGCCACCACATCATCACAGCTGAATTACAGAGCACGTCACCAATGTGCCTCATCACCTTTTAGCACCATCAGTTAACACCACTGTGCCCCGATCCTCCCTAACTGGGCAGTGTATCAGCTAGAATATGCTAGGTTAGGCTTCAGTAACAAAGACAAACCCCAAATCCCCAGGGTCTCACAACAGAAAGAGTCCTTCCTGGCTCAGTCTTCAGGACCATCACAGATCAGCAAGGGCAAGGGGAGGGAGTTCCTCTCCTTTTACACATTCAAGGACTCGGGCTTACAGAGGAGGCCTTTCCCTCTGGCACAGCTCTCCCTGCCACAGTAAAGACACCTCAGTGGTCTTACTCCTGCAATGAAATGACCCAGCTCAGAAGTGAGGAATGCCACTTCTGCTCACAACTCATTGGCCAGAGCCAGTGACATGACCTGGTCCTACCACAACTGGTCCAGAAAACAATCCCTAAGTGTGCCCAGGGTGGTGGAACGGTGGGACTATTAGAAGAGCATTAATAACACCTCAATTATCCACTCATGTCTATGGAATGGCAACGCTAATATGCTTTTGGTTGTTGTTTTAATAACCAGCTTCAGTTGTGGATATCCATTATGTTTGAACAATCAAAGGAACTCAAAATAATTTTCATGCCCTAATAACTTCAGTTTATTCCAAGATGTTTGACAGTTTGCAACTGAACTATTTGGGGATTAACAAAACAACGAGGAAGAGAGTCAGAATGAACACCACATAAATATAGTACATTTATAAATATTTAACATTAGGGCTTCTAATTATTTCTGAATGAAAGTTAAAGATCCAAAAGGATTCTAAAATAATATTCATATTAACCTGGGTAAACTCTAGTATGTGAGCAAGAGGTATGATTGGAATAAGTGAACTTGCAGGTTTGGGAACCAAGTGGGAAAGGTTTGGGATCCAGATGACGAGACAGAGGGATGGAGAACTGGGGTGTTTGTCCCCAAATCCTACATGCAGCCCCAGGATGAACTGACTCCAGAGAGACCCTGAGAGCAGTGTTCACAGGACAGGCACACGGGTCTCTTATTCCACAAGTGTGACAGAAAAGGGAAAGAGTGGGGGTCTCACCTCTGGAGACCGATTAAGCAGGGCTCTGGGCCTCCTGCTCACTTCAACCAAAGCAGCTCTATTTTTTTAAATCTTTTTTTTATATATTGACTTTTATTTAGAAAAGAAGTTTCCACTGCTAAGGGAAAAAAAAAAGCTGTATTAGTTCACATCCTACATGCACTTACTTCTTTTGCGTTAATCAGTTCTTGCTACTTAGTGGATTAACTTCTAGTCAGCTCCACCTCTGTGGTTTCTCTGGCCCCCAGATGCAGAGACCAGTGGCGAGGATGTGTAACATCTATTACTGCCTACAACTCATTTATGCCCTTTATCACCAACTGAACACCAAAATAAGGTCATCAGAAACACCCCAGGAAAACCAATAAATAGAAAGCAGCCATCCACTTTCAAGAGAACAGATTGTTAATATATTATAAGCTAAGGAAGGCATTAATATTCTATGCTGTCCAAATGGAACAACAGTGCTTCATGGCATTTACTTCATTGTATTTGAAAGTAAAGGCCATGGAAGAGCTGCACTTGGTTAATTTCTCAGGCACCACTTAAAAAATATACATAGTTTGCCCTCTAAGTTAAAAAACCAAGGCCAGCCAGAGAGAGCTGACCACAGGCTGACATTTCTGTAAAGGAAGCTGACCTCTCTGGAAAGCCAAAATAAACTGAAATTTCTCAGCCCACAGTACAGAAGCAGATCTTTGAAAATTTGCCAGATTTATGTGGAAAGATTATATAAACAGATTTCTGTCTTCCCAAGTTTCCCTCTCTTCCACATTAAAATTATTATGAGAAGCCAACATTAGAAGAAATATTTCAAAAACCATCCACTGTATAACAAATATTTGTTATGTATCACCTATTCAGAAAAAGCATAAAGCTGTATTCCAACAGGTCAAGATAAAAAAAAAAAGGTTAGCCCCTTTGTTTTTTGGAAGTTACTTCCCTTTTTGCCTCTTGATGTGAAGGGCAATCGCAAGACCAATACAGGAAAGAGTTAAAAATTGCAATTTTCTTAATGAAATTACAAGGGCAAACTTAACTGACTTGGTTTCTTTTCTTTTGCAATGAAACGAAAGAAAAAGATGCTTTGTGTGTCTTGTTTTTTGTTGTTATTTTTGTTTTTGTCTTTGAGAGCTATAGTGAAATCAACAGGCAACATGATACTTATATTAGCAACTGAAACTCTGTTTTCATTTAATATTTCCATTATGATAATCATATAAAGTTAGAACTAAACATTAATCTGTCAGGATTTTTTATGTTTTATATGTGTGCCTTGAAATTATCAACTCACAAAACTTTCTTTGAATATCCAGGCCAGTTCAAATGTTCTGCGGTGACATCAACACTGAAAAACTGTATATAAGATGTACATGAATGTAAACATGTTATGTGATTCTAAAACAAGTAATCAACAAACCAACAGGTAAATACAGAAAAACTCTTGGAGGAGGGACTATATTAACTGGAGTTATGAAGATGAACACATTGATCCTGAGTTAGGACCAAGTGTAAAAAATAACCATGGCAACTGAGCTTAAAAAAATGGCCAACTGGTTTTCACTTTTATTAACTCAATTCTTTACATTATTATTATTTATTTCTTTATTCAATAGGGGTGGCCCATATGCCAACCTCCAAAAGAGCTAATTATTACAGAAGACCTTTAGCATATTAAAAGGAAGGATCAAAACTTAAAATGCTGATTTCAGACCAATCCCGAAGTAATTAGAAGTCACCTCACCACTAAAATCATACACCCATGTACCAGTCAGGGTCCCAGTAAGAAGCAGATGGTTTCCTCAAGTAAAGTAATTTGAAAAGAGAGTAAGGCGTGGGTAGAGGCTGGAGAAACCAAGAAGAGAGAGTACAGTCCTGGGGTGAGAATAAGGGGGCGGGCTGGCCTCAAGAGTGACAGGAGAAAGGGGTTTCCAGAGAGCCCAGGGGAAGCCCACCCCACAGGAGCTGTGACCTTCAGTACAGGGAGGGGACACTGACCTCACTGTCTCCCACTCTCAACAATATTTCTCAACGCACCAAGGGATAACTAAAAAATACGACGTTATTTCTTTAAAACACATTGCCCTAGAGAATGATAATGAAATGAAAATCCAAGATAGGCCTTACTAAATCATCTTCCTAAATCTAGACACGCTGCACTTGAAACATACGGCTCTTTAAATTTAATGAGCTTCGACTGAAAATCAATAGTTTTTTGAGACCTACATCACATTTGTTTAAATAATATACACCAAAAAGGACAAAAAAATCTAATGCATGAAAGCACTGATTTGTAGACACTAGTTTGTATTCAGTAGCATAGCAAAGTATACTCTGATTATTGTCCTGGTAGAATACCAGGTAATTTTTTTTTTTTAAATAATTAGATCCATCCCACCATCCTAATTGACTGTGTCTCTTTTACATTATAGAAATGACATAAAGTATATATGCTCAAAGAACACTTATGTTCAGCTGAAATAACGTTCCCATGATACATTTGCAGATTGGGATTCCTTTAAGCAGGTCAGATTTGGACTAGATAATACCTAAAGCCCATTATGAATATGAGAATTTGTAAGTCAGATTCAAGTGTTCCAGAAACAGTGAGGAAACTCACACCTCTGAAATTCTGTAATTTTTCACTTGAACCAATTTGTATTACAATTTTTAAAGAAAGGAAAGCCACAGACGGTCTTTAGGGTATAATCGGCCCATGTTGATGGAGCAAATAACAGGTGCCTCACACAGTTACTGCCCGAGTGAAACAATTTGTGCCAAAGAACTTTGCAAACTGGAAAGCACTTTCTCAACGTCAGGTTTCATTATATTCATTTAATTTATAAAATGTTTACTAAAGCACTTTACATCTTTATTTTCTTAAGAGTGATATGTAGATGAAGCTTCTCTTTAAAACTAGTTTTTTAGAGAACAAATTATCCTTATTTATATATGCAAGTATAGATATTAATTTTAAAAAAATTAATTTTATCAAGTTTTTAAACACTATTTTAAAATGGAGGAACACCAGTAGAAATGTCATGAAATAGATATTCTATACCATTCACCCAGGATGAATTAGCCAGTAGAGCAAGTATTTCTGTGACATTTCTATCACATACGTATTTATTGCTAAAAAGTCATTCACCAAGGTAATTTTCTCTGGATGATTCCACAACTGTTTTAATGCTTTTGCTTATGTCTAAGTGCATGTAAATTGCATTCTCAACATTGTAATCTGGTTCATCAGTGTTCCAATGTCTTTTCCATGCACATAGTTGCTGTTTTCCCAAACAACTCTCAGTCCCCAAAGAGACTTATTATCTAGAAGAAATAATTTGAGAATATAATGTCCAAAATTAGGTTAGCAGGTAAATTATTTCACTTAACATGGCAGAAACTGAACAGCAACCATTTTGCCTTCATATTTTACAACATGCTCCAATCATAAGGAATTTGTCATAAGAGGTTGGTTTTAGGGAAAATTCACATCAGCAAGCATGTCCAATTTCAGAAAAGACTCCTATTCAGGGAATTATTGTTGAGAAAAATATCTCCACACTAATGTATTTACAATGCATTTGTTACTTATTGTACTTTCTGTGCAAACTAGAAATGCACTACTTACTAACCTTTAAAAGATACGTAGCTAGGTCATTCTCTGCATGTGAGCAAAATTCCTGAATGACAGTTGAAAGATAATTAAACATAGAGCATTTAGTGTTTAACTGAACATAGACCATTTAGCATTTTATGGAGTGTTATAGAAGGCATTCTGTAATGCTGCTTTAAGAAAATATCAGAATCTTCAAATGAGTACTAACAAATTTTTAAATATTCTTTTCAATATCTGAATATGTAAGCCTTTGGGGGACTCTTAGGGCTCACTGGTCTATAATAACTGATCATAATTCAGTGAAAAAAAATTCAAAACAAGTTCTACTTTTTTCCAAATGATTAGATACCAACTTAATGTTTCAAGATAATGCCTTTTTCAAATCGATCTCAAAACATGAACTTAACTTTGCATAATGCAGCAAAGAGTAAAATACTTGGAAATTGTTTAATTTACATTTAAATTTTACAGACTTTACAAAGAATCAGCAATGATATCCAGAGGACAGCTTCCCAGCCCTGGGATGACTCACATGGCACTAGCTTGATCTATTTGATGTATTAGTCATGCCTCCATCAACACAAAGGTATCAAGACGCGACCTTTTCTTTATATAATACAAAATAGGTATGCGTTCAAGATGCTTGATGACCCTTTGTTAGATGCCCTAAATTTCTAAACAAGTTCAAATAATTAAATGACAATCTACTTCATTATAGTATCGATCCCCTATCATTTATAGCCAAAAGATAACAATAAAGCAAAGGTTTCAAAAACTGAATTGAGTGCCTGATATAACTTGAGCGTTGGACAAAGTGTCTTCCATGTGCCATCTTATCTAATACAACACTCCACTCCACTACAGATTGATGAATCAAGCTCAGTAAAGCTCAGTCTCTTGCCAAAGATGCTACGAGGTGGCTGAGTCACTCTCAGGACCCAAGTGCATCTTACACCAAAATATACCTTTCATTTCAACGAAGTGATACACTTAGAAAGATTGAATACCTCTCTGTTTTGTATTAGTTAATTGAATTGGTTAGAAATTTCCACAGGACTGACAGGAACTAAAATATTCCGAGCCATTAATTTCATTAGTTTTTTGTTTTTTTTACTGCATAATGTCATATCCTGTTCTCCTGTACCCTGAGGAATAAGTATTACTAACAACCCAAGAAAGGAAGTAGTCAACACAGAAGAACACAGTTCTGAGGTGAAGGTGCAGATTCCAACCCAGCTCTCTCTGTTCAGAGACTTCAAACCCAGTTCCCGGTATTTCGAAAAAGTAAGAAAGGGTGATATTTGAAGCAACGCTGATGTCAGATCCAAGGGCTAGATGACTTTTATAGGTAATATGTATCAAACTGACTAAAGAACCCTTTTTTTTATGAAATTATTCAGTTTAACAATACAGTCACTTCTATTAAGAAAGGAAGTACAGGAATGCATGAAGCTAGAGTCTAAGTAAAGTAAAATTCCCATCTCGATTTTGAAGAAAACCAATCTACGGCACATTTATCTACAGCTAATACTAAAATCTGCATGACACACATGCGCACACATTTTCTTGTTAATATTTTCATTTACTGTCTGTGAAAAAACTGTTGCCATATAATGGAGTTTCATTAATAATAAATATCTGAGCCACTTCCTAAATTGCTTGCCAAAATTCTACAATGGCAAAAGTAAAAATTAGGGCATCTTACTTAGCCATTAGTAATGTTCTACTATTACCACATGTATAGATCGCAAACAGAAGTAAGTAACAGAAGCACTAAACTCCATATGCAAATACTCTTCCACTTTCTTGGAAAGAGTCTGCATATGTTTCTCTTCAAACTGGAAGAAAAGATTTGTGAAATGTCATTTCTGGAGAAGTAATGCTAGAGCCAGAAGAAAGAGTCATAGATAGAAATGAAGACAATTAAACAGATAGAAATTGGCAAATTTTCTTACCACTGTTATAGCCATGTATAGAAAGTTATATTTATCACTAATCTATTAAAATAAATACATATGGAATTAAGACTATTTCTCAATGACTCCATTCTTCTTGTCCTTTTAAAAATGTTATTAAACAATACCTTGAGATAAGGAGCTTGTATAAATAATACATTAATGGAACTGGAAATGCTATAAATGGTAGTCATCTCAATTTATTGCTATCTTTCCTATTGAGTTTTTTTTTGGTTGTTCATTTAACATTAATTTCAACCAATATTTATTGAAGCTTTGTTTAGACCGTGCTAGACAAATTGGAAAACCAAATCTGTACACTTGAAGAACTCACAAGATGAGTGGAGGAAGATGGAAAAATAAGTGGAAAATACACTGCAATATGGTAGGTGCTAGAGCAGAAGTACGGTGTGTACAAAGGGCTGTGGGTCCAGCCAAGGGGCAGGGCCTACTGTCGGGTAAGACAGACTCAGTAGATCTTTCTACATTCTGATAAAGAGTGTCGGATCACGGCATTTGCAACAGAAGTAAGATCAAAGGAGGGTAAAGAGGAAGAGGAAAGGTGGCTGAAGCCGGAATGAGGGCCAAAAGAGCAAAGGTAGAAAGAAACGAAAACACTTAAAATGAAGAGACACACAAATTGCTCTAGATTTGTGCCTACACATGCAAACACACACACAAACAGGCTAGATTTTACACAGGCACATGGTGAAACTTCCCTTGGGTGGGTGATTATCAAGGATTAGCAGAGGCAGAATGAAAAGACAAATAAGTGTGTGTGTTCAGATTTCCTGGAATCTATACAGGGATCCCAATTTCCCTTCGCATAAGTAGCGCCATTGATATAAGTAGGAAACAAAGGTTCCATTAAGGCTCATTATGTGATTTAGATACCCTGGTGTGGAATTTTTCTCTTCAAACTGTTTTAATTATTTATTTTAAGTGAAGTAGTGAGAAATAAGATCATATGTCACCTTTTATATTTCAGCGATATAGTCCAGAATTATCTTTGGTAAAAGAGTCCTATAAAACATATTAAAGACCTCATGAATAAATGCTAGTCTTGCCCCACACTCATATCTGAAAACCAGGTAAAGCGCAATGCTGTTTGAGTTTTCTTTTTAAAATAGTTATATACACTGTACGTAGACAGCTTTTTAAAAATAATTGCCTGAAATAAGACATTATTTTTAAAAGGCATCATTTTGTTGATTTACTTGATTTTCAAAATTTCACATAAAAATTGAGAAATGACAACTAAGTTTCTATAATCACATGACACCCTCCAATATGTCAAATATGATCTTAAATAGGAAGATACTTAAATGTACTAAAATTTCACACTTTAATGAAGCATCATTCAATAATTTACTTTTATAATGTATTCAAGATCACATTTGTAACTGTTGGTGTTGTCACTTCAAACAGTGATAGTCTTCTTGTTATTTTCTGGCTATGAAATTATTAAGTACATGAATGTATTAACAAACATCTTAGTAGAAATCCTATCTCAAAATCAATATCCCATTGCTGGGAACCCATAGTTTTCTCAAATACTAACGAAATATGATAATTCCATATGATATTCCAGTATTTACTATACCTTTGCCATCACCATTAGCATCACATAAAAAATTCTGAAACTGCATTTACTGAGTAAAAGATCCTTGTGTCAAATTTGTGCCCCCTCTACGATATAATAAACATCAAAATATTTCTAGTCAAGGATTCTGAGTCAGTACTTATTACAGTGAATAAAATGGGAGTCAAAAACTGTGGAGAATAATCTTGTAGGTATTCCCCTGATGATTTACAGGATAGTTTATTTTTCATAGAAAATAGAAATCATAAAGTAATATAAAATATAAGTGGAATTTTTAAAATTCCATTTTAGAAGCTGGGATTACATGTTACCAAATAAAGACGTTTTAGAATAAAATTAGATACGAGTAGCACAACCTTATGTAATTATTTACATATTGCTCTCAAGCCCTGTGAATATCATTATGTGGCAGTTTATTTGAAACAGTATTAAATAACTCTTTCATAAGATTTTACATATCATTTATATCACTATTTAAGATTTAATGTACTTTGCATAAATTTGACTAAATTAAGCATCTGCAGATTTTCACAGTCCTTTCCTACAATGCAGCATAGCCTAAACGGTCCTCTTTGAATGAGACGAGAAGTACTACATACGTATTTTATAAGAATTACAAATGCATCACCTACAATTATGTCATCAGGAATTACTTACCCTTACCTTTCTGACTCAGAACACCTGAACAGTTCAAGAGTACAAATTTAGAATACAGAGAATATAGGCTGTGCAATTTTACTGATACAGCATATACTCTTCACCTGTTATATAAACTTTTCCTCTTCAGTTCTATCAACATGTTAACAAATTTAACACAATCACTGAATGGTCTACGGAGGTATTTCTTTCTCATTTCGCCAGCTAATTAGCCAAAAGAAACGTACATTCTCCCCCACGATTTAAACATCTAATGTCTATTTTCAGTCATTTACTAAAACGAATGGCCATCTAGTCCAACTTCTATAAATCCCAGCACTGTCCTAACCCACATCTCATGATCATGACTAGCAAAATCTCTGAAAATCACGCTTGATGTGCACACAACTGTTTTTCTCACTTGCTACCACTCACAAAACAAACAAAAAAAAAGTGTTGTACACCTGGATTCTCTTTCCTCTGTGATCAGTACTTGATTTGATGATAAAATTTTAACTACTGAAGATACAGATTTTCTCAATTTTATTAGAACAGCAATAAAACAAACAAGCCAAAACCAGTTTCTGGTGTTAATTGTCTTATTAGCCAGCTTGTAACATCACACTTTCCTCATGTACTGTAGCTTCTTATTCTAGGGGACACTAATTGGTTTTAAATGGTGTTAAATACCATCCCTGCAGTTGCAAGTGCTTCTCTGGGATTTTTACTAGAGAAAAGAACTCCTGTAATTTAAAACCACTTTGCTTTCTTCAGTCACAGCTGTTAGGGAAACACTGACCTGTAGAAATCTTTAAGGTTTGTTGCCCCTTTCCCAGCGTCATTAGTCTGCATTTATTTTCTAAGGCTTCTTTGCCCCTTGTACCATGACTTTTCCATAACTCCCATCCCCCAAAATGCTTTCAGCAGAAAAATCACTGCTTTTTGCTGGTTAAGCCCTTTTCTCTCTCTTCCCCCACCCTGCCCCTTACAAAACCTTGGCTACCCTTAAAGAAAATTCTCCAACAACGTGTCAATTTTATATTGGCCACAAAGACAACTTCTGTTGGGGGAGGGGGAGGAAAGAGGGACTGGAGCTTGGCTGTCCCTTTCCACAGACAGGGATCTTTGTGGCGATCTGAAAACATTTCCTGCATAAAAATTCAACACCCTCTCTGGGTGCAGGGTTGGGGAGCAAGAACGACTATGTACCAGCAGTGCCCTCAAAGGAGGGGAATGCATCCCCTAACCTTCCAAAAGGGGAAGTCATTTTCTCAAAATGTGTCAGCTTTCTTGCCTTATTAAACATAATCCACAGGCTCAGATCCTAGGGCAGCTCCCCTACTAGGGGCTGAGTGAAAGCTATAAATCACTCCTGTACTTTCTCTTTCCTCGCATTTCCGTTGCACTGGTTTTCTATCTAGCTCGGCTCTGACAAGCTCCCGCTCCTCCTGTGTATCAACAGGGTACCGAGAAGATGCGAGTAAAAATCACGCGAATGGGATACCAGGTCTTGCAGGACCCGCCTGTTTTAATTTCGCCCTCCTCCCGCCCTCCTGTGATATTAAGGCCCTGAGACTCAAGTCTGCACGCCCAGTGGGCTTCCCTGGACCTAAGAGCCTGCACTCGGACTCCTTGTGCAAAGCATCTTCAACACACTCCCGGGCCTGTGGGGGAGGGGCACCATTGCCCTCAGGTGTCTGGAAGTCATTTGGTGCAAACAGGCTTGCCATTGAGTTTGTGTCACCTTTCGGTCGCGATGCCCCAAGTTCCAACCTGGAAAGGGGTCATGGACGAGAGGGTGGGCCGGAACCAAAGGGAGAGGTCTACAGATTCATTCACAGCTGGGGGTGTGTGTGTGTGTGTGTGTGTGTGTGTGTGTGTGTGTGTGTCCGTCTCCCCGAGGGGCTGCAGCCTAATAAAGCGCCCCCCTTCCTCCTCACCCACCTCCAGCGCAAACTGGCTCCACGTTTTAGCATCTCTTTTCTCCTGAACAGCACCTGGGGGCAGGTTGCTGAGTGCTAGCCCATCCTCCTCGCCCCATCTCTAAAATCTTGACAGTAAAACTAGCTTAAGAGACCTTTACCGGTGAAGCTCTCAAATCAAATCAATCCAGAAGTGACAGAGCGAAGGGGCAAGGGTTAGGCCGGTGTGTGACACAGCATGTCTTAACTCCATCCCCCAGCCATCCCCCCCCCCCCCCAGCTTCCCATCTCGGCCGGCGCTTACCTTCTTTGGGCGGTCGCTTGGCCTCTCTGGTAAGATTGCAGACCTGGGTGGTTTGCAGCTCTTGGGTCAGGCAGCCCTCGGTCTGCTCGTTCAGGGGTAACACCACGTTATTTAACAAAACCAGCGACTGGTCGTCGACCCCCCACTCTCCCAAGTGCTGAGGGCAGGTGCATTTTGTATACATGATCCCGCAGGACTCTGTTCTCCCATTTTCCGATTTCAAGCAGCTCTCCAACCAAGTGCATAATACGTGGCACCCAAACTGGCTTGGGCTCACCTTGTTCAATACCAAAAACTCAAAAAAAGATTTCTGGTCTTCTTCCCCTTTTTTCTGTAATCCTGGGAAATCGGTTGGAAAGACCCGACGTATTTGAATAAAATTTTTATCATACTGTAGAAAAACGAAAGCATTCTTGGATTCGCAGAGTTGCATTATAGAGTGATTCTTTCTTAAAAGATCCTTGATTTTTTCATGGGAAAAATGGTCAAACTGATAAGCCAGGAGGGAAAAGTTAGAGCAGCTAAGGTCCTTTTTGGAAAATTTCAGGTAAATGCTATATTTGGTCGGATCTGGATTTTCTAGCGTCCAAGTGCAGTTTGTAAAGTTTTTGGGGAACATTTCACTTACAGAATACGATCCATAAATGACTCCCTTCACCAAAGTTGAACACCAGAAGTCTTGGGCAGCATTAAATCCAAACATAACCAGGAGATAGGTGGAAAATATATAAATCAGCAGGTTACGAACAGCCTTCATCCTATGTCATTTGGCCTGTAAAAATGGCAATGAAAGTAAAATGCAAGTAGGAGTCTACGCACATCGAAAAAAAGAAACTCCTTCCAATATTACAGCCAGCTGTTTTCAAGATTTCAGTAAAAAACCCTTTTCAAAAGAAGGGCAGGTAATTTTTATTTTATAACGCCAGAAAAGTATCCGTTGCTGTGTGAACAGCGCCCTCACGCGGTCATTCACAATGGCCAAATTCACTACATTCAATTTAAAAATAATATTCAATAGATTATTAATAGGAATGCTCTTGCCTACCAAGATTTCCTTCAAGTGCATGATGATTCTATTGAAACGAGAGGAAAATTTTGTTTTTTAACTATAATAGCCTAAATGTTAATTTTTGAGATATTTTTAAGCAACCTGTACAAACCTTTTCTCCCCCTCAGCCTTCTGCCTGAAGTAAACATCACACAAAATCTAATCTGATAATCTGGGAACAGCTGTCATCATATTATTTCTTTTCTTTCAAATGTGAAAAGCAATTATGATAAATGATAGCCTCAATTTTAAAAGCACAAACGATAATTTGTTGCAGCTGAAACATCATCACCCAAATGCTACTACTAGTCTTTGCAGGGGCCACTGTGTGAACTGATGGGAAATTTCTGTGCAAAAATACAGGTAGTCACCAGGATTAAGAGAATTTGTAAACCATCATCCAACAAAGGGCAGATACATAGGGAAGACCTGCTTCTGGACATTATCACTGGGGACCAGGATTTAAGGCAGTCATTTCAATGTGACATGCCCTCTTGGGATACATAAAGTAGATCACTGTATTAGTATCTGTATCCAAAGGCAATGTCAGTGAAAAATCCCAGAACCACAGTAACTGAGCTGGTTTCAGTTTTATTTATTTTTTTAATTAGGGCTATTTTATCTAGAGTTATCTACCATAGCTTGAGGTTTACACATGGTAGATAAAAGCTACTAGCACTGTCTTTCCTAGCAGATTTCAATGATAGGATTGCTCCCTATCCAACAACAGCTCCAAACCTCCTTTTCTTTTCTCCATTTTTCTACCCTGGCCTTGCATAATACAGTAATCCTTGGTTATATTTACCTCTGTAAGTTGTTATCCAAAAAGTAACTTGAATATTTTTCAGCTTTAACCTTTAAGAAGTTATTTCTTAAAATAAATGACACTGCTTTTTTGCTGAGCTTTTGAGCTAAGTGATGCCAAGTTAATTTTAAAAGTCTTTAGGCTGCAGTCTCTTCCACTGTTCTGTAAACAGAGACAGACATACAGACATATAGATAGTTAAGAGTTTTCATGTCTTTGCCTGGGTCCTCTCTGAACCAAAGGATAATACCCTCTTCCTTCCCGTTGCATAACACACACCAACGCATGCACACAAAATCCATTGACTGAAGTCCCTGAAGACAGATCTGCATTCCCCAGATCATAATTCAAATTCTACGTCTTGATATAAGCAAAAACAACCCCAACTCTAAATCTCCATATAGCAGCCTTTTAAAATAACATCAGAATTGCAGGGACTACCAAAACACTGTTCCCTGATTCAAACATACAGCTCAATGAATAATGCATTTTCTTCTTGAGAAAATAAAACCTATGGGCATTTAAAGGTTAAAAAATAGGGAAAGTTATAGGAAATTCTGGAAATAATTTTCCTTTTTTTCTTCTTTGCTGTAGCACTTTGCAGGCAATGCAGGTCTGCGCAGTGTTCTTCAGGATAGAGTGTAGGCGTTGAGAGCCAATGTGACAATAAGTGTCTAAATTAGGAATTCCATCCATGAAAGGGGGCTTCATTTTATAATCGCTAACTCAAAGAGGTCGTATTTCTTTTCCTAATGAAATCCGGTACTTTTGCTTCCATCTATCTGACAGGGCATGCCTGCATTGCTGTGCGCATGGAGGATTAGAAAGAGTGAGGAAATGGCTCGGATTTCACTTTCAAGCCGGCTCAAGAAAGCCCCCTCAACATAATATTCTTTATTTTAATCATTCAGCCTTATTGTACGGAGTCTCCTTTTATTCTAAATAATCACAAATGAATCACTGAACTCTGTCGCCACCACCACCCCCAGCCCCGCCAGCCCCCGACTGCAGGGCCACTTCAAACAACTGTATTTCTCTCTCTAAGAAAGAAAGAATGGGGTTCGGGTGTCTAAAGGCTCGGCCACCGAGGTTTCAAGGATGTTGCATTTATTTATTTATTTATTTATTTATTTATTTATTTATTTATTTGTCTCTGGCTAAGAAGCAAACCGGCGTTTAGTTTAGCTCTCCTCAAACTGATTCTCTGGGTGACACTTTAGTTTAGGAACATAGACGGCGCCATCACTCCACTGAATTTTTTTCCCCAATAGAAGACCCAGGCCTCCCCTTATCTTAACTTCCTTTTAACCTAAAATTTACCCCCATAAAATTACCCCGATCACACACAACCGTTAGATTTTCTAGGTCTCCCGGCCTATTTCTTCTGGCCCAGCACACCTATGGAAAACCAGGACTTCCCTAACTTTTCAACTGCGGCGTTTAAGTAAATGCAGACAGTCAGGTTTCCTCGCAGCCCCTCCATCTGCCAGCAACAGCCTTGCCTTTCCAGGTCTTCCCTCCGCAAACACCCGGCGAAAAAAGCTCCTCGGTGGCGACCCTGGCAGAGGGAAGGTGACCCCTGGACCCCCGTCCTTACCTTCCACTCCGAAAGCTCAGGGAGGCTCTTGCTCTAAGACACCAGCACCGGCACGCGTCCCAGCAACAGTGACGGAGAGACTCCCCTTCGGTCCCAAACACCGTTGCCCATTTTCCCCGGCTGAGCTTCAAAAATCAGGATTGATTTTTTTTTAACGTACACATTAGAGAAGCAAAAGGGGGGGGGGGAGGGAATCAAAGAGGAGAGGGATGGGAGAAAAAAGCCCCCAGGACCCCGGAGCCTACGCCGTAGCCCACTGAATCCCACTCCCAACCAAGGCGGTGGCGGGGGGTGGGCGGGAGCCCCCCGAAGCCAGACACTAGGAATTAAAAAAAATGCAAGTGGCTTAAGCGCGGGGATTTGTTTTTCCCAATCTAACCCCCAGCAAACCGGTCAGCCAAGAAGCCAAGAAAGCTCTGAGACGAGAAGCGGCGGCGGCTGCTAGGGCAGATTTGTTGGGGCGGTGGGTTTATTACAGGAGTGTTCGTGGTCGCATCGGAAGGCTGGAGCTCATGCTTTCTCTCCTCTTTCCGCTCTCCTCCCGCCTCCTCCTCCCCCCCGCCCCTCGCAGGTACTGATGGACGGACGGCGACTAAGGAGAGGGGGGAAAAATCCTTGGCTGGTGATGTCGGAAAGCTGTTTGAATGCCCGGCGAGGAGGGAGGCGCGGGAGGGAGCGAGATAGTAAAGCTCTGTCTCGGGCGTGCGCGCGGCGCGCGGCGCTGGCTCTCCCCGGGCGAGCGAGGGAGGGGGCGCGCGGCCCCGAGGCGCGCGCCGGGCCCCGCGTGCTCGTGGGCGCGCGCGTGCAGCGCGGAGCGCCGGGCGGCCACCCGGAGTCCACGCGCTCACCGTAGCCGCGGCGCCTCCCCGAGCTCAGGCCGGCGCGGGCGGGGCGCGCGGGAGGGCGGCGGGAGGGGCCCTAGCCCTGGTCACGGTGCGCCTGAACGTCACGGCCGCTCCGAGGCCAGCACGTCGCGGGAGCTGTGCTTTCTGCGCCTGGGAGGTCTGTGCATCCTCAGTTCCCAGCGTCGCTGCTGGCGGGGACCGGCAGTCAGAGAAACTCCCTGGGAGGCGAGGCCTGGGGGCGGGGAGGGCGGTTGCGAGGACCGGAAGGCGACTCCCGGGGCTGGGGAGTAAATGCCCCACTTGATCGTCTTTCTCTTTCTTTCAGAGCCGACCTGTCGCAGCTGTCATTCCCGTACTGGGATGCGGAGGGAATGATCGCCCAACCGCGGAGGGGGCAGGTCTCGCCCCCCGGAACTGCTCGCGTCCCCGGGTGGAACAATACTAGTTTTTCTCAGCGAGGCTGCAGTTAACGTCTTACTTGTTCTGGCCGATACGGCGACCGAGGTTGGGCGTCTGCGTTGCTTTCTGCATGGCAATGGGATCGTGGTTGTGGGGTCTAAACTTTTGTTTTCTTAATGCATCGGATTCTTTTTCGAGTTTCCCTAGTAACAGTTTGGTGACGGGGGTGGGAAGGAAGGAAGGAAAGGAGGAGGAGAAGCTACCAGATTCTCGATTTAGCAGGGAAATGAGGATACATTTCCATCACTCCCCAACTCCTGGACAGTTGGCCGAGAAGTATTTGATGAACTAGCTTCCCATACGTGCTGCAAAAGGTCATTCTCCTACCGATTATGCCTCTACTTATAAATGCAGTTGGTGGTTTGCAAAACAGGTGGTAAAATAGTGCGTTGAAGTGATGGGAAGAGACCACACTGGGTAATTCACATAAAGTGTCGCGTCTTCCTAAGGGCGAGTTGCTTGAGCGGCAGGTGAAGTTGAATAAAACAGATTTCCATCATTTTCTCTCCCTGCTTTTTCTGCCTTTTTTCTTCCTCTTGTTGTTCCTCACCCCTGGGGCGATTGGATAGCCAAGTACATCATTTTAAAAGAGGATTGTAGTCAAAACAGAAAGGTTGCAGAGATCTTCTATTCACGGGAGATGTTTGAAATATTAAAATTAGTCCTTTAGTTCTCAATACATATTAATAGGGTGATGCTCTTTAAGGCTTTTTCTTCTGGGACAGGTGTTCAGAATAACACTCATAAGGGAAACAGTTAATCATTCCCCCTCCAGCAGGCTTTAACCATGTTCCAGGAAAATTCACTGCTGAGAGAGCCGCCTGGGTGGCGTTTTGGTTTTGTGTCCTTTTTGATTCATTACAATATTTTTTTATTCATTTAAGAGAATGTGAAAGGAAAATAAGGTTTATGTCCAGGGCATAATCCCAAACATTGTATCTTCAGCAAACACATTTTCTTTTAAAAATAAACAACATTCAGCAATACAAAGAAGCAGGACATTTCATTTATTTCAACTTCCACAGAGATTGTGATTATGTTATTTGCCAGACATTTTGGTCAATTCTGTTATTTTCACCAGAAGCAAAAATAAAGAGACTAATGACATGCAAAAAAAAAAATGGAGAAAAGGAGAAAGATTTGCATGATTCGTACATGAAAAGGAACCAATGTGAGGTTTAGATATACTACTACTTTGCATCTAGTGGTTTCTCACATTATCTTTGAACACTGATTTAGATGTTTCTTTAAAAATCTTGTGTGTCTCATGACATTGACATAAGAATAACAGCCAAAAGGGAGAATTTTAAAAGCCTTAATCCTGGAGGGAAAGGAGCACTCACTCCCAGCGTCATTTATATTCAAGAGGGATGTGGGTTAGGGAGAAAGCCACCGTTAGTAAAGCACTTCACCCTTCACACTGTTTCCCATAACCTTCATAAATTGCAGGCTACCAAGCCGGCCTGATGATGATCCTGCTGAAGTGTATTTATAGCAGATGATTTGTGGATGATAAATATGCCCAGGAAGACGCGGGCTCCAGTAACCCAGGCTGGTCTGACTTGCTCAGGGAGTCAGGATGAAGAATCACAAAAAGAACCTTACATGGAGAATGTGGTCTTGGGCCCCTGACAACTGATGCTGGGGCAAGCCAAGGGAGAACCACCCCACTCCGTGTTTGCACTGTGTTCCGTGGGAAAGCGCTGCTGACATATTGACCCACCCTCTCCACAAAAGGATCGCAACAGTTGACATGCTATTGGCTCTCTGTGTCCTTTCCTCCCTATTGTGATTGCTCTATTTCATGCTTTAATGCATTTTAAATTCACCAGTTAAGATTATTATCATCAGCCTTCCTTGGCCTCTTTCACAAGTCTGTGTATGTGTCTGTCTGTATGTAAACACATACACACATTTTACATACACACACATGATTTATTTATGTGTGCATATATGCACATACTGTTTGTAAGTGTATATACACACATACATAAACTTATAATACATACATATATTTGTTTGGGAGGATGGTTTCACTACATTGCTTTATATTTCTCTTTGGTAAAGTACTCTAACCCCCAAACTGCTAGATTAATTGTATAAACTAATTTTCATTTAAGTGTCCTTGACAGCTTTCGAAAGGACTATTGAGAAACCAGTGTTAACACATCAGAGTATAGTATTGTATCTTAAATTGGCCCAGGTTTGTGAAGTTAGTCTTTCAAATTTCTTTCTCTTATTATTGATGTGTTTTATTGTTTACTACAGAAAAATGAGAATTCTAAGTGTAATTTATCTCTTGCCTTTTCTTCTATTTTTTTTTTTTTTCTTGCTAAGTCTGGTCCTTCTACATTTGAACATAACCCCATCCTCCAGAATCATTGCTTAAAATTCTGTATAGCCTACACAATTTTCAGACTCAAATAATAAGAATGTGTTTTGAATATGTTTACTCAGTTTTAGAAAGTGTTTTCTCTTTCCTCACCCCTTTCTCTCATAGTCTTTCTGGTATTACTATATTACCACATTCTAAATTTTATAACTTTTCTTCATTAAGGCTTTAAGAGGGACAAATAAGTTTGCAGAGTATTCCTTGTTCAATATGCTCTACTTTTTCAATACTTAATGTCTCCAATACACACCAAAAAAAAAAAACACAAACAAAAAAAAAACACTATTGGAAACTACTAACTCCTTCTACAGAATTAATGTAATAACTTCAGAGATATGAACCCTAACTACCTTATTATTTACTATAATCAATTAATGCTTATATATTCTGTTCATAAAATGATCAAAATATTACATGATTAAATTGTTATGAGTACTTATCTTAAAATAAGCGTATTTACTGTGAACTGAAGCAACTACTCTTTCTCCTCCTACTACTTCTTCCCTTCTTCTTCCTTATTATGGTTAAATATTGAAGCTTCTCAGGAACTTAGCTGATTCTCTTTAGTCCCTAAAAGCAAGTTGACTGTTTTTGCTGAGACATCCTAGAATAGAAAGTGCATGACAAAAGTACTAAAAAGTAAAAGAAGAGAGTAAAGGACTGTGAGACATGGTGGTTATCCTACCGGTTAGTCCAGCTTGCCTCATGCCAGGCACAGCCAGAGTTACTTCTAGTTGGAAGAGCCCAACTACATCATGTTTCCATTTTTGTCTTTCTGTCCCTCTACAATAACACATGTACAAAATTTAAACTGGTAAAAAGTTTTGGCCATCAATTCCCAAGAATTCATTTGAGACTCATGAAATGCCATGGGTAGGTAACACATAATGTTATCTTGGAAAATATGGACTTAAAAAGCTCAAAATATATGCTTTCAATTAAATATGAATTCACCCCCAAATCCATCCCTTGTCAGCTATTTTATTTGTCTACTTTTTTGTATAAAGTTATATTTGTGCCACTGTCTTTTATCCCCAGAATTTCAAATGAACTAAAATTCAAGATTCTTCATTTTTACCCCTGAACCTGACACTGTTTATATACCTGATCATGGATGAGATGCTATGGACTCCGGGCTTCAGTTTCCTCCCAGGAAAGGGTTTGACTAAATACTTTCTAAGGTTTTTCCTGATATCGTCTAAATAAGAGAAGGTATCTCACAAGAAGTGGAAGCAATGAGAGAAAAATGCAACAAAATACACAGTTGTTCCATTCAAACACTGGAGACGCCTCTCTCATGATTTTTTTTAAGCTTTTTATTGGAATAAAATTGCTTTACACTGTTGTGCTGGTTTTTGCTGTACAACAAAGTGAATCAGCTGTATTTATACATATCTCCCCATATCCCCTCCCTCTCGCCAGTCCTTCCCACCTTTGCTATCCCAGCCATCTAAGTTATCGCCAATCATCCAGTTGATCTCCCTGTGTTACGCAGTTGCTTCCCACTAGCTATCTGTTTTACACTTGGTAGTGTATATATGTCAATGCTACTCTCTCACTTTCTCCCAGCATCCCCTTTGCCCCCCGCCATGTCCTCAAGTCCATTCTCTACATAGTTTTACCAGCTTTGCCCTTTATTCCTTGCTAATTAGTCATCTGCTAATGTAAAGACAGCCCTTTACCTTCTTATTCTTCCCTCACTGTGATCATTTCTTTCCTGAGATTGAGTTCCCACACTACCAATAATGACAACAAGACTGTGAGGACCAGCATGTCTGTTGACCTTCATCAACATCGAAGATTGAGGTCTATTCATCACCGATTATTTCTGAACTCTTGTACCTTCCCAGCGCGGTTCCTTATCAGTCCTGACCCATTCATCCCTACTATTCCTCTTTCTCCCACTTTGCCTTTCAGATCTACTTGCTCTTCAACACCAATACACCTTTTGCAGTATAGTTCTCTTTGTACCCTCGACTGATATCTGCTCTTTTGTAAAGACATGGCGTCTCCTGCAACCATGTCGAGTAGAAGCCACTTATGTGCATGCTTCTTTCACACCCCGATTAACTAGGGTTTATGGGGAGATGGGATCAGTGTCCTTGCTTTCCATTGCTGGTTTCAAATCTTCACTCCTCATCTCCCTTTACACCCCTTCCCCCTTTGCCAGCTTCACCTCTTCCTCCTTGCTATCACCTACTGACTTTCAAGGTTTCACTTTTCGTTTGGCAGTCCTTTAGCTGCTGGCTCACAGCTTCTCCAAATAGGCTCCAGTCTTCTTTCTCATGTTTTCAACATCCGTGTAGACGGCTTGTGTGGCACACCAGCGTCTCAGTTCCATTTCTGTGTTTTCCATCACACCCACTCAACAACACATTCCTCCGGTCTTCAAATAAAGAGGTCATAACCAATGATTGTACCATCTCCAATATTTCAAATTTACTGTTTCAATTCTCTGATTGCAACCTTCTACATTTGTATACTCACCTGTTCAATAACCACACAGAACCAAGTCTTCCATAAAATTTAAATCTCTAATCCATTGATCCCACCAATTTCTTCTCCTATGTTCTCTTCCCTCCTTATACCCTGTGGTAGGCAGTCCCTAACCTGCCCCACCCCCCGCCATGATCCCTACTTCCTGTCATTCATGCCCTTGTGTAATCATTTCCCCTTGAGTGTGGACTAGTTTTAGAAACTTGCTTCTAATGAATAGAATATGGCAGTAGTAATGGAATGTCACTTCCAAGGTGCTGGTATAAAATGTCTGTGTCTTACATCTTAGGAGCTCTTTCATTATGCCTTACATCACACACTCTGAGGTCAGACAGTTGCCGTGCTGGGAGACAGCCTGTGGGGATGCTCATGTGAGTTTGACTAGGAGCAGATCTTCTGAGGCCTGTCCACAGCCATGTGAGCAAGCTCAGAAGGGGAGGTTTCCCCAGTCAAGTCCTGAGATGACTCTAGCTATACCAACATCTTAGTTGTAGCCTTTTGTGAGACACCTTGAATCAGAACTACTCAGTTAAGCTGTTCCCAGTTTCCTGACCTGCAGAAACTACAAGATACCAAGTGTTTGCTGTTTCCAATTGTGAAGATTGGGGATAACTTGTTATTTAACAGTAGATAACTAACGCAGACCTCATGGATTCTATGCACATTACTGTAGTAATTTACTTATAACCTCCAGCTCTCACATTTTCATGGCTGAACCACCATGTATACTGTACTGTACAACTGCCTTCCTGAGCCAGCACCTGTGAAGCAGAACATTGGTGAAGAAATCCACACACTTGGGCAGTCTAATGTCCCTGTACATTCACCAGGTTCACATGGCCTTAAAACAGGGGATGTCACTCTTAATTTTCAGTTGTAAGCTGACTTCCCCTTTATACCCTATGAATAGTTTGTAACTTTTACTTCACATTAAAACTTAAAACTTCCCTTCAACTCAACTGTAACTGATAACTTTCTGCATTCTTCATTGATAACACAGATGGGATCGGATAGGAACTCCCTCATGTTACAGAACAAATTCACTAAACCTACTGAGTCTTCACCCATTTTCTCCTTTCTCTGGTCTCTAGGAAGATTCTGCCCTTATCTCATAAGCCATCCTCTCCCCAAGAACCTCAGGTCTTCTGTCTATTGATTCTCGCCCACACCAAAATCTCTGCCTCTCTCCTGGGTCATTTCTATCAGCATACAGATATTTTATATCAGTGTTGCCCACCCTATAACAACTTTTGATCCACAATTCCTATTCTCAGTCCCCCCTTTAACTAATCTTTACAAAGCAGTCTGTCACATTCACTTCCTTTCCTCACTCCCACCTTAATTCTCAATTCCCTCCAATCTGGCTTCCACCCTCACTGTCCCACTGGAAAAGTTCTGAGCAAGGTAACTAAAGACATCCATGTTGCCAAGTTGATGGATAAATGTCTTTTCTCACTTCACTCAAACTTTTAGCATCATTTTGCTTTCTCTACCCTACATTTTGTACACCACTTCCATCTTGATTTCTATGGAAATGATGTCTTTTGATGATTCTTCTTCTCCATGACCCTGAAATGACAATTCCTTAGAGGTAAGCATTGCTGCTACTTCCTTCCATTCCTCTACCATGTCTTCCTTGATGACCTCATGCATTCCCTGATATCAAATATCACGGTAAGAATGCATGCACACATACATACAAACACATACACACATACTTACATATAAACACACAGGCACACACATATATATTTCTTTATCCGGGAACTCTCTCCCAAGCCCTAGATTTTTATATAGTCATTGTCTAATTGACATCTCTGCTAAAGATGCCTCGCAGTCATCTCAGACTTTAGTAACCAAACAAAACTCCTGGTTTCCCCAAAGAAATGTGTTCTCCCTCAGTCTTTCCATCTCAGCAACTGGCACCACTGTGTACCCAGTGACTCAACCTGCAAACATCAGAATTGTGCTTATGGCCTCATTTTCTATCACTCTCAAATCTAATCTCTCGATAAGCACTGTCTGTTTTACATTGTATTCATTTGCTAGGGCTACCAAACGAAAGACCACAGACTGTGGCTTTGACAACAGAAATATATTTTCTCACTGTTCTGGAGGCTACAAGTCCAAGATCAAGGTGCTGATGGGGTTGATTTCCTCTGAGGCCTCTCTCTTTGGCTTGCAGATGGCAACCCTCTTGCTGTTCCTTCATGAGATGGTCCTCTATGCCTGCATATCTCTGGTGTCTCTCTGTGTGTCCCCTTCTCCTCTTTTTATAAGGACAACAGGCAGATTGGATGAGCGCCCACCTTAGCGACCTCATCTTAACTTAATCACCTCTTTAAAGACCCTATCCCCAGATATAGTCACATTCTGAGGTACTGAGGATTAGAGATTCAACATATGAATTTTGAGGAAACATTATTCAACCCCTAACACATCTCAAACACATATGTCTTAAATCTAACTAATTCCTTCTCTTTTCTCTTACATCTTTCTTTTCCAAAGCAGGTAGTTTTTGCCTAGTTGTCTGTAGTAACCTTCCACCTGATATCAAATATTCTTTGTTAATCCACGTTTCAATCAATTATGCCCAGGGCAAAAATGTATTCTTTTAAAAAAGGATTGAAAATCTCTTTTTTTTTTTTTTTTTTACCCCAGTTACTTCTCATGGCACATATAATAAACCCAAACCTTCCTCACGGCCGACAGGGCCCCACATCACGACAGGGCCCCTCATCCTGCTTACTCATCATGCCTACGTGACTTATTCTTTCTGTGTCCCAAAGACACCAAATGTTTCCTTTCCTGACAGCCTTCCTGTGTAAGGAATGGGATTCCTTTCTCTTGCTGTTGGGATCAATTTCATTGGCCTCAGGTTTCATCTTGAAAATCCTCTCTTCAGAGAAGCTTTTTTTTTAAAACTACCCAATCTATGGTCTCTCTCCTTATATTCTTTTCAAGAACCTTATGTGTCTGTTTTTCAGTGTTTGCTAATTTTTAATTATTTAATTGTTCTTTATTTCTTTTCCTCATTATCCTTCAAGCTCCATGATTATATACTCTCACCTAATGCAGTATAAGGCACACAGTAAATGGTTATTAGATATTAAGCAAATGAGGTGGCTGGAATTTGTAACATAATAAATTCCATATGTTGGTATTATATATATTGGTACTGTGCCCAGTGGGGTGTTTTCTGTTTTAATGGCTGTATGACATATGCGTGCGTCACAGCTCAGCTAGAATTCTCTTTTCCCTGGATTTTATTTCCTTCCGTCATTTTTCATGTGCCTTGTTTCCAGAGTTTCCACCTTTCAGTTGCATTTATTTCAGTTTGTCACAGTCCTTGGATGCCCTAATTTTAAAAATACTCCATATTTTAACCCTCCCATGTATGTATAATAAACCTATTTACTTATTCAGTTTAAATGAATAAACATTTACTGAGCACCTACTTATCCAAGCTCTGTAGTTACAAGGATGAATATCTCATGGTCTTCCATTTGTGGAGAAGAAGGCTTTAAATCCCCTGAAATAAACCAGTCGTTGATGTATTTAACACGTACTAAGCACATATTTCATATAAGGTATGTTACATGATGTTTAGGAAACAGGTGATAAGAATAGCCCCTGCCACTGTGATGATTGTGTCTGTTCATAAAGGTAACTAATGAACAACTAAACGCTACTCAATTATAAATTGCAAATGTGTCAAATGTCTCAGAGGACAAAGATATGGCATTCTATAGGGGGAGGAGTGTATGTGGTGGGAGAGGGAGCATGTATGACCAGGTGTGGGAGGGCAGAGGACATTTTCCAGAAGAGGTGGTGTTTGATCAGAGATCCGAAGGACAGTAAGAAATTACTCATCATCCCAGGAAAGAGGAACAGAGGGTGCAAGGATATTGAGGGAGGTGGGAGCAGAACACATTCTAGAAATAAGAAATCAAGTTAAAGAGAATGAAGAAAAAAAAACAAAGGGGTCATGGCAATTGATGTTGTTGATAAAGATTAGGACAAAAATCGGTGTCTTTATCCTAATAGCAATATTGATTGAAGGATCATAAACAGAGAAGTAACTCGTTGAGATTTACATTTTTAACAATTCATTCTCACTTCAATGTGAGGAGCAATTTGACAGCGGTAAGAATAGATGTTAAGAACAACTTAGGAGGCTACTGTGTAAGTGACAATGGTGGTGTTGAAGGAGACAGAGAGAAGGAGAAGTTTCCAAGAGATACTGGGAGGTAAAATCAATAGCATTTGTCAGTGAATACATACAGCAAGAATGACTGGATTTAGATAAGGGTGTCTATTAGTGAATTTGCATTCTGTTGGTTCACATGGAAGTGACAGTTGGTTACAATACTTTGATCAATGTATGTATGTATGTATGTATGTATTAATACAATTGCATTTTTTATCCCGTGTGTTTGAGAAAGAGAGAGAGAGGGAGGCAGAGAGGCAGAGAGAGAGACAGAAACAGGAACAACATACCAAGAACATGTTGACTTAGTAACAACCACTTGTTTTTCTCATAGATGTACAGTGTGAGGAGGGCTCTGCTGGCTGGAAGGCTGGCCTCCGTGCCCTGCAGTGTCCACTGGGATAGATTGTTTGACTGCATCCAGAGAGTCTGCTTCCAAGAGGGCACACTCACATGACTGGCATTTGGTGTTGGCTGTTGGCTGGAGGCTCAGCAGGACATGTTGGCAGAAGGTGTCAGCGCCTCTCCCTGTTGGCCTCGCCAAGGCTGCTCAGTCTTCCACACAGCATTGCAGCTGCCTCCCATGAGTCAGGAAAAGAAAGCTGCCAGTATCTCAAGGCCTATTTCTGGAAACCAGTATAGCATCACATCCAACCAGTCAAAGCAGTCACTAAGCCTGCTCAGATTCAAGGTGCCTGTGGAGGTGTGGGGGATGTCTTGATGTAATCACCTCTCAATGGAAAGAGGGTTAAAGAGTGTGTGATGCATGGTGCCCACTCTGTTTGTGGACATCTTATTGGTGGATAATATCATTCAAAACACTCCACAGTCAATGATGTCTGTACATCTGATGTACTTAACCATGTTAAATAGGCCAAGTTCAAAAGGAGTGTCCAATGAGCTACCACTAGAATCTTCTCATCATTAGAATGTAAATTTCTGGAAAGCAGGGGTATTTTCTTATGCCATGATAGTCACCAGGTGAATATTTGTTGCCTATCCCACTAACTGACATTCTTTTAGGTGTTATAGAATGCTTTTTAACCAAACAGCTCATGCCTATCTTTCCTTTCTCCAGGAATATGCCAGATTGTGCTAAATACCTTGTAATAAGAAGCGTAGGCATTATCTTTATAACACTCCTCTCTGGTAAGATCCCTAGAATTAACCATTAGATCAACAACGGTGTTTCTTAGTATGTCCAGGTTGGTTCCTATTTGTAATCATTTTGTTTTCTATATATTCACAAAGCATCTATTCAATAATTTATTCTGTAATTTTTCCAATTTCAATATCAAATTTGTTAAGCTGTGATTTCTAGAAATTTGTTCTTTCTCCCTTTTAAAATAGTCAATATCTACCATTTAATGATGTATTTTTCCTGTGCCTACTTACATTCCAGGATTTTTCAAACATCATTGAAAATGCTTTCATAAGAACATTTATACTTTCTTTGTACTATGATGCAATTTTTCTAGACTAGGACATTTGAGTCAATATAAAGGATTTAAAGGTCCTTTTAATATTTTCTTGATTTCTTGAGTCTCATTTCCCTCAAACATTGTTGGACCATACTTTCGAGGTGAAAGATCATTATCTTTTTAACGGAAGATAAAATCAAAGTAGGAATTGAATGATGCTGCTTTCCCTCTGTCTTCTATCATCATTAAACATTCTGGACCATGAAGGCAGGATCATCATCAGACTTTCTGTTATTATTACACTTTTGAACATTTTTGTTTCTTTTATCTTTCTTTCTTTATGTGGTCACATTTCTTTTTAATATTCTTAACAAAAATTTTATCCAAGTTATTTTATCTTAGTGTTGACTCTTTCATGTAATTTTGGCCTTACTGAACAGGAGTTATGTAGATTCTTATTTTGGGGCGATTTATTTTCTTAATATTTTTTTCCTCTTTCTTATTGAAGTATAGTTGATTTACAATATCATGTTAGTTTCAGGTGTACAGCACAGTGATTCAGTTACATGTATATTCCTTTTCAGACTCTTTTCCCTTATAGGTTATTACAAAATATTGAGTATAGTTCCCTGGGATTGCTGGAACTTTCTTAATACTTTTAAAACATTTTTCCCTGAAAATAAAATGATCTATTAAAAATTTCAGAGTCTTTTGGAGGGAAATTTGTTTACTGAAACCTCTTGTACATATCCTGAATTTTAATACTAAGGAGAATTTGACACTTCCAACTTACGGAGAAGACATTTCTCTATAAGTTGCATAACCTATAAATAGATTATTCTTTGATTTTGCTTTTGGAAATTAAATCTCAGGCAAACCTGCCATTTCCATATAAACATGGTCTCTCTATGATTTTAGTTGCTGTACTAAGGGAAAGATTGGTAAACAACACCTTACAAAGTTCTCTTTTTAAAAGCCACCTAACCTCCCTAATTGATGCTTTCAGTGTCAACACCTGGAAGAATTTCTCTGCCTCAGAGCCTGCTCAGCACTGTTGCAGAGTTGGCTTCTCAGACTGCAGGCAGAGTACCCAGCTGACATGTTAATCCTTAGAACACTAACTATAAAAGTATCCAGCAACTTAAAAAAGAAAAGCAAACTGCTAATTTGATACCAGTCATCTAAATGCATCTTCATAGTTTCTTTTTGGAAAGAGAAGGAGATTCAATATGAATTTTATTCATCTTTTTCCTCTGTGCCTCTCTTGAATCCCACAGAATTATAACTAGTAAAAACTTCAAATTAATCTACCATTAAGATACAAAAATGCAGATTCATATCAACGTATTCAGTTTTCCCATAGCATAAAAATGAATTATCTTCATTGAATAAATGTTACCTTCTGAATTACTGAACACGTTAAACATAGAAAGGAATTCATGCTTCACACATGCAACCCTATTTTATTTTACTCAAATTTTGTTCTTCATGCTGTCCTCACATCAGGGCCTCCAGTAAGAACATAGTATATACTGAGGTTAATTTTATTTTCTTCAAGAAAGTAACTGATAAACTGGAAAGAAAAATCTAGATTAAACACAAGTATTGGTAATGATAAATCATTCTGTTTATCCACTCTCCGTTTTTCTTCAAAAAACTTTGCAGAATTATAACACAGATGATGGATTTTCATAACTGTAAGCAACACCAGAAGCAATTTACTCCTGTGTTTCTGAAAGTTGCCCCACCATCAGTGTCAACAAGGATTTTCATTAAAATACACACTCCCAAGATCCTTCCTCAAGGATTCTGATTCTCTAGGCTTTCCAGAATTATATTTTTAACATTGACCCTAAGTGGTTCTTATAACCAGAAGAGTTTGGGAAATGAGGGTGTAGCTCAAGATACTCACTTTACATATACGGGAGCAGAGACACAGGCTTCACCAGTGAGCCACCCAGCGTTGCCCATCTGGGCAATGACAGCACTAAGGTTGGGAAGCTAGGTTTTCATGGCCTGTTGCTCTTTCCCATTTCCAAAATCATTTCTATTTTGATGTTTTTTATCTCAATTCCTGAAAGATGTTTATTCACCCAGTTTTCCTGAGTGGATGTTTTTATCATTACCTGAGATTATTTGAAGAAAAAATATACTGCATTATTTTCTCTTACTTGATGGTAAGATATAGGCATTGTTTACCTTTCGGCATTGGGACCTGCGTTATACCTGCATTATAGCTGCTCAGCCTTCACATGATGGGAAGCCATCTGGTGACCTCTCTTAGCTGGACCTCAATAGAGAGCTGCTTACATATTTTGTAACCACTGAGAGCTTTGATGGGTACACTCTAACACAGGGAGATAAATTCAATGATGAGTGATACTTAGAGGGCCAGGATAGGGAGAGTGGGAGGGAGCTGAGGGAGGGAGGGTGAACGAACTTGAATGTGAGTGTCATGGTGTAATTAAGAAAATTCACACAAGAGTGTAGGAAAGCATGGGGTCAGGGGACTCAAGACCAAGTCAGTCAAGAGCCCCGAGCTCTGATTCCCATGGCATATTTATTGAGAACAATCAAAAGCATTCTAGCAGAGACCAAATTATAAACAAAATAATGAAAAACACAAGGCATGAGACTTCAGAAGAGCCAAAACAGAACGCCTTGTGTATATTATCACTACTAGGGAGTATAGCTAAGCTTCAATCCGGAGCTGGCACCATCAGGCTCTGTGACTGACTTATCTCAGTTGATTTTCCTTTGAGATTGGTTCTGTTTTCAGAACATGTTTACAGTCACTCAGCCATCATGTGCCCTCCGCAGGTGTTGCCAAGTTACTGTCCTCTGGGTCCTCCCTGGTTTCCCACAGGAGGGGATATGGGGATAGATGTATAAATACAGCTGATTCACTTTCATGCACCTCAAAAACTGGCACAACAGTGTAAAACAATTATATTCCAATAAAGAGCTTAAAAAAGAAAGGATGCTGATGGCACATGCCATACCAACTTGTCCAACACCCACTACAGTGATCTTGTTTGGGACCATTGCCTCTTCCTCTGCAACTGGTGTGATCAGTTTTTCCTTAAGAGTTGCCATTGTGCCCAAGGGTGAGAAAGTTCTTGAGATGATGGTAATGGTCGCAAAAAGATGACAAAGTCAGCAGCATGTATCCTCAACCTATCCTTTTAAAAGAATTCATCTAATTTGAAACATCAGCATAAGTTAAATAGAGACAAACCATAAGCACAAATACTGTACCCAAAATACACTCTATCAATCTTGTATCAGCACTGGACTATCTTTTCAACTTCTTGCTTTTAATCTCCTACCATGCCTACCAATCCTAAAGAAAATACTTATTTACTAGTAAATAGTTGTGGGAGGAAGTAAGGTGAGTGAGGGAGGGAGGAAGAAGAATTTTATTGACTTGATAAATAAGTGTGATCTTAACATTTTGCTTACAATTTGCTAATAATCCTGATTATTTTATGCATTCTTGTTTATCCAGTTTTATATGTCCAAAGGTAATTTAAACCATGAACAGAAATTAATAACATTTTAAAAGACACTGAAGATAAGTCTATATGTTTACATACCAATGAAATTATTTTCATAAAAGTATTTTTAATTGTCAAAAGAAAAAAAATAAAATAAAATTGTGGATGATATCCATGGAAATAAAAGAGGGCTATTCTTAAAACTAATAAACTTTTATTAATGCATCCATTTAAGAAGAATGTTTATTGTGCTCTTGTTCCTACAATACACGTGCTGTATTTGAAATAATTCAAAAAGATCATCATAGCCTACAGTGCAAAGATAACCAAAACACATTAGTGTTGTAGTATAGGTTTTGAGACACACGAAAGCTTAAATTCTGACTTTGCTTCCTAATGACTGTGAAGACTCAGGCAAGTTACTTCATATCTGTGTCTCAGTATTTTAAAAAATCAGTTAAGACAATACCATTTATTTCACATCATTGTCATGAAGATTAGGGATGACATGGGAAGTGCTAAATATGGTGGAGGAAATGAGAAGGGCCTCATTTAAAAAAACACATAATTATAATTATAATAAATTGCTATTGTACTAAATGGTAACTATTAGCACTATTTACAAGCATATTTTATGACTCTGAGTCATATATATTGACTCACATATGCTGAGTCAAGCAGTGGCGATATGAGGATAAGAACAAGAGTTTCCTGTTCTCAAGGTCAAGGAGAGGTTAGACCTGGAACACCAAGTACTGAGGAGAGAGGAAGAGGGCCCACATGTACTATTGTAAGCATCACCCATTTATATTTTATTTAGATGAGAGAATGCTTGTTATATCAAATATTCCAAGCACTTGACAGAGAAAGGTTAAAATGAGCTAACATAATACACATTTTGTGTTATGGTTTAACTGTTAAAATACAATTGCTTAAGCTTATTTTGCTATCTACATTTTTCTCCTTGAAAAGCAAAATAAAATCCACATATAGAAAAAATATTTGAATTAGTTTTCTAGAGATGGTAACATTCAGGTCATAAACTCTGGCATCTGAATGGTTATCAGTAAATCCTAAACATGTTTAATTTCTTTTCAAAGAATGTTACTTGTATGATAGGATGTGAATTATGTTTTCATAGTTCTGAATACCTAAACATAAATCTGTCTTCATATGTGGACATAGCATTTACTTATTAGTGATATATAAAACCAGAATTCAGATACATTCCTATTTATGTTGAATAATTTTATATAATTAGACTTGGGTAATGAATAATATGTCCATGATTCAGGAACAATTTAGAATTTTAAACTTAAATTTAGTTTTATTTCTGTGAAAATAAGAGAAATGATATATCAAAATATCTATTACGATTTTACATGTAAGAAAATGATACTGGAATCTTTAAACCTATATTTCATTTCTGATTATTTAATAGTGATCATCTTAATTATCAAGGGCTGCATAAGAACAGATTCAAGACATATATTAGCTAACAATTTTCATGTTTGTTCAATCCATGTGAATAAAAAGTTTGCTGAAAGAGGCTTTGAATGTAAAGTTTTATTCTGAGATGAACATTTCCAGGTAATGTCAAACTATTCATAACCTCCTGAAAAACACTCAGAGAATATGACTTTGGCAATATAATTGAGTACTTGCATAATAAAACCCAAGTAATTGGAAAATTAAATTTCTGTAGTGTGCTTACAGTAAAAAGTAGATTCTAATAATCATTGAAAACTAAGTTCATGTGAATTAAAATTTATGATTAAACTGTAGCTGTTTTTAGGTATGACTTTTAGAAGAGGTTAAATGGTGTTAAATGTTCTCCAATCACTCTTATATGTTACTAAATAGTGACACTCTTTTCAAGAATTTACTAGGTATGTCAATTTGATATAACCACCAATATTTTCATTTTATAAAAATTGGTAAATGTATCGATTATTTTAATGCAAAAAGAGAAAAGGGCTCATGGAAACTTTCGAAAATAATATTTTATAAATTGTCAGACAATTTCTTCTTATTCTTCTAAAACTCCATAAATAATCACTACGTGACCAAGACATCAAATTCTTATATCATTGCCCATGGAGTTTGTAAACTTTCAGAATTCCACTGAAATTCAATAGGAATTTTAGAATCAGATTATCTCCTTTGTTACATAAAGGAAATTAATATTGAGATCTGAATAGCATATTAGATCAGGTTACTGTATCATAAGTTTCATTCCTCTTTGTATAGTCTCCTCATGTCTGTTGGAATGTGGATTGGAGCCAGGTTTTAGGTTTAACAAACCTCAATTTTGATCAAATTCCTATAGAATCTCTTTGATATTTTCAGTATTTTAATTTACTGTCTTCTTAACATAGGTATTTCATTTTCACCTTTTCTCAACTTGTTTTAGTTATAAATTTATATAAGAAATAAGAATAATAAGATAATAATAGTAAGATAATAATAAGATTAAAAGGGCATTCAAAACCTATGTATAAGAAGAAAATATTTGAATAAACCCCCTAGTAATGAGAATAAGCTTAGGTAATCTGGTAAGTAAGTTAGCTTGAGTTTTGTTGCCATAGCCTCTATCAGATAAATGGATAGATAAATTGATAGACAGATGACAGATAGGTGATAGACAGATAGATGATAGATAGATAGATGATAGCTAGCTAGCTAGATAAATAGATAAGTCAGGTGTCATTAGGAGTCTCCTATGTCTCCTGAGATCTTGAAAGAGTGCTTCAAAAACCCAATTTCACATCCATGGAGTGATTATATCACAAACCACCCAACACATAATTTGACATTACATATTATACATTTATACTCCTAAAATTCTCTTTAATTATATAGCCATCTTTCTCTCCTCATCTTCCATCTTTCTTTTTCTCCCCTCCAGAAACAATGGCCAAAAAATTTCTTATTTTCAATCATGTCTCTGTCCCCTGTATTCAAATTTTACCTCTGAGCAGTTCACCAATGTATTTTTCCAAATAAAGATAAATTTCTTACCTGAGCAATGCTGTGGTACCAGCCATGAAGGTAATTTCAATCTTATATAGTTAAGTCAATATGAACATTGGTATTGATATTGCTGAGTATATTTTGCATATTGCATTGGCTAAGAGGCTCAATTTTGAGATAAGGGAATACTGGGTCTAATTTGTATTTCTAACACTTACTTGAGTTTCTTAACATCTCCTGAATCCCAGTTTCTTCCTCAGTAAAACAGGGAGACTAATGTGTATCTTACAGAGTTCTTGTAGGATTAATGGTAAGGAGTATTAACTACTTATTACTATCCTCAGTGTATCAAAGGCACTCCGTTGCCTCAAATATAAAATGGAGATAATAGTAGTACCTGTTTCATAAAGTTGTGATTTATGAGTTTAAAAAAATGAAACTAAAATGCTTGGCAAAGTAAGTAGCACAGGGCACGGTAGTGACCAACATATTTTATTGCTACTGCTATTAGCGATAACTCAACATCACTTCTCTATACACACTATAAATTTAATATGCCCAGCAATTAATTATAACAATAATTGCTCATTATCTATATTTCAGTAATACTTTTATATATAATTTTAAATCAGTTTATTATTGTGCACCCTATAGGTAAGTCATTCTACGGGTTCACAAATTCAAACTCAAACATTAGCGTGTATGTAATAGACAATGTACAACACCTAGGAACAAATACAGACTCTCTATTTCACAGTCCTTAATGTCTAAACCACTATTTAGTAGTAAATTTCACATTAAGAAAAAAGATAATCCGTGATCTTCGTTATCTACTCATCTAAACATTTATTATAGAATGACAATACTCTTGGTGTAGTCTTCATAGATTACTGTTTCTTATGTGTACATATCTGTGTGTGTCGACCAGGCTAATACAGGGAGAAGCAAAATAGAAAAAAATATGTAAATCATGATAATAAACTAAATCAAAATGATTAACATTGAAAAGGTTTTAGATGTATCATATAGGAAGATTCAGACAAATCTAGCATCTTTCAAACAAATTGTCATAGGTGAGGAGAATAACAAGTGGTATAAAGGAAATTTTTAACTAAATACTTTGGCTAGGTTCATACTTAGTTGCTTAGTCTAGCTTTTGAAGTAGTGACCTGGAAATAATTTGTAAAGGTCCTTGCTTATTAAAATGATTTGCTATTACAGCAATAACACAATCTAATTCTAGATAGCATCTGAAAGAATCAGTGCAATGTTCTATCCCTTGCCTCCAAGTCTATGGTTTAAAAAAAATTTTTTTAACACATAGCTCTGTTCTCCTGGCTAAGTTCATATCCTCCTGGTTTAAAGCCAATTTTTAATTGAATTCGGTTAGTTTAATTGCTCCTCAGAGCTGCTCATAAAATGTGCTCTCCCAGATTTCCTAGCAGAAGTGCCATTCCTCTGTTCAGCATTCATTCCCAAGCAGACAGCAAAACGCCATCAAGTTCCATCCTGCTCACAATGACTCTTTAATGTGGTCACCTCATGTGCTTTGTATTTCAATTATGATTTAAAATGAATTAAAATCCATTTAAATGGATAGCATCACCTCTTACTACCCTGATGGAGATCCATTTCAGAACATTCTATCTCTTTAAGGTAGCTCAGTAAAAAAGTGTGTTATTTTACAGATCCTTAATTTTATGCCATAAATTTGATTCCCCTTTATAACTTAATCTTCCATTTTTGTTGATGTTCTTCAACCAAATAAAATACAGTCATGTGTTTATGCCATATACTCTTTGTAGATGAAAACATCAAAACTTTGCACTTAAAGATACATTTAAAAATCCAGAATTTTGTATTTCAATGTTGTAGGGCAGATTTTAATATCAAGCCGTTCGTGGAAATGAGTAAAGCTATTTGCTATAGATAGAAGGATCATACTATAGTGTTTTAATATAAAAGTATCTCATAGAGTGAATTCTATGGTTATAAAATCATTAACAATAACATCGTGCAAGGGTATACAAATTTACATTTTAGGAGGGAGCCCATTCCCATGTATTTCATCATTTACATCAACTCTGTGAAAGAGCTGGGACTGGCATTATTATTCCCATTTCATACATCAGGAGTTGGCAAGCTGTGGTCTGTGGGCTAAATCTGGCCAGCCACTTGTTTGTGTAAATAAAATTTTATTGGATCACAGCTATGTCCAATCATTTACATATTTTTTATAGCTGCTTTGGAGCTACAAAGGCAGAATTAAGTAGTCACGACGGAGAAGTATACCCCACAAAACCACAGATAAGGGTTAACTCTGGGTAAGAGGGAAAGAGAAAAGGATAGTAATGAGGGCTTTTAAACTGTATCTAAGTTTTGTTTCTTTATAAAATAATCTGTGGGACATATTGCAAAGATCTAACATTTGTTAAATCTGACTATAGTTGGCCCTTGAGCAAGGATTTGAACTGTGTAAGTTCACTTATACATAGATTTTTTTCAATAGTAAATACTATATTACACGATCCACAGTTGGTTGAATCTGTGAATTCAGAGGAAGTACGTATTTGGAGTGCTGACTACAAATTATACCTGGATTCTTAACTGCACAGAGGGTCATGGCACTTAATTCCCACATTGTTCAAGGTCCAACTGTATATCATTGTGTTTTAATGCTAGTACCATACTGTTTTGATTACCATACCTTTGTAATATAGATTGAAACCAGTAAGTGTGATGCCTCCAGCTTTGTACTTCTTTCTCAAGATTGTATTGGGTATTTAGGGTCTCCATAGGTTCCATATGGATTTTAGGATTGCTTTTCCATTTCTGTGAAAAATGCTTTTGGAATTTTGATAGGGATTGCATTGAGTCTGTAGATCCTTTTGGATAGTATGGACGTTTTAACAATATTAATTCTTCCATGAACATGAGATATCTTTCAATTTATTAACGTCTTCTTCAATTTCTTTCATCAATGTCTTATAATTTTCAGTGTACAAGTTTTTCACCTCATTGGTTACATTTATTTCTCAGTATCCTTTTTTAATATAAATTTATTTATTTATTTATTTATTATTTATTTATTTATTGGCTGCATTGTTTCTTCATTGCTGTGCACTGGCTTTCTCTAGTAGCAGTGAGTGGGGGCTACTCTTTACTGTGGTTTGTGGCTTGTCATTGCAGTGGCTTCTCTTGTTGCAGAGCATGGGCTCTAGGCACGTGGGCTTCAAGAGTTGTGGTACGTGGGCTCAATAGTTGTGACTTTCAGGCTCAGTAGTTGTGGCACATGGGCTTAGTTGCTCCACAACATGTGGGATCTTTCCAGACCAGGGCGCAAAACCTTGTCCCCTACATTGGCAGGCAGATTCTTAACCACTGCACCAGTAAGGAAGTCCCTCAGTATCATTTTTAATGCTTTTATAAATGGGATTGTTTTAATTTCTCTGATACTTCATTGTTAGTACATGAAAATGGAACAGATATTTGTATAGTGATTTTGTATCCTTCAATTATATTGCTTCTCACTGGTTTTTGCTGGATTTTTAGGGTTTTCTGTATATAAGATTATATCTGCAAACTGATTATTTTACTTCTTCCTTTCTGATATGGATAATTTTTATTTATTTTTCTTGCCTAATTGCTCTGGGTAGGACTCTGAGTACTCTGTTGAGTAGAATTGGCAAGAATGGGCATCCTTTTTTTATTGCTGATCTTAGAGGAAAAGTTTTCAGTTTTTCACTGTTGAGTATTATATTTGCTGTGGGCTTGTCAAATGTTCTTTCTTATGTCGAGATTCACTCCTTTTATATCAATTTGCTGAGAGGTTTCATCATTAAAGGAAGATGAATTTTTTAAAATGCTTTTCTGCATCAGTTGAGATGATCATATGATTTTTATCCTTTATTCTCTTAATGTGGTGGAACATGTTGATCCATCCTTGCATCCAGAGATAAATAATAGTTTTTCATGAAGTATGATCCTTTTAATGTGCTGTTGAATTCAGGTGGCTAGTATTTTGTCTACAATTTTTGCATCTACATAAAACAGGGATATTGGTAATTTTCTTTATTGTCTTAGGCAGTCTTTGGTATCATGGTAATGCTGGCCTTATAAAATGGGTATGGAAGTGTTCCCTGGGCTTTTATTTTTTGGTAGAGTTTGAGAAGAATTGATATGGCTTCATCTTTAAATGTTTGGTAGACCTCAACAGTGAAGCCAGCTGGTCTTGGGCCTTCCTGCCTGCCTGCCTGCCTGCCTGCCTTCCATCCTTCCTTCCTTCCTTCCTTCCTTCCTTCCTTCCTTCCTTCCTTCCTTCCTTCCTTCCTTCCTTCCTTCCTTCTCTGTTTTTCTTTCTGAGAATTCTGATTGCAGATTGAATTTCCTTATTCCTTACTGGTATGTTCAGATTTTCTATTTTTTCATGATTCAATCTTTTTAGGTTGTATGTTCTAAGGATTTATCTAGTTCTTCCAGGTTATCTAATTTGTTATCATATAATTTTTCATAGTAGTCTCTTATGATTCTTATAATTTCTACATTGTCAGTTGTAATATCTCCTGTTCCATTTCTGATTTTTACTTGATTCTTCTCTTTTCCCCCTTAATTAGTCTAGCTAAAGTATTGCCAATTTTGTTTATCTTTTCAAAAAAGAGCTCTTACTTTCATTAATCATTTCCATTTTTTTAGTCTCTATTTCATTTGTTTCTGCTCTGAAATTTGTTATTGCTGTCTTTCTGCTAGGTTTGGGATTAGTATGCTATTCTTTTTACACGTCCTTTAGTTGTAAAGTTAAGGTTTTTATTTGTAATCTTTATGTTGTCATTATTGTAGACATTTATTACTATAAACTTCTCTCTTAGGATACTTCCTATGCACCCCTTAAGTTTTGGTGTGTTGTGTTTTCATTTTGTTTATGTTTATTTTGTTTCCATTTTAGGTGTTTTCAGATTTTTTTTATTTCCTTTTGATTTTATCTTTGACCTACTGGTTGTTCAGGAGTGTGGTGTTTATTGTTCAAATATTTGTGAACTTTCCAATTTTCTTTCTGTTACTGATTTCTAGTTTCATACCAGGGAGGTTGAGAAAGGATGCATGATATGAATTCAAGCTTCTTAAATTTGTTAAGATATGTTTTGTGACATAACATATGGTCTGTCATGGAAAATGTTTCATGCAAACTTGAGAAAAATGTGTATTTTGCTGCTGATGGATGCAATATTCTATATATGTACATTAGGTCCATTTGGTCCAAAGTATAGTTTAAATTCAATGTTTCCTAATCGAGTTTCTGTCTAGAATATCTGTTCATTGTTAAATGTGGGGTATTGAAGTCCACTCCATACTGTTATTGTGTTGCTGTCTATATCTCCCTTCAGAATTGTTAAGGCTTCTTTAATACATTTAGATACTGCAACATTGGGTGCATATATATTTATAATTGTTATATCCTCTTGATGAATTGACTGCTTTATGATTATATAATGATCTTCTTTGCCTTTTTGTTATATTTTTAAAGTCTATTTTGCCTGTATAAATATAGTTACAACCATTTTGTTTTCATTTTCATTTGTATGAAATATCTTTTTCCATCCCTGTACTTTCAGCCTACATGTGTCCTTAAAACTAAGTGAGTGTCTTGTAGGCACCATATTGTTGGATCTTTTTAAAAAGAATTTTATTGAACCACTCTGTCGTTTGATTGGAGAATTTAATGCATTTAAATTTAATGCATTTATTGATAGATAATTACTATTAATATCTTGTTAATTGTTTTCTGGCTGTTTTATAGTTCCTTTCTTCCTCTATGCTATCATTTTGATGTGATGATTTTCCATAGTGGTGTGCTTTAATTCTTTTATCTTTACTTTTTGTATGTCTACTTTTGGCTTTTGCTTTATGGTTACCATGAGGCTTACATAAAACATCTTATAGTTACAGCAGTCTCTTTTAAGCTGATCACAACTTAACATTAATTGCATACAAAATCTCTACCCATTTACTTCCTTCATTCCACTTTACGTTTTGATGTTACATTTACATTGTTTTATATTGTGTAACCATTAACAAATTTTTGTAGCTATTTTTACTTTTAATACTTTTGTGTTTAACCTGTATACAAGAGTTAATTCCATACTACTATTACATTTTAGTCTGAATTTTGCCATATATTTTACCAGTGTGTTTTATACTTTCTTATGTTTTTGTGTTATTAATTCATGCCCTTTTATTTTAGCTTGAAGAACTCCCTTTAGCATTTCTTGTAAGGTGCTGTCTCCCACAGTGATGAACTTTTTGTAAGGTGATGAACTCCCACAGTTTTTGTTTTTTTGGGAAAGATTTTATCTCTGACTTATTTCTGAAGGTCAGTATTGCCAGGTAAAATATATTTGGTTGGCAGTTTTTTATTCCAGTGCTTTGAATCTATTATCCCATTCTCTCCTTGCTGGCAAGATTTCTGCACAGAAAATCACTGAAAGCCTTATGGAGGTTCCCTTCTTTATTCTTGCTGCTTTCAAAGTGCTCTCTTTTTCTGATTTTTAGAAGTTTTATTATAATGTGTCTTTGTGAAGTCTTCCTTGGATTGACTCTGCTTTGGACCTAGGAGCTTCATTTACCATGATAACCATAACTCTCCCCAGATTTGGGACATTTTCAGCCAATGTTCTTTCTTCTTCTTCTTCTTCTTCTTCTTCTTCTTCTTCTTCTTCTTCTTCTTCTTCTTCTTCTTCTTCTTCTTCTTCTTCTTCTTCTTCTTCTTCTTCTTCTTCTTCTTCTTCTTCTTCTTCTTCTTCTTCTTCTTCTTCTTCTTCTTCTTCTTCTTCTTCTCTCCTTCTCCTTCTCCTTCTCCTTCTCCTTCTCCTTCTCCTTCTCCTTCTCCTTCTCCTTCTCCTTCTCCTTCTCCTTCTCCTTCTCCTTCTCCTTCTCCTTCTCCTTCTCCTTCTCCTTCTCCTTCTCCTTCTCCTTCTCCTTCTCCTTCTCCTTCTCCTTCTCCTTCTCCTTCTCCTTCTCCTTCTCCTTCTCCTTCTTCTTCTTCTTCTTCTTCTTCTTCTTTTTTAATATATCTTTATTGGAGTAAAATTGCTTTACAGCGTTGTACTAGTTTCTGCTGAACAACAAAGTGATTCAGCTATATATATATATATATATATATATATATACACACACACATATTCCCATATCTCCTCTCTCTTAAGCATCCCTCCCACCCTTCTTATCCCAGCCCTCTAGGTTGTCACAAAGGACAGAGCTTATCTCCCTGTGTATGCAGCTGCTTCTCCCTAGCTATCTATTTTACCTTTGATAGTGTATACATATGTCAATGCTATTCTCTCACTACATCCCAGTTTCCCCTTCCCCTGCCATGTCCTTTAGTCCATTCTCTATATCTGTATCTTTATTCCTGCTCTGCCACTCTATTCATTGGAATTCTAGATTCCATATGTATGCATTAACATGTGGTATTTGTTTTTCTCTTTCTGAATTACTTCACTCTGGTTGATAGGCTCTAGGTTCACCTACCTCATTACAGATAACTCCATTTCCTTCGTTTTTATGGCTGAGTAATATTCCATTTTATATATGTACCACATCTTCTTTACCTTTCTTGTGTCAATGGACATTTAGGTTGTTTCCGCCTTCTGACTATTGTAAATATTGCTGCAATGATTATTGTGGTACATGTATCTTCTTGAATTATGGTTTTCTCAGGATATATGCCCAGTAGTGGGATTGTTGGGTCATATGGTAGTTCTATTTTTAGTTTTTAAAGGAATCTCCATACTGTTTTCCATAGTGGCTGTATCAAGTTATCTTCCCACAAGCAGTGCAGGAGAATTCCCTTTTCTTCACACCTTCTCCAGCATTTATTGTTCCTAGATTTTTTGATAATGGCCACTCTCACTGGTGTGAGGTGATACCTCATTGGGTTTTGATCTGCATTTATCTAATGATTAGTGATGTTGAGCATCTTTTCATATGCCTCTTGGTCATCTGTATGTCTTCTTTGGAGAAATGTCTGTTTAGGCCTTCCACCCATTTTGGATCGGACTGTTTGTTTTTTTAAATATTGAGCTGCATGAGCTCCTTGTACCTGTTGGAGATTAATCCTTTGTCAGTTTTCTTTGGAAATATTTTCTCCCATTCTGAGGGTTGTCTTTTTGTCTTATTTATGGTTTCCTTTACTGTGCAAAAGCTTTTAAGTTTCATTAGGTCCCATTTGTTTATTTTTGTTTTTATTTCCATTACTCTAGGAGGTGGGTCAAAAAGGATCTTGCTGTCATTTATGTCATAGGGTATTCTGCCTATGTTTTCCTCTAAGAGTTTTATAGTGTCTACCCTTACATTCAGGTCTTTAACCCATTTTGAGTTTATTTTTGTGTATGGTGTTAGGGAGTGTTCTAATTTCATTCTTTTACATGTAGCTGTCCAGTTTTCCCAGCACCACTTATTGAAGAGGCTGTCTATTCTCCATTGCATATTGTTTCCTCCTTTGTCAAAGATAAGGTGACCATATGTGCATGGGTTTATCTCTGGGTTTTCTATCCTGTTTCGTTGATCTATATTTGTGTTTTTTGTTCCACTACCATAGTGTCTTGATTACTGTAGCTTTGTACTATAGTCTGAAGTCACGGAGCCTGATTCCTCAAGCTCCATTTTTCTTTCTCAAGATTGCTTTGGCTGTTTGGGGGTCTTTCGTGTTTCCATATAAATTCTATATATTTTGTTCTAGTTCTATGAAATATGACACTGGTAATTTGATAAGGATTGCACTGAGTCTTTAGCTTGCTTTGGGTAGTATAGTAATTTTGACAATGTTGATTCTTCCAATCTCAGAACAGTGTATATCTCTCCATCTGTTTGTATCATCTTTGATTTCTGTCATCAGTGTCTTATAGTTTTCTGCATACAGGTCTTTTACCTCCTTATTTAGATTTATCCCTAGGTATTTTATTCTTTTTGTTGCAATGGTAAATGGGAATGTTTCCTTAATTTCCCTTTCTGATTTTTCATTGTTAGTGTATAGGAATGCAAGAGATTTCTGTGCATTAATTTTGTATCCTGCTACTTTACCAAATTCTTTGATAAGCTCTAGTAGTTTTCTGGTGGCATCTTCAGTATTTTCTATATATATTATCACATCATTTGCAAACAGTGACAGTTTTACTTCTTCTTTTCCAATTCATAATCCTTTTATTTCTTTTTCTTCTCTGAATGCCATAGCCAGGACTTCCAAAATTATGTAGAATAATAGTGTTGAGAGTGGGCACCCTCGTCTTGTTCCTGATCTTAGAGAAAATGCTTTCAGTTTTTCACCACTGAGAATGATTTGGCCTCTATGCCTACTTTCTGGAGAATTTTTTAAATCATAGATGGGTGTCAAAAGATTTTTCTGCATTTATTGAGATTATCATATGGTTTTCATCCTTTAATATGTTAATCTGTTGTATCACATTGACTGATTTGTGTATATCAATGAATCCTTGCATTCCTGGGATAAACCCCACTTAATCATGGTGTATGATTGTTTTAATCTGCAGTTAGATTCTGTTTGCTAGTATGTTGTTGAGGATTTTTGCATCTATGTCCATCAGTGATATTGGCCTGTAATTGTCTTTTTTTATGACATCTTTGTCTGGTTTTGGTATCAGGGTGATGGCGGCCTCATAGAACTAGTTTGGGAGTGCTCCTCCCTCTGCTGTATTTTGAAGAGTTTGAGAAGGATACATGTTATATCTTTTCTAAATGCTTGATAGAATTCTCCTGTGAAGCTAATGAGTCCTGGGCTTTTGTTTCTTGGAAGACTTTAAATCACAGTTTCAATTTCAGTGCTCTTAATTGGTCTGTTCATATTTTCTAATTTTTCCTGGCTTAGTCTTGGAAAGTTGCACTTTTCTAAGAATTTGTCCATTTCTTCCAGGTTGTCCTTTTTTGTTTTTTTTTTTGGCATATAGTTGTTTATAGTAGTCTCTCATGATCATTTGTATTTCTATGGTGTGAGTTGTTACTTCTCCTTTTTCATTTCTAATTTCGTTGATTTGAGTCTCTTTCTTTTTTCCCTAATGTGTCTAGCTAATGATTTATCAATTTTGTTTATCTTATCAAAGAACAAGCTTTTAGTTTTATTGATCTTTGCTATTTGTTTCTTTCATTTCTTTTTCATTTATTTCTGATATGATCTTTATGATTTTTTTCCTTCTGCTAGCTTTGGGGTGTTTTGTTGTTGTTCTTCTTCTTCTTTCACTAATTGCTTTAGGTGTAAGTTTAGGTTGTTTATTCGAGATATTTCTTGTTTCTTGAGATAGGCTTGTATTGCTACAAACTTTCCTCTAAGAACTGCTTTTGCTGCATTCCACAGGTTTTGGATCCTCATGTTTTCATTGTCATTTTTCTCTAGTTACTTTTTGATTTCCTCTTTGACTTCTTCAGTGATCTCTTGGTAATTTAGTAGTGTGTTGTTTAGCCTCCATGTGTTTGTATTTTTTACAGTTTTTTCCCTATAATTGATATCTAGTCTCACAGAGTTGTGGTTGCAAAAGATACTTGATATGATTGAAGTTTTCTTAAACTTACTGAGGCTTGATTTATGACCCAAGATGTGATCTATCCTAGAGCATGTTCCATGTGCACTTGAGAAGGTGTATTGTATTGTTTTTGGATGGAATGTCCTGTAAATATCAATCAGGTACAGCTGGTCTAATGTGTCATTTAAAGCTTGTGTTTATTTATTTATTTTCTGTTTGGATGGTCTGTCCACTGTTGTAAGTGGGGTGTTAAAGTCCCATATTATCGCATTACTATTGATTTCCTCTTTTATGGCTGTTAGCATTTGCCTTATGTATTAATGTGCTCCTATGTTGAGTGCATAAATATTTACAATTGTTATATCTTCTTCTTGGATTGATCCTTTGATCATTATGTAGTGTCCTTTCTTCTCTCTCATAATGGTCTTTATTTTCAAGTCTATTTTGTCTGATACGAGTATTGCTACTCCAGTTTTCTTTTGATTTGCATTTTGTTGAATATTTTTTCCATCCCCTCCCTTTCCATCTGTATGTGTTCCTAGGTCTGAAGTGGGTCTCTTGTAGACAGCATATATATGGGTCTTGTTTTTGTATCCATTCAGCTAGTCTGTGTCTTTTGGTTGGAGCATGTAATCTATTCACATTTAAGGTAATTATTGATATGTATGTCCCTATTACCATTTTCTTAATTGTTTTGGGTTTGTTTTTGTAAGTGCTTTTATTCTCTTGTGTTTTCCACTTAAAGAAGTTCCTTTAGCAGTTGTAAGACTGGTTTGGTGGTGCTGAATTCTCTTAACTTTTGCTTGCCTGTAAAGCTTTGATTTCTCCATCAAATCTGAATGATATGTTTGCTGGGTAGAGTTGTCTTGGTTGTAGGTTTTCCCTTTCATCATTTTAAATATATCCTGCCACTCCCCTCTGGCCTGCAGAGTTTCTGATGAAAAATCAGCTGTTAACTTTATTGGGATTCTCTTGTATGTTATTTGCTGCATATCCTTTGTTGCTTTTAATATTTTCTCTTTGTATTTAATTTTTGATACTTTGATTAATATGTGTCTCAGCATGTTTCTCCTTGGCTTTATCCTGTATGGGATTCTCTGCACTTTCTGGACCCAGTTTACTATTTCATTTCCTATGTTAGGAAAGTTTTCGACTATAATCACTTCAAATATTTTCTCAGACCCCTTCTTTTACTTTTCTTCTTCTGGGAGCCCTATAATTTGAATGTTTGTGCATTTAATATTGTCCCAGAGGTCTCTGAGACTGTCTTCTATTCTTTTCATTTGTTTTTTTTTTTTTGTTTTTTTTTTTTTTAGTTTATTCAGCTCCGTGGCAGTTATTTCCATTGTTCTATATTCCAGATCACTTATCTTATGCCTCAGTTAATCTGCAATTTATTCCTTCTAGAGAATTTTAAATTTCAGTTCTAGTGTTATTCATCACTGTTTGTTTGCACTTTAGTTCTTCTAGATCCTTGTTAAATTTTTATTGCATTTTCTCTGTTCTATTTCCAAGATTTTGGATCATCTTTACTATCATTACTCTGAATTCTTTTTCAGGTAAATTGCCTATCTCCTCTTCATTTGTTTGGTCTTGTGGGTTTTTACCTTGTTCCTTTATCTGCCACATATTTCTCTGTCTTCTCATTTTATTTAACTTCCTGTGTTTGTGGTCTCCTGTTTGCAGGCTGCAGGATCATAGATTGTCTTACTTCAGTTGTCTGTTCCCAGTGGGTGATGTTGGTCTAGTGGCTTGTGTAGGCTTCTGGGTGGGTGCAACTGGTTCCTCTGTTCTGGTGGGTGGGGCTGGATCTTGTCCCTCTGATGGGCAGAGCTGCATCCAGTGGTGTGTTTTGGCATGTCTGTGGGCTTAGTATGACTTTAGGCACATGTCTGCTGATGGGTGGTTTGTGTTCTTGTCTTGCTAGTTGTCTGGCATGAAGTTTCTAGGACTGGAGCTTGCTGGCCCTTGCGTGGACCTGGGTCTTAGTGTTTGGATGGAGGCCTCTGGGAGAGCTCTCACCAATTAATATTCCATGGGGCTGGGAATTCTATTGTGGTCCATCATCCTGGACTTGGCTATCCCACTTTAGAGGCTCAGGCCCATCCCTTGGCCAGAGCACAAAGATCCCACAATCCATCTGGTGTGGAAGAAACAAAGGAAGAGAAAAAAAAAAAAGAAAGAGAAAATACTCCAAGACAAATGGTAAAAGCAAAACTAAAGAGTCAAAATCACACAAAGAAATGTACACCCACACACTTACAAAAAGGAAAAAGAAAAAAAAAAGTGACAAGAGCAGAACAGAGCAAGCAAACCAATAAACAAGCCCCAAAATAGAATAAATAGGAAAAATATGTAAAAAAAATTATATTAAAATAAAAGTATTAAAAGGAAAGAAAAAATGTATATAAAAATTTACAATTAAAAGAATAATAGAAAAAGAACAACAGAACAAATAAAAAGGATCCAAACATACAAACAACAAAAAAAGGGTAATGTTTTCATGTGGCTTTGGCTGTCAGTGTCTTTGCCTCCACATGAGCCACAGACAATCACTGCCTACCTGGGAAGTCCACTAATACTTCTAGGTAGGTTTCTGGACCTGCTCTGGGCACTGTGGGGTCAGCTCAGACTCTGATCTGGCCTTATTCCTGCATGTACTTGCCCTCAAAGTCCACAGTTGCCTCCAAAGTCCACAGCCTTAATTGCAGGAACACTTGTTGTCTATTCAGGTATGCTCTTGTGGCTGCAAGGAGATCTTTCTCTTTTTTCTTCTTTGGTCACACAGCCCCTGGGGTTCAGCTTTGGATTTTACCCTGTCTCTGCATGTGGACCATCCTCAGGTGTCTATTCTCCTCCCAGGCAAGTGGGCCAAAAGTAGCGTCTGATGAGGGCTCTTTTACTCACTCAGGCTGGGGGTAGGTGGGGATATGGCAGTCACAATTGAAATGTGTGGAGGGTGACTGTGGTGGTAGAGTCTGACATAAAGTTGCAAGAGCCTGAGATGTGCCATATGTTCTCCTGAGGAAGTTGGTCCTGGAAAGCAGGATCCTTGGCTGTGTTGGGCTGCACAGGCTTTCAGGAGGGTGTGGACAGTGATCTGCCTTGTACAGAGGTGACTTGGTGGCTGTGGCAGCAGTCTCTGTGTTCAGATATACCTGCAGTGGCTTGCGCTGGCACTCATGTAGGTGTCGCCCTGCCGTCTATGAGTATGTGGAGCAGGAAGTTCCTATGGCAGGCTGCCTCTTGAGCACCCTGAAACAAAGATCTCCTGCCACTCCATCAGGCCCAGCCTTTTTCCCAGACTCTGTCCCAGCTAGCTCTGGTGCACTAGCCCCCCTAGGCTGTCCTCATGCAGCCAACCCCAGTTCTCTCCCTGGGTCTGACCTCTGAAGTCCAAGCCTCGGTACCCAGCCCCCACCTATCCAGGCAGGCGAGCAGACAAGTTTCTCAGGCTGGGAACTTCTGGTTGGCACTGATCTTCTATGTGGGATTCTCTCCACTCTGCTCTCTGCACACCTGTTACTGCCTTCTTCTCTGAGGTTTTGAAGCTCCCCCCATCCCCACCAGTGAGGGGGCTTCCTAGTGTCTGAAAACTTTTCCCCCTTCACAGCTCCTTCCTAGAGGGGCAGGTCCCATCTCAATTCCTTTGTCTATCTTTTTTTTTTTTTCCTTTTTTCTTTTGCTTTACCCAGTTAAGAGTGGATTTTCTTGCCTTTTTGGAAGTCTGAAGTCCCCTGCCAGTGTTTGGTAGATGTTCTGTAGAGGCTGTTTCACATGTAGATTATTTTTCATATATTTGTAGGGAGGAAGGTGATCTCCACGTCTTACTCCTCTGCCCTCTTCCTGTGAACTCCAACCAACATTTCTTTAAATAAACTTCCTGCTCATTTCTCTCTCTTTTCCTTCTGGGACTTCCACGATGTATATGTATATATTGCTTCACTTAACATAATCTCATAATCCATGTAGTCTTTACTCACTTTTTTTCTTTTTTTCTCTTCAGACTGGATTATTCCAAATGACCTGTCTTCAAGTTCACAGATTGTTTCTTCTGCTTGATCAAGTCTTCTGTGATGGTCTATTTTATTTTTCCTTTCCTTCAGCTCCAGAATTTTTGTTTGGTTATTTTTGATATTTTCTATCTCTGTTTTCAACCACTTATTTTGTTCATGTAATGTTTTCCTGATTTTATTGAGTTGTCTGTGTTCTCTTATAGCTCACCAATCTTCCTTCAAACAATCACTTTGAATTGTTTGTCAGGCAATTACTAGATCTCCATTTCTTTGTGGTCAGTTACTGGAAAATTCTTTTATTCCTTTAGTGATGTCATGTTTCTTTGATTTTTTTCATGTTCACTGGAGTCTTACATTGTTTTCTTTGTGTTTGAAGAAGCAGTCACTTCCTCCAATCTTTACTGACTGGCTTTAGGAGAGAAATACCTTCGTCAGTGCATTCAACTAAGGATTCTGAGGCTTTCTCAGACCTTATCGATGGATATCCCTGCTCCACATTTCTTGTTCTCTCTTGTTGGGGGATATTCTTTTTTTTAAAATTAATTCATTATTTATTTATTTTTGGCTGTGTCAGGTCTTAGCTGTGGCACATGGGATCTTTGTCGAGGCATGTGGGAGCTTTCATTGTGACACACGGGCTCTTCATTGTGGCATGCAGGCTTCTCTCTAGTTGTGGCACCCAGGCTCCAGGGCACACAGACTCTGTAGTTTGTGGCTTGCAGGCTCTCTGGTTGAGTCGTGCAAGCTCAGTATCTGTGGCATGCAGGCTTAGTTGTCTTGTGGCATGTGGGATCTCAGTTCCCTGACCAGGGATTGGACCCACGTCTCCTGCATTGGAAGGAGGATTCTTTACCACTGGACTATCAAGGAAGCCCCAAGGGATATGCTTATTATTATATGCCTCCCTTCAATCCTGCAAAGCCAGAGGATTTGAGAAAATTCAGTTTGTTTTCCCTTGGGCAGTGCCCTGAAATGCTCAAGTTTGTGAGTCTTTTTCCCAATCCCACATAGTTAGGAGGCTTTCTGTGTGTACTTACCAGCTGTCTGCAAAGGCTTATACTTGCTGTCTGCAGGACTGTGCACTGGGATCTAGCCATGCTAGAAGGGAGGGTTTTGGTGAGGTGTGCAGACCATTGGAGCACTGGGGGTGTCCGTGTGTCAGTTGGAGCTGTTTGCAGGTGAGGTGTCCCCAGAAGCTGGCTTCCTGATGCAATCCATGAGGAGACTGATAGAGTGAACTGTGAATTGGTGACCAGCATCCCTTTAATGATTCCTGAACTCTGGTTGCTGTGCTCCAAACTTCTGATCCCTCAGTTTTGCACATCACCTCAATATTCTGAGTGGGGCAAGAAACAAGTGGGCCTTTGGGCAGCCTCCTACATAATGTGGAAGCCAGGCACTCACTCAAATACTCTTACTTTTCCCCATGGAAGAAATTATGGACAGAGGGGATATCTTTTGGCAATGACCCATGACACCTCTGGAAAGGAGTCATGTGGGTAAAGTGAAATTGTTTTCTTACCATATTCAATGCATCTGTCTCAGATATTTTGCTTCAATGATGTGCTGGAGATTCTCCACTGGAGTCTTTAACTCCCACAAAGATACTCTCATCTGCACTGATTGTCAAAACTGATGCTCTTGTGGGGAAGGGGCAGGGAGACGACAGTAGAAAACTATTCCGCCACCTTGCTAATGTCACATTCTCAATCCTTGTCATGATATTTGAAACTTTTCATTAATAATTTTTTTAAAGAATGTGTATTTGTCCGTTTTTAAAATGTGTTCTTCATCATCGCTTCTAATGACTATGTAAAATTACATCATATGAGTGCTCCATAGTCTATTTAAACATTCCCTTACTGTTAATAATTTTAAAACTTCCCAGTATTTTGGTGCTATAAACCATATTGCAACGATCAAACATTTTGGACAGTTCTAATGACATTTTAGGATAAATCCTTTCTGTGTGAAGCAGATGCAAATATATATTTGCGTATATTTATATTGCCAAGTTATCAAATGTCATAAAGGAGTTCGTGTTAATTTACACACCAAATAACAATGGACAATAGTGACCAATTCAATAAACCATCTCCCACTGCAATAATTGTTACCAAAAATATTTTCCTATTGATCAACAAGTAAGACATATTATTGTTTCTTTAAGTATGATTACTTTAGATCACTCATAAAAATTATTTTCAAGTATGTATTGACTATTTATGTATCTTAAGTGTAGTAGAATGGTTAAGGATTGAGCCTTCATCATATAGAGAGCTGAGTTTGAGAACAAGCTCTGATATCATTGGTTATATTCCCTTGGACATGTCATTAACCTAAGTCATTATTTTCTTTTATATATTACTTTGTTGGGGCTGCCATAACAAGGCACCACAAATTGGATGGCTTATAAACAGAAATTTTATCTTTTCACAATTCTGAAGGTTAGAGACTTGAAATCAAGGTGTCATCAGGGTTGGTTCCTTTTGAGGATTGCGAGGGAAGGATCTATTTGAGGCCTCTCTTCTCTTATATGTGGCTGTCTTCTCAGTGTCTCCTCACATCTTTCTTCTATGCATGTCTATCTCTGAATCAAACTTCCCCTTTATATAATGCCTCTGGTCGTACTGGATTAGGGCCCATACTAATGACTTCATTTTAACTTGATTACCTCTCTGAAGACCCTATTTCCAGATAAGTTTACATTCTGAAGTACTGGGGTTAGGACACCAACATCTTTTTGGAGGGGACATAATCAACTCATAATAGGTATAATAATATTATCTCAATGTAAGTTCATTGTGAAGATTAATTGCCTGCATGTACTCAGCACAGAATGTGGCAGAGTAAAATCAATATTGATATCAGCTAATATGTGTTAAATTTCTTGCTCATAGAATCATTGCATTTTTCTATTGAGGTTATTTTTTCTTATTAATTTGTAAGATATGTTTCCATATGAAGAACTTAAATAGTAAATGTAAATATATTTTTCCCAGTTTTCATATTTTTCTAGTTTTAATTTATATAATTAAGCAGTTTTTTTATAAACAAATGTATCATCCTATCTTTTTTTGGTTTCTCTCTCTCTCTTTCTCTTCTTTTTTTTTTAACTTTCAGGGAATGTTTTCCCCACAGTAGGATGAAATAAATATGCATTTTTATTTTAATCTACTTATTTAATTATTTGATTCCCTCCCTCACCCCTTCTCCCAGTGCACACCTGTTTTACATAATCCCAACCTTTGATTGTGGGTGATACCTGTGGATATGATAAGAATGCCCTCCAGTGATTGGATTAGGCAATGAGGCAAGATGAAGGATTTCTAATTAATTAGGTTAATCAAAAAGGAGATTATCCTGGATGAGTTGGACACAAATGAGCCCTTTGAAAAAGAGTCTAGAGGTCAGAGATAGAAGAAGTTAGAGAGGTTCAAAGAAGAGAGATATTCTCTTGTCCTTGAATGAGCAATCTGGCAGCTCGTGGAGAGGACCATGTCCCAGGAGGCACAGGTGACCTCTAGGAGCTGAGGAGCTTAGTCCTACAGCTGCAGTGCACTGAGCTGAGCACCATGAACATCAGATAAGGTAGCAGCCTGGGCTACACTTCGAGTACAGCTTCATGAGATCCTGAGCAGAGTAACCAATGTGTACACAGACTTCACACTCAAAGAAGCTGAGATAATGCATTTCTGTTTTTTAAAGCCACTGAATTTGTGGTAATTTGTTATATCACAACAGATAACTAATACTCCTTATCATACACTTCTGCAGTATATAAGGTTTCCTAATAGATACCTAAAATGTCACATTTTTTCATTTCTAAATATTTAGATATTCTTGAATCTCTTGGAAGAATTAATGTATTTATATTGTGTCAGTTTATAATTATGATTTTAGGGACTCCCCTGGTGGTGCAGTGATTAAGAATCTGCTTGCAAATGCAGGGGACACGGGTTCAATGCCATGGAGCAACTAAGCCTGTGTGCCACAACTACTGAAAGCCTTGTACCCTTGAGCCCATGTGCCACAACTACTGAGTCACATGTTTCATCTACTGAAGCCTATGTGCCTAGAGCCTGTGCTCCTCAAGAAGAGAAGCCACCACACTGAGAAGCCTGTGCACTGCAACAGAGTAGCCCCAGCTTGCCACAACTAGAGAGAAAAAGCCTACATGCAGCAACCAAGACCCAACGCAGACAAAAATAAATAAATAAATAAATTAAAAAAAGATCCACTCAAAAAAATAAAAAATATGATTTTATATATATATAAATCATATAATATGATTTAATCTAATTCAAACTTCACACTTTTTTTACTCTCTTTTCCAAAATTTCTAGACAATTTTCAACAGTTTATTATGTATAGCTGAAAAAGTGGATAAATTATTATTAATAATTAATACATTTTGCTTATCAAATGATAGCATTAAGAAAATTAAAATGCAAACCATGGACAGGGAGAATTTATTCACAATATACGTGTGAATAGTATTTAATAACAGAAGTAAGTGTAACATACAGAGGTTTTTAAGTGTTTGTACTAACGAGCTAACATCAATAATTGCCTAGCTAGTGGAAGTTTATCAATGATTCAAGAAAGAAACTGATTAAAATTGTTAGTATGGTGCCTTATCTTTGATATCAAGTTCCTTTGAAAGCAACTTAAAAAACTTTTGTAAAAGGTTGAGAAGTAATCAGTTGTGAAATAAAATAATAATATAATCAGTTGTGAATATGACAACTTCAACATGGGTAAAGGAAGAGATGACCTTTACCAGTCACCTAGTGTCCTGGAATTAGAATAACTCAGTCACCCAATCTCTGATGCAGACAAAAGAGAAAATGTCAAAGGAAATGTTTGAAACCAGGAGAAGACATAAATTAGGAGAGATGGTTTCCGGATTATGCAATAGCTTCCAACTGGCCTCTAATTTACCCTCCTCCAATCAAGATGTTCTGTTGCCAAACTGTTCTCAACCATTATTTTTAGAATGCTATTTCCCAATTTAAAAAAGTTTAACTATACCAAAAGTACACTTCTCTGCTACTTCTTGAAGATGTTTGTAACCTTCTTCACCCTGTCCTCTTAGGCCCAGTTATAATTCTCTTGAGTCAGACTATTTATTTTACCAGCCCATAACTGCATTATGATTTCTCTCTCCAATACTTTTTTCCAGTTATTCCCTAGCAATAAATTAAATTAATTTAATAAATATATTCACTGAGTTCCTCCTCTATATAAGACACTGTGAGAGAAGTTAAAATGAATTTAAACACTGCCTTCACTGCTGCCACAGTGTCTTTTACATGCTGGATACTGAGAAGATGCACAGGATAAGGGGTAAATAAATGAATAGTGCTATTATAAATACCTTTCTACCTTTCCCTTCAGCCCTTCATTTTTCAAAAAAGAGTTAAAGTATCAAGATTCATTTCTCCCAAAGCCTTCTTTAGTAACTCTATTTCTTAATAATTTCTTTCTTCTATAGCTCTTACAGTCTACACCAACTACTTAAAATTGTGAGGCAAGGGCCAGAGTTTACTAGAAATGCAAAATCTCAGGCCCTATAGCAAATCTGTGGAATCTGAGACTGCCTTTCAAGAAGATCCTTGGTAATTCATAGGTACATAAAAAAATTTAAGAAGCCCTAGTCTGTTCCATGGGATTTGACATTTGGGGGGTATATCATCTGTATTATTGTTTATTGTTTCCTAACTAGTTAATCTCTTAACTGTCAAGCACAGAGATCATCACATGACTATGAATTGCTTTGTAGCAATTGTTGACTTCATATATAATAGGCTCTAATAAATGCTTATTTACTGCTCATATTCAGACATTGCCAAGATGTTTACAATTCATAAACCTTGTATTATACTTAATAGACAATACTTGGTAATGATGGGCATGGTAGTTATATAATTCCACCACAATAACCAGAATAAATACTTTACATTGTCATATTAATCTAACATGCAATTCATTTAGAAAATTTTTCATTTTTCTAACAATATTCTCTTAGCTTCAAAAAATATCCAGAATCCAATGGAATTGAGAGCATTGCCTTTGGTTGTAAAGTCTTCTTTTATTTGGAAGACTTATTCCCTTTTTGTGTGTGTGTGCCTTTCATGATGTTGGTATTAAAAAAAAAAAAAAAAAGAAGAAGAAATCATTCCAGGCCAGTTGTTTTCTAGAATGTCCCTCAATTTGAATTTGTCTGACTGGTACTTTATTATGATATTTGAATTAAATATTTGTTTTGGAAATAACATTAAATAGGTAATGTGTCCTTCTCAGTGTATCACAGCAGGTGGCTCACAATATCAGTGGGTTCCATACTAGAAGTATTTAATTTTGAAGTCTCGATTGATGTGTCTGACATGTTTTTCCATTACTAAAGTGTCCTTTTCTCTTTTTAAATAATAAGTAATATATTAACATGAAATCTTTGTGACTATGTGAAAATCCTGTTCCAAAACAATCATTCACTTAATGGTTTTAATATCAACTGATGACTCCTTTCTATAGCATTTACTATTTTAGTGATTTCTAAAGGTAATTTTTAATCTATCTTCCTTTCTACAGTTATGATTCATCATTCTTCTGTAAAAAACTGCTTCCCTTCCCCTTCACTGAATTTTTGAGTATCACTAATGACTCAGTCAACATACACACTCATTCAGTGTGTGGCACTTCATTGCTGTCATTATTGTTTGTGATGCTCAAAGTGCTCCTGAGAGATACTCTTTCAAGCTGGCTTCTGTCTTATGATATATCCTCTCACTTTCAGTGTAACAACAAAATATTCTGGGCTTACCTTACCTTGCAGTGTTCACAATTCAGTCCTGGAATCTGCTGTTTCTCCAGTAATCCTTCTCTACCCCCTTTTCTAATGAAAGGCATTTATTAAGCAAATAGGAGCACTGGATATGTGCATTGCTACTGAGGTATCACTGCTTCGAGGCCCTTTCAGGGATCAGAGCTGGGAAAGTCATGTGTTCATGTTGCTATTTCCAAGTCCAAAGCCAAAGTATTTGGAGGTGGGGGCCTTGGGATGTAATTAGGTTTAGATGAAGTCATGACCTTGGGATCCTCACAATGGGATTAGTGTCCTTACAAGAAGAGAAAGAGACCAGAACTTGCTTCTTCTCCTTTGTGCGAGGACTCATGCGAGGACACAGTGGCCATCCCCAAGCCAGGGAGAGGGCTATCACCAGAACCCGACTCTGCTGGGTTATAATCTCAGACTTCCAGCCTCAAGAACTGCGAGAAAGTGAGTTTCTGTTGTTTAAGCCACCCAGTTTATGGTATTTTGTCATGGCAGCCTGAGCAAATTAAAGCAAAGACGGTCTGCATAATTACCACACTCCTTACCTTATGTTAAAGAATCATATTGCATGTCACATATTCCCAGTAACAAATATGTGCTTCCTTTTTCCTGGGCTTAATAGTGTATGTAAGAATGATGTCTCTGACTACTTGTTTCAAAAATATCTGTAATAGTTATAAAATAGATAATACAACACCGGGAATATAGCCAGTATTTTGTTGTAACTATAAAAGGAATATAACCTTTAAATATCATGAATCACTCTGTTGTACACCTGTGACTTATGTATATAGTATTGTACATCAGCTATACTTCAATTACAAAATATTTGTAATAGTGTGGATTATTGTTCAGAAGATATTGACTCTCTTCTGCTCCCCCTTTGGGTGGAATGTACTTCCTGTCTCAGTGTATGTTGGATTTGGCCATGTGTTCTTTTGGGCTCTTGGTAAGCTGAATGTACCCCTTGACTCTGGGTTTGGCCATGTGACTTGCTGTGACTGTAGCAGTCATGATAAAGTTTGGAATGTGCTTTCACAGTGGGGTTTGCATCTTGCTTTTCCACCACTGCCATGAGAAGAGCACCCCCTGGCTATTTGCTGCCCCCTTCATCCCAGACCTCCCTCTGAATGAAAACATATTAAGTGGAAGAGAGATCAGTAAGCCTTAAAGAGCCAACTTATCTGGAATCACAGTTTAAAATAGATTCTTGGTGCAACTAGAGATTATCATACTAAGTAAATAAAGAGAATTTTATCGTACTAAAATAAAGAAAAAGACAAATACCATATGATGTCATTTATATGTGGAATCTAAAATATACCACAAATGAACCTATCTATCAAACAGAAACAGACATACAGACATAGAAAACAGACTTGTGGTTGCCAAGGGGGAGTTTGGGGTTGGTAGATGCAAACTATTACATTTAGAACGGATAAACAAGGTCATGCTATATAGCACAGCGAATTATATTGAATATCCTATGATAAACCATGGTGGAAAATAATATTAAAAAAGAATGTGTATATGTGTATAACTGAGTCACTTTGCTGTACAGCAGAGATTGGCACAACATTGTAAACACCTCAATAAAAAAATTAAAAAAAAATAAAGTGGATGGAAATTGAATATATTTAAAAATAGATCCTCCTATATATGAGAAATAAATGCTTGCTTTTGTATACCATTGAGATTTTGTGGCTTATATATAGCAGTAGCTCCTTTTATTGTGAAGCAATTTAAATTTTTAGGTATCAGTATTGAAAGCTTGATATGATGAAATATGTAACCTATTACTTTTCAAGATAAACTGATATTCACCCATTATTTCAAGCCTCAAGTAATGACTTAAGTATGGTACTTATAAACAATTAATAAACAGAAACCTAATTAGAGTGGGGAGACCACCAGGGAGAGCTCTCAAACCCTATGAAGATATCAGAGCCCAACAGGAAGGAGAAAGACTCCTCTTCTTTCCTGGCAAGGACTCAGCCAATGGAAAGCCATGGACTCTTTGTTTACCTCCGCCCTCCCACCTGCTTCCCTTCCTATAAAAGCCTTCTCTTCTGTTTTTGCTGGGGACTTTTATATGGCTCACCGTGGTTGCAAGACCCCGAATTGCTATTATCTGCTGATGCTGAATAAACTCATCTCTGCTGGGGAAATATCTGGCAGTCTCTTTGTTTCAGGTCAACATACTTAACATTTCTTTAAAAATCTATTTTATTTCACTATTAGGAGAAATCCTTAAAAAGCAAATTGTCGTAGGAGAATTATATATATAGTATTATTGATTTCTCATTCTAGCAGGAGTGAGGTAGGAAAGCCTAATGGAGTGGGAAAGCAAAAGTTTGAGTCCCTTGTTTGTACTAAGAAATATACATGTCACCCCAACCTTCTATGAAGTATTTTCACCACAATACTGGTTGAAATCTGTTTGAATTCATATATAGTTCTTTGCAAAGTGTCTTTATCCTTGTGTTTGTTTTAGAATACATCTGCAAAAATCTGAAAATAAACTTACTTTAGAAGGTGAATTTGTTAAAAATAATTCTCTCACCAACTTGTTTTTCCCATCATGAATAAATTTTCTTGTCAGTCACTTTCTTAATGTTGCATTTTCACTTTTATGCCTGTCCACTCTTTTGAGACAATTGTATGCACTGTAGGTAATAGGCAAATTGTTCATGGAAAGGGAGATTCTAGTTAATTTTAACATCTATATGTGCAATATCTTTGTGACCAATGTATGGGGAAAATTAAATAATTTTTCAAAAGCACACATCATAAGGGAAAAATGTGACCATTGGAACTATGTAAAAATTCAGGATTTTTGTGAAGTGAAAGCGACCACAGATCATAGAATGGGAGAAGACATTGCCATAAAAAAATAACATTATTGTTATATACAACATAACATTATGTTGTATATCTTGAATAAACAAGCAATTTCTTGACTAAAATGAAGAAAGCATTCAAAAATAGAAAATGAACAAATAATTATGAAAAAGCAATGACCAGAAAAGTAAACCTCAAATTTCATATAGAGATTTAAAAATTATTGTATTCATATAAATGCAAATTTATAAAGCCTTTTGAGTTCACTATACCTCTCTCAGCCTAACTCAATGTGGAAAGCATTGGTGTCTGTGTGGGACTTAGGAATTCTGTAGTGGGGCTGTAGATTGGTGCAGTCATTTTTGAGAAAAGTGTGCTATTACTTAGTCATCAATTACCTGATTATAAGTCCCAGAGTATTTTTATATAGTTCCATAGGGGATTGTGTATGTACACATTCCTTGCAGCAAGTTAATTGTGGAAGTGAGCAGTTGGAAGCATTTTGGATCACCATTTCCAGGGTGTGAATAAGTAAAACGTGCTTGATGCTTGCCGTAGTGTACTGTAGTTAGACGCAACTGATTTGAAGTCCATACAACAACAAGCACAGATCTTAAAATCATAGTGCTTAGTAAAATAGTTGATTAAGAGAATTAACTATACAATACACAAGGCTTTATGAAAGTTAAAAATACAGGTGCACAAAACAATAATATACATCTTCAAAAACAGCAGCAGATAAGATTAAATGGTAGCCCAGACAGAGAGGTTAAAGAACAGCAAGGGATAGAAGGGAATCAATAAATAAAATAAGAAAGATGGTAAAATAATACCCCCTCCCCACCACATACCAACTGTGCAATCTACATTGAACCTTAATGATTGATCAAAAACCACCAAAAAAGAGAAAGCTTCTCTGTTGTTACAGTAACAAAATGTGGCATGAACACAACCCCTAAATTAAATGTCTGTGAATAGGTGATTATCTGATAGCTTTTATAAAATAGAATGAATACTAACAATTTTAAAAATATGAGGAATTAAGAATTATTCTGCTTGGTGGAATTGTTAACCAAACCACGATTTGTCAAAAACATTTACATGTAGCTATGTTTTTGTGCTCTAAAATTACTAAAAGTCCCATAGATAGAACACACATTTCTGAAATTTATATGTTGGAGAATGTACTGCCTAGAAGCCAACAGAGATACAGTTATTGAGTGTAGGTTTTGAATTGGTCTCCAATAGGAAGTTAAAGCATGGATTTGTGACTAATGTTAAAATTATATTTCCCCCAAAAGAAGTCTGACCAAAGTGGACTGGTACCTCTATGTTGAGCACTCTGTAGGTAAAATATTTTTAAAATTTTCATGTGCCATTTGAATGAATGACAGTATTATTACTTAAGTAAAGGGTAAGGGACTACATCCATGGATAGGCAATAGCCACTGATAGATATGAGGACTGGCCTTTCTCCAGCAAAGGACATTGCTTAAAAGAGAATTTGATGGGCGAATATAATTAATAATTTCTTGGACATCAAGCAGCTTGTGTTTTCTTGTCTAGGTACTCCACCTTGGATGCTGTTATACTCAGTTTAGAACAATTGATACTTTTGTCATTTTATCCAGGCAACTGAAGAAGTTAATAGTTGTTACCTCATAGAAATTTTTTTCCTACTGATTTATGGAAATAATCCAAAAATATGATGATATTTATTTCAAAACTGCAAACCAATTAGCAACATCCATTAGATATTACATAGGTTTAAAATGTGTCTTGGTAATGGAAAAAACTACATCATTAAATAGTTGTTCCAGTACACTGTCCTTATTAAGAGTCAATTTGGACTTTAGCAAGGCCAAAATACACTCAATAGTGTGACCATAGCATGTTAGAAAAACAAAAAGAGTAATTACCCAATTCTGTGCCCACAGGTAGATAAGAACCTGTGCTGAAACTAACTGGACAGAGATAAATATTCTCTGTTTGACCCAATGTACCATTTTTCTATCTCATAGTTGGACACAATACTTTAAAAAAATACTACTACACCAGTAGAAGCCCAATTTCATATAGAATTCCTGTTGTTTTGTGCTTCATGATTTCAAACCAAACCAAAGGACTGGGTTTAAGCTGATGGGCAGTGCTACGCTCCCCTCAAACTAGGATGAGCATGGGAGTCTGGAAAACTAGTAGCAGAAAAAGAGATTTTAAGGTTCCCAGAGTATCTTTGCCCTGTTCTTAGGATTTAACAAGCGAATGTAACTGCACACTTCGATCCTCCCTCTCAAGTATACATGAGGAGAGCAGAACAAAGCTACATTCTGAGAGTTAGTAAAACAAGTTTTCCCATCGTAGATACGTGTTTGTTTATTTTGAAGAAATGCTTCATTTAGGAGAGCCATTTCTTTGAAAATGTGGCATAAGCCTTTAAATATTTTAAAGTCGTAGAATTATTAGCTTCCACAGGATTAGTCCTTTTGTTGCGATATTTGGCATTACTCCAATGGGAGTTCAACGAAGTAAAATGTTGTGGCAAAATGATTATTTGATCTTATTGAAAGTCTTCTTTCCTTCCTTCCTTTCTCCCTTTCTTTCTTTCATTAAAGCTGTTACATGTTGCACTGCAGTTTGATTCATAACCATAACATTTAAGATGGCAGGGACTTAGGATACCTTTAGTCATTTGCATTATCACACAGCTGCCCACTGCTGGGTCCTGTTCGGATGAACACGGGAACAACAGCGACATTATGTATTCTCCAAGTGCCAATTGCTATGTGTGCATGGGAAAAATATTTATTTCTACTAGCAGCTGTATTACAATCATACATTTGACTACTTTTGTTACTTCTTTAAGCCAAAACATACATTTTACTATGATAAAATAATTGAGATATGGTTGCCTTAGATTACTTTTTAATAGAATACTTGGTTTGAATTCAAATGTCTTGTGAATATGACAGTTTTAACAGTGGGGCCAATATCGTCAATAATAGTGTAGCATCTTTTCTATAGTGACAGATGGTAACTAGACTTATTGTGGTGATCATTCTGTAATGTATAAAAATGTATGTCATGCACCAGAAACTAACAGAATGTTACAGGCCAATTATACTTCCAGAAACACACAAACTCTTAGAAAAAGAGACCAGATCTGTGGTTACCAGAGGTTAAGGTAGGGAGGTGAGAAATTGGATGTAGATAGTCAAAAGGTACAAACTTTCAGTTAGATAACTAGAACTTAACCTTCTGGTGGAGAAATTAAGCAGGGCACTGTTGCATTATCTAGTCTGGTTTTTGAAATCTGCAATTCATGGTCATGAGGACATTTATACTGGGCATGCAGTGTAAAGATGCTAGTTTTATTCATCTCAGAATCTCAGAATATATTCTTTTACCCTTGGAGAAAAACTCTTATCTGTATCCACATTTTATGAACAAAAACTGTGAATATGAATTCCGTTTGCAATTTTAATTGAGGTCACAGAAAATTGAAACAGCATAATGTGAAGGTTTTCTTCAGAAAAGTAGAGTTAAATGGTAACACCAAACTACGCTGCTTAGGCAGGAAATGATGCACTTACCGCAAAAAGAGGGAGGAAAAGTCATCAAGAAAGTTCAGCACAAGCTTTGGGCCTCAGTGGGTAACTGGCATTAAAGTGGCATTAAACCCTAGGAGATAAAAGAAGAATAGAGTTTTGCTGTCATTAGGTTGGACAAGATACTGTGTAATACAAACCTAGGTCTGGAGTTCTATTATTTTGGAATCTTAAAACCTTCTGAACGGCAGAAGCTGCAAGGGCTTGATGCAATGGTCACCTGGAAATAACTGTCCTTGACAAGAGATTACCTGATCTTTTCCATATGATGTTGATGATAATAATTACAACACTTTACAGTATTTCACAATATTCAAACATTGTAGCTCTTGCAGACATAGCCCAACCAACCTCTGGGCAAAGGTATTATTTCTACCTGTAATTTTTCAGTGGAAAAAACTGAAGGTCAGCATGAATTGTCTATGGTCATAGAGATAATAAGGGACAGATATAGATCTTGAGTGTTGTTCTTTGAATCTAGATGCTTTTCCTCCTTATTTCACCTGAGTTATTGCAAAGTGTTATCTGGAAGGATGAACTTTGACATGTTCAGACAATAGAATTTTTTTTTTTTAAACATGGTTTGGGAAGCTGAAACATGCTTTGAAATGCAAGTGCAGCGGCATGGGGTCACTTAAGAATTGAGTGAACAGCATTAGTTTATGTCTTTTCTAGATCTTGGTTTGTCTGTTTATGAAATGATAATAAATACTTGCTCCCCTTTTTCTCAGGATCATTAGAAGATTCAAGAATAATGTCTGTTTTATAAGATATAATATCTGTACCTGTATGCAGATATATACTAAAAAGTTCTCCACACAGATACATCTGTAGCCTCCACCTTTTGTGTGGATCACTAAATGTTTAGCAAACACTGTTAAGTCAATATTATTGAGGAATCAGGGTTAAAACCTCTAAAAATGCCTTCAGGAATATAGGAAAGATGCTTCTTCTCCCTCTCCCATGCCCTCCACCACTTCCAAGTCACTCAAAACTTATTTCACTTTAACTTCTTAGAGATTTATATAAGAATCTATTTTGATAATTTTTTTAATTTTTAATTTTTTAACTTTTTGGCTGTGTTGGGTATTCATTGCTGCACATGGGCTTTCTCTAGTGGTGGCGAGCGGGGCCTACTCTTCATTGTGGTGCATGGGCTTCTCATATGGTGGCTTCTCTTGTTGCAGAGCATGGGCTCTAGGCACGTGGGCTTCAGTAGCTATGGCGCTTGGGTTTAGTTGCTCTGCAATATGTGGGATCTTCCTGGACTAGGGATTGAACTCGCGTCCCCTGCAGGCGGATTCTTAATTACTGTGCCACGAGGGAAGTCCTTGATAACTTTTTAGATGATTTTGATAATGGGTCTAGCTGACAGTATTGGCATCTCACCCAGATACCTGAAGATCCCCTTTACCTGCAGCTACAAGGACTGCTAGGGGCTCAGCTTTCTGCAACCTTCCCTGGAACGCTGCCTTTGCCTTTAGGAGCTGCCTCACTCACTAGGAGGCCAACAGTACCTGACTGTGCTGGCTTGCAAAGCCCTTCCTTCAGGGAGATGGAGTCTGTAGTGAAAGGATGCTCCAGAGTGCCACACCGTTGGGTTGAGCAGGGCCCCTGAAACCACACTCTCACTTCTGTTCTCCCCTTTCCTGATGCAGCCTCTTTTATGCGCTCACAGGCTTCTCCTGAGAACATGCCCTTCATACATCCATCTTGGGCATATGAATCAATCCCAGCCTCAGGCTCTGTTTCTAGGGACTCGACCTAAAACAGACTCTAAGCCCTGTTACTTAACGTGAAGCTGCTTAAGCAGTGACATTTTAGGTGTTTTTCAGTAACTTATTGTTATCAATCATAAGACCAAACTTTGGTAGGAAGTAAAAAGGAGAACTGATTACTCAGATGATGGTTAAGAGTGAAAATTTGAGAGGAAAGTCTGTCTACCTCACAATTCTGCATAGGCTAAAATAGGATAGACAGTTCCTAGGTCATGTTGCTGAGATAAAAATTAATCTTTATTTAAATATTGTAGAAATGGGTCACTCAACCTCACAATCAATCACTTTAGTTTTAAAGCAGAATTTCTATGTTTTGACTTCCTTTTTCCCCTTTAAAATTATGATTTAAAGTGCATTCTCCTGCATCCATTTTTTCATTTCTGCCTTTCCTTGTCTTTTTTTATGCTCTAGTGTATGGTAACTAATGATATGGGTGACCTTGTTTTCAGTGTAGAAACAGTTCACCTATGTACACATTTCAGCTTTTGGTCTGGGAACAATGATGGGTGTTTGTCCACCATGGGAAACAATATCCATTTTGGAGGGAGTGGTGTTACATATGATTTTATAATTGCCGTTTTCTCCGTAGTTTAACAATAATAATAAAATACTCTTTCTTGACTTTGTCTCCAAGACCCCAGACCACTTGTGGCCATCCTTCCTGTTCTGCTCTTACTCATAATCCTCAACTTTTCTCAAAGTCGTCCACTCAGCAGCATCTCAAATCTCCTGCTTGGCATCACCATCAGCACTGAAGCTGGTCACCTACTTGTATTATCCTTACGTATTACACTTTGTCATATTAGGAGACCTCCCTGGATTCTTAATAGCTACAAATGACTCAAGCGTATCAGATAGACTCAGTCTAACACTTCTCTACTCCTTCCTTTTTTATTTTGTGCAGGTGAGTGGATAGAGTGAAAGAGAGGGCAGAGTGAGTTAGAGTTGATGTCTTATTATAGGGGATGTATACAAGGGAGAAAAATCTCCCACAGAGGATGGATTGGCTGTGTCACAGGGAGCAGGATGGCGAGGGAGCCTAGCTTTGCTTCATTATTCCTTTGTGCTGTAATTTCCTTGGCATTTTCTATGTAATTATTCAAACCACAACATCGCTCTGGAGGGAAATATTATCATCTTCATTTTAAGGTAAGGAAACTGGGTTCAGAAGGCTTAAGTAATTTAAGAGATATTGTAGTCAACAAATCCAGATTTGTCTCACTCAAAAATATGTTATCATTATTATATAATTGACTTTCCAAATATTTCTGATCCAAATATTTGAGTTGCCTATGCTCTTGACATAGCAACAATTAATAGCTGAAAAATACACGCTTCATACAAAGACTCCTTAGTCACCCCAACAGCCTCTCATGACATTTCTTTCTTTCTACACTTTTTTTTGGATCTTGATGTAGGGTTGGGGAACTAGTATGAATACGGCTGCTAATAATTTATCCACTTTCCACAGTCTTTATCTTTTTTCTTTCACCCATTCTTCTGTAGACTTATTCACTCCCTCCCATCCCAGTTTTAATTCATTCTTTCTTCTTTCTTTTTCTTTAAGTCAGTGCAAGATTTTGTTTCATTCAAGGGTTTTTATTTTTCAAGCAGTCATCTTTTTTATCATTTATTCCAAGCATTTTCAACACCTTTATATTCTTTTATCTCTGCAAAGGCTAGTGTTATGAGGATAAGTGATAGGGGCTCCAGGAAAACAGAGATGTACTATAATATCCCCAATCATTTGGAATTGTTCTGGCTCATGAAGGAATACTATCTGTTGTGTTCTTCTACTAGTCTGCAGTTTTTTGATAGATGTAACTTTTTCCCTCAATCTACCTCATGGGAGAGTGAAAGAGTAATTTCATCACAGATATTATAACTCCCTGCATAGCCCTTAGAAAACAAATAATTAAAAACAAAATGTGACTGTTTGAAAACAAGAAGAAATATAGCAGTTATTTAATACAGTAATGTGAGAATAAATCATTAAATTATAATTGCTATGGTGAGAAAGAAATCAGATTTTCCCTGGATATTCAGGAAACATCCAGTGTGGAGTTTGTCATACAAGTTTTCTTCAGCTAACCTCTCATAAAGGAGAAATGATTCAACACTCATAAGTCAAAGAATTTTGTAGTTTAAAAAAGTGGCAATTTATTGCTCTATAAGGAATCAGTCCATGCTAATGATCAGACTTGCTTCAAATATAATAAAATTAAAATGAAGGCAAAAAAAGTGATATAAAGTCATTATGCAATTCAAAATAAGATTTCATCAAGATGGAGCACATAGCCTGACTCAATCTGGAGCAAGATACTTAAGCATCCTAATTTTATACAGTGCCTAAAATAAAGATACAATAGAGTCCAACCTTGTTGGCTCATTTGGGGGGCATTGAGATATATATAAAACACCTTGCAGAGCACTAGTGAGACTTTTTATGTGTTAGATAAACTAGTGCTATTATAATCATTATCTGAAAGTTTTATGATTGAAATAAACAGTGATTTATTTATGATCACCCAACATTTAGACTTGAATAGTTCTGCATAAAAAGTTTTATTTGGTTGAAAAATTTTTTTAAATATAAAATTTCAAAATTCTTAGTTTCTTTTGTGTGAAAACTAAGGAATATTCTTTGAGGGACTGTTTTACTCTCTAATAGGAAAAGTATATCATTTGCCACCATCAAGAGATCAGGGCTGAAATGGGATCTCTATTTTTCTAGCCCGTTTGGAGCAGTTTCACACCATTACCTTCAAGGGTTATGAGTCTATCACATGTCCATTAGTGCACTCACCAAAGACAAAACAAGCAATTATTTCCACAGTTCATTCAGATAATGGATCAAAACTCACAGGAATTTCCAGGTGGAATAACAAGACTCTGCTGGGGAAAGAAAAAAGTTTTGGTTTGGGGCATTTAGAAAATCTAAAGGAGGGAAAAAAAATAACTGGGTAACTTATGATACTGTAAGGGCCTCCAGTTCTTGAAAATATGAATAAACTATATGATTTATGGCCTGTTAAGATGGAGATGTTACTAAAACATTTAAGAATCTTATACACTTGACGATCTGTTACCAGTCTCGCTTTATATTGTCCTATTATTCTATTGGCCTCTACTGTTGTTATAGATCTATAAAAGCACATTTCCAATTTGAAATAATAATAAATGTTTACAAATATAAATCAAGAAAGTAAATATCTGTCCATGAATCACAGATACATAGCTTATCTGTCAAAAGCATAATCTATAGACATGTAAGTTCTATAACTGAATCCACTAATTTCTGTTTGACGAAATTCAAATAACACTTCCATACACTTTCAACATACCTCAAATGACACATCCATTTAGTTAATTACTCCTTTTATGAATAAGGATGTGACATCGATATATTCCTTAGCTTTTTTTTTTTTGAGTTAGTAATAATCAAGCTGTCTCTAGTTTTAATATAACTCTTCAATATTGTCTTCATTTTCTACTTATGTTTTCCTTGTCATAAAGAAAGCTGCAAAATATACACTGTTATTACATAGTGGGTGCTGCATTGTGCATTATTGTAACAGGCTCGAATGTCCATAGCTCAGAATGGTTCTGAGCTAAGACACAAGGCTCTGACAAACAGCACATTTCTTAGAGATCTCAGCCCATGAGCGTTTGGTCACTGTGAGTTTTTGTTGTTTTCATGAACAATCTTTTGCCACTTCCTGTTCCTACCCTCTGAAGAAAGTCATCTGAAGGCTGGAATGACCATGGTAGGAATCAGAAAATAACACCAAGTGAGAGACTGTTCTTGCTCCTAGAGAGACAGGAGTGGGTCCCTGAGTGCTGCTTGTGTTTGTGCGAGAGCCTCAATCAAAGCACAGTAGAGGGTCAGGGGAGAATTGGAAATTGGCCTTATCTGTGGATCCTTCCTCTACAGATGTTGGTGGAGAGGAATGATTAGAGATGAAACACAATTAAGTTAGAATGACAATCAAGTGAGAAAGAGGACAATTCTTTTTTTTATTTTTGGTCTACTTGTGTAGGTGAAGATTAATTTTCACTCCTTTATTTTCTCATCTTTTATTTTTTCTTTTCTCTTTAAGAATCTCAACTCTTTAATTATTTACCCCCAGCTGCGCAGACTATCTGTACCATTTCTTTTTCCTTTCTCTCAATAAAATACCCATCTTCTTATCCCTAGAAACTTTACATTCTCTGCAGAACTCTAAAATCTTATAATTTAGATTATGTTTTTAGAAAGTAAATATATGTTTGCAAGTCTTGTCACATAGTTGCCTTGTAGAGATTACTTGTGATGACAGATTGTTAGAGTCTAATGGGCTTAGAACTACATTAAGGTTTAAATTTTGAACAGTTCTTAGCATAATGCCTTGTGTTCAGTGTATCAACTGACTGGTGATGTGTAACTGCATGCATTAATTGATATTTTTCTTTACTTTTTCCAAGAATTATGTAAATCTCACCCATAAAACATTATAGCTAACATGAATATCTTCATTTGTACAGCTTCAGGAACTTTTATTTTTTTACAAAGTAAAAATATTAACTTAAAAAAGGCAATTATCAAAGTAAAATATTTTCATATCTATTAAAGGATATGAAATAGAACCAAGTATTGTTATAAAGATACAATTCATTTTTTAATTTGTGTTAGAGCTGAATTAACTAAAGATTTTGTTTTACAATTTTAAAAATAATTTCAGTGTGAAAAGAATACAATAATTGAACAAATTATAAAAAGACAAAAAGTGGTCTTATGATTGCCATGAAATATCAATATCTCCTCTTATAATAAATGCCAGCAACACACCTAAAAATATTTCTTAGTACAAAATGCTGATATCTTTTTATTACGTAATGGCAGAAAGGGTCAAGAAAATACAAATGAACAGATAATATTTTCCATGAGTGAGCAAAGTCTTGTGCCTCCACTGACTCATCAGAGAGTTGAACAAAATATGTATTAAAAAGGTGCCCCTTTCTTCCATGTCAACACAGCCCCAGGCCAGGACCCTCACCTTCAAGAGCAGAATGAGGGTGGATTTCAGCCCATAGTCACCCCCTCAGACCAGTCCTTGTGCAGGACTCCAGTGCTTACCAGTGGAAGGTATCCCTGACAATATTTGTGGATCACCTATACATGTCTTAGGAGTTAAAGAACATCTAAAGCATTCCCCCTCTACCTGCATTTTCCAGCTTTATATTCACATGCAGATATTCTATGTAAAATGAAGAATGGTACTGATGGTAATCATTTCTTTTTACACAGCCTAACACTATCCTCACAAGCCTGAGTAATTCAACCTGTCAGGTATTTTTCTAAATTGTTTTCTTGTGTGGATGTGTAGCTCTAAATATTTTTGAACAAGTTTTATATTTTTTCTAAATGAATTGTGATACCCTTTAGTTCTTCAAAAGTTAACTTCACTTGTAGGTTTGGGGGAGAGGCTTTAAGATACTCTCTGAACAAGAATCAAAAATTGGGATCAGCTCTTTAGAATGCAGCACAAATTGCTAAAACCTATTGGCTTTGATTTTACTCCTTTCTTATACCTTGGTCTCCTTGTCTGATTTTAATTGTTGCATACTAACCTCTTTCAATTTCTTGGTTTGGTATTTGCTGCAACTTGTCTCATGATTGGTACAGAATAGCTCCACGTTACTTTGCCATTTATCAACCTCAAATTAAACCACTGATTTTGATGAAATAGTTTTCTGTCCTCCTTGGGATAATGTGTTAACATTTATTCCTGAGAGTACCCTATTTCTAATAGCAGAGCAAACAGTCCCGAGTAAACCAGATTCCCCATTTTTTGCTAGTTTTGGTGACCAGGCAGAATCAACATATGATATCTCTTGATTCTCCTGAGTTAGGAAGCCCGTCATCCCATCGTAAAATGGAATTTGATCAACTTGAAAAAAATCATTATGCAGAAGTTCTGTTCTATTCTTCTTGCTATTACAAAATTCTACTAACTGGTTTTACTTGACATGTTCTAATATTTTTCCATGAAAAAATTATGACAGATGCATAAATTGGTATCTTTCATGTTCTTAAAGGCATGGAGATCAGGGTAAGAACTGTGTCATGTGTTGTATTCACCACTGCAAAGTTCAAGCTGCAGAGCAGTGCCTAATAAATTTCTGTTGAATTGGATTTGTTTTCCATGTTCTAGATTATAGTTTCATACCAGTTTCCCACGTCTAAGAAATGACAGCTAGTAATTTTGTTGAAATCCTAAAAAGAGGTGTAAATATATATATATACACACACACACACACACACACACACACACACACACACACGTAGATACATAAATAGTAACTGAGGAGCATAAAGCTGGAATCCTTCCCTAAAATACCTAGAAATTCCCCCAGAAAATTCTTAGGCCTTAAATTCTGAATGGGTTATACATTCAGGCAAGGATAATGTGCCCAAACTCAAAGTCGTGTGTGAATGTGTGTGTGCTTGTGGGTTTGTATAATATTTTGAGATTATATACCATATTTTGATATATGATTAGGAAATGTATCAAAAAAACAGACTATTTGCAGGCTGGCATATGCATATATAGTATATAGTAACGGTGAAAAGAATCCTTCTCAAGTTTAAAGAATATGCAAAAGCCTTATTTAGATAAACGACTTAGAGCTTAATTAAGAAATAGTGCCAAATCTATAGGACGGGGTCTAAGAATGTTTTATATTGTTTTGTTACAGAAAGAACAGAGATGAAGAGTGATTTGGACGATGGGCTTGCAAGGATCACGTGGACAGGAACAGGCCGCAGTGCAGCACATTGGAACACTGTACATTTACTTTGGGTTGCAGCCTACTGACTAATTAGTTCAGATAGGAAAATCTTAACGCCACGCTATTTTTTCCTTGAAAACCATAGAAACAAAAACATTTGCCTTAATTTTAAAGATCCATTTAATTTTAGCTGTCGCTAGTTTTAAATGTTCATTTTCCCTGAATTCATTTCACTGACATTTCACTTCGCTGCCGCACAGAATTTAGGAGAAGGTTTGAAGACACTAAATCAGCTATCAACAGCCATCAGTACTTTGGAACGCAACAGAAAGCAAAGAAAATCTCAGCAAGTTACATTTAAACTTGAGTGAAGTCTAGAGTGTGGGTCACTCTTAGGGGTGGCTAAATTTTTATATGAAATAGAAGGGCGTGATTATTTTGCACACCAGAATTATAATATTTAATATTGTTATCACAACAAGGAATAAACAATTGCTGAAGGAAATTGGTGATCCCGGTTCTCTGAGCTACAGTGCTGACTCAGTCATGCAGAACTAATTTCCTGGCTGTCTCTGAATGCACATAAAGCTGCTCTGTAGCTGCCGCTGACAATGAACTAGTGACTGGAAAAAGGAGTCTTAAACACAGTCACATCTCCTGACTGTTAAAATCCTGTTCACAAGGCAGGCTGATCTAATACGCTGCACGACAGGAATAGCATTTTTTAAAAATGGCTAAACAGTATACAAAGTTTCTCATCTTTTTTGGGTGGGGGTGTTGCTAGGCAACTATATCATTTTTACATATATTCCTCAGAGCAGCAAAATTCTACTTTGGTTATTTCTTTACAATGAATAATTAAATGTTGAAAAGTTTGCTGGATACATGATTTTATAGTAAATATTTGTCATGATATCTTAAACGAGGCGATTGTTTAAATATAGAACGACAATTTTAAAAAACATCTTAAAACTATTTGAGGAGAGAGTTTTATAGGAAGGGCGTTAATATCTGATACTTAAAAGGAAGAGGCCCCTTTAGCCGATTTCTAACCTAATTACGAAGGTTGGCTTGCTAATTAGGTTTATTGATTGAGATGGATCCCATGATTGGGTTTGTTTAAAGTGCAAATATTAGAACCACACTGATTTCTCAGACTTTACTACATGGCAGAAAACAAAGCTGAAAGTTGCATCATACAGTCACCCCATGTGGGTTTTGCGAGGGGCTGACTGCCCTGGTGATGCTCTGGGGTGCATAACAAGACTTTACTGCCCTCTAGTAGTTACAGGGTTTGCCAAGTTCATTTAAGAAACTGATTGTGTTTAGGAATTGGGAGATATCTGAGAGAAAAATAGCACCAGTATTTAAGAGTAAAGATTAAACTTGCTACAGTTGGAGATAACGCTAGATAATTTTTTTTATCATATTCATGTGAATTAAGCATTAATATAAAATTCAATTAGAATAGAGTCATATTGGTTGCATTCTTTTCATCAAGCTTTATTCACCTTTTCATCATGTGATACCTTGTAATCAACATCAATTTTTGAAAAGAATGAATTATGAAGAAATAAGTTATTTTATATATTGGAAAATATAGTATAGAATAAAGCAAGTTAGGGCTTTAAAAATACACAATTAAGTTGATTAAAGTAGATTTTATTAAGTTCAAAATATGTGTTTAACATCTTTACTGAATTGTTCATTAATTTTAAACATGAATAAACACTTTCACTTAATTTAAAAATAATGGGGCTCATTAACTTAATATACTCATATGAGTATTTTTCAACCCATCAAACCCTAGAAACTTGGAAGTAAAAGGAATCTTCTTATTTAGCCTATCATTCAGGAGGATGTTTAAATTTTCAAGTGTTTGAATTTTTAAGCTGTCAATATTTGTTATTAATGTCTAATTCTAAAAAGTAGAATTTAAGCTTTAGAAATTTGAGACTTTTTATTTGTGTTCCAGTTTATAACCAATTTCTGAAAATGTTTCATGGGAAAGTTAAAACATATTTTCTATTTTAAGAAGTTCAAAATATACATCAACATTTCTCCTTATTTGTTATGTTGTACAGTCCTCCTTGTCTTCATGTTTCTAATAGATCTGTCACAGAATGATTACTGAGTTTTTAGTTTTCATACACTAATTGTATTATTAAGTTTTAATTTATTATTTTTCTGTTTTCTATCTATATTTTCTTACTATATTATTCAATTAATAGAGGCCTATCCATGTTATGTTTTCATTATGCATTTAGGTTTCATCAGTATAAATGTTTGTCACATTCCGGCTCTTTATTTGAATTCTTTTCTTGATGTAATATTCCAGTTTTACTTTTTATTCTTTGTAAACTATGAGCGTCGTTTTTGTTTAAATGTTTTTGTATCATGTGGTCCTCTTGGGAGTGGTGTAGTGGATGTCTGTCACTGTTTGTGTTTTCTCTTCATCTCTCCCGTCTGTGAACCCTTCTCCCTCTGTTTGTGGGGCTGTGATGTACTCCACCTTTGCTTTGTGAGTGCCACACACCTGGCTATAGCGGTCGGTTCAGACAAGGATTTGTAGCCCTGGTTGGGCCAGTCAGAGGCGTTTCTTTCTCTGTGAGTCACTCATGACTGGGAATGTTTAAATCTGTAGCTGTGGTTTGTTTACATTGTGGTCACCACATGGAGAAAGCTTTCCTGTGAGTGAAGTCAACACTGGAAAATGAAGGTGGAAGATGGGGGAAAGCTGTGGAGTCCCAGCTGCTTTTGAACCACTGTGTCCTCTCACATCTGAAACCAGTCACACCACTTGTACTTTGTAATTGTATATGCCAAGAAATTGCATATGTTGAGTTAGATTTCTGTGACTGTAACCCCAAAAGAGTCCTGACTATGATGGAAATATACACTTATATATTTTATATCTCAATCTGAGAGTCTGTTTAGTATTAGGAAATTAAAACCATTTTTATATTTGGTTTTTAATCAAACATACTTTGATAACTATCCTATCATAGCTTATTTGTTTTAATTATCTCTCATGATATTTATGATTTTAGATGATGGTGGTGAAGTGCAGTTTCTGGAAACATCTTGCTGAGTGTCAGTTTCTGGCTTGGCCACTTCCTGGCTGTGTGAAGGTAGGCAATCAGCTAACCCACTCCTGCACAATAAGGGGAATAGTGATACCTACATCCTAGGGTTCTTGTGAGAATTAAGATTATATGTAATTTTAATAAGGATTGAGGAGATATGTAAAGTGCTTAGAAAGTAGTGAGCCACCTCAGTGAATATACACCTTAACCAAGGTTTTTATTTTCTTTTAATTTTCCTTATTAATGAACAAGGATTTCTTTATATTTTCTGTGAGAGATAATTCTTCCATCCATCCATCCATCCATCCATACATCCATCCATCCATCCATCTAGCCAGCCAGCCATCTATCTATTAAAAATATACTAGTGGTTTATGTTAAGTTAAAAAGGAAGCGTATCTGCTTCTATATAAACATAGGCATGGGCTAGTTCTGTTTCTTCTCCCGTAGCATTATGAGCAGAAAGATCTACAGACAGATTTTCTTCCTCAGGGACAGTTTTTATTACAATGATTTTACTTTTGTCATTCCTTCTGGTTCATTTGTTCTCATTTCTTCCTCAAAAGCACCTACAATTCATGGGTTGAGTCCCCATTCTCTGCCCTACTTATTTATCTTACTTTCATGTATACTTCATTTCCCTGAATTTGTAGGAAGTTTTTCATTCTGTCACTCAGTCATTTCTCTGCATTGTTGATTCTCCTTTTAATGGACTCATCCTGGGGAACTTAATTGTGATATTTCATTTTATGTACTTTTCATTCTTGTTCTGTCTTTTTGGGAATCCCTTTTTATTTCTGTACCCTGAGCCTCTCAGTCTATTGTCTTTTAATCTAATCTTTACTCTTATCTTTCACAGTAGCCACATCTTGTGTTGGTTTTACAGCTGTGCAACGTAGATGCTTTCCAAATATTTATTTTGTTTGCCAGACATAAAAATCTCTTAAAAGTATACAATTTATCTGTGAAGCTTTAGGGAAATTCTCCCTTTGTCTCATATTGCAGAATTTTCTCTCCTTTTCTGGGTTGTTGTTAATGATTTATTCATGTGAAAGTAGGATAGTCCTGTGTTGGGCTGAAGTTTGCCAACAGATAAGACATGAATTTGTTTGCATACATATTAGTATTCACTGGGCACGGACAGAGTCCTTCTTTTCGGTTTCAAAGTATATAGCCTAGTTGTATACACACCCTCAACATACTCCCATGACCTTGCAGCATTTACCTAAAATGGCTTTAATGCCTAAGGAGGGAATTTTTCTGATCCTATTGACTAGTTATCTCTGTGGAGAAGAATGTATTCCTGTATAATAAAAGGCAGTTTGTACTTTTTGACTGAAAAGAATATGTAAAAACACAATTAAATAAACTGTACCCAGGACCTTCTCAGACTTCACTTCTAATACCCCCTTTTGATTCTGCAAAACAGAAGAAAAAGAGCACCTCCCTGGTCTCCTAGGCTTAGCTGATGATTTAGTACGATGCTGGGCTCTAAATGGTTGGAGGGAGAAAGATACCTATGAGCATCAGGTGGTGTGAGAAGTGGCGGAATCAGTATGGGGTGAAGGGGTTGCAGAGTAGACTGCTCTCAGAGATAGGTTCCCACAGAGTAAGATGTGGATATTAAATTTCTGAATTGATAAACTCTGAGATTCTATAGTAGCGAATCTTAAGACAGTTGAGTTCAATCTAAATTTAACAGGTTTTGTGTTTGACACTGTTAATTGAGTTTATCAAAATATCACTTGATCACTGATAATTTCTTAATATGATTCCTCTTTGAAAACTTAACTCCTACTGTCCTATGTCAGTGACATTTTGTGAGTTTTCATGGCTATTCATATGAATTGCTATTTTATTCTGAAAGTAGTAGTATATATAAACATTTTAATAGACTTCTAGTTCTAGCAATGTATCAGACAAATTTATCTGAAAAATCTGCTGTTATAAAATATGGATAAATTTTGGATAATGTTTATCAAATATATTTTTAAATGACCACTTGAGCATTCAAGAAACTAAGGAAAAAGCTCAGAATCTAAAATAGAGTGAAACAAAACTCTGGGTAGTTGAATGCCTGCACTGATGCTAAGGCCATTCTGGAGGGTTTCCAGTTGATAGCTAAGGAACTTGGCTGTTAACAACTTCATAGGGAGACAGGACAAGGCCTTGCTTGGATGTATTGACAAAAGGTAATAGGACGGAAACAAACCCCTGAAACACTAGGATTCAATCCACCACTGCCAACAGACCAAAACGTTTCTATATTTCTATTTAGACTCTAGGCTGGAAAAAATATCTTACCTGTGAATTTGCAGCCAAGAGCCTAAACCACAAAGATGTTTGGATTTCAAATGTATGCTCCTGGTGTGGGCCAGAAAGCAATAATTTGAGAAGTTAAGATGAAAATATACCCCAAGCCGAGAAGCACCAGATAAAAGCGCATGTGAAGACGCTCTAAAGGAAAGCAGAGTCTACTCAATTCTTGGAGGATTTCCACAGGGGGATTTTTATTTAAGATTAGCTCAGGGATTTTCACCTCCAGTATTGGTGAATTGTGCTAACCAGACTAATCCTCTGTCCTAGAATAAATGGAGAAGTGGGATAAATATAGGTCAAGACCTAGCCCTAGATGAATGTTACTGTAGATAAATCTGCACCAAGGTGTGGAAAGATACCAAGATTGTGAAGAAAGCCTGGAGCAAGAACTAGGAGAGGCAAGACCTTCAGAGACAAGAGCCCAGGATTTGGGTCTGCTTTTACTCTAGAGACACTGGTCTATCTTAAAGGGGATGGATTATCAGAAAAGTTGGGGAGCAGTTTTGACAATCCCATAGGGCTAAGGGTCAGATGTGACATCAAGGACCTGCCAAGTGGCATATGCTAATAATGACCATGCTTTCTGTGAACTGAGATAGAGAGGCTGCACCCTAGGATAAGGATGAAGCAGAAGTATTGATACATATAATCTAACAGAGTCTGTAGCTCAGTTTCGATGATCTCAGTGCCTGGATTGAATTGTAGTTCTCTCAGAATGATTCTCCCCAGGCACCCAGCAAATGCAAAGCAAATTCTCTGTGGAGGAAAACAACATTAAACTGGGCCTGAAATTATTTCTACAACTTTTATGTACAATATCCATCACTCAATCAAAACTAACCAGACACATCAAAAGATAAAACAATGTGATTCTAAAGCATGACAAACAAAAGAGAGCTGAACCACAGGTGATCCAGATAATGGAGTTGTCAGAAAAAGACATTAAAATAATCGTGCTTAATAGGCACAATAAAATAGAAGTAGCATTGAGATTTTCAGCAGACACTTGGAAAGTATAATAAAAACCAAATAGAAGTTCTATAAATGAGAAATACAATAACCAAACTTAAGAATAAAGAGAATATGGTATCTTTAAAGTGGACCCTTGATCTTTTCTCCCACGCATGCCCTTTCAGTTTGGGAAATATTCTGGGATTAAGGTAAATTCTGTTTTTATTCTCATAAATGTAATGTTTTGTGAGTTGACCCCAGGTGTTTTATTATTATTATTTTTAAAAACACATTTCAAATGAGACCATCACATTGTATTTTACACTAATTGTTTGACTTTATTATGTATGTGTGTGTCTGTAACTACCTATCTATCCATCTCTCTTTCCATATCTAATATGTATGTATATCCCTGTTTTCCTCACCCTTTGATTGTGTCAGTGGGCATGTAAATAGGATTTCAGCTAGGCTCCATAGTGAATAGATCCTTCATGAGTATTTCAATGAAAAGTTTGAAGGAAAGGTAGGCACTGATTGAATCTACATCTTAAATTTGAATGACATCACTTGAGATATTTTTTGATAACTCATCCTATCATCTAACTTTTAAAGATTGTTTTCTTCTCTGTGTGCCAGTAATTCATTGTCACATACTGAAGTTTCAGTGATAAACAAGAAAATATTTATTCCCTCAAGGAGCATATGTATTGACTGGGAGAAATTTAGGTAAACAGGCAATTAAAACTCCATGTAGCTTTACGTTAGGAATTAATGCAAAATGGGGCTTATGGTATGATTTCACTCTATCTACAGGGAATGAGAAAGTCTTCTTGTAGGAGATACCTTTACCCTAAACCTGAAGGATGAGTACTTGAGGATTGGGGAGGAATAGCATCTCAAGTGAGAGCTACTAAAATCTGTAAAGTTCTGTATGGATAGAGGAAGAATCTAAGGGTAAAAAGATCTTATGTGCTAATATTTTGGGAAAGAGAAACAAATCTACATATGATCATGAAGAGTGTTATCCTCATATTAATGAACTTCTAGCAACATGGAACTATTCAAGACTTTTAAAGATGGAAAATACTATAAATACTTTCATGTTCAAAATATCCACCTGGATGCAGTATGGTAAACAGATTATTCTGGTCTAGTCTAGAAGCCAAGATATCATTTTTAGCAGTAACGCAGACAAAATTTATAGTCCTCAAATATGTTATTAAGGGGATCAAGAGAAGAACATGTCTTCAAGAAATATTAAATAGAAGAGACAGGACTTAGAAATTGGTTGGACATAGAGATGAATGAGAGAGATGCCTCAAGAATGAACACCAATTCCTGCACAATGTGTAGATGTTGCTGCATTTGCAGAGATGCAGATTTCTGGAGGTGGAAGCATGTTCGGAGAGAAAGACCATAGGCTCAAGTTCAGTCACTTTGAATTTGATGTGTCTGTAATTTGTTTAGCAGAGTTAAAAATAGAAGAATTTATGGTTTTGGATTATGAAAAGAGATTTTTACAAAATTCAAATTTCTGTTTAATTTACCTTGTGGATAAGACTAAAGTCATTGCAGTAGATGAGGACAACTCAAACGGTGATTTCACATCAAGAGGGAAGACCTCTTTGTGGGTCATGAATATATTTAGAAGGACCAAACTTATTTCTTAAAAAAATGAAATAAAATAGCACAGAATACAAAACAGTAGAGAGCATTGCACATAATTCAGGTAAATATTATTTCAAAAAATAATGTTTTTTGCTTTGGTTATATACAAACACACACGTGTGCTAGGTTGCAAGGTAAAATCTATTTTTAACTGTGGGCCGCAGTCAAAAGCTTTTTAAGCCTTTGACAAAGAGAGAGTGTACAGAATGTAAAGCAGAAGACTTAGAACTATGATTGTAAGAACTACAATGTTTATGGGTGCAGTAAGAGCGCAACCAGGGAAATAAATGGAGAAGAGACAGGAAGGGGTAAAAAAGGTGATGCCTTCAAGGCTTATTATCAAAGAGAATGTGGTAACATTGCCGCCTGTTGCTGAGTGCTTAGGTAAGAAGCATGAAAAAATTTGTTGGGTATAGAAATAAACAGTCACTACTGGCTCCAATGTTTTTCTTGTTATTCAAGGCAGAGAGAAACGTATGAGTCATAAAATGACAGCCTTTTCTCACTCAACCCTACTTCGTCAAATCCTATTGATTTCACTTCCAAATATTCTAAAGATCTTTCCACTTTCCCCCATTGTCACGACCAGCACGATCTTCCCAGAAGCCTTCAATATTTGTGTAATAGCCTCTTAACCGTTCTCTTTGTGTGAAGTCTTCATATTCTGAAGCTCTATCCTAGCTTAACCCAAAATAATCCTTTCAAATCAAAAAGCACACCTTATTTATTCAGTACCTATAGATTGATGCAATATAATAATTCTGATATATTGCTTCTCATTCATTTTTGTATTTGTAAATTATATGCATGACTGTGATGATTCTAAGTATTTCACTTTTTACAAAATTGTAAAAATAACCCTCTAAATAAATTTATATCCGAGGGAGAGAAAAGATGGCGGCGAAGTAGAGAGACGTGGAGTGCATCCCTCTCCACAGATGCATTGGGAATGCACGGAAGGACGCAGTAATTCCCACAGAGAACCAGCTGAACACCAGCAGACGGCCTCGGACACCAGAAAGGAATGCAGGGAGCCCAACATAGCCGGTAGGGAGGCATCTACGAGGGCTCAAAGAGGGTGAAGCGGCGGAGCTGTGGCAGATGGGAGGGAGTGAGAAACATACGGAGGGTCCGCAGTGCAGCTCAGCGTTCCCGGACCGAGACATTGATCCGCAGCTGAATGGAGGGTCCGGGAGCAGGAGCGTGGGAACCGGAGAGCTGGTTCAGGGTAAGAAACATTGTTGCCAGTGGGGTGACGGACCCAGAGGACAGGAGGGAAGGGGTCCGCGGCGAGGAGTGCTCGTCCCTGGGAGCCGCCCGGCTATGATGGCGGCTTGAGGCTTCAGGCTCACGGGTGGGGGGAGGAGCCGCGCACGTAGCCTCTCTCTCTTTCAGTGCCTCTGCAACAGGCAGTGGAGAGACGCCCTGCAGGCCAACTAAGGTGCTCAGGGATAACAAGCACCCTCAGGCACTCGGGCGGGGCTAGATTAAAACCCCTTGCAACGCCAGCAGCAGGGAGGCTGCCGAGAAAAAAAAAAAAGCAACAACAACAACAACAAAAACCCGAGAGAGGCCCAACTCTAAGACTTTCTGTTTACACCTGAGCCACCAGAGTCCCTCTGCAACAGGCACCTCCAAGCCCGACTGAAACAACAGTGCGCCACTGCTCACTCACTCCCAGGAGAAGGAGCCACTATTGTACCCTCTCCCTCCCCACACACCGACGCTTACAGAATAACAATAAAGGAACCTCTGCTGGTCACAGAATAATGAAAAAAACCCAAGGGAAGGAGAAGGACACTTACAGCTGAGACGCTAAGGAAACAGAAATAGTAGTATCAATACCTATTAAACTGGTCCATTCTGGGATCAGTTCTGGATTTTTTTTTTTCTCTTTCTTTTTCTCTCTCTCTCTTTTTTTTTTTTTTCTTTATTAAATACGATCTTAGCCCTAAGGGATCTACAAGTTTTATAACATAATTTTTAATGATATTTTTTATTCTTTTTTTTTTTCTTTGCCTTTTTATATACTTCTATATCTAGCTAGGTTTTTGGTAGTACAGACAATATATCTCTCATACTTTCCTTTCATCCCTATCTTTTATACATTTCTATTCCTTTCTTTTTATTTGCATATTTCCAACCACATTATGCACTTCTGTTCCCCTTTCTTCCAGCCTTTTTAAGTTCATTTTATCTTAACATACTTATAAGCAACACTATCAATCTGCTCAGACTCCTTGCTCTATTCTCCAGATGACGCACTGCCTTGGTATTTAATATTAGGGTTTTGTCTTTATCTTAGTTCTTAGTACAGTTGTCTAATTACATTCTGAGAATCTCCATTCTTTCTGGTGGTACTCCAGCTCTTTTCTTTTTTTTTTTTTTTTTATGTTTATTATTATTTTTTTTTGGGGAGTACACCAGGTTCAATCAACTGTTTTTATACACATATCCCCATATTTCCTCCCTTCCTTGACGCCCCCCCATCGAGTCGCCCCACCCTCCCTGCCCCTGTCCTCTAAGGCATCTTCCATCCTCGAGTTGGACTCCCTTTGTTATACAATAACTTCCCACTGACTATTTTACAGTTGGTAGTATATATATGTCTGTGCTACTCTCTCGCTTCGTCTCAGTTTCCCTTTCACCCCCCGCCCCCTCCCATACCTCGAGTTCTCCAGTCCATTCTCTGTATCTGCTTCCTTGTTCTTGTCACTGAGTTCATCAGTACCATTTTTAGATTCCGTATATGTGAGTTAGCATACAATATTTGTCCTTCTCTTTCTGACTTACTTCACTCTGTATGACAGATTGTAGTTCTATCCACCTCATTACATATAGCTCCATCTCATCCCTTTTTATAGGTGAGTAATATTCCATTGCATATATATGCCACATCTTCTGTATCCATTCATTTGTTGATGGGCATTTAGGTTGCTTCCATGTCCTGGCTATTGTAAAGAGTGCTGCAATAAACATTATGGTACACGTTTCTTTTGGGATTATGGTTTTCTTTGGGTATATGCCCAGGAGTGGGATTACTGGATCATATGGTAGTTCTATTTGTAGTTTTTTAAGGAACCTCCAAATTGTTTTCCATAGTGGCTGTACCAATTACAGTCCCACCAACAGTGCAGGAGAGTTCCCTTTTCTCCACACCCTCTCCAACATTTGTTGTTTCTAGATTTTGTGATGATGGCCATTCTGATTGGTGTGAGGTGATACCTCATTGTGGCTTTGACTTGCATTTCTCTGATGATGAGTGATGTTGAGCATCTTTTCATGTGTTTGTTGGCCATCTGGATGTCTTCTTTGGAGAAATGTCTATTTAGGTCTTCTGCCCATTTGTGGATTGGGTTATTTGCTTTTCTGGTATGAAGCTGCATGAGCTGCTTGTATATTTTGGAGGTTAATGCTTTGTCCGTTGTTTCATAGGCAATTATTTTTTCCCATTCTGAGGGTTGCCTTTTAGTCTTGTTTATGGTTTCTTTCACTGTGCAAAAGCTTTTAAGTTTCATGAGGTCCCATTTGTTTATTCTTGATTTGATTTACATGATTCTAGGAGGTGGGTCAAAAAGCATATTGCTTTGATGAATGTCAAAGAGTGTTCTGCCTATGTTTTCCTCTAGGAGTTTTATAGTGTCTGGCCTTACATGTAGGTCTTTAATCCATTTGGAGTTTATTTTTGTGTATGGTGTTAGGAAGTGTTCTAATTTCATTCTTTTACATGTTGCTGTCCAATTTTCCCAGCACCACTTATTGAAGAGGCTGTCTTTTTTCCATTGTATACTCGTGCCTCCTTTGTCAAAGATAAGGTGCCCATATGTGTTTGGGCTTACTTCTGAGTTCTCTATTCTATTCCATTGATCTTCCTTTCTATTTTTGTGCCAGTACCATACTGTCTTGATCACTATGGCCTTGTAGTATAGTTTGAAGTCAGGAAGCCTGATTCCACCAACTCCATTTTTCCTTCTCAAGATTGCTTTGGCTATTCGGGGTCTTTTGCATTTCCATACAAATCGTAAGATTTCTTGCTCTAGTTCTGTGAAAAATGCCATTGGTAAATTGATCGGGATTGCATTGAATCTGTAAATTGCTTTGGGTAGTACAGTCATTTTCACGATGTTGAATCTTCCATTCCAGGAACATGGTATGTCCCTCCATCTGTTTGTGTCATCTTTGATTTCTTTCATCAATGTCTTAAAGTTTTCTGCATACAGATCTTTTGCCTTCTTAGACAGGTTTATTCCTAGGTATTTTATTCTTTTTGTTGCAATGGTGAATGAGAGAGTTTCCTTAATTTCTCTTTCTGCTCTTCCGTTGTTAGTGTATAGGAATGCAAGAGATTTCTGTGCATTAATTTTGTATCCTGCTACTTTACTAAACTCATCAATTAGTGCGAGCAGTTTTCTGGTAGAGTCTTTAGGGTTTTCTATATATAATATCATGTCATCTGCAAAGAGGGACAATTTGACTTCTTTTCCAATTTGGATTCCTTTTATTTCTTTTTCTTCTCTGATTGCTGTGGCTAAAACTTCCAAAACTATGTTGAATAATGGTGATGAGAGTGGACACCCTTGTCTTGTTCCTGTTCTTAGAGGGAATTCTTCCAGTTTTTCCCCATTGAGAACGATGTTGGCTTTTGGTTTGTCATATATAGCTTTTATTATATTGAGGTAATTTCCTTCTATGCCCATTTTCTGGAGAGCTTTTATCATAAATCGATGTTGAACTTTGTCAAAAGCTTTTTCTGCATCTATTGAAATGATCATATGGTTTTTATCCTTCAATTTGTTGATATGATGTATCACGTGGATTGATTTGTATATATTGAAGAATCCTTGCATCCCAGGGATTAACCCCACTTGATCATGGTGTATGATTTTTTTAATGTGCTGTTGGAGTCTGTTAGCTAGTATTTTGTTGAGGATTTTTGCATCTATATTCATCAGTGATATTGGTCTGTAGTTTTCTTTTTTTGTGACATCTTTGCCTGGTTTTGGTATCAGGGTGATGGTAGCCTCGTAGAATGAGTTTGGGAGTGCTCCGTCTTCTGCAATATTTTGGATGAGTTTGAGAAGGATAGGTGTTAACTCTTCTCGAAATGTTTGATAGAATTCGCCTGTGAATCCATCTGGTCCTGGGCTTTTGTGTGTTGGGAGATTTTTAATCACTGCCTTAATTTCTGTACTTGTGATTGGTCTGTTCATGGTTTCTATTTCTTCCTGGTTCAGTCTTGGAAGATTGTATTTTTCTAAGAATGTATCCATTTCTTCCAAGTTATCCAATTGATTGGCATATAGTTGCTTGTAGTAGTCTCTCATGATGTTCTGTATTTCTGAGGTGTCCGTTGTGACTTCTCCTTTTTCATTTCTAATTCTGTTGATTTGCATCTTCTCCCTTTTTTTCTTGATGAGTCTGGCTAATGGTTTATCAATTTTGTTAATCTTCTCAAAGAACCAGCTTTTACTTTTATTTATTTTTCTTATGGTTTCTTTCCTTTCTTTTTCATTTATGTCTGCTCTGATCTTCATGATTTCTTTCCTTCTGCTCACTTTGGGGTTTCTTTGTTCTTCTTTCTCTAGTTGTTTGAGGTGTAAGGTTAGGTTATTTATTCGATCATTTTCTTGTTTCTTAAGGTAGGACTGTATTGCTATAAACTTCCCTCTTAGAACTGCTTTTGCTGCGTCCCATAGGTTTTGGGTTGTTGTGTTTTCGTTGTCATTTGTTTCTAGATAATTTTTGATTTCCTCTTTGATTTCTTTAGTGATTCCTTGGTTGTTTAGGAGTGAATTGTTTAGCCTCCATGTGTTTGTATATTTTGCAGTTTTTTTCCTGTAATTGATATCTAGTTTCATGGCATTGTGGTCTGGGAAGTTGCTTGATATGATTTCAATTTTCTTGAATTTGCCAAGGTTTGATTTCTTCCCCAAGATGTGATCTATCCTAGAAAATGTTCCGTGTGCACTTGAGAAGAAAGTGTAGTCTGTTGTTTTTGGATGGAATGTCCTATAAATATCGATTAAGTCGAGATGGTCTAGGATGTCATTTAAAGCTTGTGTGTCTTTATTTATTTTTTGTTTGGATGATCTGTCCATTGATGTAAGTGGGGTGTTCAAGTCTCCCACTATTATTGTGTTACTGTCGATGTCCCCTTTTATAGCTGTTAGCATTTGCCTTATGTATTGAGGTGCTCCTGTATTGGGGGCATAGTTATTTACCATTGTGATATGTTCTTCTTGAATGGATCCCTTGATCATTATGTAGTGTCCTTCCTTGGCTCTTGTAATAGTCTTTACTTTCAAGTCTAATTTGTCTGATATGAGTATTGCTACTCCAGCTTTCTTTTGACTTCCATTTGCATGGAATATCTTTTTCCATCCCTTCACTTTCAGTCTATATGTATCCCTTGGTCTGAAGTGGGTTTCTTGTAGGCAGCATATAGAAGGGTCTTGTTTTTGTATCCATTCAGCCAGTCTGTGTCTTTTGGTTGGAGCATTTAATCCATTTACATTGAAAGTGATTATTGACATGTGTGTTCCAATTACCATTTTCTGAATTGTTTTGGGTTTGTATTTGTAGGTGTTTCCCTTTTCTTGTGTGTCCTACTTAGAGAAGTTCCTTTAGCACTTGTTGTAAGGCTGGTTTGGTGGTGCTGAATTCTCTTCACTTTTGCTTGTCTGGAAAGCTTTTGATGTCTCCCTCAAATCTGAATGAGATTCTTGCTGGGTAGAGTATTCTTGGCTGTAGGTTTCTCTCTTTCAGGACTTTCAGTATATCCTGCCATTCCCTTCTGGCCTGCAGAGTTTCTGTAGAAAGGTCAGCTGTTATCCTGATGGGTTTTCCCTTATATGTTGTTTGTTGCTTTTCTCTTGCTGCTTTTAATATTTTTTCTTTGTGTTGAATTGTTGTTAGCTTGATTAATATGTGTCTTGGTGTATTTCTCCTTGGGTTTATTCTGTATGGGACTCTCTGTGCTTCTTGGACTTGGTGAATTATTTCCTTTCCCATGATGGGGAAGTTTTCCACTAGAACCTCTTCAAATATTTTCTCAGACCCTTTCTTGTTTTCTTCTTCTTCTGGGATGCCTATAATTCGAATGTTGGTATGTTTAAGGTTATCACTGAGGTCTCTGAGGCTATCTTCTAGTCTTTTTATTTTTTTTTCTTTTTCCTGCTCTGTGGCGTTTATTTCTCCCATTCTATCTTCCAACTCACTTATTCATTCTTCTGCCTCAGTCATTCTTCTGGTTATAGCATCTAGAGTATTTGTAATTTCAGTTATTTTGTTATCCATTGCTGTTTGTTTTTCTGAGTTCTTATGAACTGTTTCTTGTACTTTCTCTATTTTGTTATCGAGATTTTGTATCGTTTTTACTATCATTACTCTAAATTCTTTTTCAGGCATTTTTCCTATTTCCTCCTCATTTATTTGGTCTTGTGGGTTTTTTTCCTGCTCCTTTGCCTGCATGGGGTTTCTTTGTTTCCTCATGGTTGTCCAAGCTTTTGGGGTTGCTTGTCCTGGCGATAGAGGTGTTTATAGAAGACTGTCCAAGCCTCAGACTAATGTCCAAGTATTGGATTAAACGAATATTAAGTCTAGGAAACACATACATGTATAAGACACACAATTATTGAATCAGTTAGGACATACGGCTCTAGAAAGACCTGACAGAACCCCAGTGTGCTATCAGATATTCAAAGAGAAACCCAGCAGAAATGGACAACTGAAACAGAACAAATCAGAGACAAAAGCAAAAGCAAACAAACAACAAATAACACCCTACACATACAAACATCAATCCAGGGAGATTTTGTAAGCTATGATCAAATATAGAAATGAGCTGGAGTACCACCAGAGAGAATGGAGATTCTCAGAATGTAATTAGACAACTGTACTAAGAACTAAGATAAAGACAAAAGCCTAATATTAATACCAAGGCAGTGCATCATCGGGAGAATAGAGCAAGGAGTCTGAGCAGATTGATAGTGTTGCTTATAAGTATGTTGAGATAAAATACACTTAAAATGGCTGGAAGAAAGGGGAACAGAAGAGCACAATGTGGTTGGAAATATGCAAAGAAAAAGAAAGGAATAGAAGTGTATAAAAGAAAGGGATGAAAGGAAAGTATGAGTGATATTTTGTCCGTACTACCAAAAACTTAGCTAGATATAGAAGTATATAAAAAGACAAAAAAAAAAAAAAAGAATAAAAAATATCCTTAAAAAATTATGTTGTAAAACTTGTAGATCCCTTAGGGCTAAGATCATATTTAATAAATCAAAAAAAAAAAAAAAAAAAAGAGAGAGAAAGAAAAAAAAAAATCCAGAACTGATCCCAGAATGGACCAGTTTAATAGGTATTGATACTACTATTTCTGTTTCCTTAGCGTCTCAGCTGTAAGTGTCCTTCTCCTTGCCTTGGGTTTTTTTTTTTGCGTTATTCTGTGACCAGCAGAGGTTCCTTTATTGTTCGTCTCTAAGCCTCAGTGTGTGGGGAGGGAGAGGGTACAATAGTGGCTCCTTCTCCTGGGAGTGAGTGAGCAGTGGCGCACTGTTGTTTCAGTCAGGCTTGGAGGTGCCTGTTGCAGAGGGCGCTGGTGGCTCAGGCGTACACAGAAAGTCTTAGAGTTGGGCCTCTCTCGGGGTTTTTTCTTTTTGATGCTGGTTTTTTTTTTTCTCGGCAGCCTCCCTGCTGCTGGCGTTGCAAGGAGTTTTAATCTAGCCCCGCCCGAGCGCCTGAGGGTGCTTGTTATCCCTGAGCGCCTTAGGTGGCCTGCAGGGCGTCTCTCCACTGCCTGTTGCAGAGGCACCGAAAGAGAGGGAGAGGCTAAATGCGCGGCTCCTCCCCATCACCCGGAAGCCTGCAAACTCCAGCCGCCATCATGGCCGGGCAGCTCTCAGGGTCCGGCACTCCTCTCCGCGGACCTCCTCCCTCCTGTCCTCTCGGTCCATCACCCTACCGGCAACAATGTTTCTTACCCTGAACCAGCTCTCTGGTTCCCATGCTCCCGCTCCTGGACCCTCCATTCAGCCGCGGATCGACGTCTCGGTCCGGGAACGCTGAGCTGCGCTGCGGACCCTCCATATGTTTCTCACTCCCTCCCGTCTGCCACAGCTCCGCCACTACACCCTCTTTGAGCCCTCGTAGATGCCTCCCTACCGGCTATGTTGGGCTCCCTGCATTCCTTTCTGGTGTCCGAGGCCGTCTGCTGGTGTTCAGCTGGTTCTCTGTGAGAATGACTGTGTCCTTCCGTGCATTCCCAATGCATCTGTGGAGAGGGATGCACTCCACATCTCTCTACTTCGCCGCCATCTTTTTTTCTGACTCCAGCTCTTTTCTATATTTGATCCTAGCGTACAAAATCTCCCTGGATTAATGTTTGTATGTGTAGGGTGTTATTTGTTTGTTTGTTTGTTTGCTTTTGCTTTTGTCTCTGATTTGTTCTGTTTCAGTTGTCAATTTCTGTTGGGTTTCTCTTTGAATATATGATAGCATACTGGGGTTCTATCAGGTCTTTCTAGAGCCTTATGTCCTAATGGATTCAGTAATTGTGTGTCTTATACATGTATGTGTTTCCTAGACTTAATATTCGTTTAATCCAATACTTGGACATTAGTCTGAGGCTTGGACAGTCTTCTATAAACACCTCTTTCGCCAGGACAAGCAACCCCAAAAGTTTGGACAACCATGAGGAAACAAAGAGACACCATGCAGGCAAAGGAGCAGGAAAAAAACCCACAAGACCAAATAAATGAGGAGGAAATAGGAATAATGCCTGAAAAAAATTTAGAGAAATGATAGTAAAAATGATACAAAATCTTGATAACAAAATAGAGAAAGTACAAGAAACAGTTCATAAGAACTCAGAAAAACAAACAGCAATGGATAACAAAATAACTGAAATTACAAATACTCTAGATGCTATAACCAGCAGAATGACTGAGGCAGAAGAACGAATAACTGAGTTGGAAGATAGAATGGGGGAAATAAATGCCACAGAGCAGAAAAAAGAAAAAAGAATAAAAAGAATAGCAGACAGTCTCAGAGACCTCAGTGATAACATGAAGTGTACCAACATTCGAATTATAGGCATCCCAGAAGAAGAAGAAAACAAGAAAGGGTCTCAGAAAATATTTGAAGAGGTTATGGTGGAAAACTTCCCCAACATGGGAAAGGAAATAATTCACCAAGTCCAAGAAGCACAGAGAGTCCCATACAGAATAAACCCAAGGAGAAATACACCAAGACACATATTAATCAAGCTAACAACAATTCAACACAAAGAAAAAATATTAAAAGCAGCAAGAGAAAAGCAACAAACAACATATAAGGGAAAACCCATCAGGATAACAGCTGACCTTTCTACAGAAACTCTGCAGGCCAGAAGGGAATGGCAGGATATACTGAAAGTCCTGAAAGAGAGAAACCTACAGCCAAGAATACTCTACCCAGCAAGAATCTCATTCAGATTTGAGGGAGACATCAAAAGCTTTCCAGACAAGCAAAAGTGAAGAGAATTCAGCACCACCAAACCAGCCTTACAACAAGTGCTAAAGGAACTTCTCTAAGTAGGACACACAAGAAAAGGGAAACACCTACAAATACAAACCCAAAACAATTCAGAAAATGGTAATTGGAACACACATGTCAATAATCACTTTCAATGTAAATGGATTAAATGCTCCAACCAAAAGACACAGACTGGCTGAATGGATACAAAAACAAGACCCTTCTATATGCTGCCTACAAGAAACCCACTTCAGACCAAGGGATACATATAGACTGAAAGTGAAGGGATGGAAAAAGATATTCCATGCAAATGGAAGTCAAAAGAAAGCTGGAGTAGCAATACTCATATCAGACAAATTAGACTTGAAAGTAAAGACTATTACAAGAGCCAAGGAAGGACACTACATAATGATCAAGGGATCCATTCAAGAAGAACATATCACAATGGTAAATAACTATGCCCCCAATACAGGAGCACCTCAATACATAAGGCAAATGCTAACAGCTATAAAAGGGGACATCGACAGTAACACAATAATAGTGGGAGACTTGAACACCCCACTTACATCAATGGACAGATCATCCAAACAAAAAATAAATAAAGACACACAAGCTTTAAATGACACCCTAGACCATCTCGACTTAATCAATATTTATAGGACATTCCATCCAAAAACGACAGACTACACTTTCTTCTCAAGTGCACATGGAACATTTTCTAGGATAGATCACATCTTGGGGAAGAAATCAAACCTCGGCAAATTCAAGAAAATTGAAATCATATCAAGCATCTTCTCAGATCATAATGCCATGAGACTAGATATCAATTACAGGAAAAAAACTGCAAAATATACAAACACATGGAGGCTAAACAATTCACTCCTAAACAACCAAGGAATCACTAAAGAAATCAAAGAGGAAATCAAAAATTATCTAGAAACAAATGACAACGAAAACACAACAACCCAAAACCTATGGGACGCAGCAAAAGCAGTTCTAAGAGGGAAGTTTATAGCAATACAGTCCTACCTTAAGAAGCAAGATAATGATCGAATAAACAACCTAACCTTACACCTCAAACAACTAGAGAAAGAAGAACAAAGAAACCCCAAAGTGAGCAGAAGGAAAGAAATCATAAAGATCAGAGCAGACATAAATGAAAAAGAAAGGAAAGAAACCATAAGAAAAATAAATAAAAGTAAAAGCTGGTTCTTTGAGAAGATTAACAAAATTGATAAACCATTAGCCAGACTCATCAAGAAAAAAAGGGAGAAGATGCAAATCAACAGAATTAGAAATGAAAAAGGAGAAGTCACAACGGACACCTCAGAAATACAGAACATCATGAGAGACTACTACAAGCAACTATATGCCAATCAATTGGATAACCTGGAAGAAATGGATACATCCTTAGAAAAATACAATCTTCCAAGACTGAACCAGGAAGAAATAGAATCCATGAACACACCAATCAGAAGTACGGAGATTGAGTCAGTGATTAAAAATCTCCCAACACACAAAAGCCCAGGACCAGATGGATTCACAGGCGAATTCTATCAAACATTTCGAGAAGAGTTAACACCTATCCTTCTCAAACTCTTCCAAAATATTGCAGAAGACGGAAGACTCCCAAACTCATTCTATGAGGCCACCATCACCCTGATACCAAAACCAGGCAAAGATGTCACAAAAAAAGAAAACTACAGACCAATATCCCTGATGAATATAGATGCAAAAATCCTCAACAAAATACTAGCTAACAGACTCCAACAGCACATTAAAAAAATCATCCACCATGATCAAGTGGGGTTTATCCCTGGGATGCAAGGATTCTTCAATATATGCAAATCAATCCACGTGATACATCATATCAACAAATTGAAGGATTAAAACCTTATGATCATTTCAATAGATGCAGAAAAAGCTTTTGACAAAGTTCAACATCCATTTATGATAAAAGCTCTCCAGAAAATGGGCATAGAAGGAAATTACCTCAACATAATAAAAGCCATATATGACAAACCAAAAGCCAACATCATTCTCAATGCGGAAAAACTGGAAGAATTCCCTCTAAGAACAGGAATAAGACAAGGGTGTCCACTCTCACCACTATTATTCAACATAATTTTGGAAGTTTTAGCCATAGCAATCAGAGAAGAAAAAGAAATAAAAGGAATCCAAATTGGAAAAGAAGAAGTCAAATTGTCACTCTTTGCAGATGACATGATATTATACATAGAAAACCCTAAAGATTCTACCAGAAAACTGCTCGCACTAATTGATGAGTTTAGTAAAGTAGCAGGATACAAAATTAATGCACAGAAATCTCTTGCATTCCTATAGACGAACAAAGGAAGAGCAGAAAGAGATATTAAGGAAACTCTCCCATTCACCATTGCAACCAAAAGGATAAAATACCTAGGAATAAACCTGCCTAAGGAGGCAAAAGATCTGTATGCAGAAAACTTTAAGACATTGATGAAAGAAATCAAAGACGACACAAACAGATGGAGGGACATACCATGTTCCTGGATTGGAAGAATCAACATCGTGAAAATGTCTGCACTACCCAAAGCAATTTACAGATTCAATGCAATCCCGATCAATTTACCAATGGCATTTTTCACAGAACTAGAGCAAGAAATCTTATGATTTGTATGGAAACGCAAAAGACCCCGAATAGCCAAAGCAATCTTGAGAAGGAAAAATGGAGTTGGTGGAATCAGGCTTCCTGACTTCAAACTATACTACAAGGCCATAGTGATCAAGACAGTATGGTACTGGCACAAAAATAGAAAGGAAGATCAATGGAATAGAATAGAGAACTCAGAAGGAAGCCCAAACACATATGGACAGCTTATCTTTGACAAAGGAGGCACGGATATACAATGGAAAAAAGACAGCCTCTTCAATAAGTGGTGCTGGGAAAATTGGACAGCAACATGTAAAAGAATGAAATTAGAACACTTCCTAACACCATACACAAAAGTAAACTCCAAATGGATTAACGACCTACATGTAAGGCCAGACACTATGAAACTCCTAGAGGAAAACATTGGCAGAATACTCTATGACATCCATCAAAGCAAGATCCTTTTGGACCCACCTCCTAGAATCATGGAAATCAAATCAAGAATAAACAAATGGGACCTCATGAAACTTAAAAGCTTTTGCACAGTGAAAGAAACCATAAACAAGACTAAAAGGCAACCCTCAGAATGGGAAAAAATAATTGCCTATGAAACAACGGACAAAGCATTAACCTCCAAAATATACAAGCAGCTCATGCAGCTTCATACCAAAAAGGCAAATAACCCAATCCACAAATGGGCAGAAGACCTAAATAGACATTTCTCCAAAGAAGACATCCAGATAGCCAACACACACATGAAAAGATGCTCACCATCACTAATCATCAGAGAAATGCAAGTCAAAGCCACAATGAGGTATCACCTCACATCAATCAGTATGGCCATCATCACAAAATCTGGAAACCACAAATGTTGGAGAGGGTGTGGAGAAAAGGGAACTCTCCTGCACTGTTGGTGGGACTGTAAGTTGGTACAGCCACTATGGAAAACAATTTGGAGGTTCCTTAAAAAACTACAAATAGAACTACCATATGATCCAGTCATCCCACTCCTGGGCATATACCCAAAGAAAACCATAATCCCAAAAGAAACTTGTACCATAATGTTGATTGCAGCACTCTTTACAATAGCCAGGACATGGAAGCAACCTAAATGCCCATCAACAAATGAATGGATAAAGAAGATGTGGCATATATACACAATGGAATATTACTCAGCTCTAAAAAGGGATGAGATGGAGCTATATGTAATGAGGTGGATAGAACTACAATCTGTCATACAGAGTGAAGTAAGTCAGAAAGAGAAGGACAAATATTGTATGCTAACTCACATATACGGAATCTAAAAATGGTACTGATGAACTCAGTGACAAGAACAGGGAAGCAGATACAGAGAATGGACTGGAGAACTCGGGGTATGGGAGGGGGCGGGGGGTGAAGGGGAAGCTGAAATGAAGCGAGAGAGTAGCACAGACATATATATACTACCAACTGTAAAATAGTCAGTGGGAAGTTGTTGTATAACAAAGGGAGTCCAACTCGAGGATGGAAGATGCCTTAGAGGACTGGGGCAGGGAGGGTGGGGGGGACTCGAGGTTGGGGGAGTCAAGGAAGGGAGGGAATACGGGGATATGTGTATAAAAACCGATGATTGAACTTGGTGTACCCCCCAAAAAATAATAATAAAAAAATAAAAAATAAAAAAAATAAATTTATATCCTACTTTTAAGCTTAGTATGTGCTGATAACTTATTCCATGTTAGTACATATTTTCCCAAAGCAAAGGTTTAATGGTCCCATAATACTGAAAAATATTCATATGTACTTATTTAATTATTACAATATGACTCCCTTAAGTTGTTTCCAATTTATCAATACTTACAAAATGATTGTAGCTATGTGCTTGTGTATATTTCTTTTACCATATCTGATTATACATTTAGGAGAGAAACATAGTGTGAAGAGTTACATAGTGTGAAGATTAGTTGGTATAGAACCACATCAATTAAATTATTTCTACATAGGATAAGAAACTATTTCTATTTCTTAAAAATATTGACAACTTCTTACTTGAAAAATTATATACATATTTATGCTCCCACGAATGGTGTGTAGGTACCTCTCCACTATTGATTTTCTCTCTGCATACATTTTAAAAACTTTCTCATCATAGTTCTCATTCCTTTAGTCTCAATTTTTTATTTATTAAAAAAATTAAGACTATTTTTAAGGGTGATTTTAGGCTTACAAGAAAATTCAGAGGGAGGTGCAAGGATTTCCCATACACCATCTACCTCCACACATGCACAATCTTCCCACTTTATCAACATCACTCACCAGGATGCTACTTTTTTTTTAAACATGAACCTACCTTTGCACATCATACCCACCCAATGTTCATGTTTATCTTAGGGTTCACTCTTGGTATTGAATATTCTATGGGTTTGTACAAATGTATAATGATATGTGGACATTATTATATATCATACAGAGGATTTTCTCTACCCTAAAAAGCCTGCATATTTCACCTCTTCATTCTTACCCTCTTGACCAACCTGGGGCAACCGCTGATTTTCTTACTGTCTCCAAGGTTTGCCTTTTCCAGAATGTCATATAGGCGGACTCATAGAGTATGTAACCTTGTCAGATTGGCTTCTTTCACTTAAGAATATGAATTGAGTTTCCTCCATGTATTCTTCTTCTTTTTTAAAGAAATTTTATTGAGATATAGTTAACATACAATAAACTGCATATATTTAGAGTGTACACTTTATTATCTCAATCTCCCAATTCATTCCCCCTCAACCCTTGCTGCTTTCCCCACTTGGTGTCCATAGGTTTGTTCTCTACATCTGGGTCTCTATTTCTGCCTTGCAAACAGGTTGATTTGTACCATTTTTCTATAGTCCGCATATATGTGTTAATATACGATAGTTATTTTTCTCTTTCTGACTCACTTCACTCTGTATGACAGTCTCTAGTTCCATCCACATCTCTACAAATGTCCAAGTTTCATTCCTTTATATGATTGAGTACTATTCCATTGTATATATGTACCACTTCTGTTTATCCATTCATCTGTTGATGGACATTTAGGTTGCTTCCATGTCCTGGCTATTGTAAATAGTGCTGCAATGAACATTGGAGTGCATGTGTCTTTTTGAATTATTGTGTTCTCTGGATATATGCCCAGTAGTGGGCTTGCTGGGTCATATAGTAACTCTATTTCTAGTTTTGCAAGGAACCTCCATACTGTTCTCCATAGTGGCTGCATCAATTTACATTCCCACCAACAGTGAAAGAGGGTTCCCTTTTCTCCACACCCTCTCCAGCATTTACTGTTTGTAGATTTTCTGATGATGCCCATTCTAACTGGTGTGAGGTGATACCTCTTTGTAGTTTTGTTTTACAATTCTCTAATAATTAGTGATGTTGAGCAGCTTTTCATGTGCCTCTTGGCCATCCATATGTCTTCTTTGGAGAAATGCCTATTTAGGTCTTCTGCCCATTTCTGGATTGGGTTTGATTTTTTGATATGGAGCTGCATGAACTGGTTGTATATTTTGGAGATTAATCCTTTGTCTGTTGTTTTGTTTGCAAATATTTTCTCTGATTCTGAGGGTTGTCTTTTCGTCTTGCTTATAGTTTCCTTTGCTGTGCAGAAGCTTTGAAGTTTCATTAGGTCCCACTTATTTATTTCTGTTTTTATTTCCATTACTCTAGGGGTGGATCAAAAAAGATCTCGCTGTGATTTATGTCGAAGAGTGTTCTTCCTATGTTTTCCTCTAGGAGTTTTATAGTGTCTGGCCTTACATTTAGGTCTCTAATCCATTTTGAGTTTGTTTTTGTGTATGGCATTAGGAAGTGTTCTAATTTCATTCTTTTGCATGTAGCTGTCCAGTTTTCCCAGCACCGCTTATCGAAGAGGCTGCCTTTTCTCCATTGTATATCCTTGCCTCCTTTGTCATAGATTAGTTGACCATAGTTTATCTCTGGGCTCTCTATCCTGTTCCATTAATCTATATTTCTGTTTTTGTTCCAGTACCATACTGTCTTGATCACTGTGACCTTGTAGTATAGTTTGAAGTCAGGAAGCCTGATTCCACCAACTCCATTTTTCCTTCTCAAGATTGCTTTGGCTATTCGGGGTCTTTTGCGTTTCCATACAAATCGTAAGATTTCTTGCTCTAGTTCTGTGAAAAATGCCATTGGTAATTTGATCGGTATTGCATTGAATCTGTAAATTGCTTTCTGTAACATAGTCATTTTCACAATGTTGATTCTTCCAATCCAATAACATGATATGTCCCTCCATCTTTTCTGTCATCTTTGATTTCTTTCATGAGTGTCTTATAGTTTTCTGAGTACAGGTCTTTTACCTCCTTGGTTAGGTTTATTCTTAGGTATTTTATTCTTTTTGTTGCAATGTTGAATGGGATTGTTTCCATAATTTCTCTTTCTGATCTTTCATTGTTAGTGTATAGAAATGCAAGAGATTTCTGTGTGTTATATTTGTATTCTGCAACTTTACCAAATTCATTGATTAGCTCAAGTACTTTTCTGATGGCATGTTTAGGATTTTCTATGTATAATATCATGTCATCTGCAAACAGTGACAGTTTTACTTCTTCTTTTCCAATTTGGATTCCTTTTATTTCTTTTTCTTCTCTGTTTGCTGTGGCAAGGACATCCAAAACTATGTTGAATAGTAGTGGCAAGAGTGGACATCCTTGTCTTGTTCCTGATCTTAGAGGGAATGCTTGCAGTTTTTCACCAATGATGTTTGCTGTGGGTTTGTCATATGTGGGCTTTATTATGTTGAGGTAGGTTCCCTCTATGCCCACCTTCTGGAGAGTTTTTATCATAAATGGGTGTTGAATTTTGTCAAAAGCTTTTTCTGCATCTATTGAGATGATCATGTGGTTTTTATCCTTCAGTTTATTAATATGGTGTATCATATTGACTGATTTGCATATACTGAAGAATCCTTGCATTCCAGGGATAAACCCCACTTGATCATGGTGTATGATCCATTTAATGTGTTGTTGGATTCTGTTGGCTAGAATTTTGTTGAGGATTTTTGCATCTAAATTCATCAGTGATATTGGTCTGTAATTTTCTTTTTTTGTAGTATCTTTGCCTGGTTTTGGTATCAGGGTGATAGTGGCCTTGTAGAATGAATTTGAGAGTGTTCCTTCCTCTGCAATATTTCGGAAGAGCTTGAGAAGGATGGGTGTTAGCTCTTCTCTAAATGTTTGATAAAATTCACCTGTGAATCCATCTGGTCCTGGACTTCTGTTTGTTGAGAGATTTTTAATCACAGTTTCAATTTCATTACTTGTGATTGGTCTGTTCATAGCATCTATTTCTTTGTGATTCAGTCTTGGAAGATTATACCTTTCTAAGAATCTGTCCATGTCATCCAGGTTGCCCATTTTATTGGCATATAGTTGCTTGTAGTAGTCTCTTATGGTGCTTTTTATTTATGCAGTGTCTGCTGTAACTTCTCCTCTTTCCTTTCTAATTTTATTGATTTGAGTCCTCTCCCTCTTTTTCTTGATGAGTCTTGCTAGAGATTTATCAATTTTATTTATCTTCTCAAACAACCAGGTTTAGCTTTATTGATTTTTTGCTATTGTTTTCTTTGTTTCTATTTCATTTATTTCTGCTCTGATCTTTGTGATTTCTCTCCATCTGCTAACTTTGGGTTTTGTTTGCTCTTCTTTCTCTAGTTTCTTTAGGTGTAAGGTTAGATTATTTGGGGTTTTTCTTGTTTCTTGAGGTAGGATTGTATTGCTATAAACTTCCCTCTTAGAACTGCCTTTGCTGCATCCCATAGGCTTTGGATCATTGTGTTTTCATTGTCATTTGCCTCTAGGTATTTTTTGATTTCCTCTTTAATTTCTTCAGTGATCTCTTGGTTATTTAGTAGCATATTGTTTAGCCTCCATTTGTGTTTTTTTACAGTTATTTCTGTAATTGATTTCTAATCTCATAGCATGGTGGTTGGAGAAGATACTTGATATGATTTCAATTTTCTTGAATTTACAAACACTTGATTTATGGCCCAAGATGTGATCTATCCTGGAGAATGTTCAATGTGCACTTGAGAAGAACATATAATCTGCTTTTTTCGGATGTAATGTCCTATAGATATCTATTAAATCCAGCTGATTTATTGTGTCATTTACAGCTTGTGTTTCCTTATTAATTTTCTGTGTGGATGATCTGTCCATTGGTGTAAGTGGGGTGTTAAAGTCCCCCACTATGATTGTGTTATTGTCAATTTCCTCTTTCATAGTTGTTAGCATTTGCCTTAAATATTGAGGTGCTCCTATATTGGGTGCATATATATTTATAATTATTATCTCCTCTTCTTGGATGGATCCCTTGATCTTTATGTCATGTCCTTTCCTGTCTCTTGTAACATTTTTTATTTTAAAGTCTATTTTATCTGATATAAGTATTGCTACTCCAGCTTTCTTTTGATTTCCATTTGCATGGAATATCATTTCCCATCCCCTCACTTTCTGTCTGTTTGTGTCCCTAGGTAGGAAGTGGGTCTCTTGTAGACAGCATATAGAAGGGTCTTGTTTTTGTATCCATTCAGCCAGTCTGTGTCTTTTGGTTGGTGCATTTAGTCCATTTACATTCAAGGTAATTATCGATGTGTATATTCCTATTACCATTTTCTTAATTGTTTTGTTTTTGTTTTTGTAGGTCCTTTTCTTGTCTTATGTTTCCCTCTTAGAGAAGTTCCTTTAGCATTTGTTGTAGAGCTGGTTTGGTGGTGCTGAATTCTCTTAGCTGTTGCTTGTCTGTAAAGCTTTTGATTTCTCTCTCGAATCTGAATGAGATCCTTGCTGGGTAGAGTATTCTTGGTTGTAGGTTATTCTCTTTCATTACTTGAAGTATATCATGCCACTCCCTTCTGGCTTGCAGATTTTCTGTTGAGAAATCATCTGTTAACCTTATGGGGGTTCCCTTGTATGTTATTTGTTGTTTTTCCCTTGTTGCTTTTAATAACATTTCTCTGTCTTTAATTTTTGTCAATTTGACTACTCTATGTTTTGGCATGTTTCTCCTTGGGTTTATCCTTCCTGGGACTCTCTGCACTTCCTGGACTTGGGTAGCTATTTCCTTTCCCATGTTAGGGAAGTTTTGAAGTATAATCTCTTCCGATATTTTCTCGGGTCCTTTCTCTCTCTCTTCTCTTTCTGGGATCCTTATAATGCGAATGTTGGTGTGTTTAACATTGCCCCAGAGGTCTCTTAGGCTGTCTTCAGTTCTTTCCAATCTTTCTTCTTTATTCTTTTCTGCATCAGTGATTCTCACCATTCTGTCTTTCAGCTCACTTATTCGCCCTTCTGCCTCAGTTAATCTGCTATTGCTTCCTTCTAGTGTATTTTTCATTTCAGTTATTGTGTTGCATATCTCTGTTTGTTTGTTCTTTAATTCTTCTAGGTGTTTGGCAAACTTTTCTTGCAACTTTTAGATGTTTGCATCCAGTCTTTTTTCAAAGTCCTGGATCATCTTCACTATCATTATTCTGAATTCTTTTTCTGGAAGAGTGCCTATCTCCTCTTCATGTAGTTGTTTTTCTGGGGTTTTAGCTTGTCCCTTCATCTGGTACAAGGTCTTTTGCCTTTTCATTTTTTCTCTTTCTGTAGCTGTTGTTTTCAGTTCCACAAAAGGCTATACTGCTGATACTGCATGATACTGCTATCTGCCCTCTTGTGGAGGAAGCTATCTAGGAGGCTTGTAGGTGCTTCCTGATGGTGGGTAGGGCTGGGTGGGCCGAGCTCAGTGAGACTTTAATCTGCTTCTCCGCCAATATGTGGGGCTGTGTTCCCATCTTGTTTTTTGTTTGGCCTGAGGCTACCCAGCACTGGAACTTACAGGCTCTTTGGTGGGGCTAATGGCAGACTCTGGAAGGGCTCCTGCCAATAAGCACTTCCTAGAGCTCCTGCTGCCAGTGCCCCATCTCCTCAGTGAGAAACAGCTGCCTCCCACCTCTGCAGGCAACCCTCTGACATCAGCAGGTAGGTCTGGTTCACTGCTCCTTCCCCCTGGATCCTGATGAGCACACTTTTTTATGTGGCCTCCAAGAGTGGAGTTTCTGTTTCCTGCAGTCCTGTGGAGGTCCTGCAATCAAATCCCACTGGCTTTCAAAGTCTGATTCTCTGGGGATCCTCCTCCCATTGCTGGACTCCCATATTGGGAAGCCTGATGTGGGGCTCAGAACCCTCACTTTAGTGGGTGGACTTCTGTGGTATAACTTTCTCTAGCTTGTGAGTCACCCACCTAGCATTTATGAGATTTGATTTTAACGCGATTGCGCCCCTCCTACTGTCTCACTGTGGCTTCTCCTTTGTCTCTGGATGTGGGGTGTATTTTTTGGTGAGTTCCAGTGTCTTTCTGTCAATGATCATTCAGCAGTTAGTTGTAATTTTGGTGCTCTTGCCAGAGGGAGTCAGCATATGTCCTCCTACTCTGCCATCTTGATCCTCTCCCCCTTCATGTCTTCTTATGGCTTAATAACTCATTTCTTTTTAACTCCGAATAATATTCTGTTGTTTGGGTGTGCTGCAGTTTACTTATCCATTCAGCTATTGAAAGACATTTTGGTTGCTTCCAAGTTTTGGCAATTATGAACAAAGCTGCTATAAACATCCTTTTGCAGGTTTCTGTGTGGACATAATTTTTCAGCTCCTTTGGGTAAATATCAAGGGACATGACCTGGATTGTATGGTAAGAGTATATTTAATTTTGTAAAAATGTCCTCAAAGTGTCTTGGCAAAATGTCTTCCAAAGTGGGTTCACCACTTTGCATTCCCACCAGCAATCTAGGAGATTTCCTATTGCTCCACATGATCTCCAGTATTTGGTGTTTTCAGCTCTCTGGGTTTTGTCTGTTCTACTAAGTATGTAGTGGTATCTCATTGTTTTAATGTGCATTTCTCTCAATGCAGATGATGCAGAACATCTTTTCATGTGCTCATTTGCCATCTGTTTATCTTCTTTGGTAAAGTTTCTGTTAAGGTTTTTGGACCATTTTTAAATTGGGTCATTTATTTTATTATTGATTTTTAAGGGTTCTTTTTGTATTTTGAAAAATAGTCCTTTATCAGATATGCCTTTTGCAAATATTTTCTCACAGCATGTGGTTTGTCTTCCTAATTCCCTTGATATTGTCTTCAACAGAGCAGAATGTTTTAATGTTAATGAAGTTCAGCTTAATTATTTCTTTCATGGACTGTGTCTTTGGTGTTGTATCTTAAAAATAATCACCATGCTCAGAGTCATCGAGAATTTATCCTCTGTTATATTGTTGGTGTTTGATAGTTTTGCATTTTACTTATAGCTCTATGGTCCACTTTGTGTTAACTCTTGTGAAGTGTTAAGGCATGTGTCTAGATTCATTTCTTTGCATGTGGGTGTCCAGTTGTTCAAGTGCCATTAGTTGAAGATGCTACATCATATTGCCTTTGCTCTTTGTCAAAGGTCAGCTGAATCTACTTATGGGGCTCTATTTCTGGGCTCTGTATTCTGTTCCATTGATCTGTTTGTCTGTTTTTTTTTTCACCAATGCTACATGATCTTGATTACTATAGCCTCATAGAAAGTCTTGAGGTCAGGCAGTTTCAGTTCTCCAGCTTTGTACTACTTCAATATTATGTTGGCTATTCTGGATCTTTTGCTACTTTGTATAAACTTTAGGATATGTTTGTTTATATCCATATGATAAATTGCTATAATTTTGATTGGGATTGCATTGAATCTATAGATTAAGTTGAGAAGAACTGACATCTTAACAATGTTGAAATACATGTTCTTATCCTTGAATGTGGAATCTCTCTTCATTTATTCAGTTCTTCTTTAATTTCATCCATCAGAGTTTTGTAGTTTACATATTTTCACAAATTCATACCTAAGTACTTCAGTTTTTTGGGTGGTAATGTAATGGTATTTTGTATTTAATTTCAGATTCCACTTGTTAATTGTTGGTATATAGGAAAACAGCTTTTTTTTTTAGCTTTAGAGGATTTATTATTTTTTAATCAGTGAATTTTATTTCTGGACATCATCTTTTCTTAAGCAATATAATTTACTTTTATAAAAATTAACAATAGGACATTTTTATCTTTTATTCATTGCTACATCCTTCTATGCATTTTGGATCACTCTGTTTATTAAACTTGGGACAAAAGTAGATATCGTACTTCTAGGGAAAGTCAGTCAGACTATTTTTCCGCATTTTCTTGTCACACGTTGCCCACCTAAGAAGATGATAGTAATATCAATTCCTTGAATTATTTTCTGGATGCTGAGTTACTCTTATTTTTAGTTTACTGTTGTATCAGAGCACAGAAAGAGTGGATTATTCTGTCTTTCAGGTCTTATTACACTTTTTAACACTTAAGTAAGATTTAGACAAATGCAGCTAGCAATATAATTAAGGTTAAAGATTTGCAAGAAAATGGGGGAAATTTCTGTAGTTCTTCCCTCCTTTCCATAAACACCAAACTCCCTAGGATGCATCAACCCTCATCTTGTTCTGGAGGAGAGCTGGCCTTAGTATAATACTATTTTATCTGTTATCTGATTAAATTATTTTTCTTATGTAAAAGCTACACATATTTATCATAAAAATTTTGGAAGATGTGGGAAAAGACAAAGAAGAAAATAAATATCACCTTATATCTACTTTCTTTAAAGAGATTCATTTTGTGGTATTTGAAAATATTCATTTCCTTGGAACCAAAATGAATTATGCTTCTATAGACAGAATTCGGGTAGAGCAAACTGAAAATTTCAAATTCTATTTAGATAGAATGGAAAAGCATTCAGCTAAAATAGTTCTAAATATCACTTCTTTATTTTGACATGGTAATAAAAATATAATTCTACATATGTTTATTTGTCACTATTTCAAATGTTGCTCAAACCTTGTTTTTACATATTTTGCCTGATATATACTGAAAGTCTGTAAAAGAGATTCTACAAAAGGGAATGTTTTCTAAGATTATATTTTAATAATTTATGAAAGATGATGATGTTTGCAATTCTGCCCAGAGAAGTCATCTCAGTGATTTGGTGGTAAGAACCTTTGTTGTTTATAGTTTTCCCCTGAAGTCAGCTAAATCTGTATTGATAAAACTTTGATTCTCCTTTAACCTGACTTTAAGAGTTACCTCTAATAACTTTCAAATGTGGGAAAATATTACAAGAGGCAAAAAGAGGAGAAAACACACCTAAGTTTAAGAGGGCATCCATAAAACTGCCAAATATCTAAGAATATGCAAAAATTATCTAACTCTCATGGTCTCTTTTTTTGAATTACACTGAAAGCACTTGTGTAGCATAACCCTCTCAGAGCCAAAGTACAGACAGTTCTTCAGAAGTTATAGTCTCAAAGGACCACAGATTTCTTTCCTCTGAATAAATGTTTCCTTTCTTTCCCATCCTTTCCTTCTCTTTCTTTCTTTTCTTTCTTTCTTTCTTTCTTTCTTTCTTTCTTTCTTTCTTTCTTTCTTTCTTTCTTTCTTTCTTTCACTGAAGTATAATAGACATACAATATTGGTTTTAGGTGTACATCATAGTAATTCAATATTTATATACAATTTAAATGATCCTCATAATAAGCCTAGGTAGCATACAAAGTTACTACAATATTATTGACTATGTTACTCATGGACTGTATATTACCTCCCCATGACATTTATTTTATAACTGGAAATCTGTACCTCTTTAACCCCCTTCACATATTTCACCTGCCTCCACAATACCCTTTCTCTCTGGCAAACACCAGTTTGTTTTGTATATCTATGAGTCTGTTTCTGTTTTGTTTTGTTTGTTTTGTTTTACAGATTCCACATATAAGTGAAATTATACAGTAATTGTCTTTCTCTGCCTGCTTATTTCTTAGCATAATATGCTCTAGATCCATCCATGTTGTTGCAAATGGCAGGATTTCATTCTTTTTCATGGCTGAATAATATTCCATTTCATATATATATTCATATATATACACACACATATATATTCATATATATACATATATAACATATCACATCTTCTTTATTCATTCATCTATTAATGTCCTTGCAGATTGCTTCTGTACCTTAGCTATTGTCAATAATGCTACAATGAACATTGAACAGCATATATTTTTTCACATTAGTGTTTCTATTTTGTTCAGATAAATACCCATATCTGGAAATGCTGGGTCATATGGTACTTCTATTTTCAATATTTTGAGGAAATTCCAGAAAGTTTTCTATAGTGCTTGCACCAATTTATGAAATCTGTGATCCCACCAACAGGACACAAATGTTCCCTTATCTCCACATTTTTGCCGACACTTGATATTTCTTGTCTTTTTGATAACAGCCATTCTGACAGGTGTGATGTGATATCTCATTGTAGTTTTGATTTGCATTTCCATAATGGCTAGTGATGTTGAGCATCTCTTCATGTGCCTGCTGGCCATCTGTGCCCATGTTTTGGAAAAATATCTATTCATGTCCTCTGACCATTTTTTAATCATGTTGTTTATTTTTTTGATATTAAGTTGGATGTGTTCTTTGTATATTTTGGATATTTACCCCTTACTGAAAATATGATTTGCAAATACCTTCTCCCATTAAGTAGGTTGCCGTTGTGTTTTATTAGTGGTTTCCTTTGCTAAGCAAAACCTTTTTATTTTGCTATAGTCCCATTTGTTGATCATTTGGTTTTATTGCCCTTGCCGGAGAAGGCAAGGTCAAAAAAAATGTGCTAAGACTGATGTCAAAGGGGATGTTGCCTTTGTTTTTACCTGTGAGTTTTATGGTTTCAGGTCTTACATTCAAGTCTTTAATCCATTTTGAATTTATTTCTGTATATGGTGTAGAACAGTGGTTCAGTTTCATTCATTTGTCAGTATTTGTCCAGTTTTCCCAATACCATTTATTGAAGAAATGGTCTTTTCTCCATCATATATTCTTTCCTCCTTTGTCATATATTAATTGGCTATAAGCGCATTGGTTTATTTCTGAACTCTATGCTCCATTGATGAATGCATCTACTTTCATGTTAGTATCACACTGTTTTAATTAATATAGCTTGTAGTAAAATCAGGAGTCATCAATGTCCAGCTTAATTCTTCTTTCTGAAGATTGTTTAGGCTATTTGGGGTCTTTTATGGTTCTATACACTAAAAGTTTAGGATTTTTGTTCTACTTCTGTGAAAAATTCCATTGGTATTTTGATAGGGATTGTATTGAACCTGTAGATGGTTTTGGGTTGTATAGACTTTTTGACAATTTTAATTCTTCTAATTCACGAGTATGGTTTATCTTTTCGCTTATTTGTGACTTCTTCAATTTATTTCATTGTGTCCTAAAGTTTTCAGAGTATAGGTCTTTCACTTCCTTGGTTAAATTTAGTCCTAGGTATTTTATTTTTTTAATGCAAATGAGAATTTTTTTAATTTTAATTTTTTATTGAAGTATAATTGATTTACAATGCTGTGTTAGTTTCTGGTGTAAAGCAAAGTGATATATATATATTTATATATTTTTATAAATGTGTATATATATATATATATATATATATATATTTATATTTTTTTCCATAGTGGCTTATTATAGGATATTGAATACAGTTCCCTGTGCTATACATTAGAAACTTGTTGTTTATCTATGTTATACATAGTAGTTTGTATCTGCTAATTGCAAACACCCAAATTATCCCTTCCCACCCTTTTTCCCTTTTGGTAACCATAAGTTTGTTTTCTATGTCTGTGAATCTGCTTCTGTTTAATAAATAAGTTAATTTGTATCATATTTTAGATTCCACATATAAGCAATATCATATGGTATTTGTCTGTCTCTTCCTGACTTACCTCATTTAGTGTGATAGTCTCTAGGTCGATCCATGTTGCTACAAATGGCATTATTTAATTATTTTTTATGGCTGAGTAACATTCCATTGTGTGTGTGTGTCACATCAATTGTCCTCCTGTTGATGGACATTTAGGTTGTTTCCATGTCTTGGCTATAGTAAATAGTGTGCTATGGACCCTGGGGTGCAAGCGTCTTTTCAAATTAGAGCTTTCTCTGGATATAGGCCCAGGAGTGGGATTACTGGATCATATGGCAACTCTATTTTTAGTTTTTTGAGGAAATGATGCTTGATATGATTTCAATCTTCTTACATTTATTGAGACTTGTTTAGTTGCTTAATATGTGATCTATCCTAGAGAACACTCCATGTGCACTTGAAAAGAATGTGTATCCTGCACCTTTTGAATGGAAGGTTCTATCTATATATCTCTTAAGTCTGTCTGGTCTATGTGTTGCTTAAGGCTGGTGTTTCCTTATTGATTTTCTGTCTGAATGATGTATCCATTGATGTAAGTGAGGCCTCAGACTCTTACTGTATTGCTGTCAATTTCTCCCTTTATGCCTGTTAATGTTTACTTCACATATTTAGGTGTTCATATATTGGGCACATAAATATTTAAGAATGTTATATTCTCTTATTGGACTGTCTCCTTTAACATTAAGTAAAGGTCTTTATCTTCTATTACCATCTTTGTTTTAAATTATATTTTAAGTGTTTAAACTCTAAGTATTACCACCTCAGTTTTCTTGTCATTTCCATTTGTATGGAATATCTTTTTCCATCTTTTCCCTTTCAGTCTCTATGTGTCTTTCAATCTGAAGCAAGTTCTTGTAGGCAGCATATATATGTGTCTTGTTTTGTTTTGTTTTTTTTTAGTCTTAGAAATATTAATTTTTTTGTATATGTCTCCTGAGGCAAGGAAATAAAAAGCAAAAATAAACAAATGGGACTACATCAAACTAGAAGCCTCTGCATCGATCAACAAAATGAAACGATCAACAAAATGAAAAGTGACCCTTCTGAAAAAAAGAAGATCTTTACAAATCTCACATTTGGGTTGATACCCAAACTATATAAAGAATTCATACAACTCAACAACAACAACAACAAAACAAGAAACCTGATTTTAAAAATGGGCAGAGGACCTGAATAGACAATCCTCCAAAGAAGACGTATAGATGGCCAACAGGCACATAAAAAGTTGCTCACCATCACTTTTTTTTTTAATTGGAATATAATTGCTTTACACACTTGTACCAGTTTTTGAGGTACACCAAGGTCAATCATCTCTATTTATACACATATCCCCATATTCCCTCCCTCCCTCGACTCCCCCTCACCCTCCCCATCCCAGTCCTTTAAGGCATCATCCATCATCGAGTTGAACTCCCTTTGTTATACAACTTTCCACCGGCTATCTATTTTACAGTTGGTAGTACATATATGTCTATGCTACTCTCTCACTTCATCTCAGCTTCCCTTTCACCCCCCACACCCCCAAACATTGAATTCTCCAGTCCATTCTCTGCATCTTCGTCCTTGGTCTTGTCTTGTCACTGAGCGCATCAGTACCAATTTTAGATTCCGTATATGTGACTTAGCATACAATATTTGCCTTTCTCTTTCTGACTTACTTCACTCTGTATGACAAACTGTAGTTCTATCCACCTCATTACATATAGCTCCATCTCATTCCTTTTTATACCTGAGTACTATTCCATTGTATATATATGCCACATCTTCTTTACCCATTCATTTGTTGATGGGCATTTCGGTTGCTTCCATGTCCTGGCTATTGCAAATAGTGCTGCAATAAACATTAAGGTACATGTTTCTTTTGGGATTATGGTTTGCTCTGGGTATATGCCTGGTAGTGGGATTGTTGGATCATATGGTAGTTCTATTTGTAGTTTTTTAAGGAACCTCCAAAATGTTTTCTATAGTGGCTGTACCAACTTAAATTCCCACCAACAGTGCAGGAGAGTTCCCTTTTCTCCACACCCTCTCCAACATTTGTTTCTAGATTTTGTGATGATGGCCATTCTGATCAGTGTGAGGTGATATTTCATTGTGGCTTTGACTTGCATTTCTCTGATGATTAGTGATGGTGAGCATCTTTTCATGTGCTCACTGGCCAAATGTATGTCCTCTTTGGAGAAATGTCCATTCAGGTCTTCCACCCATTTGTGGATTGGGTTATTTGCTTTTTTGGTATGAAGCTGCATGAGCTGCTTGTATATTTTGGAGATTAATCCTTTGTCCATTGTTTCATTGGCAACTATTTTCTCCCATTCTGAGGCTTGCCTTCTTGTCTTGTTTATGGTTTCTTTCACTGTGCAAGAGCTTTTAAGTTTCATGAGGTCCCATTTATTTATTCTTGATTTGATTTCCATGATTCTAGGAGGTGGGTCCAAAAGGATCTTGCTTTGATGGATGTCATAGAGTGTTCTGCCTATGTTTTCCTCTAGGAGTTTTATAGTGGCTGGCCTTACATGTAGGTCTTTAATCCATTTTGAGGATTTTTTTATGTATGGTGTTAGGAAGTATTCTAATTTCATTCTTTTACATGTAGCTGTCCAACTTTCCCAGCACCACTTATTGAAGAGGCTGTCTTTTTTCCATTGTATATTCTTGCCTCCTTTGTCAAAGATAAGCTGTCCATATGTGTTTGGGCTTACCTCTGTGTTCTCTATTCTGTTCCATTGATCTTCCTTTCAATTTTTGTGCCAATACCATACTGTCTTGATCACTATGGCCTTGTAGTATAGTTTGAAGCCTGATTCCACCAACTCCATTTTTCCTTCTCAAGATTGCTTTGGCTATTCGGGGTATTTTGCTTTTCCATACAAGTCATAAGATTTCTTGTTCTAGTTCTGTGAAAAATGCCATTGGTAATTTGATCGGGATTGCATTGAATCTGTAAATTGCTTTGGGTAGTATAGTCATTTTCACGATGTTGATTCTTCCAATCCAGGAACATGGTATGTCCCTCCATCTGTTTGTGTTGTCTTTGATTTCCCTCATCAGTGTCTTAAAGTTTTCTGCATACAGATCTTTTGCCTCCTTAGGCAGGTTTATTCCTAGGTATTTTATTCTTTTGGTTGCAATGGTGAATGGGAGAGTTTCCTTAATTTCTGCTCTTCCATTGTTAGTGTATAGGAATGCAAGAGATTTCTGTGCATTAATTTTGTATCCTGCTATCCTGCTACTTTAATAAATTCATCAATTAGTGCCAGCAGTTTTCTGGTAGAGTCTTTAGGGTTTTCTATATATAATATCATGTCATCTGCAAAGAGGGACAATTTGACTTCTTCTTTTCCAATTTGGATTCCTTTTATTTCTTTTTCTTCTCTGATTGCTGTGGCTAAAACTTCCAAAACTATGTTGAATAATGGTGGTGAGAGTGGACACCCTTATCTTGTTCATGTTCTTAGAGAGAATTCTTTCAGTTTTTCCCCATTCAGAACGATGTTGACTTTTGGTTTCTCATATATGGCTTTGATTATGTTGAGGCAATTTCCTTCTATGCCCATTTTCTGGAGAGCTTTTATCATAAATGGATGTTGAATTTTGTCAGAAGCTTTTTCTGCATCTATTGAAATGATCATATGGTTTTTATCCTTCAATTTGTTGATATGATGTATCACGTGGATTGATTTGTATATATTGAAGAATCCTTGCATCCCAGGGATAAACCCCACTTGATCATGGTGTATGATTTTTTTAATGTGCTGTTGGAGTCTGTTAGCTAGTATTTTGTTGAGGATTTTTGCATCTATATTCATCAGTGATATTGGCCTGTAATTTTCTTTTTTTGTGCCATCTTTGCCTGGTTTTGGTATCAGGGTGATGGTGGCCTCATATTATGCGTTTGGGAGTGTTCCTCCTTCTGCTATATTTTGGAAGAGTTTGAGAAGGATGGGTGTTAGCTCTACTCTAAATATTTGATAGAATTCGCCTGTGAATCCATCTGGTCCTGGGCTTTTGTTTGTTGAGAGATTTTTAATCACTGCCTCAATTTTTGTACTTGTGATTGGTCTGTTCATAGTTTCTATTTCTTCCTGGTTCAGTCTTGGAAGATTGTATTTTTCTAAGAATGTATCCATTTCTTCCAGGTTATCCAATTTATTGCCATATAGTTGCTTGTAGTAGTCTCTCTTGATCTTTGTATTTCTGAGGTGTCCCTTGTTACTTCTCCTTTTTCATTTCTAATTCTGTTGATTTGCATCTTCTCCCTTTTTTTCTTGATGAGTCTGGCTAATGGTTTATCAATTTTGTTAATCTTCTCGAAGAACCAGCTTTTAGTTTTATTATTTTTTGCTATTGCTTCTTTCCTTTCTTTTTCATTTATTTCTGCTCTGATCTTTATGGTTTCTTTCCTTCTGCTCACTTTGTGGTTTCTTTGTTCTTCTTTTTCTAATTGTTTTAAGTGTAAGGTTAGGTTGTTTATTTGATATTTTTCTTGTTTCTTAAGGTAGGACTGTATTGCTATAAGCTTCCCTCTTAGAACTGCTTTTGCTGTGTCCCATAGGTTTTGGGTTGTTGTGTTTTCATTGTCGTTTGTTTCTAGATTTTTTTGATTTACTCTTTGATTTCTTTAATGATTTCTTGGTTGTTTAATAGTGAACTGTTTAGCCTCCATGTGTTTGTATTTTTTGCAGTGTTTTTCCTGTAATTGATATCTAGTCTCATGGCATTGTGGTCTAAGAAGATGCTTGATATGATTTCAATTTTCTTGTATTTGCTGAGGTTTGATTTTTGACCCAAGATGTGATTTTTTAACTAATTCAGAACACCCTATGCCTTTTTCTTTTTAATAAGTTTATATATTTATTTATTTTATTGGCTGTGTTGGGTCTTTTTTGCTGTGCATGGGCTTTCTTTTAGTTGCGTTGAGTGGGGGTTACTCTTCCTTGTGGTGCATGGGCTCCTCATTGCCATGGCTTCCCTTGTTGCGGAGCATGGGCTCTAGGCACATGGGCTTCAGTAGTTGTAGCACATGGGCTCAATAGTTGTGGTTCATGGGCTCTAAAGCACAGGCTCAATAGTTGTGGCACATGGGCTTAGTTGCTCCACAACATGTGGGATCCTCCTGGAGCAGGGATCGAACCCGTGTCCCCTGCATTGGCAGCCTGATTCTTAACGACAGTGCCACCTAGGAAGCCCCCACCCTATGCCTTTTGATTGGAGCAATTAGTTCACTTACATTTAAAGTAATTATTGATAGGTACATATTTATTGCCATTTTGTTCATTGTTTTCTGGTTATTTTTGTAATTCTTCTCTGTTCCTTTCTTCTTCTCTTGTTCTTTTTTCTTCTGGTCTGATGATTTTCTTTAGTATTATATTTGGATATGTTTCTCTTTAATTTATTGTGTATCTAATTATAGGTTTCTGCTTTGTGGTTACCATGAGGTTTATATATAGCAGTCTATATATAAATAAGCCTATTTTAAGCTGATAGTCAAGTTTGAACATGCTCTAAAAAAACTACATTTTTACTACTTCCTCCACATTTTATATTTTACACATCATATTTTACATCTTTTTATTTTGAAAATCCCTTAACTACTTATTGTAGTTATAGTGGATTGTACTTCTTTTGTCTTTTAATCTTAATGTTGCTTTATAAGTCTTGATCCACCACCTTTACTACATATTTGCTCTTACCAATGACTCTTTTTCTTTCGTATTATTTTTTATTTCTAGTAAAACCTTTTTGTTTTCCATGCAAACATTTTTTGTAAAGCCAGTTTATTTTTTTATTTTATTTTTTTTAAAGCTCTTTATTGGAATGTAATTGCTTTACACTGTTGTGCCAGTTTTTGCTGTATACCAAAGTGAATCAGCTGTATTTATGTGTATAACCCCATGTCCCCTCCCTCCTATGTCTCCCTTCAACCCTCTCTATCCCAGCCCTCTAAGTCATCACCCATCACCAAGCTGATCTCCCTGTGTTATGCAGCAGCTTCCCACTAGCCATCTATTTTACATTTAGTAGTGTATATATGTCAGTGCTACTTTCTCACTTTATCCCAGCTTCCCCTTCGCCCCTGCTCACCCCATGCCCTCAAGTCCATTCTCTACATCTGCATCTTTATTCTTGCCTTGTCACTGGGTTCATTAGTACCATTTTTTTAGATTCCATATATATGAGTTAGCATATGGTATTTCTTTTTCTCTTTCTGGCTTACTTCACTCTGTATGACAGTCTCTAGGTCCATTCACTTCAATACAAATAGCTCAAATTCATTCCTTTTCATGGCTGAGTAATATCGCATTGTATACATGTACCACATCTTCTGTATCCATTCATCTGTTGATGGGCATTTAGGTAGCTTCTATGTCCTGGCTATTGTAAATAGTGCTGCAATGAACATTATGGTACATGTTTCTTTTTGTATTATGGCCAGTTTAGTGGTTATGAACTCCTTTAGTTTTTTATTGTCTGGGAAATTCTTTGCCTCTCCTTCATATCTGAGTGATAATCTTGCTGGGTGGAGTATTCTTGGTTGTAAGTTTTTCTTTTCAGCACTTTGAATATATCGTGGCACTCCCTTTTGACCTGTGATGTTTTGGCCAAAAAAATGCATTTATAATCTTAAGGGGGTTTTCTTTTACACAACTAGTATTTTTTCTCTTGCTGCCTTCAAAATTGTCTCTTTATCTTTGTCATTTCCATTATAATGTGTCTTGGTGTGGATCTCTTTGGGTTCATCTTGTTTAGGATTCTCTGTGCTTCCTGGACCTGGAAATTTGTTTCCATCCCTAGAACTTAAGAAAGTTTTCACCTTTTATTTCTTCAAATAGATTCTCTGCCCCTTTCTCTCTTACTTCTTCTTATGGGAGATAACGCAAATGTTAGTATGCTTGACGTTGTCGCATAAGTCCCTTAAATTAGTCTCATTTTTAAAAATTCTTTATTTCTTTTTGCTGTTCTGATAGGGTGATGTCCAGTACTCTGTCTTCCAGATCACTATATCATCTAATCTGGTGTTGATTCCCTTTAGTGTATTTTTCTTTGTTATTGTGTTCATCAGCTCTGATTTGTTCTTTCTTATATTTTGTAACTCATCGTGGAAGTTCTCACTGTGTTCATTCTTTCTTCTCTTGTGTTACTTGAACAACTTTGTTACTATTACTTTGAAATTTTTATCAGGTGATTACTTATTTCTATATCTTTTTTTGGAAACTATTTCTCTGTTTACTCATTTTCTTGACTCTCTGTGGTTTTATTTATTTATTTTTACTTCTATGTTTTAGGCAAAACTAATGCCTATCTCAATCTTGAAGGAGTAGCCTTGTGTAGGTGATGATCCCTCTCATTTAACCTTGGTTGTCTCGAATTTTTGTGGTTGTCTATACCCCCTGCTTTATTCTTAATATTCCCCTGTTGTTGAGAGTATGCCAAGATCTGTTAGTGTTCCAAGTGGAGGAATCTCATTTACCCTAGTTTCAGCCTGATGGAAGCCAGACACTCAGGCTGCAGCTAAAGTATGCAAATATATACAGTCCCATAGGGCAACAATGATAATACCTGGCTGCCACTATCCAGGAGATGTGGAGTGCACAGTTATAAAATTTGGGACTCCAGATAAGTGTAAAAGCTCCTTTCTGAGAGGCCTCATCGAGCTGTAATGAAGCCATAGGGGTGCATAGGGGTGGTATCTGCCTGCTTATGCTCCCTGGGAGCAGCTCCTGAGCTCTAGAAATGCATTAAACCTAAAGTCTGTCCCTCAGGGTGAAGCTCCAGGTTAAGTAGAGGCTTTTTTTACAGGAAGACTGGGGTTGTGGTGCAGTTGGCATCTGTGCAGGGATAAGAACTATTTTTCCAATTGTTACTGTCCCATGAAGCTTAGAAATGCCAGCTCTCTAGGTGATGGAGGGATATCTCCAGTGTGGATTGTGCATACCTGCTGGATTTAGATAGGCAACTGAAGGGGCTTGCTCTCTTGCTTCAGAAAGACAAAATGACTTAACACATGCAAGTGTGGGTTTCAGCAATGCAGCTAGAGTGACTTGTCTATGTGTATGCATCAGCTACAGGTGAGGGGTGGGCAGATACTGTGACTGTCACCCACCAGCTGCAGCCAGGGTGCAGGGGAGTGTCACAGCCACCCACACTTGCAGACTTTAACTAGAGTATAGAATGCTGTAACAGTTCATGCCCACCTGCCACAACCAAGGAGGAGGGGAAGTGCTGCAGCCGCTGGACCTCTCCAGCTTCAGCAAGTGGGATAGTGCCATGATTGCTTGCTCCCACATCCAAGTTTGCCCACCTGTGCTAGTAGGTTAGGTGGGGATTAGAACAATGAAATCCACCAATGCCTTCATCTCCAGGGAACATTTCCACCCTCCCCTGTTCCTCTAGCTATGCTTTTAGTTTCACAATTGGCTCTCCCTTCACAGATAGTCTTGGCACTTTTCAAACTCCTGTTTTGCTGGCTCTTGTAGGGAGTGAGACCCCACATGGTCCCTTTAAGAGGACAGGACAGTCTCTGTTTCCTATAGCACTTTGGGACCCTTGGATGTCAGCCTCATTGGTTTTCTAAGCCAGACATTTTAGGACCTCATCTCTCTGGTGTAGGTTCCAGGGACAGGGTGCCTGATGTGGGGTACTCCTCTTGGAGAAGCACCCACCTGGTGAGATCCCTCCCTATTATATTTTACTCCATCAGGGCAGAGGGTTTTGGCCAGAATGTCTCACTGCCTCTCTTACTCATATCAATGTGGTCCTGTTTATTCTTTGTTGGGAAATAGATGTTCAGCCTGTTGTCAGATTCTTTTCAGAAGGAATTAATTCATACGCAACTGCATATTTGTTGTGTCAATGGAAGGAGGTAAGTCCGGGCTCCTCTTACATTACCATCTTGAACGACTTCCCTTTGCGATTGACTTTTGTATATTAAACTTGTTTCCTAAAATCTTGCTATACTTCTTATTAATTCCAGGAGTGGGTTTTTTGTTTGTTTGCTTTTTATTCTTTCAGACTTCTATATACATAATCATGTTCTCTGTGAACAAAGTCAGTTTTGTATCATTCTTCCCAATTTTTATACTTTTAATTCTTTTTCTTGCTTTACTGAATGAGCAAGGACTTCCAGTATGATGTTGAAAAGGAATGGTGAGAGGGGACATTCTTGCCTTTTTTGTGATTTTACTGGGAAAGCTTCAATTTCTCACCACTAAGTGTGATGTTAGTTGTAGATTTTGTTTGTTTGTTTTCTGTTTGTTTTTTTGTAGCTATTCTTTATCAAATTGAGGAAGTTCCCTTCTATTCCTATTTCCCGAGAGATTTTTTTTTTTAATCATGAATGGGCATTGGATATTGTCAATGCCTTTTCTGAATCTATTGATATGATCATGTGATTTTTCTTTTTTTAGTCTGTTGATATTATGTGTTACATTAATTTATTTTTAATATTAAGCCAGTCACATATTTAGCATACATCTCACCTGGTTTTAGTGTATAATTGTTTTTATAATTTTGGAGGTATGATATGCTAATGTTTTGTTGAGATTTTTGTACTTATGATCATGAGAGATGCGTTTTATTTTTTTATCTTATAATGTCTTTTTTCTGGTTTTGATATTAGGGTGATTCTGGCCTCATAGAATGAGTTAAGAAGCACCCCCTCAGCTTCTGCCTGCCAATAGAGATTATAAAGAATTGGTATAATTTCTTCATCTAATGTTTGGTAGAGTTTTCCAATAAATCCATCTGGGCATGGTACTTTCTGTTTTGGAAAGTTCTTAGTTATTTATTAAAATTGTTTAGTAGATATAGGCCTATTCAGATCACCTATTTTTTCTTCTATGAGTTTGGCAGGCTTGTGTTTCAAGAAATTGTTCTGTTTAATCTAGATTATCATATTTGTGGGCATAGAGTTGTCCATAGTATTCCTTTATTATTCTCCTAATTTCCATGTGTTCTCTTTCATTTCTGATATTACTAATTTATGCCATCTCTCTCTTGTTTTCTTATTTAGCCCAGCTAAAGTCTTACTGATTTTATTGATTTTTTCCAAAGAACCAGCTTTGGGTTGTATTGATTTTTCTGAATTGATTTCCTATTTTCAGTTTCATTGATTTCCGTTCTGTCCTAATTCTTATGATTTCTTTCTTTTTTTTCCATTTTGCTCATTTTGAATTTAATTTGCCCCATTTTTCTAGTTTCCTAGCATGGAAACTTACATGATTAATTTTAGATCTTCTTTTCTAATATATGCATTCAATGATATAAATGTCCCTCTGATCACTGCATTTACCACATCCCACACATTTTGATAAGTTGTGTTTTCATTTTCACTTTTTTCAAAATATTTTATTTCTCTTGAGTTTTCTTCTTTGACATGTGTGTTATTAGAAGCATGTTGTTTAATATTCACTTCATTTGAACTTCTCATTTATCTTTCTGTTAGCAATTACTAGTTTAATTCCATTTTGCCCTGAAGTCAGAAATTGTATAATTTCTATTACTTTAAATTTTGTAAGGAGTGTTTCATAACCCAGAATTTGGGCTATTTTGGTAAATGTTTCATGTAAGCTTAAGAAGAATGTGCATTCTGCTGTTGTTGGATAAAGTAGTCTATAAAAATGTCAATTATATTGACTTAATTGATGATGATACTGGGTTCAGCTGTGTCCTTACTGATTTTTTACCTGCTGAGTCTGTGCAATTCTGATAGATGGGTGTTGAAGTCTCCAACTATGATAGTGGATTCATTTCTTTCTCTCTGTAATTATGCCAGTTTTTGCTTCACATAATTTAACACTCTGCTGTTAGGCATATACATGTTAAGAATTGTTATATCTTCTTGAAGAATTCACCCCTTTATCATTTTATAATGCCCTTCTTTAACCCCTGATATCTTTTCTTACTTTGCAGCTTGTTTTGCCTGAAATTAATATAGCTACTCCTGTTTTCCTTTAATTAGTGTTAGCATAATACATTTTTCTCCATCCATTTACTTTTAATTTACATGTGTTTTTATATTTAAAGTGGGTTTCTTGTAAACAACATATGGTTGGGTATTTTTGATCCACTCTGACAATCTCTTTTAATTGGTACATTTAGACCATTAACATTCAAAATGATTATTGATATAGTTGGGTTAATATGCACTATATTTGTCACTGTTTTCTCTGTGTTGCCTTTGTTCTTTATTGCTGTTTTTGTCTTCCACTAATTTTCTGCCTTTTGTGGTTTTAATTGAGCATTTTTTTATCCCATCTTCTCTTCTTTCTTAGCGTATCAGTTTTGCTTTTTTTTTTTATTTTACTTTTTTAAGTGTTTGCTCTAGAATTTGCAATATACATTTACAATCAATGGAGGTTCACTTTTAAATAACTTCATGGGTAGTGTGAATACCTTATAGTTACAAAATAATCCTAATTTCTTCCTTTTATCTCCTGGGTTCTCATTGTCATTCATTTCACTTATATGTAAGCATGCATAAGCATATATATGCATATATATACACACACATATATATATATACATAATAAAAAGTTGCTATTACTGTGAAGAATTTTATTTATTTTAATTTTAATTTTATATTTATCATTTTGAAAATAAGATATGTTAGCTCAATTAAGAATAAAAGCTTTTATTTTACCTTTACTTATTTCTTCTTCAATTCTCTTTCCTTATCTATATTATTCTCTTTCTCTCTAAAGACCTACTTTTAACATTTCTTACGAGATAAGTCTACTGGCAAAAAAGTCCCTCAGTTTTTGTTTGTCTGAGAAAGTCTTTATTTCTCCTTTACTTTTGAAGGATAATTTCACAGGGTACAGAATTCCAGACAGGTGGGTTATTTTTATTCTCTCAATAATTTAAATATTTCACCTGCTCTCTTCTTGCTTGCATGGTTTTTGAGAAGTCAAATATAATATCTTTATTCTCCTATAGGTAAGGTATTTCACCAGCCTCTGGCTTCTTTCAGGATTTTTTCTTTGTTGTTGATTTTCTGTAGCTTGAAGATAAGGTGCATAAGTGTAATGTTTTTATATTTATCCTGTTTGTTGTTCTCGGGTTCTCTTCCTGAGTCTGGAATTTGGTGTCTGACATTAATTTTGGGGAAATTCTCAGTCATCATTTCTTTAAATATTTCTTCTGTTCTTTTCTCTCTTTCTTTTCTGCTGGCTTTTCTATTACATGCGTGTTACACATTTTGTTACCCACAGTCCATGGATATTCTGTTCTGTTTTTCTCAATCTTTGTTCTCTTTGCTTTTTGGTTTTCAAGGATTCTGTTGATATGTTCTCTAGCTCATCTCTCTAGCAGAGATGCTTTTCTCATTTGTGACCAGTCTGATGAGACCATCAAAGGTATTTTTCTTTTCTGTTGCAGGTCTTTTTTTTTTTTTTTTTTTTTTGATCTCTTGCATTTTTTTTTTTTTTTTTGGGCTCTTTCCTAGATTTTCATCTCTGCTTACATTGACCATCTGTTCTCACATGCTGTCTACCTTATCCATAAGTCATAGTTGTTTTAAATTCCTGGGCTGATAATTCCAAAATCCCTGCCATGTCTTGATTCTAATGCTTGCACTGTCTTTTTATTTTTATTTTTTTCTTTTGGTATGTCTTGTGATTTTTTTCCCTGATGACCAGACATGATATACTGTATGAAAGGAACTGCTGTAAGTAGGCCTTTAGTGATGTGGTGGTGAGATGTGAGGGGAGGCAAAGTGTTCTTTAGCCCTGTGTTACACTATCAGCCTTTTTTTGGCCTCTGCCTCTGGTTTGTAAACTTCACATGTGTTTGTCAGTTTTTTGTCCCCTCTTAGCTGGGACAAGATGGCTACAGCTGGCTAAAGTTAGGTATCCCTTCCTTAGTTAAGCTCCAAAAATACTCCAGCAGCTAGGCTCTGGTTAACTAGTTTCCCCTGAAGGCAGGCCTTATTAAGAATGGAGTACTCTGCATATTTCAAAATGGTTTCTTTTTCCCTCCTCCTGCTGGAAGCATGAGGGGATTTTTCTCTGATATTTACTGTGGGAACTTGGTTGAGCTCCTGGAGGTATATCTCATGACTTTGTGTCAGGCGCCCCCGTGACTGGGATACCCAGGAGTTGTCCACACTCACCCTCCAGTGATTTGTCAATTACAATTGAGGTTTTCCTGCCCCTGCACTGGTTTTCACAGTGGTTTCTGCTCCTGACTCTGCTCCACTCAACTATGACTTTCTGTATTTACCTGCCTGTCTCTCCAATCTTGGGGGCAATGGTTTGCCTTCTGTGCTCCCCCTGTTTTGTGGATGCAAGAGGAGCTGTTGGTTTTTCAGTGCATTTCTCTTTTTACTTGTTAGGATGACGTGGCAACTTCTGAGCTCCTTACATGTGGAAACAGACTGTCTTTTCACTTATTTTTTTAATTGGCCTCTTAACTTTCTTGAGTTTCCCAAGCCTAGAAGAAAGTTTTAGAAAAATATGTAAACTCTCCTTCTTATGCAACCAGTTAGAAATGTATTCATTGCTAAACTTGAATGAGTCAACTACATTCACTTCTTCACTTCTCATCACTCAATGCAATCTACTACATATTCAAGATACCAATTTTCCACTAGTTCTTTACCTGAAAGCCCCACAATACTTAAAACTCAACATAATCCCCAAGTGACTGTCTGATGACCTGTTCCCAAATGACTGTCTGATGACCTGTTCCCACTCTTACTCCTCACCTTACACCTGCTCTTCCTTTTATTCCTTCTGCATTTAGTGATGAAATTTGTCAGCCTCTGCCTTCCTTGTCCTCACCAGGCCTCTCTTGTTAGAACTGGGTCTACTGTTCCTTCTTCCAGCTGCAGATTTTGCCACGTTGCTCTTTGTAAACTAGTTCTAATTAAAGGAAGGAAACTTTCAATAGCCTCAGAAACATATTTGGGAAGTTCGAAGTTAGTTATACTCCCAAATCTGGGATCTGGTGGCATAGTCATCCCTTTATCTAAAATTTTCTACTAAATCCTGTGTGTTATCTCATCCATATAAGTGCATATCTATTTTTGTCCACCTTCCTAGGTTTTTCCAGGCTCTTCTCCAAGAGCTTCTCCCACTCTATTCTTCCATTCCTATTCCATTCTCCATGGAAACTTTCTAAATCATAAATTCTGCCACATTATTTTTTTTTATTTTTTAAAAAAATTCTTTTTCAAATTTTTCTCCCCTTTAGGTTATTACAGAATATTGAGCAGAGTTCCCTGTGTTATACAGTAGGTCCTTGTTGGTTATCTCTTTTAAATATAGCAGTGTGTACATTATTCATCTGTTTAAACACCTTATATAATTCACTATAGCTTATTTTCAGTATGTGATTAAGAAGTTCAACAATTTAATAGTCATGTGTCCACCCAATAGTGTCACTCCCTAGAACAACACCCCAGACATCTAATAAACAGTAGTCACTTTCTATATTTTGTTGGTGTGTGTTTTAAATCCCTGTAGTAGGCATTTCTGCAAATATCATTAAAAAGTTGTTGTTTCTCAGTCAAAGTTTCTAATACAGTAGGTAGAGTTGGTGTATGACCCACACTTTAATGGCAGTTAAATATAAAGCTATAACAATTTATAGTCAGTCTTAGGAATAACCTCTCATTTACGATCTTGTAGATCATATGATGGGATTATATTGGTAAATAGACATTGGGTGAGGATGTCATCAGCTCATTGGTAAGCAAGTTCAGATCAATGTGTAAGTGCTGATATTTAAAACATATAGTAAGAGCATACATACAGTGTAGAATATCTCCATGTCTAAACAGTTGACATCAGGAGGTCAGAGAACCAGGGACGAGCCTGGGTCAGCCAGTGGAGGTAATACAATTCTAGCTAGAGGGAGGAGAGAAGACATGCCTCATGGGAAATAGGTAAAGCTCACAAAGGCATGGCTAGATATTATCCACCCATTAAAAACAGGAAGCACAGTAGAGACCTAATTATCAATAGGTGGGAAATGCACTGTTATGACAGTACAGGAGCAGAATCTGATGAGACTCTGTGGGTTAGGGCCTTGGATTTAATTTAATCTTTGCAAATCTTCATATCCATTGGATAGGGAAGAAATGTAACAAGAACTGCTAAAGTCAGCTTTGTAGGAGATTAATGGTCAGAGCCTAATGTATAAAAATTGGCTTGTTCTAGACACTACTTTTCCCTTGGAAGAATCCCAACTTCTTAAAAAATAGTCAAATCTCTCCTAGTTTGTGAAATATAAAGTTTATAACACTATGTTTTCCATCAAATAATCATGCTGAATCCATCCATATACTAATTAAGTCCTAAATTCTATGGTATTGATGTAAACATCTATGTGTATTTAAAGTATGTTCTTTAGAAATCAGATTTACCTGAGTATATTTCTCTCAAAATTGTAAAACTGTGTCCTGGAATTTTTCACTTTATAATAATTGCTTGCTATATGTTTATCATTGGCAAAGAATAAACTATCGAGTGTGATTGTATCTAAATAAACACGGTGAATGTTCTGGAGGATTTAACCCAGGGGCTGCTTGAGGCAAAATGGTACTGAGAGAAATTGTATTGCACATCTTACAAAGCACTACCATATGTGTTATCCTTTTTAGGGCCAAAGGTCCACTCTCCTTCAGTGGCTAAACACAGGAACTTTATCTCCTTCAACACCCACTAGTGGTTCCTTACTTTCAATGGCATATTCAGACTTATCAAGGATACTCAAGTGCTGAACACAGCGGGCTAAAGCATATTTACTATGTTTAAATAACATCACGTGGATAAGTAAATAACGTATTTAGGGTCTCCAAATGAAGCACGGTTGAATGTTTCTTCAAAAATATCATTTTGTATTTTGAAGTTATGGGCAGCTGGAAATGGTTACATAAATACTCGCCATACATGTATTTATTGCTACTAAGTCACAGATTTTTAAAACTCCTAGACTGATGTACACATACACAATATACATATATAGGAAGACAACTGTATTATGATAAATGTAACTTTCTCTAGATAAAAACTTTAACCTGTGATACTTATTCCATACTTGCAGGATAAAAGAAAAGCACACTTAAGGCAAATGTAAGTTACAAATAGCAAAAGAGTTTGAAAATACAGAGTGCTATATCCAATATTTTCAAAATTTCCTCTCTAACCCCCAAAGACTTAAGGTTTTATTGCATAAGAGATAGAGTGGTTCAAGATTTAAAACAAAAACATTTCTGTAGAAAGAATTGCTTCAGACCTTCTAGCATCAACTAAAATAAAGCCCACACATATTTTAATAGACCAGTTTATTAAATTAATTTGTCAATCATAACATGTGTTAATTCACTCATCAAAATAGTGATAATAAAGTAATGTTACAGAGACCTTTTTCCTTAAAGTCCAGTTTTGATGTAATTTATAACTATTTGTAATTATTACAACCAGCTTTTTTATAGTACCTTAGAGCACACAATGCACTTTCATATATATTCCTTCACTTAACCTATATCTACTTTCAAATTTGTGGCTGAAATAAAAGCTTAATTCAGTGCTATCTTTTTTGTTCTGACTTTAGAAGACATCCTATGGGAAGGAATTATACAAAGCTTTAGTTTCATTTCCAGATTATTTTTAAAGAAATATAAGAAAACAGAAAGTTATAAATAATCAGAGGGAAACCAGAAAAGCATGAATTACGTGACCACGAGTTCTTCATTACATATCATTACATGCCATTCTGTCAAATACGGTCAACCAAAGATGGCCAAATACACCTTGATATTCAATCTACCTTAAAATCACTTAAGAACTGATGAAGGTAGGGACAAAAGATGTTCATGTAATTAATGGATCATAGTGTTGAAAGCTTAAAATATTGTTGTGGAATATTAAATGAATGCTATCTATGGGTAAAAATAACCAAAAAAAAAATGATTATAATATAGAACGACAACCTAGATATGTTTAAGCCCACCAGGCGCTTTAGTCCAGTAGGTCTCAGTCAATTTACTGTCATCACACTTTTTAGGACATCCCAGCACTTCTTTTTCCAGTCTTCAGAGAAGCAGTAGAAATGTGCAATCTGCTAAGATGAAAATATACACAGGTACACACACACAAATGCTGCTTAGTATATAAATCATAGAGCAATTAAAAATATCTAGTTGTTGGACAAGAAGGGACAACAACACACTATCTCCTGCATAATGAGTGGTAACTTTGAAGGAAATACGTAATTACCAGCTAATAAAATAATGCCAATAGTAGCCATAGATGTAATCATCCAGCTTCTCCTTCATGGCCTGTAAATTCTCCAGCAGGGTGCTCTTGTGGAGGGAGTGATGGGAAAATCAGTGTTTCTGCTCTTCTTAGAGCAGAGAACAAATACTTTTGTTTAATGTTTCTTAAAAACAGCAAAACATATATCCCATTTATCTTATTAGAGTAGAATTCCTTTACCCAGTATTATTTCTCATGGAGTGGGTATATAGAGAAGACCATTTGTGTGGGCAAGATAATGTCTACAATATATTTTAGTCATCTTCTTTAAAGCTAGTTTTCTAGGCTGAAAATATGGTTTTGGGGTGCAGAGAAGGAGTTTTCTAGACTAAAAGTAGAGCTGTTGGGGAGAGGAAGGAGACTCAGATGTGGGGAGATTGCATCCTTTGGGAAGGTGAAATAAACATTGAAAAATATAAGAATAGTGTACAGATGTATGTTAATTACTTAATGTGAAAACCAACTTGTGCAAAATACTGCATTAAAACCCTAGATCCAAAATTGGAGTGTCCCATTTTTAAGCTGTTTTATTGTCAATGGATAACCTTCATTGAGGCTCAGTCATTACTGTGAGTAATGAATCCTCCAAAGGAAGGGTTTAATTTTCAAGTATTTCTGTTTTTCAATTTGAATTAGATGTATATGTATATATGCATACATGTAATATATGTAATCATTTATTTATTGCATATATGTAATCATATATAAATGTATATATGTAATCATTTATATATAACCATTTAAAGAAATAAATTTCCTCAAAGTCTCAGATTTGAAGTGACTAGACACAATCACAGAAATATAGTCATAGACATATCTAAAAGGTATGCTATATTTCTTGTAACAGAAATCTATTAAAACATCCAATTTTTCACTCAGGGTGGTTGGGAAAGGGGGTGAGGTCATGGTGTAAATTATAGATTTTCATATTGCACACACATTGATTAAGCAAAAGCTAAGTGTAATAGTTTCCTGGGGCTGCCGTAACACAGTACCACAAACTGGGTAGCTTAAAACTATAGATATTTATTTTTTCATGGTTATGAAGGCTGGAAGCCAGAAACGAAGGTGTTGGCAGGGTCATGCTTGCTCTGAGGCTTTAGAGGTGGAGCTTTGCCTTGTTATATCTTCTGGTGGTTGCAGAAAATTCTTGCTCTTCCCTTGGTTTGTAGCTGCATCACCCAAACTCTGCTCCACTTCATATCACCGTCTTCCCTGTGTATCTCTCTTATTCCCTTCTTATAAGGACATATTGGATAATTACCCTACTCCAGTATGAACTTGTATTAACTGAATTAATTACAGCTGCTATGACTTTATTTTCAAATAAGTTCTAATCCTGAGGTTCTAGGAAAGATATGAAGTTTTGGTGGGTACTATTTAAACCAGCACACTAAAAAAATGTTTACCTTCTCTTTGTAACTTTCATCATTGGAAAAAAAAAACCCTTCAATTAAAGACCATATGATTAAATGTCAAGGAATTTCACTTCTCCTTTTAAGTTTCAGTAAGTCTATACATCCTAAAGTTTATCGAAATAGTACTGAGTTTGTACCTTACTCAATATGGGCTGAACAGTGTATAAAATTACTGATTCGAATGAATGGAGCCATTTACTGAAATTTCTTTTATATGTTTGATAAAAGAGAGACACAATTTAGGCAAAAAACTGGAAGAAGTGTTAGTGGCATTAATCAGGACACTGATGGGAATAGTAGCTGAAGAAGAATAGCCTAAAGCAATAGGCAATTACAAGCAGGTATTTGAAAAAAAAATCTTATTTTTCAAATATTTATTTGGGGTATTATTGAGAAATCCAGGTGACTATCATTATACAATCATTGTATTTATTAAATATCAACTGTGTATATAGCTCCATGTAGGTAAATATTTATTAAATATCAACTATAAATATTTATTAAATATCAGCTATGTATATAGCTCCATTATGTACCATGCAGTACAAAGAGAAGTACAAATATAGTTTTATTTCTAGTCCAAAACCTTGAGGAAACTTTTTTGTATCCTAGAATCTGCAGAGATAGCAACCTAAAATTATGAAGGAATGATAATGCCTCCATAGTACTTTGACTTACAAAGTGATTTTAATAGTTGTATGTAAAAACCTAAACTATGAAAAGGCAATGGAAAACACAATGTCATTCAATCTCACAACTTTTAATTATGTCTGGTGTTCAAAAGAAGAACAATATTTATAGAAGTCTAATAATTTTATATTGAACCAGTAGAGAATTTTAAAGCGAATTGTACTGTGTTCTGCTGTCTTTCTTTGTTCCTAAAGTACTTGTCAGAACACAGAACAATTTCTCACTGTCATGAAAACATACTTATTTTCCAATAGTTTTTGCTGAGGGAATTTAGATTTCAGCAGAGTATTTGTATGGACCAAGTGCTCATACAATTGTTTAAGAGGGCAGCAAATTTTCTTATATTTTAGGCTACTTCTTCCAGTTAATGAAAACTTTTTTGGAAGTTTATTGGTTTTTCAGGTGTTCAGTCTATTGTTTAGCAAGTTCTTGCTTCAACTTGAAAGAATTAACCATTTTGAAAATGTGGCATATTTTAGAAAAGTTTAAAGAGAATTGGGCTCCAAACTATTGAACACATAGAGGTGAATTTATTTTCCTCTACCTACACAATTTGAGGTGGCGTCCATATGAATGACATTGTGTTAGACGGTTGGATAGTATATTTTGTATATAAACTAACTGGAACAATAGCAAAATTCATTTCTTACAAATTCATAGTCAACAAAATATTGTCAGATCCTGCATTTGTCATACTACTTAATTCAAGTGAGAACAAATTACAGAGAACAGGGCTTTAACTTTAATGTTAATTCATTTATTTCAGTTCAGTAAGTGTTTCTTGAATGCCTATTCTGAAGCAGGCATTGTTCTGCACACTTGGGACACATCAGTGAAAAAAAGAGACAAAAGTGTTCATATTTAAGGAGCTTACCTTCCAGCATCAGTGAGACAATGAAAAATAAATATAATAAATAAGTAAAATTATATAGCTTTTAAAAGGTTATGAGTATTATGGAAAAAGAAAAAAAAAATAGAGTAGGGTAAGGGGAACCGAGCATGACAGCTATGAGGGTTTTTACTTTATTTTATTAGATAGAATCATGTGGACAGACTGCATTGAGAGTTTGAAATTTAAGAACAGACTTGGAGATCCATCTAGGAGGAAAGGATTCCAGGTGAAAGGAAGACTTAGAGCAAAGACTCTCAGGCGAGCTATCTGAGGTCAGCCAGGAGGCCAGTGTGACTGGGATGTAGTGGGTGGAGAGGATATTAGAGAAGTGATGGGAGAGGCAGATGGAATCGGGTCTGCTAGGTAGTCCATGTAGAGACATTGCATTCACTCTGGGTTCAATGGAGAGGCATTCTAAGAAGATGAGTGACTTGATCTTATTCATGTTAACAGGTAACTAGGGAAGAGCAACGGTAGAAGGGGAAAGCTGCAGGATGTTTCTCTAGTCCCATTGAGAAATAGTGGTGACTTGAACCAAATTAATGGTAGTGGTAGTTGTGATAATATGTGGTCTGATTCTGGATACATTCTGAAGGTAGAGCCGACACGATTGCTCTACACATTAGGTGCAGTGGTAAGGAGAAAATAAGAGATTGTGAATAATGATCTTGGCAATTGGAAGGACAGATTTGGTATCAACTCAGATGGGAAAGTTGGGTGGAGAGCAGGTTTTGGGGGAAAGATGTTCAACTTTGGAAATACTGAAATTTTCCAAGGGAAGATATCAAGTTGACAACTGAATTTCATGATTTAAAATCAGATGAGAGGGGACTTCCCTGGTGGTGCAGTGGTTAATAATCCACCTGCCAATGCAGGGCACGTGGGTTCAATCCCTGGTCCGGGAAGATCCACACATGTGGAGCAACTAAGCCCATTTGCCACAAATACTGAGCCTGTGCTGTAGAGCCTGTGCTCCGCAGCAAGAGAAGCCACCGCAATGAGAAGCCTGCACAGTGCAATGAAGGGTAGCTCCTGTTCACTGCAGCTAGAGAAACCCCACACATAGTAACTAAGACCCGATGCAGCCATAAATAAATAAATAAATAAATAAATAAATAAATAAATAAATAAACCATAGAAAGTTAAAAAAAATTCAGAAGAGAGGACCAGAATGGAGATGAAACCATAATAACATAGCAACACCAGACACAGATAAATCACTTCTGAATATGAAGATTATTTAATTCCTTGGGAATTGATAAGATAGTTTTATGTTTCCTGTGGCAGCTTAATATAATAGAAAACTATTCTCACAGTTCTGGAGATCAGAAGTCCAAAATCAGTTTCTCTGAGTCTAAATGAGGGTGGTGTCAGGCTGCTCTCCTTTTGGAGGCTACTGGATGCTCTGCTCCTTGCTTCTTTTTTAAAAGTATATTTTGATTGTATTACAGTAGAATTGATTTACATTTTGTGTTAGCTTCAGGTGTACAGTAAAGTGATTCAGTGATACACATACTTATGTTCATTCCTTTTTAGATTCTTTTCCATATAGCTTATCACGAACGTTGAGTAGAGTTCCCTGTGCTGTACAGTAGGTCCTTGTTGGTTATCTGTCTTAGATATAGTGGTGTGTTGCTTCTGGCTTCTTTCAGCTTCTCACTTCTTAGCTTGGCCTCCATCTCTCTAATTGCTACTTTTGTGGCCACAGTGGCTCATCTACTTTTTTTTTTCTGAACTATTTTTTCCAGTTTTATTGAGACATAATTGACATTAATATTGTATTGTAAAACATTGTTTCAAGTGTACAGCATGATGATTTGATATATACATATGTGTGTGTATATATATATATATATATTGCTAAATGATTACCATAAGTTTAGTTAACATTTGTCACCTCCTATAGTTACAAAAAGGCAATTAATTATTGATACACAAATAACATGGACGAATATCAAAATAAATGTGCTGAATGAAAGAAGCCAGACACAAATGAGTACATAAAATATGATTCCACTTATAAAAGGCAAACAGTTATAGTGACAAAAAGCAGATCAGGGGTAGCATGTAATGGGGTAGGGTGACAGGTGGATTTAAAGGGGCATGAGGTAACTTCTGGGCTTGATAGATATGTTCATTATCTTAATTGTGGTGATGATTTCACAGATATATGTCAAACTCATTAAGTTGTACACTTTATATATGGACAGTTTATTGTATGTTGAATATACCTCAGTAATAACTGCTTGAAAAAATAGCCAGAGAAGAAAAGACTGATTACCTTCAAAGGAATAACAGACTGATAGCTTACTTCTCAAGAGTAGCAATAAAAGCCAGAAAAGAGTGGACCATTTTATTGTGTTTGAAGAAAACTGTCAATCTAAAACCTGCATATGCTGTGAAACAATTTTTCAAGAATGAGACAAACACTGAAGAAAGTTTGCTACCAATAGATAAAAGCACATACAAAATATAAACTTTAGAACAGAGAAAAAATTTCAGAAGGAAGCTGCAAGAAGAAATAGTTAGCAAAGAGAATGGCAAACATCTGGGTAAATTTAAGTAAATATTGGCTGTATATATCATTTGAATGGCAGTATTGTCCAATATTTGGCATTATGAATACAAAAGGGTGGAACCGAACCACTAGTCAATAATAGCATATAAATTGAGAAAAGATGTTAAGAGTTAAAAAAGAGCTGCTTGTATTGTTTGGTAAGAGGGTTAAATATATTGATAAATTAAGAGTTTAAGTTAAATATGCAGGTAAGGTTCTGGGGCTAACTACTACACAAATAGTAGGAGTGCATAACTTAAAAACTAACAGAAGGAAAAATAGATTAAAAAAAAAAAAAGAAGGCAGGAAAGTCAAACAAAAAAGTAATTTTGAGGAAAGAGGCCAACACTTAATCCTCACTCACTTCATTCTCTGTCAAATCTCCCTTTATCTCCCTCATTTGTGAGTATATATGATAGCATTTAGGACCCATAAGGGTGATTCAAGGTAAACTTCCCATTTCAAGGTACTTAATCAGATCTGCAGAGACCTTTTTTTTTTTTTTTTTTTTTTTCCCTACAAATAAGGGAACATTCTTAGGTTCCAAGGATTAGGACCTGGTATCTTTTGGGGGTTATTTGGTTTACTACAATCAGCAAGGGAAGGAATGTAGATAGACAAGGACAAAATAAAGAGCACTCATTGCATCTTTTATTGTTTATATCTTTGTGGAGGTATAATTGATAGATAAACTGTTTATATATTGTGTATTGTTTGATGAGTTTTGACCTTAAAGAAAACATAACCACCATTAAGGTAACAAACATTTGCATCACCTTGAAATGTTTGTTGTACCCCTGTGTAATGTCTCTTATCCACTGCTCAAAGTAAACAATGATTTGCTTTATGTCATTACAGATTACTTTGAATTTTCTAAAATTTTAAATAAATAGAATTATGTTTGAAGACAAAGCAAGAGATTATTAAAAATAAAACACAATTATAAAAAGGACAGAAAGAAATGGACAGAGATGAGTGAATCCTGAGACATCAAGACATAGTCTTTCCAGGTAGTAGCCTAGGGCAACTGTTAAGTCTCATCTTGTTTGTCTCCCTTCTCTCAAACATCATTTTCCTGTACTACTTGTCCAGCATCTGAAAGCTGTTGCTTCATGTGTTTTGGCCAGTTTATTATTGTTTAAGCCTGAAAAGTAAATCTGGTTGTTTATTATATCATGTCTAGGAGTGGAAATTCAGAACATACTGATTCTGACCAAAGTTCTTACTATGTGGCTTTTATTTTATTTCCTTTGATCAAGCCCCTGCCTCATCCTTAGGCTAGATTTCCCTTATGGTCCTTCAGGCCAGAGTTCCTAATTGGTACTCCAGATAGTTCAGAGATAGAAGTACTGCTTTTGATCTTACTCATGATGCTAGACTGTTTTTTTTTTTTTTTTCATTTCTCTAAGTAAGTCTTGCTAACCACTTCCAGAATGCTCTGAAAACAATATGCCTTTTTAAACTTTCTTAACATATGTCATCTTCCTGGCAACAATTCTTCTTGCATTAACTCATGGACCTAGTTATTTTAGCTCACTTTCCTAGTTTCCCTAATCTCTTCCTACCAGACCCAGTTGTGTGAGATATGTCTTCCTGAATATTAATCCCTGGTCCTTGCCATGAAAATAATTTGTCCACAAAGATACCTATTTCCTAAGATGCTTACCATTTAGGAGATATCATATCCTATGAATTTGGGGGTTCTGATTCTTCAACTGTATAAATCCTGTTTAGAGATCTGGAGAGCAGTCTACAGTTAGCATTTGATTTCTGAATAGATAAAATGTGGGGCTTGGTTTCTTGCATACTGAGAATATTCCTGTGCCAAAATTGTTTCCTCAAACCTCAGAATTTTGTATGGAAAATGTTGCTTTTATACATTTGAAAGAAATATGCTTTAGTCTTAAAAAAGTATTTTACTTACATTTTACAAAGTAACAGATGCACTATGAAAGGGATAAGAACATAAGCCTTATCAACTATCACTTTGTCAGGAGTTTAACTGTTGCTAGTTACTGAAAATGATAAGAGTAAAGGAATAGAGAAATCTACAGGAATGACTGGAGTGAACAGGGAAGTCCTGATGTGTGTGTGGGCTAAAGATAAATTACCCACTTTATAACTTTCTGAAGTTGGTCCTCAATATAACGTAAAACACCTAAAGTTAATGTGGTTGTCTATAGCCATGTGGCTGAATGAATCCACAACAATCATCAAAGGGGCCACTGACAAATACTATACAAAAACCCATAACTTTTCTATCTTGTTACCTACATTATTACATATTCTTGAGAAAGAACAAGCAAGTTTGTTCTAAAAGTATACATAGATTTTAAATATGTGTTCTGTCTGTGAAGGTTCTATTTCAGTTTCTATCTCAGCTGTGGCTAGTTATTTTAACAGATGTTTTTGGTTCCTTAAAAATGCACAGATTAAGGAAACTTTTGTCTAGGAAATGACCACATATCAAGATGTTTTGTCTTACATGGTCAAAGGCCATCAAGAATTGAGACATCTGAATAAGGAAAGTATATTGGTCCCATCTAACTTCTTATTCCTGAAAGGTGTTGGGGAAGGAAAGGAGGAGGCTAAAACAATAGCTGAATCCACCTGCTCTAAATGGCAATCCTATTTTAGTAGCAGACCCGTATTTCCCTGGTAGGGCTATTCAGGGAAGCATATGCTTAACTTGAATCTGTTCACTTACAGGGAACACAGATTTCTTGATGACACATGTGGCTGCTAGAACCACAAAATTAAAATGTCTACTTTCCATTTTTTTGTAAAAACTCTTTTTTTAAATTGAAATACAGTTGACATACAATATTATGTTAGTTTCAGGTGTACTACAAAGTGATTTACATTTGCATATATTATGAAATGATGACCACAGTCTGTCCACATACAAAGTTATTAAAATGTTATTGACCTTATTCCTTATACTGTACATTACATACACTTGGCTTATTTATTTTATAGCTGGAAGTTTGTACCTCTTAATTCACTTCACCTATTTTGCCCCCTCCCCACCACATCTTTAGGCAAACTTCTATTTGTTCTCATTAGCTATTAGTCTGCTTTCATTTTATTGTTTTTTTTTTTTTCAGATTCCACACACAAGTGAGATCATATAGCATTTGTCCTTCTCTGTCTGACTTATTTCACTTATCATGATACCCTCTAGATCCATCCATTGTTGTGAATGGCAAGATGTCATTTTTTTTTTCATAGATGAGTAGTAATATGTCATTGTGTGTATATACCGCATTTTTTATTCATTCATCTGTCAACGGAGTTACTGTTTGGTTTTCTTTGGGTAAATACCCAGAAGTGGATATGCTGGATCATATGATAGTTCTATTTTTAATTTTTTGAGGAATCTCTGTACTATTTTCCATAGTTGCTGCACCAATTTACATTCCCACCAACAGTGTACAAGGGTCCCTTTTCTCTATGTCTTCACCAACACTTTTTTTTTTTTATAATAGCCACACTGAGATTGTATCTCATTGGGTTTTGATTTGCATTTCCCGGCTCATTAGTGATGTTGAGCATCTTTTTATGCGTCTGTTGGCCATCTGTATGTCTTCTTTGGAAAAATGTCTATTCACTTCCTCAGCCCATTTTCTGATTGGGTTTTATTTTTTGAGGTTGAGTTGCATAAGGTTTTGTATATTTTGGATATTAACCCCTTATATGTCTTTTGCAACCATCTTATCCCATTTGATAGGTTGCCTTTTCATTTTTTTGGCCATTACTTTCACCGTGCAAGAGGATTTTAGTTTGATATAGTCTCACTTGTTGATTTTTGCTTTTGTTTCTCTCACTGAGGATACAGAGCCAAAGAAAGTATTACTAAGACTGATATCAAATTGCGTACTGCCTCTTTCTTCTAGGATTTTATGATCTCATGTATTATATTCAAATCTTGAATCCATTTTATTTTTTAATATGGTGTGAGATGGTAGTCGAGTTTGATTCTTTTGTATGTAGCTGTCCAGTTTTCTCAGCACCATTGATTGAGGAGGCTATCTTTTTCTCCATTGTATATTCTTTCCTCCTTTGTCATAGATTAGCTGACCATATAAGCCTGGACTTATATCTATTGATTACTATTGATCCATGTGCCTGTTTTTATGCGAGTACCATAGTGTTTTTTGTCTTCTTTTCTTTTTTTAAATTTTTGGCCACACTGCCCAGCTTGCGGGATCTTAGTTCGCTGATCAGGGATGGAACCCATCCCACCTGAAGTGGAAGCATGGAATCTTAACCACTGGACTGCCAGGGAAGTCCCCCATAGCATTTTGATTACTGTAACTTTGTAGTATAGTTTGAAACTGGAAGCATGATGCCTCCAGCTTTGTTCTTTCTCAAGATTGCTTGAACTATTTGGGGCCTTTTTTGCTTCCATACAAATTTTAGTACGTTTTTTTTCCAAGTCTGTGAAAAATGGTTTTGTTATTTTGTTAGGGATTGCTGTAGATTACCTTGAGGAATATGATCATTTTTTCCCAATATTAATTAATTCTCCCAATCTATAAGCATGGTATATCTTCACACTTACTTTTGTCATCTTCAGGTTCTTTTGTCAATGTCTTAGTTTTCAGAGTACAAGTGTTTTGCCTCTTTGGTTAGATTTATTCATAAGTATTTTATTCTTTTGATGCAATTGTAAATGGGATTGTTTTCTTAATTTCTCTCTCTGATAGTCCATTAGTAGTGTATATAAATGCAACAGATTTCTGTATGTTAATTTTATATTCTGCAACTTCACTGAATTTATTTATTAGTAGTAATAGATTTTTGGTAGTGTCTTTAAGGTTTTCTATCTCTCTATACATATAATATCATGTCCTTGTATTTACTTCTTTGGTCTGATTGCTGTGGCTAAGACTTCCAATACTATGTCAAGTAAAAGTAGCAAGAGTAGGCATCTTTGTCTTGTTCTTGATCTTAGAAAAATGTTCTCAGCTTTTCACCATTGAGAATGATGTTGGCTATGGGTTTGTCATATATATCTTTTAGTAAGTTGAGGTAAGTACCCTCTATACCCACTTTCTTGAGTTTCTTTTTATCATTAATGAATGTTGAATTATGCCAAAATCTTTTTCTGTGTCTATTGAGATGATCATATCATTTGTTTTCTTCATTGTGTTAATATGGTGCATCACATTGATTAATTTGTTGATATTGAACAATCCTTCCACCCCTGGAATAAATTAAATCCCACTTGATTATAGTGTATTATTCTTTAAATGTATTGCTTATATTTTGTTGAGGAATTCTGTATCTATGTTCATCAGGGATATTGGTTTGTGCTTTTCTTTTCTTGTGGTGTCCTTGTCAGGTTTTGGTCAGAATAATGCCAAACTTAAAAAATGAATTTAGAAGTGTTCCCTCTTTTTCTATTTTTTTGGAAGAGTTTGAGAAGGATTGGTATTAATTCTTCTTTGAATGTTTGGTAGACTTCACCAGTGAAGCTCTTTGGTCCTGAACTTCAGTTGTTGGGAGGTTTTTGATTACTGATTCAATCTCCTTACTAGAATTCAGTCTTTTCAGATTTTAAAAAAAAATTTCATGATACAGTGTTGTTAGATTCTATGTTTCTAAAAAATTTATCTATTTCTTTTAGGTTTTCAAATTTGTTGGCATATATTTGTTTGCAGTTGTCTCCTGATACTGTATATTTCTCTGGTATTAGTTGTAATGTCTGCTCTTTCATTTCTAACTTTATTTATTTTGAGTCCTCTTTGTTAATTTTTTATGGCTTAAAACTGGATTTTTTTTTTTATTCCTTAGGAGGTTGGGTTTCATTCTGGCAGACACTTCAGTTATTTGAGAATCATTTATTTTTTCTTTTTAATAATTGATTTTAAGCTTTTGCTTATTATTCTGAGTCCAGGTTAGCTCTTGGTCAGGCTCTAATATAGCCTCATTATTATGGTTTGGCCCTTTAGAACTTAATGTAATATTCTCTATCATGAGATCTCTCCATTCTATCTAATGGGGACAGAGTGCTCTTAAAGATATGTGAACACTTGGAACTTTTTAGCCTTTTACTTCTTCAAACATGGGGAGTGTTAAGCTAGGCATTCAGACTTCATCATTCATCCAAAGAAAAGACATGTCTCCTCTGCTGATTTTTTACTCTCTGAAAATTCTAGCCACCTTCAACTCTCTGAAATCCAATATTTGTATTCTCTATTTAGTGAGACTCCAGGTTCTGTTCGGTTTTCTACTCTTTACATTGCAGCTTGAAATTTGACTCTGGGAAGTATCTGGATAAATCACAGGGTACACCTTGTTTTATTCTCTTCAGTAGAATACTGCTCAAAAATATACAGAACTATTGATACATACAATACTTTGGATCAATTCCAGGGGTATTATGCTGAATTAGAAAATGTCAATCTCAAAAGGTCACATACTATATGATTCTCTTTATATAACTTTTTAAAATAATATTGTAGAGGTGGAAGAAAGATCAGTGACTTCTAGTGATTAGAAGTGGTATAGGGCAATTGGGGGATGTAATAATAAAGGATTAGCATGAGGAAGATCTTTGTGGTAATGAAATAGGTTTGTATCTTGACCATGGTGGGCATTATATAAATACACAGATGTGATAAAATGGCACAGAATTCAACACCAACATTGTACCAATGTCATTTTCTGGTTTTTTATCTTGCACTATAGTTCTGTAAGTTATTTACTTATTGGAGAAATTAGGTAAAGGGTACATGGGACCCCTCTATTATTTTTGCTACTTTTTGTGAATTTATAATTATTCCAAAATTTTAATAACATATATCCTTCCACAAAGAAAACTCCAGCATCAGATTGTTTTATTGGTAAATCCTATATTACATTTAAAGGAGAAAAATAAAAACATAATAACAATCTTACTTTGAAAAATAGAGGAAGAGAGAACACTTTCTGAGTATTATATAATGCAAGTATAATTTTGCTCCTTAAAACTAACAAGTAGATTTCAAAAGAATGAAGTGGCAAATATTCCTGATGCACATATACATAAATATCTTAATAAGATAAGCAAATCAATTCCAGAAATATATATAAAAAATAAAGTACCATGACTAAGTGTGGTTTATCCTATGTATGAGAGGTTGTTCAAACAATATAATTCACCACACAAATAATGAAGAGAAAAACCACATAGCCACCTTAATAGACATAGAAGTAAACATTTTACAAAATTTAACACCTATCATTGAAAAAATATATTCTCAAAAATTATATATAAAAGAGAATTTTTGCAATCTGATAAATGGTACTAAAATCTCACATCTAACAATATACTTCAAGCTGATATATTGATAGCTTTCCCACAAGATCAGGACTAAGACAAAAATGCCTGTTTTCACCTTGTCTATTCAACATTGTACTAAGATCCTAGCCAGTGCAATAAGGCAAAAGAAAGAAATATAATCAAATAGAATGCATAACACTTGAAAAGAAAACCTTAAAACTGTTTTTTATTCACACAAAACATATATGTGTATAAAGAATTTTTAAATAATATGACTAATGAATGAATTTAACATCTTTGAAAAATATATTTAATACAGATGTCAATTTTTTTTATTCTTATGTTAACAATTTAACAAATGGAAATGTAAAATTATAATATCTTTACAAAAGCATACAAAGACTAATAGGCATGAAGCCTGTGTTGGAATATAAATATTGCAAAGAAAAATTAAAAACCCAATTAAGTGGAGGGAGAGAAACACCATGTTCATAGATTCAGATGTTCAAAATTTTGCATTAATAATATCCCTAAAAGGATCTGTAGATTTAACAAAATTATCACAATCAAAATACTAGAAAGACTTTTTTGATAGAAATTGACAAGAGAATTTAAAAATTTATATAAGAAAGCAAAAGATCTAGAATAACCAAAACAATTTTGAAAACATAAAAACAAATTTGAATTATTTATATTACTTGTCAAGATTTACTAAAAGTTGTAAAAGTCAACTGAAGTGTGGTTTTGGTACAAGGATAGAAAAATATATCAATTGAGTGGTAATTAGAGTCCAGAAATAGACCCACATAGGTCATAAGAAAATAATTAAAAATAAGATAGTGTAGGTTTTTGCATATTTTGAGATTATCTTATAAACATATCAGGGAAATAAAAATTAAGGAACATCCACTCTTGTTTTACATGAAATGTGCACTAAATACAGGTTTACTCTTTCCAGCATGATAAAATCTTAAGCACAAGTGTTTATATTTCTCCCTTTGATATCCTATCTGAAAAGATTTTTAAAACATAAAAACAGGAGAATTCCTGTAAGATCACCATAAACAAAGAAAGAACCTAATCTAAATGCCAATTTTTCCAGGTATTTCTGACAAATTGAGGGCACATAGAGCAAAATTTAAGCACAATGAAGAGGGAAATTTCAGAAATTCTCTTTCTTACAAGAAGTATAGTGTCATGTTAGGTAAGTAGAAACAATTCTGTCAGAATTGCATCATGGATCTTATGAGGAGCAATAAAGGTACTGGAGGTGACAGAAATAGATGGAAATTATAGATGGCAGAAAGGATGATGGTAAATAAATGGAAAGCTCTGCACTTGAACTGAATTCAATGCTACAGAAATTGAACTGAATTTCACTGATTCAAGAAAGTTCAAAATTAATAATCTTGGTTTATCAAGACCAAGTATAGACACACAAACAGAACATAAACTACATATTATAATTTACAATAGACATGACAAAACATGAGAACTGTAGGAAGTCTTGAAATTACAGCTCAAAATGACTCACAACAGCTAAGAATTAGTCATATCGAGAACATTTGTTTTATAATGGTAAAAACAGCATCTTACAAATCACCAGGCAGAAAAGCAATGCAGTTTACCTATGAAGGAGGGAATGACTTTAGATTTTAGTCTATAATATAAACATCAGAAGATAATAGGTCAAGTTGTGTTTTAATTATTTGATACCTTAAAAAGTTGTCTCTTTATATCACTGCAAAGAAAACAATTGCCAGGCATATGAGAATCAATTCCATGGTACTAGCAGATATTATAGGTCATCATATTATCACATATGGGCAGTATTTTGCTGGCTTCAACCAAGTTCTACAAGAGAAGAATTTTGTGTAGAGCAGCCAGTTTTAAAGCAGAGATTAAAGGAGCATTATGGGAAATTTCCAGGAAAGGTGCTTATGTGAGCAAACTCAACTGAGAAGATGGTCATTTGCACCTTTGTTCTCTTCTTCTGATCTGCAGATTTTTCATGTGATGGCTGCAATATCCATCTTGGATTACATGGTGATCTTTAGAATGGAAGCATGCCCATAGCAATAGAGCAGGAAGATAATTACCTTAGTCACTGATAGCCCTGTAGAAACTTCCTGGACTTCCTTCTTCTAAGTTTCCTTTAAGTAAAATAGAGAGGTAAACTATCTTTAATTCACTGTACTGTTTTTTTTTTTTTTTTTTTTACTATATTCAGTTAAATCATTTCTAACAGGTAAAACTGGGTATAAAAAAATAAGGAAACACAATTTTGTTCAGGTATATAGTTACCAACCTCAAAGGAAAATTTCACAATTTAGTTATGTAAATTTCTATGCAAATTATTGCTTATTGGAAGATCAAAGTGTCCTGAATTATCACTGATACTACAATTGTCACTAGGGAGTTATGCACTAAATCCCTGCCTTGTAAAACATTGATTCCAGCCTCTAATTCTTTACATGAATTTTGATATACTTTGTCTTTTCTAGGTAGTAGTAATTTCTGGATAATCAGAACATTTAAAACTAAATGTTAAAAGCACCATCCATAAATGCTGTAAGACACTGCCAAGGAAATTTGCTGTGCGATTCAAAATGTTTCCTTCCAACCTTGAGGAGAAGAGTCTTGTTAGCTGGGAGCAAACCTTTTGGCTTGTAGCAATAGGAAGAGTCTGGCCCCAAAGTAGCACTGAAACGGGTTAGAAACACTGCTTTCAGTCATTTATTTAAAGGCTTTTTATTTTCCTGTTTATGAATTTCTTACTGGGGAGTTGTTCACTGTCAAAAGTTGCTGACCTATTCATTTTTCACTGAAATATTTTTTCAAAATACTGTGTTATACTGGGGAGATTTGGGGGAAGCACAATGAAAAATTAATATCTGCTATGTGATAAGTTAAGGCTCAACTACTAGTATTTTCAATATTAATTATTTTTAAAATTGTTATTACTTCTTTGTAAAAATGCTTAACTTTGGAGAATTCTATTTGAAATGAATGGGTAAAGATATATGAAGGATAAAAACCAATTCTGGCTGAAGGAGAATAAATTAATGAATATTAAAGTAATAATTTGCTCTCTGCTTGGCCTGAATTTAATGTAGAATTAGATATATAAAATTGGAATTTCATTCATGCAATTGATGCAAGGTTTTAAAGTCCTAGGACATTATACTTTAATATGTTTCACAAATACAATTGAAACTTTATTTCAGCTAGTATAAGATCAAGATTGGAAAAGAATGATGGAAATAATGACTCACACAGCAGATATTTAAAACTATGGAAATTCTATTCTTTAAATTAGAACCAGAAAATAGTTTGAATATCATATATATTTAGAAAAGAAGAAACTTCTCCATAAATGCCAAAATACATGATTTTTATATAGTTAACATATATTTATTACATCTTACATTCCAAAAACATGAATATGTAATATACCCCCCAAAGCATATTGCTGCTAAAAAATACACTCATTTTAAATTTCTTTGAATTATTTACATTTTTATAGAGATGCCGCAAGGAGTCAAATAAAAATCAAAAGTGACAAAAATATATCTCTCTAATTCCCTTTGTTAATATTTACCTTTTTGGAAGACAAGGACAATGTTTAAAATAATAGCAGTATTTTAGAATGGAAATGTGATCTCCAGCATCTTTCTGTTTATCAGAGAACCTCTAATCCTTTTATAGTCTAAGTTTTCATCCTTTTTCAGCACATTAGAAGGAGCCATTAGAAATAACCCTGAGTGCATTCTACCTTCTAAGATTAATTATGTGAGGAAAGGATGATGGGACAGGGGGACAAACCTAGCATCTCAATGATATGGGTGCTGGAAGTCATCCACTCCAGATTCTTTACTTTGTGGGATATGAAGCTGATTGCCATCAGTTAATAGCATGGAAGAACCAGTAATCAATTGTCAAACTAAAACTAGATCCTGATTTTCTTAGTTATTCCCCACCCAATGTTCATACTGAAACACTTCCTTTAATTTCTTGTACCTATGTAAAATTTTTCCTTCCCTAGATTGGTAATTTTATATTATTGTAAAGTACTCATTTGTTCATCACTCATATGACTAAAATATGCATTTTTATTTTAAAATTTTATTCAGAAATATTTATTTTTATAAAATGTAGAATATATTTAAATATTATTTCATTATTAGGCCTATCAGTTTCTCAGAATTGATTTAGAAATATTTTACATGTTATTTTGGCAAAAAAATGAATAAAGGGCCCATTTTTGTGTCTTGGACAAATAAATAGTTGGAATAATGTTTAATACATGGTAATGTACCTATTACCATAAGTCTATATGAAATTAATTTCACAGTAGTTTACACTTCTTTTGTAGCATGTCCTTCTTAATTTTTCAACCTCAACATCCTCAAATCTGTCACTAGAGATGCCATATATGTCATGACCCCATATCCACTGTTTCCCTGGCCTTTGTCAATGGACCATAGGTGGTTAGGTGAACTAAGCTAGGTTGAAGAGGTTCTTACTTAGAGTTGTTGCAATCAGAACTAAAGAGAACATCAGTAATAACTCTTACTAGTTGGAGAAGCCACAGGATTTAGAATTTGGCAAATTTAGCAGCTATGTGTCTTAAAAAGTAGTCAGTCTGCAGTGTGAGAATGTAATTCAAATTCAGAAAGAAAGAAAGAACAAAAAAAACCCTAAAAAGCAAATCTCCCACTGCCCCCTCAAAAAAAAGGAAAAGAAAAAAAGGAGATGGTGAAAGAGTTCTAGAAATATAACCTAGTTCTATGCATTCCTGATGGCAGGGTGCATCCCTGTTTTTCACCGGGCTTCATTATTTAAACTTCTTAGTGTCTCATAAGTCAAAACATTTCCTCTTTTGTTTGTCTATGTCACTTGTATCTGAGAAGAAGTATCTGAGTGAGGCAAAGTTTGGGGGGGGGGGCAGTGAATACCCCATTCGCTGGGCTGGAAAGTTAGCAGTCCTTATTATAAAGCAGTAAAGTACTTGGTTAAATCAGTTACTGAGCATGTGGCTTGAGCTTCAAGAAATAGCTGGCTTAAGGAGATGAGAAAAAAAAAAATGGGAGTTACCATAGCCTTCAACAAAGGGTTAAAAGATCAAAACCACTTACAATACCATCTGAAAAGTTATAATAGAATATCACAAATGTGCAGATTTCTCTCAAATCAACTTTATGAGGTATAATGTACATATTATAAATTTGCCCATTTAAGTGTATTGTTCAATGAATTTTGACAGATATATACATCACTACTACAATAAAGATATAGAATATTTCCATGATTCCCCAAACTTTTCTTTAGCCCTTTGTCGTTAAATTCCACTAACCCTAGCCCCAGGGAAAATACTGATCTGTTTTGTCATTATTAATTAATTTTTGTCTGTCCCAGAATTTTCCATAAATAGAATCATGTGGTACCTTTTGAGTGCAGCTTCCTTTGCACAGCCTAACGTGTTTGAGATTCACCTTGGAATTATAGTTGAGATTGCTTTGAATCTACAGCTTAATTTGGAAAGAACTGAATTCCTCAAATTATTGTCTTCTAATTCATGAGTGTGGTGTACCTCTCAATTAGGTCATCTTTTAGTCTCTCATCAATAATTTGAGGTTTTCAATGTGCTGATACTGTACTTTTTTTTGCTAAAATTGTGTGCAATTACATTACTCCTTATGATAACTATTGAAAATGCATTTTAAAGTTTTACTTTCAGACTGTTCATATAATTAAACATTCTTATTGAATGCTTTCCTTGTTGACTTCTGGGAATTCTTTGTGTTTCTGGATGAAATCCTCTAATAATTATGAATTTGTAAATAAATTTTCCCAGTGTATGACATTTTTTCATTCTCTCAAAAGTGTGTAATTCAAGCAGCAGAGCTCTTTATTCTGGTAAGGTTATATTTATCAATGTGTTTCTTTTTATGGGTTATGATTTTGGTTTCACAGCCAAGAAATTTTGCTTCACCAAAGGTCACAAAGACATATTCTTATATTTTATTCAAAATGTTTATTGTCTTTTTCTTTTTTTTTTAATTGTGATATAATTGTTTTACAATGTTGTGTTACTTTCTACTATACAGTGAAGTGGAGTTCCCTATACAGCAGGTTCTCATTACTTAACTATTTTATACATATTAGTGTGTATATGTCATTCCCAATCTCCCAATTCATCCCACACACCCCCTTTCCCTCCTGGTGTCCACATATTTGTTCTCTGTGTCTGTGACTCCTCTATTTCTGCCTTGCAAACAGGTTCCTCTGTACCATTTCTCTAGATTCCACATACATGCATTAATATATGGTATTTTTCTGTGACTTACTTCACTATGTATGACAGTCTCTAGGTCCATCCACATCTCTACAAATGACCATCTCTCATTCTTTTCTTAAAGTTTTTTAAAATACATTTTAAAATTTATTATTTATTTATTTATTCATTTCTGTCTGTGTTGGTTCTTCATTGCTGCATGACCTTTATCTAGTTGAGGTGAGCAGGAGCTGCTCTTTGTTGCAGTGTGCAGGCTTCTCATTTTGGTGGCTTCTCTTGTTGGGAACCATGGACTGTAGGTGTGTGGGCTTCAGTAGCTGTGGCCCATGGGCTCTAGAGCACAGGCTCAGTAGTTGTGGTGCATGAGCTTAGTTGCTCCACAGCATGTGGAATCTTCCCAAACCAGGGCTCAAACCCATGTCCCCTGCATTGGCAGGAGGATTCTTAACCACTGCATCATCAGGGAATTCCCTTGTTCTTTTTTATGGCAGAGTAATATTCCATTGTATATATGTACCACATCTTCTTTATCCATTCGTCTGTTGATGGGCATTAGGTTGCTCCCATGACCTGGCTATTGTAAATAGAGTGCTGCAATGAATATTGGGGTGCACATGTCTTTTTCTCTGGGTATGTTCCCAGTAGTGGGATTGCTGCATCATATAGTTATCATATTTTTAATTTTTTTAAGGAACCTCCATACTGTTCTCTATGGTACCTGTATCAATTTACATTCCCACCAACAGTGTAAAAGGGTTCTATTTTCTTCACACCCTCTCCAGCATTTATTGTTTGTAGATTTTTTGACTGTGGCCATTCTGACTGGTGTGAGGTGATACCTCATTGTAGTTTTGATTTTCATTTCTCTAATGATTAGTGATGTTGAGCAGCTTTTCATGTGCCTCTTGGCCATCCATATGTCTTATTTTCCTTTTTTAGGCTTATGATATATTTGGAATTAATATTTGTGTATATTATGAGATAAGGGCCTGTTCCTTTTAACCCCTCTCATGGATAGCCAGTTATGTTCAATCATTTGTTGATAATACTATCTTTTTCCATTGAATTTCTTGGTTACTTTAGTTGAAATTTATTTGAACATATAGGTACACTATACTAATGTAAGTATCACACTATCTTGATAACTCTATCTTTATAGTAAGTCTTGTTCTTTTTCAAATTTGGGATGACTATTCTGGGCTCTTTGAATTTCCTTATCAATTTTGTCCGTTTCTACTAAATAGTCCTCAGAGAATTTAAAAAACTCTGGTTGTTTTGGATAGAACTATTTAGAAAAAAATTAACATATTAAGAATACTGAAACTGTCAATCTACAAACATGATACACTTCTCCATTTACTGAGATCTTCTTTAGCCTTTTTCATCGTGTTGTAGTTTTCTGTGTGCATGTCTTATGCATGTTACATGTGTTTTCTTCCTTTTAGCTCTCTATTATTTACATTCATTTCCCCACATTACTGCTCTAGCTAGAACCCTCAGCACGAAGTTAATTACAATTGTCCTAGCCTTGATTTTTGTCTTAGTGGTAAAGAATTCAATAGTTTACTCAAGTGTAATATTTGTTATACATTTTCCATTGATTCCCTTTATCACATCAGGAAATTTTCCTCTATTAATAGCTTGTTGAAAGTTTTTTTTTTTTAAATCAAGATTGAATAGTAAATCTTGTCATATTTTTAAAACATATTGAAAATGGTTTCCATCTTTTATTCTGTGAATATGTTGGATTATATTTATTGTCAAATATTAACCCAACTTGAATTCCCAGAATATAAAATACCTGGTCATGCTGGATTATTCTTTTTATAAATTGCCAGGTTTGTTTTGCCAATATTATTTTAAGGATATTTTTATCTACATTCATAAGGCATATTAATCTGAAGTTTTGTCTTCTTGTGACCAGAATTTTTTTGGGGATTCTGTAGTCTCATTTTATTTTTGTAATGTTTTTGTAAAGTTTTCCTTATTAGGGTCTTGCTGAGAAGGGGCTTTCAGAATTAGTTGGTATTTCATCCTCTTGTATTCTGAGAGATTTTTTGCTAATTTAGATTTGTTGATTTCTTAATTGTTTGATAGAATTCACCAGTGAAGGCTTCTTGGTCTGTAGTTTTCTTCATGGGAAGTTTCTTAACTAAGAATTTAATTACTTTTACTGATACAGGGCTATCCATATTGATATTCTTCCTTCATTTGGCTTTAGTAACTTTTGAGATTCAAAAAATTTGTCCATTTCATCCTAGTAATTAAATGTATTGACATAAGTGGTTTTAAAATATATTTCTTTATTATGTTTTTATTGTCTGTATTATCTGTGGATATATCATTTTTTTCACTTCACTTCTGATATTGCCAATTTGTTTCTTCTCTCTTTTTGTCTGGATTAGTCTAGCTAGAGATTTATCAGTCTTTTTAGAAAAGCAGTTTTGGTTTCTTTGATTTCCTGAATTGTGTTTTCCACTTCATTGATTTCTGCTCTTTACTTTTATTATTTCCCACCTTCTACTTATTTTGGATTTATTTTACTATTCTTCACCTAGAATCATAAAATGATCTCTGAGATCTTTGATTTTAGACCTGTTTTATTTTCAAATATAACTATTTAAAGCTTATATGTGCTGTGAAAAGTTGCTTTGGATTTAACCACAAAGAATTTGACTTGGTTTATTTTTCTTTTCCTTCATATAAAAATATTTTATAATTTATCTTGTGATTTATTCTTTAATCCATGGGTATTAGTTTCTAAATATTTAAAGATTTTTGTTTAACACTGATTTCATTCATTTTAAATTCATGGAGACATCTTTTACAGCCACTTGATGAATGTTCCACGTGCCCTTGAAAAACATGTATATTCTTCCGTTGTTCAGTCAAGTTGGTTGATAGTGCTGCACAAATATTCTACATTTTTACTGATTTTCTACTTATCCTAAAATTACTAGAAATTACTGAGAAGAGTGCTAAACATTCCAATGAGAAATACAATTGTGTATTTTTCTGTTTATCTATATCCAGCAAGATTCCATCAGAGAACCAGAACAACTAAGATGGAGATATATATGTATGCATATTTTATACAATATGTTACCCATATTATATAGTTACAGGGATTTGAACTCATGTAATTATGGGAACTGGTTAAGCAGTCTTTGTGAAGATCTTGCCTTCCCATGTGATGTTGGAGTGGAAAGCCTCAGAACAGGCAGCATACAAGAGAAGATGGATGGGAAGTTGGGGAGAGGATGGGCAAACTGAAACTCAAGAGCATGAGGTGGAAACACTAGGATCAGCTGAAACCCATATCAGTCCCTTTTCTCTCTAACCTTGATGGTAGTTTTAATTTTTAATCTTTATTTCAGCATATTATATATGTTGGTGAATGATATATGTATCATTTACCCCATATGTTACTTGACCATGAAAAATTATATTCAGTTGGAAACTCTCTCTCCTTTCAGCTCAATTTTTCTGTAATCTCAAAAGTGCTCTAAAAATAAAATCTATTTTTTTAAAAAGCATGCTCAGAGACTAAAAGGGATGAATAACAACCAGAGGTATGGAGTCTGGAAGTGGATGAAGTTTTTAGTTATGGTTTCTTAGTTTGGTTTCTTTTCTATTACAGCAGGAGTGAAATTATTCACAATTTAATGTGATATATCTAAAATAATGTATCTAAAATATATTCTCAGGGAGAGGGGAGAAGTTTTTGAATTGCATATTTGGGAATAAGGGTGTATTGAGATGCCATGGAAGTAACTGTAGAAAAAATCTGTGGTATTACCTATCCACATGGAGAAAGATTTCTCCTGGACACTTCCCCTCTCCAATGCATCCCATCTCTAGAAAGCTACTAGGTTCTTTTCAAAATACACATTTCACCAAATGTCCAAGTGTGACAAAAAGTCTGCTCTCTCTTGTTGGAATTGGAAATCAAAGAGAGTTAACAGATATTGTTCCCTATTAAGACATATTCAATCTCCTTATTCCTCACTAGCAGAAACTGCTTCCACTTGTGGAGGACTAGAATTGACAAAACTTCACTTTCTTACTGAAAAAATTGTTGTTTAGAGCAACATTAAAATTTTATTCCTGCTTATATTTTATTTAACTATGCATGACATACACATTATTATAGTTTCAGGTGTACAACCTTTCAGTGATTGAACCTTTATATAGATTACAAAGTGATCACCATGATGTCTATTAACTGTCACCATACAAAGCTACTACAATGTTACTAACTATATTCCTCATGATGTACACTACATCACAATGACTTTATTTTATAACTGAAAGTTATATATAAAGTCTGTATGTCTTTATCCCCTTCACCTATTTCACCCAACCCCCATGCTCTTCCCTTCTGGTGACCTCCAGTTTATTCTTGGTTATCTATGAGTCTGTTTATGTTTAGTTTTGCTTGTTCATTGTTTTGGTTTTTAGATTCCACATGTAAGTGAAATAATATATTTGTCTTTCTCTGTCTGACTTATTTCACTTAGAATAATACCCTCTAGTTCCATCCATGTTGTCACGCAAATCAAGATTTTGTTCTTTTTTATGGATGAGTAATAATCCACCATATACACTACATCTTCTTTGTCCATTTATCTATCAGTGAATACTTAGGTTGCATCCATATCCTGGCTACTGCTGCAATGAACATAGAAATGTTGAAAACTTTTTGAATTAGTGCTTTTTTATTCTTCAGAAAGATACCCAGACATGGATTTGCTGTATTATATGATAGTTCTCTTTTTAATATTTTGAGGGATGTTAAAACTGTCCTCCATAGTGGCTTCACCAAATGACATTTCCAAAAGAGTGCACGAGGGTCCCCTTTTCTCCACATCTCCACCAATACTTGTTATTGTTGTTCTTTTGATATTATCTATCTGATAAGTGTGAGGTGGTATCTCATTGTGGTTTTGATTTGCATTTCTCTAATGATTAGTGATGTTGAACATATTTTCATGTGCCTGCTATCCATCTGTGTGTATTTTTTGAAAAATGTCTAACTAGGTCCTCTTCTCATTTAATGCTCAGGTTGTTTTTTTTTTTTAATATTAAGTTGTATACATTCTTTATATTTTTGGGAATTGAACCCTTATTGAATAAATGATTTGCAAATATTTTCTCACATTCAGTAGGTTGCATTGTGTTATTCAATGAATTCATTGTTGTGCAAGAACTTTTTAGTTTGATGTAGTACCATTTGTTGAGTTTTGTTTTGATTTCTTTGCCTGAAGAGTCAGGGCAAAGAAAAATATTGCTAAGGTAGATTTCAAACAGGTTATTTGCCTCTGTTTTCTTCTAGGAGTTTTATGGTTTTTGAGTCTTACATTCAAGTCTTTAATCCATTTTGATTTTTTGTGTATGTTTTAAGATGGTGGTCTTATTCTTTTGCATGTATCTGTCCAATTTTCCCAGCATCGTTTACTGATGAGACTATCTTTTCTCCATTCTGTATTTTTGCCACTGTTGTCATAAATTAATTCACCACGTAAATGTAGATTTATTTCTGGGCTCTCTATTCTATTCCATTTAGCTGTGTGTCTGTTTTTGTACCAGTACCATAGTTTTGATTAATATAGCTTTGTAGTATAATTTGAAATCAAGGAGAATGATACTTCCAGCATTACTTTTCTTTCTTAAGATAGTTTTGGTTACTTGGGGTCTTTTGTGCTTACATACAAATTTTGCTATTATTTGTTCCAGGTCTGTGAAAAATACAGTTAGTATTTTGATAGGGATTGCATTGAATCTAAAGACTACTTTGGATAGTATGAATATTTTAACAATATTCTTCCAATTTATGAGCACACTGTATCTTCCTATTTGTGTCATCTTTAATTTCTTTCATCAGTTTCTTATAGTTGTCAGACTACAGATCTTCCACCTATTTGGTTAAGTTTATTCCTAGGTATTTTGTTCTTTTTGATGCAATTACAAATGGGATTGTTTTCTTAATTTCTATTTCTGATAGTTTGTTTTTAGTGTATAGATATGCAACTGATTTCTCTATGTCGATTTTGTATCCTGCTACTTTTTTTTTTTTTTTTTTATTGTGGCTGACTTCCAATATTATGTTGAATAAAAGTGCTGGTAGTGGACATTCTTGTCTTGTTCCTCAGTTTTTGACAAAAATGCTTTAAGCTTTTCACTGTTGAGTATAATGTTGACTATAACTTTGTCATATATGGCCTTTATTATATGGAGTTATGTCCACTATGTGGAGAGTTTTGTCAGAAATGGATGTTGAGTTTTTGTCAAATACTTTTCTGTTTCTATTGAGATGATAATATGATTTTATCCATAATTTTGTTAATGTGGTATGTCACATTGACTGATTTGTGGTTATTGAGCCATCCTTTTATCCCTGAAATAAATTCCTCTTGATAATGTTGTGTGACCCATTTAATGTATTTTGAATTCACTTTGCTAATATTTTGTTGAGATTTGTGCATCTCTGTTCAGCAGGTCTATTTGCCTGAAATTTTCTATTTTTGTGGGTCTTTATCTGGTTTTGATATAAGGGTAATTCTAGCCACATATTATTAGTTTGTAGCATTCTTTCATCTTCAATTTTTTTTTTTTTTTTTTTTGCAGTAGCTTTAGAAGGTTAGGTATTAATTCTTCCTCAAATGTTTTGTAGAATTCACCTGTTAAGCATTCTGGTCCTGGAGTTTTGGTTTTTATGGGAGTTTTTTGATTACAGATTCAATTTCATTGCAAATAATGTCTGTTTGGATTTTCTATTTCTTCCTCATTCAGTCTTGGAAAATTGCATGTTCCTAGGAATTTATCAATTTCTTTCCTGTTGTCCAATTTGTTGGCATGTAATTCATAATAATCTCTTACAGTCCTTTGTATTTCTGTGGTGTTGGTATAACTTTTCCTTTTTCATCAGAAATTCTACTTTGTGGACCCTTTTCCTTTTCACCTGATGCTTCTGCTTTTTTACTTGATGTTTCTTTTCAAAGATCCAGCTCTTAGTCTTATTGATCTTTTCTATTGTTTTTCAGTCTTTATTTCATTTAATTCTGCTCTGATCTTTAGTATTTTCTTCCTCTACTAACTTTAGATTTTGCTTGTTTAGTCTTTTCCTAGTTTCTTTAGGTATAAGGTTATATTGTTTATTTGAGAGTTTTCTTGATTACTGAGGTAGGCCTGTATTACTATGAACTTCCATCTTAGAACTATTCTTGCTAAGTCCCATGGATTTAAGATCATTATATTTCCATTTTTGTTTGTTTCTGGGTAGTTTTTGCTTTCCTCTATGATCTCTTAAGTGACCCATTGCTTGTTTAGAAGCATGTTTTATAGTTTCCATGTGTCTGTGTTTTTTTTGCAGTTTTTCTTTTTCTTGAATTGATTTCTAGTTTCATACCATTGTGGTCAGAAAAATGCTCAATATGATTTCAGTCTTCTTAAATTTATTGAGATTTGGGTTTTTTTGTTTGTTTGTTTTGTTTTTTGGGTTTTATTTTCTTTTTGGCCTAGCCTATGATCTATCCTGGAAAACATTCCATATATTTTTGAAAAGAATGTGTAATCTGCTATTTTGGGGTGGAATGTTTTGTATCTATCTATTAAGCCCATCTATTTTAACATATTGTTTAAGGCCAATATTTTCCTTATAGATTTTCTTTCCAGAAGATCTATACATTCATGTAAGCAAGGTGTTAAATTCCCTACTATTTTTGTATCACTGTCAAATTCTCCTTTTATGTCTGTTAATATTTCCTTCATATATTTAGGTGCTACAATGTTGAATACATAGATACTATATTTACAAGTGTTTTGTCTTCTTGTTGCATTAAACCCTTTATCATCACATACTCCATTTTTGTCTGTTATGGTCTTTGTTTCAAAGTCTATATGTCTGTTATAATTATTGCCACCCCAGGTTTTTGTTCCCTTTCTTCCATTTGAATGGAATATCTCTTTCTATCCCATCACTTTCAGTCTGTGTGTCTTTGGATCCAGTGTGAATCTCTTGTAGGGAGCATATATATATTTTATATTTAATCTAATCATCTGTTTTAGATATTTTGATTGGAACAATTAGCCCATTTATGTTTAAAATAATTATTAAAAGATATGTACTTTCTGGCATTTTGTTAATTGTTTTCTGGCTGTTTTTGTGGTTCTCTTTTCCTTTCTCCTCTTGTTCTCTTTCCTTGTGATTTGATAACTTTCTTTAGTGTTATATTTGTATTCCTTTCTCTTATTTTATTTCTGTGTACCAGTTATAGGTTTTTGGTTTTCAGTCACCATGGTGTTCATATATGACAATGTGTACTACAGTCTAGTTTAAGATGATGGTCAAGTTTGAGTGCATTCTAAAAGCACTACATTTACACCCCCCACACACATACACTTTTTATGTTTTCATGTCATATTTTATATCTTTTTATTTGCATATTGCTTAAGTTATTATTTTAGATATAGATGATTTTACTACTTTTGCCTTTAAATTTCCTCCTAGCTTTATAGCTGATTGATCCACAATTTTTACTATATGTTTGCCTTTACCAGTAAGATTTTTTCTTTCCTAATATTCTTTTTTCTAGTTTTGTCCATTTCTTTTCCATTTAAACAGGGTTGGTTTAGTGGTGGGAAACTTTATCTCCTCTTCCATTCTAATAATAATCTCGCCAGGTAGAGTAGTTTTGGTTGGAAGTTTTTTCTTTCAGCACTTCAACAATATCATTCCACTCCTTTCTCACTTATAAAGTTCTTCTCAGCAAATCAACTTATAGTTTTATGGGACTTCCCTTATACATAACTAGTTGTTTTTCTCTTGCTGTTTTAAAGATTCTCTCTTTATCTTTAATTTTGATATTTTAATTATAAATTGTTTGGTGTGGGTCTCTTTAGGTTCATCTTGTTTGTGACTGTCTGTTCTTCCTGAACTTGGGTATCTGTTTCCTTTGAAGGTTAAGAAAGTTTCAGGCATTATACCTTCAAATAGGTTTTCTGTCCTTCTCTCTCTCTTCTCTTTCTGGGACCCTTATAAAACAAATGTTAGTACTCTTGCTTTTTGTCCCAGAGACCCTTAAAGTATTATAATTTTTTTTTCTTTTTCCTGTTCCAATGGGTGATTTCCACTACCCTGTCTTCCAGACTGCTCACCTGCATCCTCTTTTTTTTTGTTTTTACTATTTATTCCCCATAGTGCATTTTTTATTTCAATTTTTGTATTCTTCAGTTCTAATTCATTCTTACATTTTCTATCCCTTTGTTGATGTTCTCAGTGACTCCATCTATTCTTCTCCTAAATTGCTTGATCATGTTTATGACTATTACTTTAAACCCTTTATCTGATAAATTGCTTATCTCCATTTCACTTAGTTCTTTTTCTGAGGTTTTGTCTTTTTGTTTGTTTATTTGTTTGGAAGGTATTCCTTTGTCTCTTCCTTTGGCATAAGTCTCTGTGTTTCTTTGTATTGCAAAGATGATCTGTATCTCCTAGTCTTGAAAAAGTGGCCTTATGGAGAAAGTGTTCTGTGGGGCCTGGGGACACAATCCCTCTGGTCACCAGACTAGATATTCTGGGTATCCTCTGTATGGGCTGTGTGCAACCTCCTGTTGTGATGGGGCTGTGATTCCTGGGAGGCAGGGGGGATTGGTGTGAGAGACTGGCCCCTGGCCTGGTTGTCTATGAGGACTGGCTGTGACTACTGTGAGCATGTTGGTGGCTGGCCCTCAGCCTGGCTGGCAGAGAGGTCCAGCCATGACTCTTGTAGGTACACTGAGATGAGGGGCTAGTCCCTGGATCAGATGGGTGTGAAGCCCAGACATGACTATTGCAGGCATGCTGCTGTGTGAGGCTTGTCTCCAGGAGCAGAGGTAGTTTTGGAGGTATGCCAGTGCCAGCTGGGGAGACTGCTGGGTTTGGCAAGGTGGGGACCACTTTGGAGGATCTAGCCTGGCAGATGGTTTGGGCCGGGCAGGTCCTTAGGGTAATGCCAAGGCAGGGGACACAGTATTAATTAGGTTGATGGAGAATAATAGACTGGTGCTCACCAGCACTGGGCCAACTTGGTGAAAGGAGAGTGAAAACAAAGGTAACTGCAAGTGCTTCCATTCATAAAGAAACTTTCACCAGATCCCTGTCTTTGCAGCACATGCCCTAAAATTTGTCAGTGAATCTCTTCAGGTGACCCAGGTTCTTTTTAAGCTGCTTTCTCTGTGCTGGGACTCAGAATGAGTGAGTTTGTGCATGGGCTCTTCAAGAGCAGAGTCTCAGTTTCCCACAGCCCTCAGGCTCTTCCAGACACAATCCCTGCTGGTTTTCAAACATTTCAGACATTATGGGGACTGTGGTCCCAATTCAGGCCCCACCTAGGGAGGTCAGTGTGGAGTCTGACCCCCTCGCTCCTCACAGGGGAGTCATTGCTGTGATATACCTTCTGCTTGTGGGTTGCCACACTGGGGAGTGGGTTCTGACTAAACTATTTCTCTACCCCTCCTACCCAACTTGATGTGGTCTTTTCTTTATATCCTTAGTCGTGGAAAAATCTGCTTATCTTCAGGCTGTTATCAGAGTAGTTGTTTTAACATGTAGTTGTAGTTTTGGTGTGTGCATGGGAGAAGATGAGCTCAGGATCTTCCTATTCTGCGAACTTGATCCACAACTCCTCACTTTCTCATTTTTGTGTGTAGGATATGGAGATGCAAACTCAATTCTGTCCAACTAGACCTGAAGGGGAGCCCTGGAATTTCTGGAAATGATTGTCTCCCTGGCTGGAGGAAATGCTGGGGAGAAATGATCATTCCCTTATATTGTGCTGACTGGGAAAGGATATCCAGGCCTGTATGAGACATATTCTGAAAAGAGCCCATGTCAAAGTGTGTAGAAAATAGAAAGATGGAAAAAACCTAACACTTTGATTCAAGCATCAAATTAACTAATTCTGGAAATCCTTACCTACAATAACAACTTCCAAAGTAAGGACCTGGGAAATGTATTCTTCTGCAGGAATCATCTTATGAGTAAACAAATTTATTTCAATCTTTTTATGGTAGATGAAGTTCTAATGTTAAAACAGAATTGTTGGCAGGCTTGTTGCCTATTAGGTGAATAAATCTTCTTTGCTTTTAGAGGATATAAATCTTAGGGAATAGTTAATACAGAGAAGAAAAAAAATAGTCTTAGGGGCATTTTATAGTGTATCTTCTCTTTCTTCAGCCTTAGCTGTGACTACCTGACCATTTTTTTTAATTGAATGAGCTATATAACTCCTCCTCTTTAGTGGTTACATTCTTCTTCTTTTTTTTTTTTTTTAATTTTTAATTTTTTTATTTTTTATTTTTTTGGGGGGTACAGCAGGTTCAATCATCTGTTTTTATACACATATCCCCGTATTCCCTCCCTTCCTTGACTCACCCCCCCTCGAGTCCCCCCCACCCTCCCCACCCCAGTCCTCTAAGGCATCTTCCATCCTCGAGTTGGACTCCCTTTGTTATACAACAACTTCCCACTGACTATTTTACAGTTGGTAGTATATATATGTCTGTGCTACTCTCTCGCTTCGTCTCAGCTTCCCCTTCACCCCCGCCCCCTCCCATACCTCGAGTTCTCCAGTCCATTCTCTGTATCTGCTTCCTTGTTCTTGTCACTGAGTTCATCAGTACCATTTTTAGATTCCGTATATGTGAGTTAGCATACAATATTTGTCCTTCTCTTTCTGACTTACTTCACTCTGTATGACAGATTGTAGTTCTATCCACCTCATTACATATAGCTCCATCTCATCCCTTTTTAGAGCTGAGTAATATTCCATTGTATATATATGCCACATCTTCTGTATCCATTCATTTGTTGATGGGCATTTCGGTTGCTTCCATGTCCTGGCTATTGTAAATAGTGCTGCAATAAACATTATGGTACAAGTTTCTTTTGGGATTATGGTTTTCTTTGGGTATATGCCCAGGAGTGGGATTACTGGATCATATGGTAGTTCTATTTGTAGTTTTTTAAGGAACCTCCAAATTGTTTTCCATAGTGGCTGTACCAACTTACAGTCCCACCAACAGTGCAGGAGAGTTCCCTTTTCTCCACACCCTCTCCAACATTTGTTGTTTCCAGATTTTGTGATGATGGCCATTCTGATTGGTGTGAGGTGATACCTCATTGTGGCTTTGACTTGCATTTCTCTGATGATTAGTGATGTGGAGCATCTTTTCATGTGTGTGTTGGCCATCTGGATGTCTTCTTTGGAGAAATGTCTATTTAGGTCTTCTGCCCATTTGTGGATTGGGTTATTTGCTTTTTTGGTATTAAGCTTCATGAGCTACTTGTATATTTTAGAGGTTAATGCTTTGTCCGTTGTTTCATAGGCAATTATTTTTTCCCATTCTGAGGGTTGCCTTTTAGTCTTGTTTATGGTTTCTTTCACTGTGCAAAAGCTTTTAAGTTTCATGAGGTCCCATTCATTTATTCTTGATTTTATTTCCATGATTCTAGGAGGTGGGTCCAAAAGGATGTTGCTTTGATGTATGTCATAGAGTGTTCTGCCTATGTTTTCCTCTAGGAGTTTTATAGTGTCTGGCCTTACATGTAGGTCTTTAATCCATTTGGAGTTTATTTTTGTGTATGGTGTTAGGAAGTTTTCTAATTTCATTCTTTTACATGTTGCTATCCAACTTTCCCAGCACCACTTATTGAAGAGGCTGTCTTTTTTCCATTGTATACTCGTGCCTCCTTTGTCAAAGATAAGGTGCCCATATGTGTTTGGGCTTACTTCTGAGTTCTCTATATTATTTCATTGATCTTCCTTTCAATTTTTGTGCCAATACCATACTGTCTTGATCACTATGGCCTTGTAGTATAGTTTGAAGTCAGGAAGCCTGATTCCACCAACTCCATTTTTCCTTCTCAAGATGGCTTTGGCTATTCGGGGTCTTTTGCATTTCCATACAAATCGTAAGATTTCTTGCTCTAGTTCTGTGAAAAATGCCATTGGAAATTTGATAGGGATTGCATTGAATCTGTAAATTGCTTTGGGTAGTGCAGACATTTTCACGATGTTGATTCTTCCAATCCAGGAACATGGTATGTCCCTCCATCTGTTTGTGTCGTCTTTGATTTCTTTCATCAATGTCTTAAAGTTTTCTGCATACAGATCTTTTGCCTCCTTAGGCAGGTTTATTCCTAGGTATTTTATTCTTTTGGTTGCAATGGTGAATGGGAGAGTTTCCTTAATTTCTCTTTCTGCTCTTCCATTGTTAGTGTATAGGAATGCAAGAGATTTCTGTGCATTAATTTTGTATCCTGCTACTTTACTAAACTCATCAATTAGTGCGAGCAGTTTTCTGGTAGAGTCTTTAGGGTTTTCTATATATAATATCATGTCATCTGCAAAGAGGGACAATTTGACTTCTTCTTTTCCAATTTGGATTCCTTTTATTTCTTTTTCTTCTCTGATTGCTGTGGCTAAAACTTCCAAAGCTATGTTGAATAATGGTGGTGAGAGTGGACACCCTTGTCTTGTTCCTGTTCTTAGAGGGAATTCTTCCAGTTTTTCCCCATTGAGAACGATGTTGGCTTTTGGTTTGTCATATATGGCTTTTATTCTGTTGAGGTAATTTCCTTCTATGCCCATTTTCTGGAGAGCTTTTATCATAAATGGATGTTGAACTTTGTCAAAAGCTTTTTCTGCATCTATTGAAATGATCATATGGTTTTTATCCTTCAATTTGTTGATATGATGTATCATGTTGATTGATTTGCATATATTGAAGAATCGTTGCATCCCAGGGATAAACCCCACTAGATCATGGTGGATGATTTTTTAATGTGCTGTTGGAGTCTGTTAGCTAGTCTTTTGTTGAGGATTTTTGCATCTATATTCATCAGTGATATTTGTCTGTAGTTTACTTTTTTTGTGACATCTTTGCCTGGTTTTGGTATCAGGGTGATGGTAGTCTCGTAGAATGAGTTTGGGAGTGCTCCGCCTTCTGCAATATTTTGGAAGAGTTTGAGAAGGATAGGTGTTAACTCTTCTGGAAATGTTTGATAGAATTCGCCTGTGAACCCATCTGATCGTGGGCTTTTGTGTGTTGGGAGATTTTTAATCACTGCCTCAATTTCCGTACTTGTGATTGGTCTGTTTATGGTTTCTATTTCTTCCTGGTTCAGTCTTGGAAGATTGTATTTTTCTAAGAATGTATCCATTTCTTCCAGGTTATCCAATTGATTGCCATATAGTTGCTTGTAGTAGTCTCTCATGATGTTTTCTTTTTCTGAGGTGTCCGTTGATACTTCTCCTTTTTCATTTCTAATTCTGTTGATTTGTATCTTCTCCCTTTTTTTCTTGATGAGTCTGGCTAATGGTTTATCAATTTTGTTAATCTTCTCAAAGAACCAGCTTTTACTTTTATTTATTTTTCTTATGGTTTCTTTCCTTTCTTTTTCATTTATGTCTGCTCTGATCTTCATGATTTCTTTCCTTCTGCTCACTTTGGGGTTTCTTTGTTCTTCTTTCTCTAGCTGTTTGAGGTGTAAGGTTAGGTTGTTTATTCCATAATTTTCTTGTTTCTTAAGGTAGAACTGTATTGCTATAAACTTCCCTCTTAGAACTGCTTTTGCTGCATCCCATAGGTTTTGGGTTGTTGTGTTTTCGTTGTCATTTGTTTCTAGATAATTTTTGATTTCCTCTTTGATTTCTTTAGTGATTTCTTGGTTGTTTAGGAGTGAATTGTTTAGCCTCCATGTGTTTGTATTTTTTCCAGTTTTTTTCCTGTAATTGATATCTAGTGTCATGGCGTTGTGGTCTGAGAAGATGCTTGATATGATTTCAATTTTCTTGAATTTGCCAAGGTTTGATTTGTGACCCAAGATGTGATCTATCCTGGAAAATGTTCTGTGTGCACTTGAGAAGAAAGTGTAGTCTGTCTTTTTTTTGCATGGAATGTCCTATAAATATCAATTAATTTGAGATGGTCTAATGTGTCATTTAAAGCTTGTGTGTCTTTATTTATTTTCTGTTTGGATGATATGTCCATTGATGTAAGTGGGGTGTTCAAGTTTCCCACTATTATTGTGTTACTGTCGATATCCCCTTTTATAGCTGTTAGCATTTGCCTTATGTATTGAGGTGCTCCTATATTGGGGGCATAGATATTTACCATTGTGATATGTTCTTCTTGAATGGATCCCTTGATCATTATGGAGTGTCCTTCCTTGTCTCTTTTAACAGTCTTTACTTTCAAGTCTAATTTGTCTGATGTGAGTATTGGTACTCCAGCTTTCTTTTGACTCTCATTTGCATGGAATATCTTTTTCCATCCCTTTACCTTCAGTCTATATGTATCCCTTGGTCTGAAGTGGGTTTCTTGTAGGCAGCATATAGAAGGGTCTTGTTTTTGTATCCATTCAGCCAGTGTGTGTCTTTTGGTTGGAGCATTTAATCCATTTACATTGAAAGTGATTATTGACATGTGTGTTCCAATGACCATTTTCTTAATTGTTTTGGGTTTGTATTTATAGGTGTTTTCCTTTTCTTGTGTGTCCTCCTTAGAGAAGTTCCTTTAGCACTTGTTGTAAGGCTGGTTTGGTGGTGCTGAATTCTCTTCACTTTTGCTTGTCTGGAAAGCTTTTGATTTCTCCCTCAAATCTGAATGAGATTCTTGCTGGGTAGAGTATTCTTGGCTGTAGGTTTATCTCTTTCAGGACTTTCAGTATATCCTGCCATTCCCTTCTGGCCTGCAGAGTTTCTGTAGAAAGGTCAGCTGTTATCCTGATGGGTTATCCCTTATATGTTGTTTGTTGCTTTTCTCTTGCTGCTTTTAATATTTTTTCTTTGTGTTTAATTGTTGTTAGCTTGATTAATATGTGTCTTGGTGTATTTCTCCTTGGGTTTATTCTGTATGGGACTCTCTGTGCTTCTTGGACTTGGTGAATTATTTCCTTTCCCATGTTGGGGAAGTTTTCCACCATAACCTCTTCAAATATTTTCTGAGACCCTTTCTTGTTTTCTTCTTCTTCTGGGATGCCTATAATTCGAATGTTGGTATGTTTAAGGTTATCACTGAGGTCTCTGATACTGTCTTCTAATCTTTTTATTCTTTTTTCTTTTTCCTGCTCTGTGGCGTTTATTTCCCCCATTCCATCTTCCAACTAACTTATTTGTTCTTCTGCCTCAGTCATTCTTCTGGTTATAGCATCTAGAGTATTTGTAATTTCAGTTATTTTGTTATCCATTGCTGTTTGTTTTTCTGAGTTCTTATGAACTGTTTCTTGTACTTTCTCTATCTTGTTATCGAGATTTTGTATTGTTTTTACTATCATTACTCTAAATTCTTTTTCAGGCATTTTTCCTATTTCCTCCTCATTTATTTGGTCTTGTGGGTTTTTTTCCTGCTCCTTTGCCTGCATGGTGTCTCTTTGTTTCCTCATGGTTGTCCAAACTTTTGGGGTTGCTTGTCCTGGTGATAGAGGTGTTTATAGAAGACTGTCCAAGCCTCAGACTAATGTCCAAGTATTGGATTAAACGAATATTAAGTCTAGGAAACACATACATGTATAAGACACACAATTACTGAATCCGTTAGGACATAAGGCTCTAGAAAGACCTGACAGAACCCTAGTGTGCTATCAGATATTCAAAGAGAAACCCAGCAGAAATGGACAACTGAAACAGAACAAATCAGAGACAAAAGCAAAAGCAAACAAGCAACAAATAACACCCTACACATACAAACATCAATCCAGGGAGATTTTGTAAGCTACAATCAAATATAGAAAAGAGCTGGAGTACCACCAGAGAGAATGGAGATTCTCAGAATGTAATTAGACAACTGTACTAAGAACTAAGATAAAGACAAAAGCCTAATATTAAATACCAAGGCAATGTGTCGTCTGGAGAATAGAGCAAGGAGTCTGAGCAGACTGATAGTGTTGCTTATAAGTATGTTAAGATAAAATAAACTTAAAATGGCTGGAAGAAAGGGGAACAGAAGAGCATAGTGTGGTTGGAAATATGCAAATAAAAATAAAGGAATAAAAATGTATAAAAGATAGGGATGAAAGGAAAGTATGAGAGATATATTGTCCGTACTACCAAAAACTTAGCTAGATATAGAAGTATATAAAAAGGCAAAAAAAAAAAAAAAGAATAAAAAATATAATTAAAAATTTATGTTATAAAACTTGCAGATCCCTTAGGGCTAAGATCGTATTTAATAAATTAAAAAAAAAAAAAAAAGAGAGAGAGAGAAAAAAAAAAAAAAAGAAAAATCCAGAACTGATCTCAGAATGGACCAGTTCAATAGGTATTGATACTACTATTTCTGTTTCGTTAGTCTCTCAGCTGTAAGTGTCCTTCTCCTTGCCTTGGGTTTTTTTTGCGTTATTCTGTGACCAGCAGAGGTTCCTTTATTGTTCGTCTGTAATCGTCCGTGTGTGGAGAGGGAGAGGGTACAATAGTGGCTTCTTCTCCTGGGAGTGAGTGAGCAGTGGCGCCCTGTTGTTTCAGTCAGGCTTGGAGGTGCCTGTTGCAGAGGGACGCCGGTGGCTCAGGTGTAAACAGAAAGTCTTAGAGTTGGGCCTCTCTCGGGGTTTTTTTTGTTGTTGCTGTTGGTTTTTTTTTTTTTTTTTTTTTTCTCTCGGCAGCCTCCCTGCTGCTGGCGTTGCAAGGGGTTTTAATCTAGCCCCGCCCGAGGGCCTGAGGGTGCTTGTTATCCCTGAGCGCCTTAGGTCTCCCACAGGGCATCTCTCCACTGCCTGTTGCAGAGGCGTGGAAAGAGAGGGAGAGGCTACATATGCGACTCCTCCCCCCGCCCGTGAGCCTGCAGCCTCCAGCCACCATCATGGCCGGGCAGCTCTTAGGGACGGGCACTCCTCTCCACGGACCTCCTCCCTCCTGTCCTCTCGGTCCATCACCCTACCGGCAACAATGTTTCTCACCCTGAACCAGCTCTCCGGTTCCCACAATCCCGCTCCTGGACCCTCCGTTCAGCCGTGGATCAATGTCTTGGTCCGGGAACGCTGAGCTGCGCTGCGGACCCTCCGTATGTTTCTCACTCCCTCCCATCTGCCACAGCTCCGCCGCTTCACCCTCTTTGAGCCCTCGTAGATGCCTCCCTACCGGCTATGTCGGGCTCCCCACAGCCCTTTCTGGTGTCCGAGGCCATCTGCTGGTGTTCAGCTGGTTCTCTGTGGGAATTTCTGTGTCCTTCTGTGCATTCCCAATGCATCTGTGGAGAGAGATGCACTCCACATCTCTCTACTTCACCGCCATCTTTTCTCTCCCCATTCTTCTTCTTTTATTTATGATACCAGCCACCAGACTCCTAACAACTATACTGATAAACTTTAGGCAATATCAAAATCTTTGGAAACCTCTCAGTGATAATTCATCTGAGCCAATTTTGACTCATTGGTACAAAGTGAATCTTCCAGAAGTAAAGACACAACTGAAAGAAGAATTTTTGGAAACACATATTCAAGTTTTCCCAAATATGTCATATGGCATTTTGGGAATAAGAAGAGCTCAGGATACATCTGTTAAGTACCAGGGGAAGGGAATTGGGAATATATATATTCCATACTGGAGAGAAACAGATATTAAATTACTTTAATAGATATTAACAGATATTAAATTACTTTAGCTAACTTTTCCCAAATCATTTTAAATACTATGACTCACGTATGAAATACTTGTTTTATCTTTAAATTTTTATATGACTTTTATCTGAAAAATGATTTTCACTGTATGCTTGCTATACTCAACAACCAATAAGTGACAATCTAAATATCACACTATCAATGAATTAAGGAGAAATTTTTAATTCTCTGTACTTGTTTTGTCTTTTATGTGTCCTAAGGGAAATGTCAAAGTAAAAAGAAGTGGCTACTTCCTGTATTACAATTTTGGAAGAAAATATGTAAGTTAAATCAGTGTACTTTTATGACAATGGACCTTATTTCATATGGTGTCCAGAACACTTAAACACTATATAAAATATGGTAACTAATACGTTTTATTTTATGTTTAATAGTTTCCTTAAAAACATTAAACTTGAGAATGGGAAGAGACTTTCATAAGTCTGCTTTGAAATTCACATTAAATCAGCACTCTCATAGCAGTTCCGTTACTCTGGGATTATACCTGAGTTGTGATTTTGCAACATGCAGTGGTATTATTCAGAATAACAGATTACTTTGGTGGCATTTAAACTACTTTATCTGAAACTCTAATGAACCTAGTTTTGAGTCAATCAAAATTAAGTTTTATTTTAATTCAGAGAGAAAACAGATATAGATTTCAGTTTGTGATCAGAGCTTGTTATTAGATACAAGTCTAATACATATGTTTAGAAATTTTATTTTTCTGTGTGTGAGAGAAATAAACAGAATAAAGAGAAAGGAAGAAAATTGGAAAATTATTTTTCTGGCTATATCAACTGTGTCTTGCAACAACTGTAAATTTATTTAAATAACTTTCTTCTAGCTTTAATTTTATGGTGTTTTATTTTTGTTTTGAAATAAATGCACACATGTACATAATTTAAATATTTATCTATGCATATATATGTCAGTATAGAAGTATACAATGCTATACCGAGTTCTTTTCCCAAACCCTATTTCTCAGCTTTCTTTACTCTTTTCATAATAACACTCCTGAGATGCTTAGTCAGCAGAAAGCAGAACAAGGCATGTTAGGAATCTTAAATTACTCTCTGGACCCATGAATGTGAACATCTTACTTGCTAAATATATGATATTGTGTAAAACAAAGTGCAAAATTGTTGGAAGAATCCACAGCTATCAAAATAGACCTCTACCTTTTCTGTTCTCTTTAAATTCCCTTGAAAGTTCAGTGTAGGCTTTGCATGTATGGTAACAGTCATGCTGTTATTTCAAAGTTACATTATCAGCCACAAACATATTACATTTTAGCATTTACCCTTAAAATAAGTGATGCCCTTTAACATTCTGATGTGCAAATATAACACACTAAAATCAGGGGAAAATTCAACAACTTGTAAGAAATAAACAAATAAGTTTAAAAGCTAATTTTCATTAAAAATACCTAAAAGCACTACACAACTCCTCCATTCATTTTTCACAAATGAATAATATTTTGGGGGGCATACAGGAAAAACTGAAGGAGGAAGGTAAAGGGATAATAAATAGAATGACAAAATGGAAAAAGAGTTATGTAAAAGTATATTTGTACTGTATTTTGAAAAGACAAAGGTAATTTCCTAATATAATATATTTCTCCCAGCCATAAAAATTAGAAGAAAGAACATAAAATCCAACCTGCATTAATGTAGAGTAGGAAACTTTTGGAAGCATAGATGGAAAAGGATAAAATGATATACCCTAAATTCTCTAGAATATAGAAGTACTTTCAAGAGTGAAAAGTAACTGTATATGGAAGACAGAGAAGAACAGAAGAATCTGCCTGTTTTGCAGGTAGATATCGGTTTTGGCTGTTACATGAAGCTGGTATGAATATTTGTGCTTGCTTATTTCTATGGACATATACTTTTAATTCTCTTAGGTAAATAACTGGGAGTAGAATGGTTCAATTATGTAATAGGTATATGTTTAACATTTTAAGAAACTGGCTTCCAAACTGGTTGTAATATTTTACATTCCCACAAGAGTGTATGAGAGTTCCAGTCCTCCACCATCTTGCCAAAACCTGCTATGGCCTGCCTTAAATTTTAGCCATTCTAGTAAGTGTATAGTGATATCTCATGGTTGCTTTAATTTTTAGTTCTCTAATTAATAAAGATGTTAGACATCTTTCATTTAGTTATTTGTCATTTATATATTCTCTTTGGTGAAGCATCTGTTTAGATATTTTGTCCATTTAAAAACCTGGGTTGTTTGATTTCTTATTATTGACTTTGAAAGTTATTTTTTTGTTCTAAACACAAGTCCTTCATTGGATATATAATTTTAAAATATTTTCTCCCAGTTTTGATTTATCATTTCATTCTTCTAATAGTACCTTTTGAAGGATACATGACTTTAATTTTTAGGAAGTCAAATTTACCAATTTGTTCTTTTGTGGAATGTTTTTGGTGTAATATCTAAGAAACTTTTCCTTAACTCAACTTCACAAAGATTTTCTTCTATGTTTCCTCTAAAAGTTTTAAGGTTTTATAGATTTTACAGTTAGGTCTATAATTCATTTTAGTTAATTTTGGTATGTGGTGATTTATTCATTCAGTTTTGGATTTGGATATCCAAATGGTTCAGCAAAATTTATTGAAAAGACTACCCTTGGCTGAATTGCCTTTGCAACTTTGCCAAAAATAAATTGTCTATAAATATGTGGGTCCTTTTCTTGACTCATATTCTATTGCTTTATTTGTCAGCCTTCATGAAAATACAACACTGTCTTCATTACTCTCAGCACTCTTTGTTGTTCTTTATCAAAGTTCTTTTGGCTATTAGGTCCTTTCCATTTTTATACTGACATTGGAATGAGCCTGTCAAATCCTACCAGTTGGTGGACTGGTATTTTGATCAAGAATGCATTGAATCAACAGATCAATTTGGGAAGAATTTATATTTTCACAATATTGAGTCTTCTAATCCATAGTGTAGGATAGTCCAGGAATACCTCTCTACTTATTTAGATCATCTTTAATTTTTTTCAGAAATATCTTATAGTTCCATTGAATAGACTTTCTAGAAGAGATTTGAACACTTGTGTTGTTAGACATTTATGCATTTCATCTATGTGACTTACTTTATAAGCATAGCTTTAATTACCATCCATTTACCATATATAGAATAGATAGTAATATCACTTCTCCTATTCCTGAAATGATAATTTGTGTTTTCTTTTTTTGTTATTCTGACATGGACAGAGATTTATCAATTTTATTTTCCTTAACAAAGAACCAGATTTTGGATTCAACAATATTTTTCTATTGTTTTTATGTTTCTTATAGTTTTTTTTTCCTGTTTGGTTGTTATAATTTCCTTCCTTCTGCTTACTTTGGGTTTAATTACCTGTTTTTCTAGTATCTTAATGTAGAAACTGTGGTCTTTGACCTAAGATATTTCACATTTTCTATAAAGAATGATAAATATCACAATAATAACTGTTTTCCAGCATCCTACAAAATCTGATGTGCTGTGTTTCTAGATGAGTTCAGAGTTAACTATAAATTTCTTTTTCTTTAACCCATGGTTATATAAAAATATAATTTCAGTAAAAAATACTTGTTTTCCAGGTATATGTCTGTTATTAAGTTTTAATTCAGCTCCATTTATTATTACTTGAATTGTCTTGACCATATGAAGAATTGTTTCATGGCTCAAAATATGGACTATCTTAGTAAAACATTCTGTAGGTACTCAACAATAATATGTAATTTGCTGTTGGTGGTGAAGTGTCCCATAAATGTCAATTAGGTTAAGTTGTTAGATAGGTTTGCATGTCTTTAATATTTACTGTCCACTTGAAATCTCTAAATACAATTGTGGATATTTCTATTTCTCCTTGCACTTTTACTGGCTTTTCCTTCATATATTTGAAGATATTAGTTCCATCCCATTTAGAATTGTTATGTCCTCTTGATTAATTGACATACTTTGTTTTAAATCGAAATACAGTTGAGGTACAATATTGTTAGTTTAAGATGTACTACCTAGTGATTTGACATGTACATACATTATGAATTGATTACCACAATAAACTGAGTAACCACCTATCCCCATATAAAGTGGTTACAATATTACTGACAGTATTCCCTATGCTATATATTACATGCCTGTGACTTTATTATATAACTGGAGGTATTTTACCCAACCACCCACCTCGATTTCCCATCCCTTTTGGCAGCCATCCAATTTTGTTCTCTACTATGACTCTATTTTGTTTTATTTGTTTCTTTGTTTTGTATTTTAGTACCCACTTATCTGTGAGATCATGTGGTATTTGTTTTCTCTGTCTGAACTTATTACACTTAGAATAATACACTTTAATTACATCCATGCTGATGTAAAATGATATGATTTCATTTTCTACAGCCAATATTCCATTGTATATATGTATATATACATCACATTTTCATTGTCCATTCATCCAACAATGGGCACTCAGGTTGCTGTCATATATTGGCTATTGTAAATAACACTGCAATAAATTTGGGTGCATATGTCTTTTTGATTTGGTGTTTTTGTTTTCTTTGGGTAAATACCCAGAAGTGAAATTGGTGGATCACATGGTAGTTTTTTTTCTTTGAGGAAACTTCATACTGTTTTTCATAATCATTGCAATCCCACCAACAGTATACAAGGGTTCCCTTCTCTCCACATCCTTGCCATCACTTGTTATTTATTGTCTTTTGGATGGTCACCATTCTGACAGGTGTGAGGTGGTATCTCATTTGGTTTTGATTTGTGTTTCCCTGATGATTAGTGAAGTTGACTGTCTTTTCATGTGCCTCTTGGTCATCTGTATGTCACAGGTCCTTTGCTCATTTTTTAATTGGGTTGTTTGTTTGATGTTGAATTGTATTAGTTCTTTGTATATTTTGGATATTAATTCCTTATTGGATGTATTGTCTGCAAATATCTTCTGCCATTTAGTAGATGGGATTTTCATTTTATTGATAGTTTCCTTCATTGTATAAAAGCTTTTTAGTTTGATGGAGTCCTCCCATTTTTTAAATTTGGTTCTGGCTCCCTTGCCTGAGGGCATATATCAAAAAATTATTGCTAAGATCAAAGTCAAAGAGTGTACTGCCTATGTTTACTTCTAAAAGTTTTATGGTTTCAGGTCTTGCATTCAACTCTTTGATCCATTTTGAGTTTATTTTTGTATATGATGTGAAAAAGTAGTTCAATTTGATTCTTTTGCAAATAGCTGTCCAGTTTTCCCAACATCATTTAGTGGAAAGGTGGTTTTTTCATTGTATACTTTTGTCTCCTTTGTCATAGAAGAGTTGACCATATATGAATGGGTTTATTTATAGGTTTTCTAATTTGTTCCAATGCTCTAAGTGTCTTTTTTTTTTGTGCCAATACCATACCATTTGATTACCATATGTAGTAGAGTTCATAGTCAGGGAGTAGAGTTTGAAGTCAGGGAGTGTGATACCTCCAGCTTTGTTCATCTTTCTAAAAATTACCCTGACTATTTGGGGTCTGTTGGGTTTCCACATGTTTTAGAAATATTTGTCTTATAATATGAAAAATAGCTTTGGTATTTTGATAGGGATTGCATTGAATCTGTAGATTGTCTTGGTTAGTATGGTCATTTTAACACTATTAAGTCTTCCATTCCATGAGCATGCTACATCTTTACAGTTGTTTGTTTTGTCTTCAGTTTCTTCCATCAATGTCCTACAGTTTTCAGAGAATATATCTTTTTCCTGTTTGCTTATATTTATTTTTAAGTATTTTATTCTTTTTGATACACCTGTATATAAGACTGATTACTTAATTTTTCTTCCTGGTAGTTCATTGTTAGTGTATAGAAATACAAGAGATTTCTGTATATTTGTTTTGTATCTTGGAACTTTAATGATTTCATTTACTAGTTCTAATAGATTTTGGTGGTATCCTTAGAATTTTCAGTATAGAGTTTCATGTCATCTACAATGACAGTGTTAGTTTTTCTTTTCCAATTTGGATATTTTAAAATCACCTCTTCTTGTCTGGTTACTGTGGCTAAAACTTCCAGTACGCCGTTGAATAAAAGTGATGAGTGCAGGAGTAAACATCTTTTTCCCTGATCTTAGAGGAAACATTTTCAGCCTTTCACCATTTAGAATAATGTTGGCAGTGGGTTTGCAATATATGGCATTTATTATGTTGAGATATGTTCCCTCTATGCCCAATTTGTGGAGAGGTTTTAATCATAAATAGATAATGAATTTTATCAAAAGCTTTTTCTGCATCTATTGAAATGATCTTATGGTTTTTATTCTATAATTTGTTAATGTGGTGTATCACATTAAATGATTTGTCAATATCGAACAATCCTTGCATCCTTGAGATAAATCCCACTTGATCATAGTGTATGATGCGTTTAATGCATTGTTGAATTTGGTTCCCTACATTTTGTTGAGGATTTTTGCATCTATGTTCATGAGGGACATTGGTTTGTAATTTTTTTTTCCTCTGTGTTTTGTCTGAATCTTGTATTAGAGTGATGCTGGCCTCATAGGGTTAGTTTTGAGGACTTGTTACTTCTTCAATTTTGGAGGAATAGTTTGAGAAGGATATGTGTTAACTCTTCAGTAAATGTCTGGTAGAATTCGTTGTTGCAGCTATCTGGTCCTGGAATTTTGTTTGTAGGAGTTTTTTTTAATTATTATTATTTCTAATTTAATGTCATTATTGGTAATTGATCTGTTCATATGCTTTTATTTCTTCTTGATTCAGCCTTGGGATAGTGTATATTTCTAGGAATTTATTCATTTCTCCTAGATTGTTCATTTTATTGGCATTCAATTGCTCATTATAATTTCTAATGATCTTCTGTATTATTGCAGGGTCAGTTGTAGTTTCTCCTCTTTGACTTCTGGTTTTATTGATTTGGGTCTTTTTTTTCTTGAAAAGTTTCTCTAAACATTTATCCATGTTGTTTATCTTTTCAAAGAACCAACTCTAAGTTTTATTGATCTTTCATATTGCTTTTTTAAATCTCTGTTTCATTTATTTTTGCTCTCATCTTTATTACTTCCTTCTCTCTCTGGGGTGTGGTTTTGGTCCTTTTTCTAGTTCCTTTAGGTGAAATGTTAGAATGTTAATTTGGGATTTCTTCTTTCTTCCTGAGGCAGGCTTGTATTGCTAAAACTTCCCTCTTAGAAATGATTTTGCTGTGTTCCATAGATTTATTTTTAAGTTTTAGTCAGTTTTAATGAGGTATGGAAATATTGACAATTATTAGCAGAGACATTATATGACAACACAATATTTCTCATATTTTTAAACCCCCAAACTTCTTAAAGTATGGTTCACTCTAGGTAAAGTGAACAACTGATGATTGTATGACGTCTTTAGGTACATCTGTATTTCATTTTAATAGTTATTCCTTCCTTTATTTATTGGCTACCTTATTTTTGTGACAAGATATTCCAGCTTTTTGTCATGTGTCCCATAGATTTTTTTTTAAATAACTCTAACTTCATATTTTAATGTGAAATTTTTCCTTTATTTTTTTATACATCTTTATTGGAGTATAATTGCTTTACAGTGTTGTGTTAGCTTCTACTGTACAACAATATGAATCAGGTATATGCATACATATATCCCCATATCCCCTCTCTTGTGAGCCTCCCTCCCACTCTCCTTATCCCACCCCTCTAGGTCCTCACAGAGGACTGAGCTTATCACCCTGTGCTATGCAGCAGCTTCCCTATAGCTATCTATTTTACATTTGGTAGTGTATATATGTCAATGCTAGTTTTTCAATAAGTCCCAGCCTCCCCATCCCCCCATGTTCTCTAGTCCATTCGCTACACCTGCATCTTTATTCCTGCTCTGCCACTTTGTTAATCAGTACCAATTTTCTATTCCATTTATATATGCATTACCATGCAGTATTTGTTTTTCTCTTTCTGATTTACTTCCCTCTGTATAACAGTCTCTAGGTCCACCCACCTCACAACAAATAACTCAATTTCATTTCTTTTTATGGTGGAGTAATACTTCATTGTATATATATACCACATCTTCTCTTCCTGTTCTTGCATCAATGGTTGTTTCCACATCCTGGCTATTGTAAATAGTGCTGCAATGAAGATTGTGGTACATGTATCTTTTTGAATTATGGTTTTCTTAGGGTATATGCCCAGTAGTGGGATTGCTGTGTCATATGGAAACTCTATTTTTAGTTTTTTAAGGAATCTCCATGCTGTTTTCCCTAGTGGCTTTATCAGTTTACATTCCCACCTACAATGCTGGAGGGTTCCCTTTCCTCCACACCCTCTCTAGCATTTATTGTTTCTACATTCTTTGTTGATGGTCATTCTGACTGGGTGTGAGGTGATACCTCATTGTGGTTTTGATTTGCATTTCTCTAATATTTAGTGATGTTGAGCATCTTTTCATGTGCCTCCTGGTCATCTGTATGTTTTCTTTGGAGACATGTCTATTTAGGTCTTCTACTAATTTTTGGATGGAGTTGTGTTTTTTTTTTTTTTAATTGATATTGGGCTGCATAAACTGCTTGTATATTTTAGAGATTAATCATTTCTCAGTTGCATCATTTGCAAATGTTTTCTCCCATTCTGAAGGTTATCATTTCATCCTGTTTATGGTTTCCTTTGCTGCACAAAAACTTTTGTTTCATTAGGTCCCATTTGTTTATTTTTGTTTTTTGTTTTTTCCTTTACTCTAGAGGTGGATCAAAAAAGATCTTGCTGTCATTTATGTCAAAGAGTGTTCTGCCTATGTTTTCCTCTAAGAGTTTTATAGTGTTGGCCATACATTTAGCTCTTTAATCCATTTTGAATTTATTTGTGTGTATGGTGTTAGTAAGTATTCTAATTTTATTCTTTTACATGTAGCTGTCCAGTTTTCCCAGCATCTCTTATTGAAGAGGCTTTCTTTTCTCCATTGTATATTCTTGCCACCTTTGTTAAAGATAAATCCATATGTGTGTGGATTTATCTCAGGGTTTTCTATTCTGTTCCACTGATCTATATTTCTGTTTTTGTGTCAGTACCATACTGTCTTGATTACTGTAGCTTTGTAGTATATCTGAAGTCAGAGATCCTGATTACTCCAGCTCCGTTTTTCCTTCTCAAGATTGCTTTGGCTATTCGAGGTCTTTTGCGTTTCCACATAAATTGTAAAATTTTTTGTTGTAGTTCTGTGAAAAATGCCGTTGGTAATTTGCTAGGGATTGCACTGAATCTGTAGATTGCTTTGGGTAGTATAGTCATTTTCACAATGTTGATTTTTCTAATCAAATACATGGTATATCTCTCTATCTGTTTGTATCCTCTTTGATTTCTTTTATCAAAGTCCTATAGTTTTCTGCATACAGGTATTTTGCCTCTTTAGGTATGTTTATTCCTAGGTATTTTATTCTTTTTTGTTGCAGTGGTAAATGGGAGCATTTCCTTAATTTCCTTTTCTAATTTTTCATTGCTAGTCTATAGGGTTACAAGAGATTTTCTGTGCATTAATTTTGTATCCTGCTACTTTCCCAAAATCTTTGGTTAGCTTTAGTAGTTTTCTGGTAGCATCTTTAGGATTTTCTATATAGAATGTCATGTCATCTGCAAACAGTGACAGTTTTACTTCTTTTTCAGTTTGGATTCCTTTTATTTCTTTTTCTTCTCTGATTGCTGTGGCTAACACTTTCAAAACTATGTTGAATAATAGTGATGTGAGTGTGCACCTTTGTCTTCTTCCTGATCTTAGAGGAAAGGCTTTCAGTTTTTCACCATTGAGAATAATGTTGACTATGGGTTTGTCATATATGGCCTTTATAATGTTGAGGTAGTTTCCTTCTATGCCCACTTTCTGTTTTTTTTTTTTTTTGTCATAAATGGGTGTTGAATTTTTTCAAAAGCTTTTTCTGAATCTATTTAGATGATCATATGGTTTTTATCCTTTAATTTGTTAATATGATGTATCCTGTTGATTGACTTGCGTAGATTGAAGAATCTTTACGTTCCTGGGATAAACCCTGCTTGATCATGGTGTATGGTCCTTTTAATGTGCTGTTGGATTCTGTTTTCTAATGTTTTGTTGAGTGGTTTTGCATCTATGTTCATCAGTGATATTGGCCTGTAATTGTCTTCTTTGTGTGTGACATCTTTGCCTGGTTTTGGCATCAGGGTGATGGTGGACTTGTAGAATGATTTTGGGAGTGTTCCCCCTTCTGCTATATTTTGGAAGAGTTTGAGAAGGATAGGTATTAGCTCTTCTCCAAATGTTTGATAAAATTTGCCTGTGAGGCCATCTGGCCCTGGGCTTTTGTTTGTTGGAAGATTTTTAATAACTGTTTCAATTTCAGTGCTCATGATTTGTCTGTTCATATTTTCTATTTCTTCCTGGTTCAGTCTTGTGAGATTGTACTTTTCTAAGAGTTTGTCTGTTTATTCCTGGTTGTCCATTTTGTTGGCGTATAGTTGCTTGTAGTAGTCTCTCATAATCCTTTGTATTTCTGTGGTGTCAGTTGTTATTTCTCCTTTTTCATTTCTGATTCTGTTGATTTGCATCTTCTCCCTTTTTTTTCTGATGAGTCTGGCTAATGGTTTATCAATTTTGTTTATCTTCTCAAAGAACTAGCTTTTAGTTTTATTGATCTTTGCTATTATTTCCTTCATTTCTTTTTCATTTATTTCTGATCTGATCTTTAGGATTTCTTTCCTTCTGCTACCTTTGGGGTTTTGTTGTTGTTGTTGTTGTTCTTTCTCTAATAGCTTTAGGTGTAATCTTATGTTGTTTATTTGAGTTTTTTCTTGTTTGTTGAGGTAGGGTTGTATTGCTATGAATTTCCCTCTCAGAACTGCTTTTGCTACATCCCATAACTTTTGGGTTGTCATGTTTTCATTGTCATTTGTTTCTAGATATTTTTTGATTTCCTCTTTGATTTCTTCAGTGATCTCTTGGTTGTTTAGTAATGTGTTGTTCAGCCTCCATGTGTTTGTATTTTTTATTTTTTTCCTGTAATTGATATCTAGTCTCAAAGCATTGTGGTCAGAAAAGATGCTTGATATAATTTCAATTTTCTTAAATTTATTTAGGCTTGATTTATGTCCCAAGATCTGTTCTATCCTGGAAAATGTTCTGTGTTTACTTGAGAAGAAAGCATATTCTGTTGTTTTTACATGGAATGTCCTATCTGGTCTAATGTGACATTTAGAGCTTGTTTATTTATTTTCTGTTGGGGTGATCTGTTCATTGGTGTAAGAGAGTTGCTAAAGTCCCCTACTATTATTGTGTTACTGTTGATTTCCCCTTTTATGGCTATTAGCATTTGCCTTCTGTATTGAGGTGCTCCTATGTTGGGTATATAAATATTTACAATTGTTTTATCTTCTTGGATTGATCCTTTGACCATTAAGTAGTGTCCTTCCTTCTCTTTTCTAATGGTCTTTATTTTAAAGTCTATTTTATCTGATATGAGAATTGCTACTCCAGTTTTCTTTTGATTTCCATTTCATGCAATATCTCTTTCCATCCTCTCACTTTTAGTCTGTATGTGTCCTTAGGTCTGAATTGGGTCTCTTGTAGACAGCATATATATGGGTCTTGTTTTTGTATCCATTCAGCTAGTCTGTGTCTTGATTTGAGAATTTATTCTATTCACATTTAAGGTAATTATTGTTATGCATGTTCCTATTACCATTTTCTTAATTGTTTTTTTGTTTGTAAGTACTTTTCTTCTCTTGTGTTTCCCATTTAGAGAAGTTCATTTAGCATTTGTTGTAAATTGCTTTGGTGGTGCTGAATTCTTTTAACTTTTTTTTTTGTCTGTAAATCTTTTAATTTCTCCATCTAATCTGAATGATATGCTTGCTAGGTAGAGTAATCTTAGTTGTAGTTTTTTTCCCTTTTATCACTTTAAATAGATCCTGCCACTCCTGTCTGGCCTGCAGCGTTTCTGCTGAAAAATCAGCTGTCAACCTTATGGGATTCCCTTCTATGTTATTTGTTGCTTTTCCCTTTCTGCTTTTAATACTTTTTCTTTGTATTTAATTTTTGATAGTTTGGTTAGTGTGTGTCTCGGCATGTTTCTCCTTGATTTTATCCTGTGTGGGACTCTCTGCACTTCCTGGACTTGATTTACTATTTTCTTTCCCATTTTAGGGAAGTTTTTGACTATAATCTCTTCAAATATTTTCTCAGGCCCTTTATTTTTCTCTTCTTCTGGGACTTCAACACTATGAATTTTGGTGCATTATTGTTGTCCTTGAGGTCTCTGAGACTGTTCTCAATTCTTTTCATTCATTTTTCTTTATTGTGCTCTGCAGGAGTTATTTCTTCTGTTCTATTTTTCAGGTCACTTACTGATTCTTTTGCTTCAGTTATTCTGCTATTGATTCCTTCTAAAGCATTTTTAATTTCAGTTATTGTATTATTCATCACTGTTTATTTGCCCTTTTGTTCTTCTAGCTCCTTGTTAAACATTTCCTGTATTTTCTCTATCTGTACCTCCATACTCTTTCTGAGATCTTGGATTATCTTTACTATCATTACTCAGAATTCTTTTTCTGGTAGGCTGCCTATCTCTTTATTTTTTGACCTTGTAGGTTTTTACCTTGTTCCTTCATTTGCTGTGTATTTTTCTGTCTTCTTATTTTGTTTAACTTACTGTGTTTGGGGTCTCCTTTCCTCAGGCTGTAGGGTCGTAGTTCCTCTTAGTTTTGTTGTCTGTTCCCAGTGGTGAGGTTGGTCCAGTGCTGTGTAAACTTCCTGGTGGGGAGGACTGATGCCTGTGTTCTGGTGGGTGGAGCTGGTTCTTGTCCCTCTGATGTGCAGGGCCATGTCCAGTGGTGTGTTTTGTGGTGTTTGTGAGCTTAGTATGATTATAAGCAGTCTGTCTGCTAATGGGTGGTGTTATGTTCCTGTCTTGCTAGTTGTTTGGCATGAGGCATCCAACATTGGAGCTTGCTGGCTCTTGGGTGGAGCTGGATCTTAGTGTTGAGATGGAGACCTCTGGGAGAGTTGATTAATATTCCATGTAGCTGGGCATTCTCTGGTAGTCCAACATCCTGGACTCAGATCTCCAACCTCAGAGGCCCAGGTCTGAGCCTGGCCATGGCACCAAGACCCTGAAAGCTGTACATCATGGAAGAAAAGAAAGAAGAAGAAGAAAAAGGAAAGAAAGACATAAAGAAAGAAATAGAACAGACCAAACCCTAAGAAAAATGGTAAAAGCAAAACTAAACAAACTGACTCACACAAAGAGATGCATACACACACACTCACAAAAAGATAAGAAAAGAAAAAGAGAAAAAAATAACATGGATAAAAAGAGAGAAAACAAAGAAGAGAGCATCCAAACCATTAAAGAACCTCACAAATGAAAATATACACAAAAAACTAAACTAATAAAGACATATAACCAAAAAGAAATCAAAAGTGTGATGGAACCCAGAAAGTCCTCCAATACTTCTCGGTTGGTTTCTGCATCTGCTGTGGGCACTGTGATGTCAGCTCAGACTCTGATCTGGCCTTACTCCTGCATGTGTACTTGCCCCCAAAGTCCACAGTTGCCCCCAGAGTCTGCAGCCTCAATTGTAGGAACACTCATCTTTTCAGGTAATCCACAGATGCAGGGTCTACCAAGCCAAATGTGGGTACTTAATCTGCTCCTCCTGCAGCTCTATGGAGAGGTTTCACTTTCTCTTCTTTGGTCCCACAGCCCCCAGGGTTCAGTTTTAATTTTGATCCCTTCTCTGCATGTGGGCCACTCCCATGTATCAGTTCCCCACCCTGGCAAGAGGGGGCAAAAGCAGTAGCTGATTAGGGCTCACTCAGGCCCAGGGGAGGGGGGATATGGCTGTCCAATTGAAATGTGTGGGGATTGACTGTAGTAGCAGAGGTTGACGTGAGCCTGAGGTGAGCCATGCATTCTCCCAGGGAAGTTGGCCTTGGATTGCACAACTCTTGGCAGTGGCAGGCTGCACAGGTTGCCAGAATGGTATGGACAGTGACCTGCCTTGCACATAGGACCCTTGGTGGCCAGGGTGACAGGCTCTGGTTTCCAATATAACAACCATGGCTTGTGCTAGAGCTCACATAGGTTGCCCTGCATCTGTGAGAGCAATGAGGAGGAAGCTCCTATGGCATGCTGCCTCTTGAGCACCCTGAAACAAAGATCTCCTGCCTCGCCATCAGGCCCAGAGTCTTCCCCAGACTCGGTCCTGGCTAGCTCTGTCATGCTAGCCCCACCCTAGGCTGTCCTCATGCAGCCAATCTCAGTCTTCTCCCTGGGTTCTGACCTCTAAAGCCCAACACTTGGCCACAGTTGCCCCAGTGGGTGAGCAGACAAGCATCTTAGGCTGGAAAGTGATGTTTGCCACCAATTCTCCATGTGAGAATCTCTCTGCTCTGCCCTCCACACACCTGTTGCTGTCCTATCCTTCAAGGCTCTGAAGCTTACCACATCCCTGCCAGTGAAGGGGCTTCCTAGTGTGTGGAACCTTTTCCCCCTTCACAGATCCCTCCCAGAGAAGCAGGTCCCACCCTGATTCTTTTTTCTCTTTTTGTTTTTCCTTTTTTTCTTTTGCTCTACCCAGTGAGGTGAGGATTTTGTTGCCTTTTTGGAAGTCTGAGGTCACCTGCCAGTGTTAAGCAGGTGTTCTGTAGGAGTTGTTCCACATGTAGATGTATCCTTGATGTATTTGTGGGGAGGACAGTGATCTCCACGTCTTATTCTTCTGCCATCTTCCTGTCAACCCCCACAGATTTTCAATCTATGTACTAATGGCCATTTGTTGATTGGTATCTGTTTTTTTTTGGGGGGGGGTTTGTAGTTCTTTTATTGTTCTTTTTTTCTCTCCCTCCCTTATAATTTGATGACTTTCTTAAGTTTTATATCTGTACTCTTTTCTCACTTTTTCTTTTGTATCAATTATAGATTTTCAGTTTCCTAGGTTACCATGAGGTTCATATATAACAATCCCTATATATATGAGAATATTTTAAGTAGTGATGTCTTAAGTTGGATACATTCTAACAATGCTGCATTTTTACTCCTCCTACACCATTTAAAGTTTTTAACACAATATTTTAAACCCTTTATTTTTTTTACATCACTCATAACTCCTTATTGTGGATATTACTAATTTTTTTAACCATCTTATTTTTTAAAGTGGCTGATCTACTATGTTTACTGAATGTTTGTCTTTATCAATGAGTTTCTTCTATCATAATTTTTATATTTCTAAGTGTGGTCTTCTCTGCTTAGAGAAGTTCCTTTAACATTACTTGTAAAGTTGGTTTTGTGGTGCTGAATTCTTTTTGTTTTGCTTATCTGCAAAAGTTTTTATCTCTCCTTCAAATCTGAATGATAGGCTTTCTTGGCAGAGTATTCTTGGTTGTAGGTTTTTTCTTTCATCATTTTTTAATATATTGTGCCACTCCTTCTGGCCTGCAATATTTCTGCTGAAAAGTCAGTTGATAACCTTATGGGAGTTCCCTTGAGTATAAATTTTGCTTTTTTTTAAAGATTCTTTATCTTTAATTTTTGCAATTTTAATTATAATGTGTCTTGGTATGGACTTCTTTTGGTTTAACTTATTTAGAACTCTCTGTGCTTTCTGAACCTGTGTGTCTATTCCTTACCCAGGTTAGAAAACTTTTCAGCTATTGTTTCTTCAAATAAATTATCTGCTACCTTTTCTCTCTGTTCTCCTTCTGGGACCTTATAACATGAATGTTAGCATGCTTGATGTTGTTTCAGAGGTCTCTTAAACTATCCTAATTAAAAAATTTTTTTTCATTTTTTCTGTTTAGCTTGGTGATTTCCACTACTCTGTCTTCCAGTTCACTGGTCCATTTCTCTATATCATCTAATTTACTGATGACTCCCTCTAGTGTATATTTTATTTCAGTTTTTGTATCCTTTAGCTCTCTTTGGTTCTTCTTTATGTTTTCTAACTTCATTAAAATTCTCACTGTGTTCATCCATTCTTCTTCTGAATTCATTGAGCATCTTTATGATCATTTAAATTTTTTTTATTGGGGTATAGTTGATTTACAATGTTGTGTTAGTTTCAGGTGTAGAGCAAGGTGAATCAGTTATACATATACAGATATGCATTCTTTTTTAGATTCTTTTCCCATATAGGCCATTACAGAGTATTGAGTAGAGTTCCCTGTGCTATATGGCTGGTCCTTATTTGTTATCTATTTTATTTATAGTGGTGTATATATGTCAGTCCTAATCTCCCAATTTATCCCTCCCCCCATAACCCTATGGTAACCATAAGTTTATTTGCTACATCTCTAACTCTATTTCTGTTTTGTAGATAAGTTCATTTGGAAGTTTTTTGTTTTAGATTCCACATATAAGTGATATCATATGATACTTGTCTTTCTCTGTCTGACTTACTTTAGTCAGTATGACAATATCTAGGTCCATCCATGTTGCTGCAAATGGAATTATTTCATTTTTTCCCGAGAAATGATATCTTAATTGAATGTGTAGGCTCATTTTATATTTTTATGAAAATAGTTTGTGATATTCTCTCTTAGATAGTAGGTAATTGAGTAAAAATGAAATGTGAATGCTTTCTTGTGGGAAACAAGTAATTCAATAAATAATCATTTCTTTTTACTAATTATTCATATTTACTAAGTGCTCATTTTGTGCTTATTTTGTAGTGGACTCTGTTCTGAATTCTGAACTATTAGGAAACTACATCTACAATAATTGAGAATTCATAAAAAAACTTTAAGATAGTCACCTTGAAAATGTTTTACCTTTGTTATTTTATTAAAATATATAGTAAATTAAATATTATAACCTCTCTGGTTTAAAAATAATTATATCTTGTTTTGATCTTTTACTAGAAAAATTGTTTAAGACAGTGTATTATTGTAGCATAATGTAATGGTTAAGTTGTTAATTCATGTAAAAATTTTGTGGGAATGATTTATATGCCAGATTTATATAAACCAGGTATAATTATTTCTTGATAAAGAATGATAAGAACTTTTCAAGCTCTTTGCTTCTTTTTTCTTTTTTGTTTCTTTTATTTTTCCTTTCTTGAAGTTAAGCAAATTAAGAGGTATACATTTTTGGAATGAAATGAGAGGATTTTAGTTCAAATTAAAAAGTCTATTATATTGTTCTCCTGAGTATTAGTATGTCTGTCAAATTCTGAGTTCTGGTTTGCATTTGGCCACATATAAGCACTATAATTGTGGTTTCAATAGCTAGGATATGAGAAAGAGGAAGATGGGGACAATGATATTGAGCTGTGTTGATCAATTAGTTTAATATATCTGTGTAGTATATTTCTGGGAATTCAAATAGAAAGAGAGAAGTGCTTTTTTTTTCAGTGAATGAGGGTAGTCAGGGCTGGAGGTAGAGATGTCCAATATCCATTTATTCATTGATTTATTAAACTAACATCATTATTTAGTATGTGCCAAGAAATTCCCTACATGCTCTAATTATAAAGGTTGACACATGAAGCCAAATAAGTATAGAAAAATTTTCCCAAAATTGCAATTTTGAATGAGGAGAAAAAAGGACCAAAGCCTAATCGGCAAAACATCTACATCTGAGATTTGAATAGAGGAAGCAGCTACATAGAAGGATATAGGGCAATTCCAGAGAAATAGTGGGAGAACAGAAAGGAACAAAGAAGAAAGGTTCTCTACCACAGAAACCTGAAGCTGTGATTCCTTCACAGCATCAGAAATCATACAAAGCTGTAGTAGTGCCTGAAATGCTGGGGTTCTGAGAAAAGGTTAATAAATTTACCAAACAGTAGTATATTAGTGACTTACAAGCCTAGTAGAGTCTGGGAGCTGAAACAAGTTTCAAAGACTTAAGGAAGAAAAACATGGTGCTGGCTAGTGAACTGAGAAAAAAATATTCCTTAAAAATACTTAGCAAGGAAGTAAAAGAGAAAGGTTACAGTAGTTTAGGAGGAAGGGGTTACTGGAGAGAGGACAGGGAATATATTTAATAAGAATGGCTCATGAGGAATAGAGAACCTTCTTTATACATTTATTGACTCCTAACTTCAGAAAGAAATGAGATAAACTTTAGAGAAAGCTGGAGCACTGAGAGGAATATGAGGATATAGACAATACCCTACTATGCCCTACAAGTAAGCTGGACAATCTTCAGTTCAAGGAAAAAATAGAAAAACAACATGATCATAAATAATTAAGAATTTGTGTCATCAAAATATACCATAAGACAATTGTGAAAGAGTAATTTCAAATCACATATCTGATGTTTATTATCCAAAAATTAAAAGAATTCCTTAAAATAATATTAAGAATAAGATAAAGTAAGTAATAGAAAATGATGAGATTAAGTAGGCATTTCACAGTAGATGAAACAGTAATGGTCAGTGGTTACATGACAATCTGTTGAGCATCTTTAATAGTCAGGAAAATGCAAATTAAAATTACAATAAAATTATATGTAAAAACCACAAGATAGCAAAAATTAAAAAGTCTAATAAACCAACTTTAATTGAATATTTGAAAAATAGGACTGCTTAAGTACTACTAATGGGAGGACAAACTCTCACAAGTACTTTGGAAACAATTTGACATTACCTAACAATTGGAGAGGTGCATACCTACAACTTAGGTTACAAGGTATATAATTGGGAACCTTTTCCAAATGTACTCTAGGAGATATTTAAAAGCATTCATAATGTATTTTTTTTTTTTGAATTACAAAAACAATGAAAAAAATCTTGAATATCTATTAGGAGGAGAATTATTAAATAAATTGGCTATAACAGAATATGATATGAAGTAAAGCAATACACAGTAGTAGGTCTTAATCTCAGTAATGTTGAATGAATAAAACAATTAGAAAAAGAATATATGCAGTATTATTTAATTTCTATAAGTGCCAAATTATACGTAAATAAACAAAATATTATTTAGGAATACCTACATAGTTGGTAAATCCACAAAGAAATGCAAGGGAACAATAAACTTTAGAATAATAGTCAACTCTGTGCAGATAGAAATGGTGGTTCATAGAAAGGAACGTAAGATTCTCAAAGGCATTGACAATGTTCTAAATCTTAATCTCTATGGAGGACACTTGGGTCTTCCTTATTTGATACTGTTTTAATTATACATTTATTTTGCATATACTCTTTGCAGTTATGATATACTTCATAGAATTAGTTTTTAAAGGACAGTGAATAGAGAAATGAAGAATATACCTCCAAGCCTCCATAATGGCCAGTATAGTTTTTCAGAAATCTGAAACCTTCACTGTGTAAAGTATTATTTTTCTAGTGACTCAGACTTCAGAGTTGTACATCTGTCACTAATATTTTGAAATACAGAGATGATTTTTTATTGAATATTTTTTTTCCTGCCTGAAAACACCATTTAGTTGCAGGTATAATGTAGGAAAATATCTGCAAGATATTTAGGAGTACACATATTTTATTAGAACTAATAATAATATATTTATGAGGCACTTGTTATAATAGAAAATTACATTTAAAATTGAACTGGACAATCTAGGTTTGAATATAAGTTCTTACAGTTTCTGGATGTTGTATTCTTAGCAAACTCCTTCATACTTTTTTCTCACTTTGCTAACGTATAAAATGGGGATAACAAAACCAATCCCATGAGGCTGTGTAGTTTCCCCTTTAGGAAGAGATGGTCACGGTTCAGCATCACCAAGAAAAGGCAGAGAAAATACATGTAAATATATTGAAAACATGGTTTCTGAGGGTAAATAACTTCTGAGATAATTAGAATAGTTATCTCTATGGTAGTATTCTCATGATAAAATAAAAAAAACTGAAAAAAAGATGTTTCTGTTTCTAGAAGCTACACTGTATATTTTTTGGCCTTGAATCTTAAAGCATATCACGTAACAAGAAAAAAAAGGAGAACTGACATTTTCTAGAGAAGTTTGAAAATAGTAGCTAATTTATGACACTCAAAAGCCATTTAGCATTATATACTAAAATCCTTTTGGCATGAAGAAATGGATCACATGTACTATTCTATTTACAAGTTTATCAGCCACAGATATGAGAAAGTAGTTTAGGTTTAATGCAGATAAGTAAAATGTTTGCCTATATTTAATCCATAGAAACCATAGAGAATATGGGCTAGATTTGCACATATTGATAACCTACTTTTTGAAGACAGGAAATATACATTTTAGAATATATAACAAAGACAATATTTTTGATGTTAAAGTGAAAGAATGGTATTTGATATAAATTTAGAAAACATACTACTTAAATGAAATAGAAAGAAAGAAAAAATGAATATAGAGCCAAATTAAAGTTGCTTACTTGGGTAAAGTTCTGCTTTATACAAATACTGTAACTATGGAATCATTTCTCAAGACAAAATCTTACTTGAATTTCCCAATATTAAACAGATAAAAATGGATCAGCTTTGGCTGAAAATGTTAGTAGGAAGCAGGGGTGCCTTCTTGCCACTGCTCCTCCCATCCCCCAGCCATACCTGCTGAATATCTCCTCATAAATTTGGAAAAACAAAGATGAAGGCATTGATTCTCCAGAATCTCCTCTTGCTCAAAATACCTTTGCCTCCTGTAAAAAGTAAGTCATTGAGCCAAAGCACAGCTCTGCAGGTGAGTTACTAACCTAGGACAGATGAAGTCTCTAAACAAAATGTGCACTAAAAATATAGGTTGGGATGTTGAAAGTTTGATGAGTCAGTTTGGAGTGTAGATCATAGCTCAATAAAGTAATGCTTGATTTCTCTACTAAGGAGACTGCTCAGCCCTCTGTGATGCCAAGTATTAACAATAGGTGGGAGCTAGAGGAGAGTGGCAATAAAATTGAGATGAAGAGGGAACAAAACATAACCTTCCACCATTTTGTGAAATGAAACTTCTCCTGAAAATGAGTGTATAACTATCCAGTCCAGGGGTCTCCTACATTTTTATGTCATGCATTCCTATCAGTTAATTTTTTCAGTGTACACTCCCTAAATATATGCATATTTATGCATTATTTCAATGTATTATATTACTAAAATTTTCATGATATGAAACAAATAAAACAGAACTTTAAAAATGAAGAGATAAAAATAAATACAAATAGACTGAAAATGTTTTTCTTCTACTTTCCAACAGAAGACAACTGCTTAGGTTTTTCACGTCACAATGATTTGGTACCCTCCCTTGCAATGATTGCAAAAGGAGTAGTTTGAAGCAGAGGAGTGCCATCAATTTAGATTTCAATGTTTCTCCTAAGATAAAGCCATGCATAATATTAGCATAGGAATATTATGAGACTTACTTAGTGACATTTTAAATAATAGTGCTGACAAATCTTGTGTATCTTATTCTAAAATTACATGATATGTTTTAGTGGGGGATTTAAGCTCTAATTTTTTTTTTAAAGTCTTTAAAGTTGCTTTGAACTGAGTCAATGAAGTTGGATTCGTCTTTATTTTTGCTTTATTTTAGTGTGGCTAAGCTTATTTTAATTTTCATCAGAAACAATCTTGTAGAATTATTTAAACTCAAATTAGAGATATTTGTATAGGATGACTGTGAATGAAAAGCAATTTATAAATATATGACACCTACTGAAATCATAACATATTTTTTGAATGCTACGTGGTTAGGAATTATAAAAATTAAATATTTTTATTTATTCTTGCCATGCATAATTCAAAATCCAGAATTTTTCAAATAAGAAGTTATTGCTCCTCTCTCTTTTGGATGATATTTTCTGCTGGAAGTAGAGGATGATACATGTCAACAGGGGACTATAAAGTCTCCATCCACTATTAAAAATCTCTCCAAGTTCATTTGATCACTCTGCCCTTGTTAATGTATTACAGGCATTCTGCATTAACACTACGTCATTTAACACCCATAAGATTACAGGACATAAATGTGCAAGTAAACAGTGTTGTTGCCATATTTTTAAAGAAGAAAAAGTAAAAATTTCCATTTTACTGCCCATGCATCCATCATCTTTCACTGACAAAGCCATATGTGAATATTTGGAAGTTAAATTTTCCAACTATTCACGATACATGTGATCTACCTTCTAAATTTGAATTGTTGAAGACTATGCATGAAGAAGAGAATGACCCTTCCAGATTTAGGCTAAAACTCTTTTTTTTTCCCCAGAAGAAAACAGTAAGCAAACAGATTAAGTAAACAATATAAAATGGTTGGATTAACAGATTTCTGAAGGAAAAGGAACATAAAATAATACAAATATCCATTATTCTAACTAAATTAACTTCTCTTTTTCTTTTTTGTTGAGATATAATTGACATACAACATTGCATAAGATGTGCAATGTGAGGATTTAATACACATACATATTCTGAAATGTTTACCACAAAGTTAATTAAAACACTCTTCACCTCACATAGTTGCCATTTACTTGTTTGTTACTGTGAGAATATTAAATCTCTGCTCTTGTAGCAGCTTTGAAGTATACATTACAGTGTTGTTAACTATAGTCATAAGGCTGTACCTTAGATCCCTCGAATTTATTCATTTTATAGCTGGAATTTTCTACCGTTTGACCAACATTCCATATTTCCCCCACTGCTAATCCCTGGCAACCACATTTCTACTCTATTCCTATGAGTTCAGTGGTTTAGATTCCACATATAAATGAGATCATGTAGCACAGGCAGACTTCATTTTATTGTGCTTTGCTTTAATTACCCCTCACGGATATTGCATATTTTAAAAATTGAAGGTTGGGGGCAACCCTATGTCAAACAAGTTTGTCAGCACCCTTTTTCCAACAGCATTTGCTCACTTTCTATGTGTCACATTTTGGTAACTCACGATATTTCAAACTTTTTCCTTATTATTATATTTGTTATGATGATCTGCGATCAATGATCTTCAATTTACTATTGTTAAAACAATATGACTTGCTGAAGGCCTAGATGATGGTAATCATTTTTCACTAATAAAATATTTTTAAATTAATGTATGTACGTTGTATTTTTAGACATAATGCTATTGCACACAATAGACTATGGTATAGTGTAAACTTAAATTTTATATGCACTGGGAAACCAGAAAATTCATGTGACATTTTATTGTGATATTTGCTTTGTTGTGGTAGTTTGGAACAAAACCCACAGTATCTCCCAGATATGCCTGTATTTGTCTTTCTCTGTTTGACATTCCACTTAGCATAATGATGCCCTAGGGTTCACTTACATTGTCATAAATGGCAGAATTTCATTCTTCTGTATCACTGAACAATATTCCATTGTGTGTGTGTGTGTGTGTGTGTGTGTATGTATATATATGTTATATATGTGTGTGTGTGTATATATATGTCACATATTCTCTATCCACTCATCCATTGATGAATATTTCTCACCAGTACTTGTTATCTCTTGTCATTTTGATAATGGCTACTCTAACAAGGGTGAGATGATAGCTCATTGTAATTTTCATTTGCATTTTCCTGGCAATAAGTAAGAATGAACACTTTGTTATGTCCTTATTTTCCATTTGTATGTGTTCTCTAGAGAAATTCAAGTCTCTGCCCATCTTTTTAATAGGATAGATTTCTTTTTGCTAATGTGTTCCTAATATATTTTGGATATTAATCCCTTACCCAGATATAGATTTGAAAATATTTTATGTTCCCATTGGTTGCCTCTTTACGTTGCTGATGGTTTTGTTTTGCTGTGCAGAGTAATTTAGTTTGTTGTAGTCCCAGCTGTCAATTTTTGCTTTTGTTACTTGTGCTTTTGGTGTAATATCTGAGACCAGTGTAATGCTGAGACCAATGTCAAAAATATTTTTCCCAATGTCTGTTTTCATTTGGGAGGTTTACAATTTCAGGTCTTCAATTTATGTCCTTCATTTATTTTGAGTTAATTTTTGTGAGAGATAAAAGATAGGGGTCCAGTTTCTTTTCTTCTTTTCTTTTTTCTTTTTCGCATGTGACTTTTTCACCAACACAATTTATAGAAGAGACTACCCTTTCTCCATCAAGTATTCTTGATTTCTTGTTAAATATTAGTTGACCATATATATATGGGTTTATTTCTGAGCTGTCAATTATGTTCCTTTCATCTATTTGTCTGTCTTTATGCCAGCAACATACTATTTTGATTAAGATGGTTTTGTAATATAGTTTGAAATCAGAAATCACAATGTCTCCAGGTTCATTCTTTCTCAAGTTTGCTTTGGCTACTCAGGATCTTTGTGGTTCTATATGTAATTTAGAATTATTTTTCTGTGAAAAATGCAACTGAAATTTTGATAGGGATTGCATTGTTTCTATAAATGGCTTTGCAGTATGGACATTTTAACAACATTAACCCTTCTGGTTCACAAATATGGTATATCTTTCCATTTTTTCATGTCTTCTTCAATTTCCTTCATCAATGTCATATCTTTGTCAGTGTACAGATATTTCACTTCTTTGGTTAAATTTATTCCTAAATATATTATTGGTTTTGATGCTATTGCAAATGAGATTATTTTAATTCTTTTTTCAGATAGTTCTTTGTTAGGATATAGAAATACAACTGATTTTTGTATATTGATTTTGTATTCTGAACCTTATTTGCTCTAACAGTTTTTTCTTGTAGTCTTTATGATGTTCTGCATACAAAATCATATCATGAGCAAACAATTTTACTTCTTCCTTTCTGATTTGATACATTTTATATGTTTTTCTTGTTCTGCTTGTTCTGGCTAAGTCTGCTAGTTCTGGCTAAGTCTGCTAGTACTATGTTGGATACAACTGGTGAGAATGGGCACCCTTGTCTTCATCCTGACCTTAAAGTGAAATCTTTCAGACTTTCATTGATGAGTATGATGTTACTTATACTCATCAGGTTCTGAGTAACTTGTGACCATATTAGTTCGTGATATGTTCTATCTATATCCAATTTGTGAGAGTTTTTATCATTACGTAATGGTAAATTTTGTCAAATACTTTCCTGCATCTGTTGAAATGATCATATGATTTTAAACTTTCAATCTATTAAAGTAGTGTATCACTTATATAGATTTCTTTATGTTGAACTAACCTTTCATTCCAGGAATGAACTCCACCTGATCATGGTGTATGATGCTTTTAATATGCTGTTTAATTTGACTTGCTAATATTTTATTGACAATTTTTGCATTTATATTCAACAGGGATATTGGTCTATAATTTCCTTTTATTGTACTATCCTTATTTATCTTTGGTAACAGGGTAATGATAGCCTTGTAAAATGTGTTTGGGAGTGTTCCCCCTTCTTGGGAAGAATTTGAGAGAGATTGGTGTTAATTATTTTTTAAATATTTGGTAGAATTTACCACTGAAGCCATTGAAGCCATCTGGTTCTGGGATTTTCCTTGTGGGAAGTTGCTGATTACTGATTCAATCACCTTGCTATTGGTCTACTCAGGTTGTCAATTTCTTTGTGATTTAGTCTTGGTAGGTTGTATGTTTCTAGGAATTTATCCTTTTCTTCTAGATTATCCAATAACCCAGAAATATATATTTCTAGGTAGTATAATTCTACCTAGTAGTCTCTCACAATCCTTTTCATCCATGTGAAATCACTTTTAATGTATTCTCTTTCATTTACAATTTTATTTTTCTGAGTCCTCTCTTTTTCTTGGTGAATCTAGTTAAAGTTTGTCACTTTTGTTTATCTTTTAAAAATCCCAGCTCTTAGTTTTGTTGATCTTGTATATTGTTTTTCTATTCTCTCCTTCCTATATTTCTGCTCTGATCTTTGTTATTTCCTTCCTTCTGGTAACTTTGGGGTTTATTTTCTTACTTCCTTGATCTGTAAATGTTGGTTGTTTATTTCAGATGTTTCTTTTTTCTTAATGGAGGCATTTATCTCTGTAAACTTTCCTGTTGGCACTGCTTTTGCTGCATCTCATGTCTTTTGGTATGCTTTCTTTATATTTTTGTTTCTTTCAAGATCTTTTTGTGTCTTTTTGGATATCATCTTTGAGCCATCATCTGCTCAGCAGTGTGTTGTTTAATTTACACATATTTTAAAATTTCCAGCTTTCCCCGGTTACTGATAATTACCTTTATATCATTGTGGTCAGAAAAGATAGCTCATAGATTTCAACCTTTTTAATTTTGCTAAAACTTGTTTTGTGACTTAACATATGATCTATCCTGAAGAATGTTCTTTGTACACACAAGAAGAATGTGTATTCTACTGCTATTGGATGTCATGTGTTGTATATGTCTGTTAGGTCCATTTAGTCTAAAATGTATTTCAAGTGCAGTATTTCCTTATTGATTTTCTCTCTTGACAATGTATCCACTGTTGAAAGTGATGTATTGAAGTCTCCTACTATTACATTTTGTTGTCTTACTCCCTTCAGATCTGTTAGCATTTGTGTGATAGTATCTGATGTTGGGTATATATATATATGTAAAATTGTTATATCCTTTTGATAAATTGACCCCTCAACATTATATAATGACCTTGTTTGTCTCTTTTTATCAATTTTAGTTTAAGGTCTTTTTTTCCTAAGTATAATTACCCCTCCTCTCTTTTGGTATCTATTTGCATAGACTATCTTTTCCATCTCCTCACTTTCAGCCTACGTGTTCTTAAAGGTGAAGTACATTTCATTTAGGTAGTATATAGTGGTACTTCTTTTTTCATTCAGCCAGTTTACGTCTTTTGATTGGAGAATTTAAACTATTTATATTTAAAGTAATTATTGATAGGTAAGAAGTTGCTAATGTCATCTTATTGACTATTTTCTGGCTATTTTGTAGTTCATTTCTTCCTAACTTGCTGTTTTTCTTTGTGAATTGATGATTTTCTGTTGTTATATTCCCCTTTTAAACATGTTTGTATCTATTGTAGGTTTTTGGTTTTTGTTTCTGGTTAACCTGAAGCTTACTTGAAACATCATTCTGATATCTGTATTAAGCTCATATCTACTTAGCTTTGATTGCATACAAAAACTCTACCCTTTTACTGCTCACCTAAATTATGTTTTGATATCACAAATTACATCTTTTTATATTGTCTACTCATTAACAGATTATTATAGCTATAGCTATTTTTAATACTTTTGTACTTTAAGCTTTATACTAGCTTTAAGTGGTTAACACACCACCATATTACAGTATTAGAGTATTCTATACCTGACTACATGCTGAGATTTACCAGGTTGTTATATATTTTCATATGCTTTCATGTTACTAATTAGCATATTTTTTCAGCTTAAAGAACTCCTCTCAGCATTTCTTGTAAGACAAATCTAGTGGCACTTAATTCACTCAACATTTGTTTGTTTTAAAAGCATCTTGCCTTTATCTGAAGGAAAACTTTGCTGTTAAAGTATTTTTTTTTGTTTTTAGTATTTTTCTTTTAGCACTTTGAATGCAGGCACAACTTGGAAATACTGCAAGTTTGGTTCAAGACCATTGCAATAAAATGAATATCACAAAGTGAGTCACACAAATTTTTTGGTTTCTCAGTCCATATAAAAGTTATGTTTATACTATGCTATAGTCTATTAAGTGTGCAATAACATTATGTCTAAAAAAGACAATGTACACACTTTAAATAAAAAATACTTCATTGCTAAAAAATTCTAACCATTTACATTGACATTACATTCACACTGGCAGGTGATAGGATCAGAGCCAGACCCACCATCCGCTGCAGGGGCCCTGGTGTTGGCATGTTCTCTTGTGGTTGTAAGTTCTCCACTTGAGTGCATGAACACCAGTGGAGATTAGTAAAGGGAGTTTGGCCAGGTGTGTTCAGGTGCACAGCTGGAGGTGCTGGCTGCAGGTACGTCAGGCCAGTGACAGGAGACAGGAGTGGATCCTGGATCACAAGTAGTTCTGGAGGCTCTGGCTGTTGGCATCCACTACTGTGGCTGCAGGTCTTAGCATGGGCACACAGAAATGGAGGTCATGTGCTGGGTTTGGGCTGAATTGCACAGGTGCATAGGGAATGGGGCCAATTGAAGATGAGCCCAGTGGTACAGGCCAGTGGCTGGAGACAGGGATGAATCCAGGCCCACATGCAGCTGTGGGGGCCTTAGCTGATGGTGCACACTTCCATGGCTGTGAGATCTCATTATAGGCATGCATAGCAGTAGAGGCTGGTGATGAAAATCAAGCTGGTGGCATGCAACTGACCAGATGGAGAAGCTGGCCCCAAGTACACACAGTGGTGAGGTGGGAGTAGCTGTTGGAGTATAGGCTGGTGTCTTGCACTCACATAGCTGTAGAGAGTTGAGCTGGTGACCTGTGTGGATCCTAGGAGGAGGGGAGGGTGTGGAGGGACTCAAGTGGCTGATGTCTGGAATGTGGACATCTACAGAGGGCATGAAACATGTGTGTGGGGTTCACAGCAGCAATTCTGGCCACTGGGTTCTTCAGTGGTGCAAGCTGTTGGGGTTCTCTGCACAACAGGTCATTGGGAACTGGAGTGGCTCCCCACATGTGTCTGATATTAGTAGTCCCTGTTCTTCCTTTTCCTGTCTTTCTACATCTTAGCTTTACTTGCTCTGAGTGGGGTCAGACCAAAGCAGGTCTTTTGGTGCTGTGCAGAAAGGGTAGGGAGGCTGGCCACTCATGCCACTTTCCCTTTCCTGCTGAGGGGAACCCTTTCTAGCTGGGGAATTTCCTCTTGGCATTGAGCTTTGCTGTCCTGGGGGATGATGCAGGAAAAATGAAGCTGTTCCTTCTTCCTTTTTTGTGAAGTTCCTCTCAGGTTTTTTTGGTCCACTGTGTTGCTGAAGTTTCTTGAGTAGACTCTTGATATCTACCAGAGCTGTTTTGTTCATGATTCCTGTCTAGTTGTTGATCTTTCTGGGGAGATGAAGGCTGGGAGTTCTATTTCTCTGTCTTCATGACATCTGCCCCCCTAAATTATTTTTTCTTAATTTCCTTCAAACCTCCATGTTTCCTTGGTTGTGGAAGGATTTGCTTTGTATTGTGTAATATTTGGGAAGCTAACTTTTTTGAAAGCTGGTATATTTTGCAATTATGACATATAATTATCATCTCAATAATTGAGATCTTACCTCTACTATTGGAAAGATATTTTATGTTAAAAACTGACCAAGAAATACCAATATTAATATTTAGCATTTGTTGAGTGCTAGTCATTATGTTTTAATCTAAGGATTGTACACAGATCATCAGACTGAATCTTACCACAGTCCTGTGAGTTAGGGGATATTATTTCCCTTGTTTAAAATGAGTAAATTGAGCTTAGAGAGGCTAAATAACTTGTCTAAATTCACACAGCTAATAAATATTGGAGCAATGAACCTCAGTCTTATTATCAAAATGATTCAGCTATAATCCCTAACTGTATTCAAAATTTCAGAAAAGTTCAGCCTTTGTGATTTTTTTTTAGAACTTTTATTGAGATACAGTTAACATACAATAAACTGCATATATTTAGAGCATACAATTTGGTATCCCATTCTCCCAATTCATTTCCCCCCAGCCCTCCCCACTTTACCCACTTGGCATCCATATGTTTGTTCTCTACATCTGTGTCTCTATTTCTGCTGTGCAAACAGGTTGATTTGTACCATTTTTCTATAGTCCACATATATGTGCTAATATACAGTATTTGTTTTTCTCTTTCTGACTCACTTCACTCTGTATGACACTCTCAAAGTCCATCCATGTATCTAGAAATGTCCCAGTTTCCTTGCTTTTTGCAGCTGAGTAATATTCCATTGTATATATGTACCACATCTTTTTTATCCATTCATCTGTTGATGGACATTCAGGCTGCTTCCATGTCCTGGCTATTGTAAACAGTGCTGCAATGAACATTGGAGTGCATGTGTCTTTCTGAATTATTGTGTTCTCTCGATATATGCCCAGCAGTGGGATTGCTGGGTCATATGGCAACTCTATTTTTAGTTTTGCAAGGAACCTCCATAGTGTTCTCCATAGTGGCTGTATCGAATTACATTCCCACCAACAGTGCAAGAGTGTTCCCTTTTCTCCACACCCTCTCCAGCATTTACTGTTTGTAGATTTTCTGATGATGCCCATTCTGACCGGTGTGAGGTGATACCTCATTGTTGTTTTGATTTGCATTTCTCTAAAAATTAGTGATCTTGAGCAGCTTTTCACATGCCTCTTGGCCATCCATATGTCTTCTTTGGAGAAATGCCCATTTAGGTCTTCTGCCCATTTTTTGATTGGGTTGCTTGTTTTTGTGATATTGAGCTGGATGAACTCTTTATATATTTTGGAGATTAGTCCTTTGTCTCTTGATTCATTTGCAAATATTTTCTCCCATTCTGAGGGTTGTCTTTTCATCTTGCTTATAGTTTCCTTGGCTGTGCAAAAGCTTTTAACTTTCATTACATCCCACTTATTTATTTTTGTTTTTATTTCCATTACACTAGGGGTGGATCAAAAAAGATCTTGCTGTTATTTACATCAAAGAGTGTTCTTCCTATGTTTTCCTCTAGGAGTTTTATGGAGTCTGGTCTTACATTTAGGTCTTTCATCCATTTTCAGTTTATTTTTGTGTATGGTGTTAAAGACTGTTCCAATTTCATTCTTTTCCATGTAGCTGTCCAGTTTTCCCAGTACCACTTATTGAAGAGGCTGCCTTTTCTCCATTGTATATCCTTGCCTCCTTTGTCATAGATTAGTTGACCATAGTTTATCTCTGGGCTCTCTATCCTGTTCCATTGATCTACAATTCTGTTCTTGTGCCAGTACCATACTGTCTTGATCACTGTAGCCTTGTAGTATAGCCTGAAGTCAGGAAGCCTGATTCCACCAACTCTGTCATTCCTTCTCAAGATTGCTTTGGCTATTCGGGGTCTCTTCCATACAAATCATAAAATTTCTTGTTCTAGTTCTGTGAAAAATGCCATTGGTAATTTGATTGGTATTGCATTGAATCTGTAAATTGCTTTCTGTAACATAGTCATTTTCACAATGTTGATTCTTCCAATCCAATAACATGATATGTCCCTCCATCTTTTCTGTCATCTTTGATTTCTTTCATGAGTGTCTTATAGTTTTCTGAGTACAGGTCTTTTACCTCCTTGGTTAGGTTTATTCTTAGGTATTTTATTCTTTTTGTTGCAATGTTGAATGGGATTGTTTCCATAATTTCTCTTTCTGATCTTTCATTGTTAGTGTATAGAAATGCAAGAGATTTCTGTGTGTTATATTTGTATTCTGCAACTTTACCAGATTCATTGATTAGCTCACGTAGTTTTCTGTTGGCATGTTTAGGATTTTCTATGTATAATATCATGTCATCTGCAAACAGTGACAGTTTTACTTCTTCTTTTCCAATTTGGATTCCTTTTATTTCTTTTTCTTCTCTGATCGCTGTGGCAAGGACATCCAAAACTATGTTGAATAGTAGTGGTGAGAGTGGATATCCTTGTCTTATTCCTGATCTTAGAGGGAATGCTTCCACTTTTTTACCATTGAGAATGATGTTTGCTGTGGGTTTGTCATATGTGGCCTTTATTATGTTGAGGTAGTTTCCCTCTATGCCCACCTTCTGGAGAGTTTTTATCATAAATGGATGTTGAATTTTGTCAAAAGCTTTTTCTGCATCTATTGAGATGATCATGTGGTTTTTATCCTTCAATTTATTAATATGGTGTATCACATTGACTGATTTGCCTATATTGAAGAATGCTTGAATTCCAGGAATAAACCCCACTTGATCATGGTGTATGATCCATTTAATGTGTTTTTGGATTCTGTTGGCTAGAATTTTGTTGAGGATTTTTGCATCTAAATTCATCAGTGATATTGGTCTGTAGTTTACTTTTTTGTAGTATCTTTGTCTAAATGAGTTTGGGATTGTTCCTTCCTCTCAATGTTTTGGAAGAGTTTGAGAAGGATGGGTGTTAGCTCTTCTCTAAATGTTTGATAAAATTCAACTGTGAATCCATCTGGTCCTGGACTTTTGTTTGTTGGGAGATTTTTAATCACAGTTTCAATTTCATTATTTGTGATTGGTTTGTTCATATTTTCTATTTCTTCATGATTCAGTCTTGTAAGTTTATATCTTTCTAAGAATCTCTCCATGTCATCCAGGTTGTCCATTTTATTGGCATACAGTTGCTTGTAGTAATCTCTTACGGTGCTTTTTATTTCTGTGGTGTCTGTTTTAACTTCTCCTGTTTCCTTTCTAATTTTATTGATTTGAGTCCTCTCCCTCTTTTTCTTGATGAGTCTTGCTAGAGGTTTATTGATTTTATTTATCTTCTCAAAGAACCAGCTTTTCATTTTATTGATTTTTGCTATTGTTTTCTTTGTTTCTATTTCATTTATTTCTGCTCTGATCTTTATGATTTCTCTGTGTATACTAACTTTGGGTTTTGTTTGCTCTTCTTTCTCTAGTTTCTTTAGGTGTAAGTTTAGATTGTTTATTTGGGATTTTTCTTGCTTAGTGAGGTACGATTGTATTGCTATAAACTTTCCTCTTAGAACTACCTTTGCTGCATCCCATAGGTTTTGGATCGTTGTATTTTCATTGTCATTTATCGCTAGGTATTTTTGGATTTCTTTTTTGATATCTTCAGTGATCTCTTGGTTATTTAGTACAGTATTGTTTAGCCTCCATGTGTTTGTGTTTTTTACACTTTTTTTCCTGTAATTGATATCTAATCTCATAACATTGTGGTTGGAAAAGATGCTTGATATGATTTCAATTTTCTTGAATTTACCAAGGCTTGATTTATGACCCAAAATATGTATCCTGGAGAATGTTCAATGTGCACTTGAGAAGAATGTGTAATTTGCTGTTTTTGGATGTAATGTCCTGTAGATATCTATTAAATCAAGCTGATTTATTGTGTCATTTAAAGCTTGCATTTCCTTATTAATTTTCTGTGTGGATGATCTTTCCATTGCTGTAAGTGGGGTGTTAAAGTCCCCCACTATGATTGTGTTTCTGTCGATTTCCTCTGTCATAGTTGTTAGCATTTGCCTTAAATATTGAGGTGCTTCTACATTGAGTGCATGTATATTTACAATTGTTATCTCTTCTTGGATTGATCCCTCGATCTTTATGTTGTGTCCTTTCTTGTCTCTTGTAAAATTTTTTATTTTAAAGTCTATTTTATGTGATATAAGTATTGCTATACCAGCTTTCTTTTGATTTTCATTTGCATGGAATATCTTTTTCCATCCCCTCCCTTTCAGTCTGTATGTGTCCCTAGGTCTGAAGTGGGTTTTTTGGAGATAGCATACATATGGGTCTTGTTTTTGTATTCATCCAGCCAGTCTGTGTCTTTTGGTTGGGGCATTTAGTCCATTTACATTCAAGGTAATTATCAATATGTATGTCCCTATTACCATTTTCTTAATTGTTTTGTTTTTGTTTTTGTAGGTCCTTTTCTTGTCTTATGTTTCCCTCTTAGAGAAGTTCCTTTAGCATTTGTTGTAGAGCTGGTTTGGTGGTGCTGAATTCTCTTAGCTGTTGCTTGTCTGTAAAGCTTTTGATTTCTCTCTCTAATCTGAATGAGATCCCTGCTGGGTAGAGTATTCTTGGTTGTAGGTTATTCTCTTTCATTACTTGAAGTATATCATGCCACTCCCTTCTGGCTTGCAGATTTTCTGTTGAGAAATCATCTGTTAACCTTATGGGGGTTCCCTTGTATGTTATTTGTTGTTTTTCCCTTGTTGCTTTTAATAACATTTCTCTGTCTTTAATTTTTGTCAATTTGACTACTCTATGTTTTGGCATGTTTCTCCTTGGGTTTATCCTTCCTAGGACTCTCTGCACTTCCTGGACTTGGGTAGCTATTTCCTTTCCCATGTTAGGGAAGTTTTGAAGTATAATCTCTTCCGATATTTTCTCGGGTCCTTTCTCTCTCTCTTCTCTTTCTGGGATCCTTATAATGCGAATGTTGGTGTGTTTAACATTGCCCCAGAGGTCTCTTAGGCTGTCTTCAGTTCTTTCCAATCTTTCTTCTTTATTCTTTTCTGCATCAGTGATTCTCACCATTCTGTCTTTCAGCTCACTTATTCACCCTTCTGCCTCAGTTAATCTGCTATTGGTTCCTTCTAGTGTATTTTTCATTTCAGTTATTGTGTTGCATATCTCTGTTTGTTTGCTCTTTAATTCTTCTAGGTCTTTGGTAAACTTTTCGTTGTTTGCATCCAGTCTTTTTTCAAAGTCCTGGATCTTCTTCACTATCATTATTTTGAATTCTTTTTCTGTAAGGGTGCCTATCTCCTCTTCAATTAGTTGTTTTTCTGGGGTTTTATCCTCTCCCTTCATCTGGTACAAAGTCCTCTGCTTTTCATTTTGTCTATGTTTCTGTGGCTGTGGTTTTCAGTTCCACAGAAGTAGATACTGCTGATACTGCTTGATACTGCTGTCTGCCCTCTTGTGGAGGAAGCTATCTAGGAGGCTTGTGTGTGCTTCCTGAGGGGAGGGGCTGATGGTGAGTAGGGCTATGTGAAGGCAGCTCAGTAAGACTTTAATCCAATTTGGTGGGTGAAGATGAATAAAACTTTAATCTGCTTGTCTGCCAATGGGTGGGGCTGTGTTTCCACCTTGTTTAATGTTTGGCCTGAGGCTACCTCTAGTGGAGCTTACAGGCTCTTTAGTGGGGCTAATGGCAGACTCTGGGAGGGCTCACACCAAGAAGAACTTCCCAGAACCTCTGCTTCTAGTGCCCCTGTCTCCTCAGTGAGCCACAGCTGCCCCGCACCTCTGCTGGCAACCCTCCAGCACCAGCTGGTAAGTCTGATTCAGTCTCCTATGGGGTCACTGCTCCCTCCCCCTGGGTCCTGGTGAGTACACTTTTTTGTGTGCCCTCCAAGAGTGGAGTCTCTGCTTCCCCCAGTCCTGTGGAGGTCCTGCAATCAAATACCACTGGCTTTCAAAGTCTGATTCTCTGGGGATTCCTCCCCCTGTTACTGGACTCCCAGGTTGGGAAACCTGATGTGGGGCTCAGAACCCTCACTTTAGTGGGTGGACTTCTGCAGTATAACTCTTCTCCAGTTTGTGAGTCACCCACCCAGCATTTATGGGATTTGATTGTAACGCAATTGCACCCCTCCTACCACCTCATTGTGACTTCTCCTTTATCTCTGGATGTGGGGTGTCTTTTTTGGTGAGTTCCAGTGTCTTCCTGTTGATGATTGTTATTTGTAATTCCGGTGCTCTTGCAAGAGGGAGTGAGTGCACGTCCTCTTACTCCACCATTTTGATACAATCTGAGAATAATCCTTTTAGATTCTCATTCCAACAGACAGATCATTGGCCCTCTTAGTGTTTACCTACATATATAGACCACCATCACAGTTATCTTGTGTGACACTATTCGGCCTTTGTGTTTTTGAATACATTTTCAATTATTTTTGAGAGATGCTTTCAAGAGTACAGATAAATACAGATAAAATAAAAAACAACATCATTTAATGCCAGCATTTTGTTGCTGATGAGGTAGAAAGAGCCACATCAGATAGAACATGAATGGTCCTTACCTTCTACAGGTAGAAAAATACTTCACATCAACATGGAAAATAACAATTTATTGTGATAGGAAAAGCCCTGCCTTTTCTTAACTTGACTCATTGTATCTAGAATATACTATGTATCTAAATGCTTAATGCTTTTAATGTGTAATATAATAGTTGAATGAATGTCCTACAGACTATAGTCTTTCCTGAGTGGAATGTATGAATATATTTAACTACTGATTGTACTTTCTTATGCAATAGAAGCAGATTATCAACATGAGTTTTAGTTGTAATAATATACAGCAATCATCAGTAGATAACAGTGGGGAAGCCCTGTCTTTCTTAATTGTTGTTTCACTACAGTTGCTGAATGGATGAATTAAATATTGTTAATTTGGATAGGTAATAAAACATTTTCCTTTCTTGAATTTACTATGCATTGTCACATTTGTTTGGCATCAATCCCATCATTCTCTCTGCTTGAAATTCTATTTGTATTTCTCCATCAAGAAAAACTAACATCCCTTAGTACGCTTTCCAATAATTCTTTTTACTCGCCCTTACAAAAATTTTTTTTCAAATTTTAAATCTTTGTTGGCAATGTGTTAGACATATTTCCCAATAACTCACCCAGGAAAATTGCTTTGTGTTATGAAGCTTTTTAAAAATTGATATGTGATTGACATGGAACAAATTTGTTTTATCTTGTGATGAGAAATTTTAGGCTTTGATCTCCTATCAACTTTTACAACTTTCAAATATGCTATACAGTGTTATTAACTATAGTCACCATGCTGTACATTACATCCCCATGACATACTCTATATCTGAAAATTTGTACCTTTTAATATCCTTCACATATTTTGTCCCCCTCCTCCCAGGTCTGGCAATCACCAACCTGTTTTCTGTATCTATGAACTTAGAGTTTGTTTGTTTGTTTGTTTTAATATTCTACACGTGAGATCCTATGTTATTTGTATTTCTCTGCCTGACATTTCAGTTAGCATAATGCCTTCAAGTTCTTCTATAATGTCACAAATAGCAGGATTACCTTCCCTTCATGGCTCAACAATGATCATTCTTTATCCATTCAGCCATCAGTGGACACTTAGCTTGTTTCCATAACTTGGCTACTGTAAACAATGGCAAAATGAACATAGGAGTGCATATATCTTTTCAAGTCAGTGTTTTCATTTTCTTTGGATAAAGTCACAGCAGTGGAATTGCTGGATCATATGGTAGTTCTGTTTTCAATTCTCCGAGGAAATGCCATACTGTTTTTCATAGCGACTACAACCACGTATATTCCCACTAAACATGTACAAGTGTTCCCTTTAGTTCTCATCTTTGTCATCACTTGTTATTTGTTGTCATTTTGATGACAGGCATCCTGAGAGGTGTGAGGTGATATCTCATTGGGTTTTAATTTGCATTTTCTTGATGATTAGGGAATTTGAGAATCTTTCTATGGCCATCTGTATGTCTTTTGGAAAAATTTCTATGCTGGTGACCTGTTCATTTTTAAACAGGGTTGTTTGGGTTTTTTTTTGGTGTTGACTTCTATGAGTTCTATGTTTATTTTGGATATTAACTTCTCATCAGATATATGATTTTCAAATATTATCTTCCATTTGGTAGGTTGCTTTTTCATTTTGTTGATGATTTCCTTTGATGTGCAGAAGCTTTTTAGTTTGATATAATCCCAGTTGTTTATTTTTCTCTCTGTTACTCTTGCTTTTGATGTCAGATCCAAAAATTCATCACGAAGATCATTGTCAAGGAAGATACTGCCTATGATTTCTTCTAGGAGTTTTATTGTTTCCGGTCTTATGTTCATGTCTTTAATCTACTTAAAGTTAATTTTTGCATATTGTGTAAGAGAAGTGCGCAGTTTCATTCCTTTACATGTGGCTGTCCAGTTTTGAATGCCATTTATTGAGGAGACTGTCCTTTCCCCATTATATATGCTTGGCCTCTTTGATGTTAATTGACCATACATGCATGAGATTCCTTCTGGGCTCTCTATTCAGTTTCACTGATCTATGTGTTTGTGTTTATGCCAATATCATACTGTTTTGATAACTATAATTTTTGATACAGGTTAAACTTAGGGTGTGTGATGCCTCCAGTTTTTTTCTTTCCAAAGATTGTTTTGGCTCTTTGGGGTCTTTTTGGAGTTCCATACAAATTTTAGAATTGTCTTTTCTCTTTCTGTGAAAAAAAGACACTGAAACTTTTGTTGTGGATTATATTGAATCTGTAAATTGCTTTGTGTAGTATGGACATTGAGACAACATTATTTCTTCCAATTCATGGGCATGGATTATCTCTCCATCTGTTTGAATCTTCTCCAATTTATTTTATCAATATCTTATAGTTTTCAGTATGTAGGTCTTTAACCTCCTTGGTTAAATTTATTTTGAGGTATTTTATTCTTTTTAATGCATTTGCAAATAGGAGTTCTTTATTAATTTATCTTTCTAATACTTTGTTGTAGTGCATAGAATTGCAGCATATTTTTGCATGTTGATTTTGTATCCTGCAGCTTTACTAAGTTTATTTAGTCCTAGCAACTTCTTTGTAATGTCTTTAGGATTTTTTAAAATATATTATATCATCTGCAAACAGTGACAGTTTTACTTCTTCCTTTCAAATTTGGATTCTTTTTCTTTCCTGGTTGCTCTGGCTAGAACTTCCAACACTGTTAAATGAAGTGGCCAGAGTGGACACCCTTGTCTTGTCCCTGTTCTTAGAGGAAAAGCTTCTAGCTTTTCACTATTGAGTATGATGTTAGCTGTGGGCTTGTCATATATGGCATTTATATGTTAAGATATGTTCCCTTTAGACCCACTTTCTTGAGAGTTTTTATTATAAACCGATGTTGAATTTTGTCAAATTCTTTTTCTGCATCTATTGAAATAATCATATGATTTTTATCCTTCATTTTGTTAATGTGGTGGATCTCATTGATTGATTTGCAGTTATTTATTCATCCTTGAAACTCTGAAATAAATTCTACATAATCGTGGTGTGTGACCCTTTGAATGTATTGCTGAACTCAATTTGTTAATATCTTGTTGGGGATTTTTACATTTACGTTCATCAGGGATACTGGCCGGTAATTTTCTTTTCTAGTAGTATCCTTTTCTTATTTTGGTATCAGGGTAATACTGGCTTCCAAAAATGAGATTGGAAGTGTTTTCTTCTCTTCTTCTTTTTTTTTTTTTTTTTTTTGAGAGTTTGAGAAGGATTGGTATTCTGTGAACATTTCATAGAAATCACCATTGCAGCCACCTGGTTCTGGACTTTTGTTTGTTAGGAAGTTTTTGCTTAGTGATTCAATCTCTTTTCTAGTAATCAGTCTGTTCAGATGTTCTACTTCTTCATGATTCAGTTTTTGTAGCTTGTATATTTCTAGGAATTTACCATTCCTTCTAGGTTTGCCTATTTGTTGGCTCATAATTGCTTGTAATAATTATTCTTTTTGCACCTATATTTGTAGATGTTTATTAAGAAATTCCCTAAATATTTATTTCATGAATTTTGCTAGGTTGACATATATTTATTTTTATTAATAATATTAGTAAACAGAGTATTAGCTGATAAATAATACTCAATACTATTTATATGTGCATATGTATATATATATATATATATATATATATATAATAATTGATGTTCAGATGCATATAAATACAGAATATTCCAGGGCAAGTGCAACTTTTAAACTTCTTATTTTACTCAAAATAATTTTCACAATTTCTCAAGCTTAGAGTACCAGGTAAAAACTAAGAGTGCCCTTGTTTTTCTGATTATTAGATGACCCCTTACCTTTCTTGAAATTCCTTACTTGTGCTAAAGTTTGTTCAATGAAACACTCCTTCCCTGGTATAATTTTACCTTCCAGGCTCTTTTGCATTGTAACTTGATCCCAGCTACACTGTAATATCTACTCCCACTATTACAAAAGTAGGAAATATTTATTTTCTACTATGTGCCAGGCATTAGCATTCTCTACAATTAAAAATATCAATGAATAAAACAGACAACAGCCCCTGCCCTTCTGGTGTCTATATTCAATAAAAATAGTACATTTATAAATGATACAATTATAAATTATGTTAGAAAATAAGTATTATTAAAATATTATTTCCTTTTAATTAGTTTTTCTAATTTGTTTCAATTTTGCTTCTTTTGTGAGGATTTTTATTGATAATATTAAAATGCCTTGATCTCTCTCTTATTGAAATTTGGTTTTAGTCATTATCTGAAGTGAACTTTTTGGCATTTATTTCTGGGCCTACAAATTGTTTTCTCAAAAATACCAAAGTTTACTGTTTATGTATTTATAAAAATACATGATTGGAGTCAAAGCAAATCCAGTCAAATTCTAATTCTCCAGGGAAAATTATTTAATATCTTTACTCACTTTTCTTATCCTTAAAATGGAGATGATATAGTTACAAGATTAGTCATAGATTTTTATGATGAGTAAATGAAACAGTGCATATTAAGTGAATATTCAATTATCTTTAACTACTACTGTTGTTATTGTTCTTTAGAATGTAGTAAATCTGGATCAGAATCTTGCTCCAATCTTTCCTAGTTTCATGACCTTGAGCAAAATATTTAATCTCTTATAATTTCACTTTCTTTATCTGTATTTAAGAAACATGTAAAAATATCAGCTTTTTAATAGTGTTGACTAAGATAATATATGTGAGTGCATAGCAGTGCTTGCCATATAGTACACTCTCAATAATTTATGTTAATCTTCCTGAGGTTGAGAGTGAATATCTGTGATTTTAAATGAAAAACAAAGGAAAATATACATCCTTCTATCAAAATATAGTTAATAATTCTTTTAGTCCAAACCTTTGAGCTTTTGAGAAACTACAATCTAATACTGACACTTCACCTATAATCAATATAGTATTTTATGTATTGTAAAAACCAATTGATTCAGACAGGTCTGTTAAAAATGTTTAACGCATCAGATGTCAAATAATAAATTAGGCCTTCGTTTGAATATAATACTATGTATGTAATTAAAACAAATATTTCAATATTATATTTAAGTGCTATGATATCAAGATAGAATTATGAGTGGCATTGTCATAGAAGCGGATTGTATAGCATACTATGGAGCACAGAGAAGTTTGGGATGGTGCCGGGGGTGAAACTCAGAAATATGAAAGAATAATAACTCTGAGAGAGTACAGGCTGAGAATGGGCTAACACATGGGACCAGAAGCAACTTGGCAAGTTCAGGGAAGTATAAGAAGCCCTACATTCCTAGACATTGAAGTATGAGCTATGAGGTAAAAAGAGAGGACTTTTGGGATACACACCAGGGATTTGAGTCTTACACTAATAAGCTCTGACAGTGGCTTTAAGGTTCCTTAGAGGAAACAGAGTCATGGGTTTAGGGATTGGGGAGAAAATAGTCACTGCCCTGTTTCTACCCCTCAGCTTCAACTTCATTCAAAACAGTCCTTCTTCAGATGCTTTATACTTTAAAGTTTCTTGAAATGTATTCATTCATTTAATTAATGTATATTTATTAAGTGGCTATCGTATAACTGACAATGTTCTAAACACGGGGGATTCAACAATGACCAATACAAACAAAAATACCTGTCTTCATGGAGCTTATGCTCTAGGTGGAGGAAGACTATCACTAATCAAGAGAAATAAGTAACATAGAAAGTATTTAATAAGGTGATTAGAACTAAGATGGGCAATAAAGTGGAGAGGAGATAGTGAATGTATGTGGGTTTTGGAAATTTAGAAAGAGTGGACAGGAAAGTCATAATTTTAAAAAGTGATATTTAGGGAAAGATATAAAAGAGGTTAGCATAAATAATTCTCTGAACTAATATTATAAACATTATTTTATATAACATGGGCTTGTATCATTTTAACATATGAATGTGAATAAACGTTTAGCTAAAATGGATGGCTGAAGCCTGTAAAACAGATTTACATTTACGTTAGACAAGAGTCTAGGTACAAAACAACTCATTCGTAGCTTGCTAAGAAAGTTCACACAGAGAGGTAGTAGTAAATTATAGCAGAAATTATTGGGATGGGAAAAGAATAGTGGCAAGGAAGGCAAGTCAGATAACGAAGTCTTTAAAAGAAATTGGCACAACTCTGTAACAAAATGCGTATAGATGGGTGATAAATCATAAAAGCTAGAATAACTCACAGATTTCTGGATGACATTATAGGGTACAGATTTTAGCAAATGAAGCCTTGAAAGTAATATAACAAAACTGTTGGCTTCATGAAAGTTCAGCTCATATCAGCTATCTACTATCTAGTTCAGTAATATATTCCCTCATGCCCGGCATTACATCTGCCATATAGGAATTCAGTAAATATTTGTTCAATCAAAGAATATGTAGATTGTGTTAAATTCGATGTAATTGTGACTCCAAGGAATTAGATAAGTGGAGTGGTAAGGAACGAATCCTAGAGTGAATGTATGGATTTGGAAATCATTAAAATCAAAGTGGTAGTTAAAACCAAGAAAGTGAACAGAATTGCAAAGACAAGTCTGTTTACAGAGTTCATCAGATTTAGGTTGATGGAACGCAGGAGGAACACAGGAATACATACATTAAGGTGGTGGGGAAATGCTAGCCCGTATAATGCCTTTTATATGCTTAATTTAGACTTCCCAGTTGTTAGCAGCTTGTAACATTCCCTGTCTCTCTCTTTCTTTCTCACTCACTCAACTGTTGACAGTATGTCCCACCATCCTTGGAAACTGTCATGCACTTAAAGGAACATAGCCACATAACCACAGTCAAAATCAAGATATTAACATCGATGCACTAAAATCATCTAATCCACAGATTCCATTTAGAAATAGTCAATTGTTCCAATAATGTCTTTTATAGCAAAGATTCCAGTCCAGGATGATACAATATGTTTATTTGTCATGTCTCTTTACTGTTCTTCAGTTTGGAAGAATTCCTCCATTTTCCCTTGACTTTTTTAATTCTAAAACAAAATGTTTACTAAAAAATCATGCAATCTCACAAGCAGACCAATTAAATGAAAATAAACAAGATTCTCCCTCCACCTAAAGAAGGTCTTTTTATAGAAACAACCTAAAATGTTTCCAGATGAAATAGGGTGTCTGGGTGGGGCTATCTGAGGAGGTGGATGTGGCCCTTCACAGTTCTTCCCACTTTATTCTGGAAATGTCTCTGTAGGAAAATGTTAAAAGAAATGCATGCCAATTATTTTGTAGAAAGTTCCTCAGTTTTGTTTGTATGCATTTTTCTCAAAATTAGATTCCATTGGCCAGGTATCCTGAAAAATAGCAGCTGTGGACAATATTCTTTTTTAAAAAATTACATGAATTCATAAATTCATAGTGTAAGTTCTACATTTGAAAGGGAATAATGTTTGCCTGCCACTTGTTCCTTCTGGGAGTCCTGTGATACATATGTTGGTACATTTAGTGGTTTCTTACAGGCCCTTTGGTCCTGTTTACTTTTCTTCTTTCTGCTCATTGCTCTGAACTTCAAGTTCACTGATTTATCTTTTCTGCCTCCCATATCTCCTGTTGAAGTTTTCTAGTGAGTTTTTATTTCAGTTATTGTACTTTTCAGCCACAGGATTACAATGTTGTTCCTTTTTTTATAATTTCTATCTTTTTTATTGATATTTTAATTGATACACATTTTCTTCATAAATTCTTTTCATAACCTCCCTTAGTTCTTTGTTCATGGTTTCCTTTATATTTTTGCAAAGTCCATATTCCTTGTCATGTGCGGTCACTGAAGTCTCTGTTCATTATCTCAGGGATCAGCCAGTGAACTGACAGGTCACTTAAATGACATTTACTTAAATAACATTTACTTGGCCAGGTAAAGTAGAAAAGTGCTACTTTACCTGGCCTTGGCAATTTGGCCATGAGCTGGGTATTCCTTCAATGCTAAGCCAGTCCACCTATACTCTTTTCCTCTTTGTAAGACTTTGAAGTTTTGTCTTTACCTCCTCCTTGCATGTAGACCACAGACCCACCAAAGGCACAAGCTGTGGGTCCACCCAGGTCTTTTCTGAGCATATCTGGACCTGAGCAGATGCACTGTGTTTTCCCTTAACCCAGTGTATGTGGAGTCCCTGTGAGCTCTTATTCCCTCAAGAGATTTCCTACACTCCCTTGTTCTTCTTGGGCTTTTGGGTCTCTGTGCCACTATCCCTGCTTGCTGTCTCTTATCAGGTGGGCACAGCCAGTATATGCACTTAAATATTTCAATAGCCGTGGCTGCCAGGAAAGCCTGCCTGAGAAGTGTGGAGAGGAAGGGGCAGAACAAAGGCCAACATCAATGGAATTTTACTCAGCCATAAAAAAGAAAGAAATACAGCAACTTTCCACTAGCTATCTATTTTACAGTTGGTAGTATATATATATGTCTGTGATGCCATTTGTAGCAACATGGATGGACCCAGAGATTGTCATACTGAATGAAGCAATCGGAGAAAAACAAATACCATATGATATCACTTATATGTGGAATCTAAAAAGAAGGAAAAGTGATTTATTTACAAAACAGAAATAGAGTCACACATGTAGAAGACAATATTCCCAGGGCGAAAGGGGGAAGGAAGGATAAATTGGGAGATTGGAATTAACATATACACACTACTATATTTAAAATAGATAACTAATAAGAACCTACTGTGTAGCACAGGGAACTCTACTCAATACTCTGTAATGACCTATATGGGAAAGGAATTGAAAAAAGAGTGGATATATGTATATGTATAACTGATTCACTTTGTTGTACAGCAGAAACTAACACAGTGTTGTAAATCAAATATACTCAAAAAACAAACAAAAACCCCCCCAAAACCAAGTAAACCAAAAAACAACCCCCCAAAAAACAAAGGCCATCCTCTGCGCTGATTCCTGAGGGAAGTACAAACAACATTAGCTCTCTGGAACCAGCAACCTGCACCAGGAAAACTAGCTACTGCCCCATGCTTACCACGACTGTGCTGGGGAATGGTAGATGGTAGGTGAGTGAAAATACCACAGCAATCTCTTTTCTTCAGTAAACAGTCCTCTGGTTGATGCAAGTTTTGCATTAGTTTCCAGATTAAAAAAAAAAAAAATTGATTCTGTCAGTCTTTGTGAGTTTCTAAATGGTTTAGTGGAGGGGCTAGTTCTTTGAAGCCCTACTCTGTCATTTTCCATGCTGTCATTCCTATAGAAAATATTCTTGTCTATACATGTTTTTATTGTTTGTATGTTTAATGTTTACCAACATGTATTAAGCTCCAGACTTTAGTAGAAATTCAATTCTTATTCTATATCTTTTTTGTACAAATGTTTGTGTTTTCCATTTATGAAATATCATTTGCCTTTTTGACATCAAATTCCTTCATATTCTTCATGCTTTCCATAATCAATTGCTTATTTTACTCCTCTTTGTTGATATTTAGGTTTAGTATCTTGGTGTAGAGTCCCAGGTGTGAGTCACTTCCACAATGATCTACACGGTTAGAGTCAGTAAGTACCAATTTCAGTTACCCCCACATATTCAAGCCTTGTGGAAGTGGCACTGATACAATCTTGTGAACATTAGCATGACTTCAAGAAAATTCTCATATAATATTTCTTTAAAAATTTTAACAAAATCCTCTTTGGTAGATGTAAATTTTGGAGTATGCCTTTCTATATAGCTGATTATGAGAATAGGCTGAATAAACATCCCCTATATTACAGCACATAGAATTGGAGATTTCTCTTTAACATCTATTTTTTACCTTAATGAAAGTTGATATTTTTCCATAATTTCCTGATACAGTAGCTTAATATAGAAAAAATGTTTTTTAACTTTAATTCTGAATGAGATTGTTCAAATTAGAAAAGAATTGAATTTAGTTAATTTAATTAACCACAACCAGCCATTACCTCAACCATGTGGTCACCGGTAAAATTACCCTGGAGGAATTAGTTCAAGCAATGATGCTTATTACCGTCCACATGCTGTTGCTGACTTTCACATACACCTGGCCCAAGTGACCATATAATGTAAGGATTCAATTTAGAGACTTAGATTCCAAATTATATGTTGAGCTAATCAGACCAGACTCCCCTTTTAATGGAAATAATAATTGATGGGAGTTATAATTTCATTACAGAAGGACAATTTTAGATTAATTGGATTGAGATAAGAGTTTTCACTAAATTCTTGAATTCTATTTTTTCTTTTTATTTCTATATATAATTTATACTTTATAACTGCATCTAACTCTATGGTTTTCTTAAAATTATCTGAAAACATGACAATATCTTCTTAATCTGCAAAAGTAGCCATGCTTTATACTTCAGCCCTCTGTGGTTTCTTCCTGACAGCTGCCAGACGACAGATAGCTTGGCCATTTGGCTTCCACACCAAGACTTGCTCCTTTTGTCCTTTGCTTTGCTGCCCTGAGATCTTTTATTAACAACTAACTAGAGTAGCCTTATGTCTCTGGACTGCAAATAAGAATTACTCTGGGAGAGGTCTGGAATTTGTTCCATTATATACTGGAATAGTGCCAAAGCCTGACTACTTGATTTTGAGTCTAGTGACAGATTTAGTATCTGTTTTCTCAAGAAGCCAAGAGATTTGAAATATGTCCAAAGCCTGTCCTTATACCCTAAGATCTGAGATGTTACTGTAACATGAAATCTCACCCATTATCTTCTGAGTTTGACAACAATTGATGGTAGTGAATGAGAAGATTATGTGAGAGTTCCCAATGCACCTAAAAGAGAGACAAAACAAAAAAAGATTATTTTTTTCCTTATTTGGTTCATTAGAACAAAGGTCTTTAACCCCAAGGAGAGGAGTTGCAGAAATTATAATTAAATGTTATTGTGGTGTCACTACTAATATTATCAGATCTGTGTTAAAATGGGAAAATTATGTAGATAGGAACCCAGAGTTAAAGAGACAGCCCTCCTAGGGTTTCCTATTCAAAATATACTTACACAATCAGTACCTTTACTAAGTACTAGACACTGTGCTAGGGATTTTATATACATTAATTAGTATATATGCTAACTTTGTTAAGTAGGTTGTTTTCTTCCCACATTTTGCACAAGGGAAAATTGAAGATTATAGATATTAAGGAACTTGGCCAAATAACATTCTCATGAATAAGATGCTAATAAGGATAGATTGGAAGTTCAGTATCTTTTTGGTGTGAGTTTTCTATGTCATAGTATCTCTCATAGTAATAAAAGATGAGATCTGCATCTTCTTTCAGAGATTATGGAACAAAGGATGTGAGAGTTCATAGAATTCGGTTATCTCCCTACAAATGAAGCTATTCAGGCCAGAAAATTTGGGCAGCATGTCCACAAACGTACAGGTAACTAAAGGATTAGTGCATTGTTTGAATGCTGGCCAAACAAAAGGCCTGGAAAATCAGAGGTAGTGGTGTCATCAATACAGAGAGGGCACTGATGCGAGAGGAGCAGGCCCAGGGTTAGAAAGTCTGCCCCATTCAACAGTGACACTCACAGTATGCCACATGTTCTTCTCTACAAATATAAGCCATAGTGTCAGATTTTCAACAGTTTATGTCATTTAAGATAAGCCTGTTTTTAAAATTAACTTTTATTGGAGCATAGTTGCTTTGCAATATTGTGTTAGTTTCTGCTGTACAGCAAAATGAATTGGAGATATGTATATATACTTATATACATCTTTTTTGGATTTCCTTCCTGTTTAGTTCACCATGGAGCGTCGAGTAGAGTTCCTTGTGCTATTCAGTAGGTTCTCATTAGTTGTCTTTCATATGAGTGTATTGTGATGGTTAATTTTATGTATGAATTTGATTGGGCCATGGGGTATCCAGATATTTGGTCAAATCTTATTCTGGATGTTTCTGGATGAGATTAACATTTAAACCAGTAGACTGAGTTTGCTCTCCCTAATGTGTGTGGGCCTCAGTCAATCAGCTAAAAGCTTGAATGGAAAAAAAAAAAAAAAAAAGACTAATCATCTTCTCTGTGAGAGGGGATTCCTTCTACTTGACTGCCTTTGGTCTATAACTGGTTTTTCCTGCCCTTGAACTCCAGCATTGGCTCCTGCTGTGTCCCCTGCCTGACAGCCTTTGGACTAAGACTGCATTGCTGGGTCTCCTGGTTCCCAGTCCTTCAGACTCACACCAGAACTGTACCATTGGTTCTCCTGGGTTTCCAGTTTGACACCTCACCCTGAAGATCTTGGGATGTGTGTGTGTGTGTGTGTGTGTACACAGAACCTCTTGGTTCTGTTTCTTTGGAGAACCCTCATACTCATATGATTGTTTATTTTTTTCTATTTTTAGTTTGTAGAGTTTTATTTCTGTTATTACTATGATTTGGGAGAATATTCTATATTTTTAAATTTAATTCCAGTAAGAAAATGTATGATAAGGGCAACATTCATAAGACAGTTTTTTTTCTTGGTATTAGGCCATATTATGAAAAGTGGAGTCAGGTGTGATATGCTTTGATTTCTTTGGCTTTTTGTAATCTATACTAATGCTATCATCCAAGCTACCAGATATAATCATTAACTAGTATGACTTTATAAATTAGCCCTTTTAATAAAACCTATTAATAACCCCTTTGTTTATAAAAAGTAGAAAATACCGAAATTCTTCCTGTAGCAATGAACCCCCCCAATCCAAAAAAATATACCAATAGGAAATAGTAAATTTCATCCTTATCTAACCATTGGCCTTACATGATTTTAACTTTAATAAATATTTTATTGCATGATCTTAATGGGTTATTTATGTATCATATTTTAGGCTATATAATCTGATATCAAAATCAAGCATGTTATAAAAAAGCAAACAAATCATGTACAAAACCAGAACATCCTACAGTGAACAAAGAGCATAAATGTAGCTGGCTCCCTGAAATTTCCCTGTGACTTGGCACATTAAACATAAAGGGATTATAAATGCTTTACAAAGCAATTATTATTTAATGATAGAAAGTACACACATTTGAGAGAAATTTTCTGTAGAACTGTTAATAATTACTACTGTTAATTACAGGCACATTATGTGCCAAGCATTTCACTAAGAACTTTGTTATAGGAAATTAGAGGTGGCACCCCTACCTGGACAAGCATGCTGATCATTTTAATGACAATTTAAAGGAATTTCAGGACACCAGGGGAGAGACTGCTCAAGGGTTTCAGCAAATATTTTACTCCCTAATAAGCAATTCTTAAGTAACATGGTGATATTCCCTGGACTTCTTATTTTTTAATATTTATTTTTTAATATTTAATATTTTAAAAATATTTATTTATTTATAAATTTATTTATTTATGTACAGGGTGTCCAGTGAGGCATGCATGATCTTCAGTTGCGGCATGCAGGATCTTTTTAGTTGCAGCATGTGGGATCTTTTTAAAATTGCTGCATGTGGGATCTTTTAGTTGTTGCATGTGGGATCTTCAGTTGCAACATGCAGGATTTTTAGTTGCAGCATGTGAACTCTTAGTTGTGGCATGCGGTATCTAGTTCCCTAAACCAGGGATCGAACCTGGGCTCCTCTTGCATTGAGAGAGCAGAGTCTTAGCCACTGGACCACCAGGGAAGTCCTTCCTTGTACTTCCTATGGCCCTGCGGTTGAAGGTGAGAGGCTTCAATTTATGAGGCCCAGTTTAGGACTGGTAACAAAGTTTCCAGCCCTTACATGTTGGATCAGTGATTCTGAGCTCTGACTGAACTATAGGATCACCTGGACAACCTTTTAAAGACAGTTATGCTCAGGCCCTATTTCTAAAAATGCTATTTAAATAGTCTGGTGTTTGCCACAGCAAAAGAAGTATCCTGTAATACTGTAATATGCAGGCAGAATTCAGAGTTACTGGCTTGGAAGGAAGGGCAGTGTAATCTCTTCTCTTTTTTACTTTCTTTTTTTTGCTGTTACTTTGTCTTCAGCAGGAAAGGCAGAGACAGTAGCTGGTTCAACTCCCACCTCAGGCTCCCCAGGGCTTATTTCTAGTAGATACTGTTTAAGTAAAGCCATATTATTTCTCACCCTGTTGATGTTAATTAACCATCAATGCAAGAGCAAGCCTTTTCTTAAATAGGGGAGACAAATTCAAAAGGATAAACGAGGGAAATGCTTAAAGGATAGGAACTTTAAGCATAGAATTTGCATCTGTTATTCATTCTCCCTCAAGCTCTTGATCCAAATAAGGAATGACAAAACTTACAGGATGCATTAGCATTTGGCATACTTTGTTTAGGATCAAGTGTAATACTATTCATGTCCCTCACAAGAAGAAAAGATCATTACTTGGCAGGTGGATGCACTGTGTAAACTTTTCCTAAGAATCAAAAGAATACTTAAAGCAGGAATAATTTGACAGGGCAGGGAAATCCTACTGAAGCTCCATTCAGCAGATCCTGTGCCCTGATGAAGGACCACATCAGCAGGAAAGACAAGGTACCTTTTTGTAACTGGTCTGCCAAGACCAGAGGGAGGTATCTCTTTTTCCTAACTATGAAGAATAACATAAAGTCTATGTAAACTTACTACGGAATAGTTTCCTTACCACTTACTGGTCTTGTCACCTTGGACAAAATAATTAACCTTTCTGTGCCTCAGTTTCTCATCTTTAATGGGAATAATAACAAATACTAATTGGGTGGTTAAAAGGATTGAATGAGTCATTATTTTTTTAAGCTCTTTATTGGAATATAATTGCTTTACATAGTTGTGCCACTTTTTGCTGTACAACAGTGAATCAGCTGTATTTATACATATATCTCCATATCTCCTCCCTCCCACGACTCCTTCCCACCTTCCCTATCCCAGCCCTCTAAGTCATCACCCATCATCGAGTTGATCTGCCTGTGTTATGCAACAGCTTCCCACTAGCTATCTATTTTACATTTGGTAGTGTATATATGTCAATGCTACTCTCTCACTTTGTCCCAGCCTCCCTTTTGCCCCCACTGCCCTGCCCTGTGTCCTCAAGTCTGTTCTCTACATCTGCATCTTTATTCTTGCTCTGTCTCTGGGTTCATCTGTACCATTTTTTTAGATTCTATGTATATGAGTTAGCATATGGTGTTTGTTTTTCTCTTTCTGGTTCACTTTGCTCTGTATGACAGACTCTAGGTCCATCCACCTCACTACAAATAACTCAATTTCATGCCTTCTTATGGCTGAGTAATATTCCATTGTATATATGTGCCACATCTTCTTTATCCATTCATCTGTTGATGGGCATTTAGGTTGCTTCCATGTTCTGGCTATTGTAAATAGTGCTGCAATGTACATTGCGGTAAATGTTTCTTTTTGGATTATGGTTATCTCAGGGTATATCCCCAGCAGTGGAATTGCTGGGTCATATGGTAATTCTTTTTTTTATTTTTTTAAAGAACCGCCATAATGCTTTCCATAGTGGCTGTACCAATTTACATTCCCACCAACAGTGCAGGAGGGTTCCCTTTTCTCCACACCCTCTCTAGCATTTATTGTTTCTAGATTTTTTGATGATGGCCATTCTGACCAGTGTGAGGTGATACCTCATTGTGGCTTTGACTTGCATTTCTCTAATGATTAGTGATGTTGAGAGTCATTATTTTTAAAATGATTAGTGTAGTCCCCATCAAAGCATTAATAAAATATAAGGGCTTGTTAAATAAATTTTTTTAAAAAAAATGAATAGGGCTTTCTCAATAGGAAACTATTTGGATTCTTCAAAAAGGAGTGATAATATGGGATATATGTATAAATACAGCTGATTCACTTTGCTGTACAGTGGAAACTGATGCAACAGTTTAAAGCAATTATACTCCAATAAAGATCTGAAAAAGAATGGGAGTGCTATATGTGCACTTAGAGGTTTCCAAGCAATTTTTGCATCTGTATTTGACTTGACTGTCACAAAAACTGTATAAGGTAGGTTTTTCCTACTTTGAAAAATGGAGTAACTGAACCTAGTGAAATTAATCATACAAATCATATACTTAATAATCTGCAGACCTGGCAACTATTATCACCTAGATTTGATTTAAGGATTGTACTGTTACCCTCAAAATGACTTAGTTTATGAATTGTGTATAACAACTTAGAATCAATGGCAAATGACATAAAATCACTAGTAAATGAACATTGCTTCATCAACATGGCTGTTTATAATTGCAATTACTCTCACTTCTAACACTCATATTTTTTATATCCTCTTTTCTTCTTAACATACATTATTCTATAACTTATTTTCTGAAATCCTATCAGAAAGCAAACTCCACGAGGTAGATATTTGGGGTCCAATTTGTTCATCGTCTAAAAGTTGGCAATCAACAAATATTGACTGAAAGAATAATGCATGAACCATTCTTTGACTTATCGAAGATGCACTTTTTGAGAAGCTATGAAAATATTTACTATTAATTTACTATTAAGTAGAGCTTAAAGGCTCTAGATGAATGAATATTTAAAACAGCCATGATTGGTACTTTCAGTGTTTCATGACCTTCTAAGTCTTTGGAAGATGGTGAAGTTAAATCAGTTAATATTTGACATATTTCACAAAATTATAATGGTTGTAATACTTGTATAGTACTTTTTTATGTACCCATGATCATTCTAAATGCTCTATATTTATTAACTCATTTAATCCTCACATCAACATTATGATGTAAATACTATTATACTCACCATTTTGTAGACTGAGAACTGAAGCACAGAAAAGTCATTTACTTGACCAATTTCAGACTACTAGGAAGTAGTGGAGGCCTGACTGGAGCCCATGGAGTGTGGCTCTAGAATCCGTACTCTTAATCACTACCTTATGATGTATATTGTATTACTGTAAGAGAAAGTCTGATGTTTAGACTATTGGACATGAAGAAAAAAGTTTGTTTTCAATTTTTAGAAACCTGACACTTTATCACCCACGAAGAAGAGCAGTCCACTTTAGTAGAAATAACTTTAAATGGAGATAATATTCTCCATTATATAGAAGCTTTGAATCTTATCAAACAATTCAGGAGTACTTGAGTAAGTTTCTATAATTCTTTAGCAAATAGTAAGAAGATTGATTGTTAATGACTTTTTCATTTTTAGAGCAAGTGTTAATTTATTATTTTGCTCATAATACAATTGCATAATATCTTGCATTATCTTATTTATGAAGACGTTAGTCACATCCACAAGCCTTCTTTAGCATAATTTAGCAGCAAAGAATAGGGCAGGGCATCTAATAAATTAATCTTTTGGATGGGTGGTTTTTGATCATCAACATAAGTGTCAGTACATACCTCCCAATTACACAAGTTGTGGTTTGTTAGTTCCTATATTACTAAAGGGCTGTCTATCTTCTGTTTGAGAGACTAAAGTTCTATACCTACACTGATGTTATGACTGTAGCCAAAAATTGTTAACTTGGATAGCCTGGTCTCTGTCTCCCCAGGTACTATGAGATATATATAATAAGAAAGTCATCCTGTACTCTCTGTCCTGTAATATTAGTTAAAATTGCACTGAATCTCCACTTACATCTTTTATGCAAGTCCAAATCCTTTCCATTGATTTCTGCAAAAACTCAGGTTGTGGGGTGATAGCTAACATCTCTCTGGGTGTAGCTCTGCACTGCATCGATCCAGGCACAGTTTCATGATTTCAAGACAAACAAAACCATTATTTACACATGTGCAAATTCTTAAAAAGTATAATGGACAATACTAAAGAAATTGGGTTGAAGAGAAGAGGTTATATCCTACATGACACAGTCAATAATTTGTTAAGTATTATTGTCCTGCAAGGTCCTTTTTCCTACTCTACCCTTTCTCTTATTTAATTTTCTCCATTACTACATGAATTTAATTTAAAATGAGTGAAACCAAATAGAAAAGTAAAATGAAAATAAATCTGATAAAGCTTCTAGTTATAGTAATGTCAGAGTTACTTTTACTGGACAAATCACACTGCAGACAACACTGAAGAGAGTACAGAGACCTCTAGCTGTTTGAAAGCACTGATTAAGTAAAAGCAGACCACAATTGGAGCAGATTCAACTCTTGAGAGAAGAGGTGAACACTAGGTGAGGTCTGACTTTAGTGGGCTTTTTGTGGAGGACATTCTCCAGTCTACTGGAATGGCAGGGGTATAATCAAACACAAACCGATACCAAAACTATTTTAGATCAGGGCATCAGAAGAGGAGGACAGGACTGTCAGAGTAGCTTGACATTAAGAGGGGAAGGGTACCTAAAAGAGAGCTACACAACTTGGAGTGCCCCAATATCTCCATGTAAGCTACACTAAAATCCTTTGTGGACCACTGAACTCCACACAAGGACACTCCAAAGCACCCTGTGAAAACGGTAGATGGAAGGCTTGAAAACTGAGAAGATGTTTTTGCTGCTGTCCATCATAAGGAAAACACTTCACTCTCTGAGTCCAGCAAAGTAAAGAGACATTAACATTTAGGGTTATCTACAAAACTACCCTTAAAGGATGACATAAAAACCTTAAAGTTGAATAGAGTAATTTACTTCCCTATTAAAAGATAAATCAATACACTTGAGAGTTTAGGGTCCCTACAATATATAATGTACAATGTACAATTAAAAAAGAATTACTAGACAGGTTAAGAAGCAGAAAAATGTGACCATTTTCCAGAGAGTTAAGAGAGATAGAATTGGGATTACATGTTAGGATGAGCATATAACTATAATACATTTGCTTAAGGATTTAAGAAGAAACATGGTCAAAATTAATGATCAGGTGAGTACTTCAGTGAAAAAAATAGAAATTATAAAGTAGTACTGAATAGAAATTATTTAACTAAATTGCAATACAGGAAGTGAAAATTTTATGGCATGGAATTAACATCAAATTGGAGGTGACAAAATAGAAAAGTCAATGAAATTGAAGGCCATTTGAAGCTATCCAACCTCAAGAAAACCAAAAAATTTGTCATAAATAAATAGAGCCATTGTGATAAGTAGGCTGTAATTTGAATCCAAAAAGTAGAAGAGAAAGAGAAAATTATTTGAGGAAATATTGGTTAAATTTTGCCTGAATTTGGTGAAAAATATTATTTTACAAATGCTGGCACTGAAAAAACTGAAAGCAGGATAAGTAAAAAATCAAATTTCTGAAAACTAAAGGTAAAGGGAAAGTCTTAAAACTAGCTAGATGAGAATAATGTATTGCATACAGAAGAATAATGATGTAGATCTCAGTGGACTTATGAAAAACAATGAAGCCTGGGAGACAGTGGAACATTGTCTTCAATGTATTAAAAGAAAAAAAGAAAACAAAACCTGGCAATCTCAACCTCCACATCCAACACAAATATTATTCAAACTAATGGAAGAATGAAATAACTTTTGAGAAGAATGAAAGCTGGAATAATTCATCACCAGAAGACCTGCACTGCAGGAAACTCTAATAGAAATTCTTCAGGTTGAAGAGAAAAATAATCGGAAGAAACTCAGACCTTTGAGAAGGAATAAAGCACATTAGAAATGGAAAATAAGTGGTTAAATATAAAAGACTATCTTTTTATTTTCTTAATTCTTTAAAAGTCAGCTGGCTACTTAAAGGAAAAATTACAAAATTGTATCCTGGTGTTAATAACATTATGTATATGTTAAATATGTGAAAACAAAACACACAAAAATGAGGGCATAAGCAGAACTGTTTTACACTTTCATGAAGTTGTTCACATAAAATGTCATTTCTTACAATTTAATTGGAGAGGTATAATATTAATTATAAGAGGAGTGTGGTAATTTGTGACAATATATGGTAATACTTGGAGCAAGCAGTTAAGAATATAAAGAGAAATACTGATTCAAGGTGGTGACATAGGAAGATCCTGAACTTAACTCCTCTCACAGACACAGGAAATCTGCAGCTACATATAGAAAAATTCCTGTAGAAAACCCCTAAAAACTAGATGAGAAAAACAAACAAACAAAAACAATAACAACAACAAAAACCCCACAATGAAGTGTGTAGCAGAGTCTGTGACACAATCTCATCAATAACCCTAACAAAGCTCCCACAATTCACAATCAGGAGGGAACTAAACTCAAGTCTTTCTCTAAGAAACAAAAAGTTTGAATCCCATGTTAGGCACTCCAACTCGAAAGACCTGTACTGGAGAGAAAAGCCCTCCAAAATATCTAGAAGGGTAAGCTGGGAGGAAGTGAGAGATTGGTATATATATGCTACCAAATGTAAAATAGATAGCTAGTGGGAAGCTGCTTCATAACACAGGAAGATCAACTGGATGATGGGTGATGACTTAGAAGGGTGGGATAGGGAGAGTGGGAGGGAGTCTCAGAAGAGAGGGGATATAGGGATATATCTATAAATACAGCTGATTCACTTTGTTGTACAGCAGAAATTGGCACAACAGTGTAAAGCAATTATACTTCAATAAAGAGCTAAAAAGAAAGAAAAAAGAAAAAGGAAAAACCAGTGGGGTTTGTGCCATGAGACCAAAAAGACTGGAGCAAACTGAGGAAGGCTTTTAAAGGACCAGCACACTCAGATTCACTCATGCCAGAGACCAGCATAGAAGCAGCCAATTGAGAGGTGCTCATACCTTATGTTAAATAGGTACATGGATGTTATGTAAAAGAGGCCTTAAACATCACATTAGGCCAGATAGTTGGGAGGTACAAACTCTTATGTATAATATAAGCTACAAAGATATATTGTTCAAGACAGAGGATATATCCAACATCCTATAATAACTATAAATGGAGTATAACCTTTAAAAATTGTGAATCACTATACTGAACACCTATAACATATAATATTGTACAACTACACCTCAATTAAAAAATTTCATCCAAAGGCAACGGAATAAGCATTCTTCTCAAGGACAGATGGAATATTTTCGAGAAAACATATATGTTAGGTCACTAAACAAGTCTTAATAAATTAAAAACACTGAAATCATATCAAGCACATTTCTGACAGTATGAAATTAAAAATCAATTACAAAAACTGGAAAATTCACAAATATTTGGAGATTAAACACATGCTACTTAACAACCAATGGTCAACGAAACAATCAAAAGAGAAATCAGAAAATACCTTGAGACAAATGAAAATGGAAATACTATGTACTAAAATTTATAGGATGCAGCAAAAGCAGTATGAGGAGGCAAGTCTATAGCAATAAAAGCCTACATCAAGAAAGAAGAAAAATGTCAAATAAACCACCTAACTTTACATCCCAAGGAACTAGAAAAAGAAGAACAAATGAAGCCCAAAGTTAGTAGAAAAATGGTAATAACAAGGATCAGAGTCTAAATAAATAAGATAGTGATTAAAAGACAATATCAAAGATCAATGAAAATAAGAGCTGTTTCTTTGAAAAGATAAACAAAATTGACACCTTTAACTAGACTCACCAAGAAAAAGAAGAGAGAGCACTCAAATAAAATCAAAAAAGAAGGAGGAGATGTTACAACTGATAACACAGAAATACAAAGGATCAAAGAACACTACTATGAATAATAATACATCAAAGATTTGGACAACCTAGAAGAAGTGGATAAGAACAGAAAACCTACCAAGAATGAATCATGAAGAAATTAAAAATATGAACAGATTGATTACCAGTAAGGTGATTGAATCAGTAATCAAAAACTTCCCAATAAACAAAAGTCCAGGACCAGAAGGCTTCACTGGTGAATTCCACCAAACATGTAAAGAAAAATTATTGCAAATTTTCTCAATTTTTTCCAAAAATAGACAAGGAGGGAAAGTTCCAAACTCACCATACAAAACAAGGATACCACAAGAAAAAAAAGTAAGATCCTGACTTCAAATTTTATTAACATAGATATAGTACAGGAATACTTCAGAGATATTGCAGGTTCAGTTCCAGACCATTGCAATAAACTGGATATTGCAATGAATTTTTAGGTTTCCCAGTGCATATAAAAGTTATGTTTACACAATATGTAGTCTAAGTGTACGATAGCATTATATCTAAAAAACAATGTAAATATTATAATTAAAAATACTTTATTCCTAAAAAATGCTAACCATCACATGAGCTTCAAATGAGTTGTACTCTTTTTGCTCTTGGAGAGTATTGCCTCAATGTTGATAGCTACTGACTGATCAGGGTGGTGCTTGATGAAAATTAGGGTGGCTGGGGCAATTTTGTAAAATAAGAAAATAATAATGTTTGCTACATTAACTCTTCCTTTCACTAATGTTTTCTCTGTAGCAGGTAATGCTGTTTGATAGAATTTTACCCACATTAGAATTTCTTTCAAAACTGGAGTCATTCTTCTCAAAACTTGCTGCTGCCTTATCAACTAAGTTTATATAATATTCTAACTCTTTTCTTGTCATTTCAACACTCTTCATAGCATCTTTACCATGAGTAGTTTCCATCTCAAGAAACAATGTTCGTTGCTCATCCATAAAAAGCAACTACTCATCCCTTCAAGTTTTATGATGAGATTGCAGTAATTCGGTCACATCTTGTTCTCTTGCTATATCCACCACATCTGCAACTATTTCCTCCACTGACGTCTTGAACTCCTCCAAGTCATACAGGAGGGTTGGAATCAACTTTTTCTCAACTCCTGTTACTGTCAATATTTTGACCTTTTCTCATGAATCACAAATGTTCTTAATGATATCTAGAATGCTAAATCCTTTCTGAAAGCTTTTCAATTGACTTTGCCCAGATCCATCAGAGGAATCATTATTTTTAGCAGCTATAGCCTTACAAAAAGTATGTCTTAAATCATAAAACTTGAAAGTAAAAATTACTGCTTGATCCATTGATTGCAGAGTGGATGTTGTGTTAGCAGGCCTAAAACCAATAACCTCTCTGTCCATCTCTCTCAGCATTCTTGGTAATGTCCAGTAATATTTGAAAGGATTTTTTTTTTTTTTTCTGAGCTGTAGGTCTCAGCAGTGGGCTTAAAATATTCAGTAAAACAAGTTGTAAACAGATTCACTATCATCTGGGCTTTGTTATTTGATTTAGAGAACACAGATAGAGAGACTTAGCATGAGTATTAAGAGTCCTAGGATTTTTGGAATAGGGAATGAGGATTGACTTAAAGTCACCAGCCACATTAGTCCCTAACAAGAGAATCAGCTTGTCATTGAAGCTTGGAAGCTAAGCACTGAGTTCTGCTCTCTAGCTATGAAAGTCTTAGATAGCATCTTCTATTGTTTTAAAAAAATATTTTATTGGAGTCTATTTGATTTACAATGTTGTGTTAGTTTCATGTGTACAGCAAAGTGAATCAGTTATACATATACATATAGCCACTCTTTTTTAGATTTTTTTCCCATATAGGCCATTACAGAATATTGAGTAGAGTTCCCTGTTCTATACAGTAGGTGCTTATTAGTCATCTATTTTATATACAGTAGTTTGTGTATGTCAATCCCAATCTTTCATTTTATCCCTCCTGCCCTTACACCCTGGTAACGATAAGTTTTCTACATCTATATCTCTATTTCTGCTCTGTAGATAAGTCCACTTGTAACATTTTTTTTAGATTCCTTATAAGCAATATCATATAATATTGGTATTTCTCTGTCTGATTTACTTCACTCAGTATGACAATCTCTAGGTCCATCCATGTCACTGCACATGGCATTATTTTGTTATGTTTTTATGGCTAAGTAATATTCCATTGTATTTATGTACCCATTTGGCTTATCTGTTCTTCTGTTGATGGACATTTAGGTTGCATCTATTTCCTGGCTATTGTAAATAGTGCTGCAATGAAAATTAGGGTGCCTGCATTTTTTCAAATCATGGTTTTCTTTATGGTTTCTTTATGGTTTCCTTTGCTGTGCAAAAGCTTTTAAGTTTCATTAGGGCCCATTTGTTTATTTTTGTTTTATTTTCATTAGTCTGGCAGGTAGGTCAAAAAAGATCTTGCTGCAAATTATGTCAAAGAGTATTCTGCCTATGTTTTCCTCTAAGAGCTTTATATGATCTAGCCTTCCATTTAGGTCTTTAATCCATTTTGAACTTATTTTTGTGTATGGTGTTAGGGAATGTTATAATTTCTTTCTTTTACATGTAACTGTCTTGTTTTAGCAGCACTACTTATTGAAGAGACTATCTTTTCTCCAATGTATATTCTTGCCTCCTTTGTCATAGATTAGGTGACCACAGGTGTGTGGGTTTAGCTCTGGGCTTTCTAACCTGTTCCATTGATCTATATTTCTGTTTTTGTGCCAGTACCATACTGTTTTGATTACTGTAGCTTTGTAGTATAGAAGGCTGTTTTGTCTACATTGAAAATCTGTTCTTTAGTGTAGTTACTTTAATGTATCATATTAGCTAGACCTTGTAGATAACTTGCTGCAACTCCTATAATACATCAACCCTTGCTGCTTCACTTTGCACTTTTATGTTATGATTATGGCTTTTTTCCCTAAACCTCATGAACCAAACTATGCTAGCTTCAAATTTTCCTTTGGCAGCTTCTTCACCTCTCTCAGCCTTCAAAAAATTGAAAGGAATCTGGGCCTTGCTCGATATTAGGCTTTGGCTTAAGAAAATGCTGTGGCTGGTTTGATCTTCTTTCTAGACCACTAAAACTTCTCTATGTCAGCAGCAAGGCTGTTTCACTTTCTTATTATTTTTGTATTCATTGGAGTATCATTTTTAATTTTCATTAAGAACTTTTCCCTTGCATTTACAGCTTGGCTAACTGTTTGGTACAAAAGGGCTAGCTTTTTGCATATATTTATTTTCAACATGTTTTCCTGAGGAAACAATCATTTCTAACTTTTGATTTAGGGTGAGAGTTGTGTGATTCATTCCTTCATTTGAATACTTAAAAGCCATTGTTCAGTTATTTATTGACCACATTTCAATGTTGTTGTGCTTAGAGAATAGGGTGGCTGAGAGAGAGAGAGAGAGAGAGAGAGAGAGAGAGAGAGAGAGAGATGGGGGTAGTGGTGTCTGGTTGGTGGAACAGTCAGAACACACACAACAGTCATCAATTTCACTGTCTTATATGTGTGCAGTTTGTGGCCCCAAAAGTAATTACAATAGTAACATCAGAGATCAATGATCACAGATCATCATAACAAATGTAATGATAAATTTAAAAGCTTGAAATATTGTGAGAATTACTAAAAAATGACATAGAAACCTGAAGTGAGCAAATGCTGTTGGAAACATGGTGCAGACAGACTTGCTCAAAGCTAGGTTACCAGAAGCCTTCAATTTGTAAAAAACACATCTGCCAAACACAGTAAAGTGGGGTGCAATAAAACAAGGTCTACCTGTAATTAAAACAGTGTGGTATTGTCATAAACACAGATCCATAGATCAATGGAGAAGAATAGAGAACCCAGAAATAAACTTACACTTATATTGTCATTTAATTCATGACAAAGTAGCCAGGAATATATAGTGAGGAAAGCACAGTCTCTTAAATAAAATGTGTTGGGGAAACTGGACAGGCACATGAAAAAGGATGAAACTGGATCACTATATTACACCATACACAAAATTTAGCTCAAACTAAATTAAAGACTTGAATATAAGTCCTGAGTCCATAAAACCCCTAAAATAAAACAGGGAGTAAGGCCCTTGACATTGGTCTTGGTGATGAGTTTTTAAATTTGATGCCAGAAACAAAATCAACAAAAGCCTAAACAAGTGAGATTATATCAAACTAAAAAGCTTCTGCATATCAAAGAAAACCATCAAATAAATGAAAAGACAACCTACTGAATGGGAGAAAGTATTTGCAAATCACATATATGATAAGGGGTTAATATCCAAAATATATAAAGAACTCACACAACTCAGTAGCAAAAAAACAAATAATCCAATCTAAAATTGGGTAGATTCTGAACAGACATTTTTCACAAAACGATATCCAGCAGGTACATGAAAAGGTGCTTACCATCACTAATCATTACCATAATGCAAATCAAAATCACAATGAGCTATCACCTCACAGCTGTTAGAATGACTGCCATCATAAAGACAAGACATAACAAGTGTTGGTGAAGATGTGGAGAAGGAGGTTCCCTTGTGCACTGTGGGAATGTAGATTGGTGCAGCCACTATGAAAAGAGTATGGGGTTTCTTTTAGGACTGGAAGTAGAAATACCATATGATCCAGCAATTCCACTTCTGGATGTTAATCCAAAGAAAATTGAAACATTGATTCAAAAAGATATACGCACCCCATTTCTGTGCAGCACAGTTTACAGTAGCAAAGATATGAAAACCACCTAAGTATCCATTGATGGATGAATGGATAAAGTAAATGTAGTATAGGTACGGTGGGATATTGTTATGAAAAAGAAGGTAACATCACAATTTCTAACAACATGGATAGACTTTGAGGGCATTATGCTAGGTAAAATAAATGAAATAAGTTAGAGAAGGACAAATACCATATGAATTCACTTGTGTGTGGAATCTAAACAAACAAACAAAAACACAAACAAAACTCAAAGATTCAAAGAAGTGATTGGTGGTTGCCAGAGGTGAGGGTTTGGGGATGGGCAAAATAGATGAAGAGGATCAAAAAATACAACCTCCCAGTTATAAAAATAAATGAGAAGGATGTAATGTAGAGCATGCTGCTATAGTTTTTAAGACTGCATTGCATATTTCAAATTTGCTGAAAGTGTAGATCTTAAGAATTCTCATCACAAGAAAAAAATTTGTAAATATGTATGGTGACGGATGTTAACCAGACTTCTTATGATCATTTTGCAATATATACAAATATTGAAGTGGTATGTTGCACATGTGAAACTAGTAAAATGTTATACATAATACTGTACTGATATTATATGTCAGTTACACCTCAATTAAAAATAAAGGTGAAGTGACTTTGTTCTCACCAGAGTTAGGTTTTGTTTTTGATCTGTAACCATATGAAGAAATCACTGATGTCCCTGTTTCATAAAGGGGCAGTCATTTCTTTGTCTTTATTGTGATGTGTCTATACATCACATGTGTTTCACTCTATACTTATAGAGGAAAGATGCAATGATGGCTCTGTGTGCTTGGCAGTATTCCTCTCCTTCTCCCTTCCCCCAACCCAGATTTTTGTTAGTAGAGTCTGGTACTATATGTGTTTTCCCATAGGCAAATGCTGGATAGTTTCATTTTTAATTTTTACAAACTTTGTGACCTGTGAGTGGTTGTCCTTCATGAATTAATAATTAGGACACACTGATTCAAACAATTATCATGTGTCCCTTTTGTATATAATAGTTCATTTCTATTTATATATATATTTGTAAACAACTCAAGGAAGCTAACTGAGAATGAGCATGGTGATATCAAAGCGTAATTTTCAAGAACCTTGATAAAGTGAGTATTATACAAATAAATAAGAAGTATATGTGATAGACATTTAACTCATTAATGAGGGAAGCAGGATGGTAAACTGATTCAAAGGAGGTTTAGGAAATGAGCATTGATATGAACTAAACAAAAATTTTTAGATTTCTAGGTTATATAGAATCCTGGATAACATCCTGAAGGGCAATAAAACCATTTCCTTCAGATATAACTTCAACCAGATAGAAATTATTTGCATCTCTACCAAAGTCTATAAGGTAACATGTAACATTGGATAGTTTGGACTATGATAAGTAATAAAAAGCATATAAAAAGGTTTATTACACTGAAGATTTCAATAATTTTGGGTGAGACTTAAACAACGCTCTAGTGTGACACTGAAAGCACATGTAATCATCCTTCTTACTCCCAAGTTTTTCATATTTTTCCTTAACAGTGGTGATGCCATGATATTATGAGGATTAAATAAATAATATATGTGAAATGCTTTATACCATAAAACTTTATAAAAATGTAAAATAATTTTCATAATTTACTACTAAAATATACAATATTCCAAAGGCAAATCTGACATAAAGAAGTCAAGTTAGAGTTAATAGCTTTCTTCCGAGATTCTAAAATAGAGACATCGGTGCCTCCAGTGCAGGATGGTAATGCATTTCTGTCAACTGGGACATTATAAGCACAAAAGCTTAAAGGAAACACAAATCCTTTTACTACTCCTGGCAGAAATGTTGCAAAATAAAATTTCATTCATTTTCTTTCCAACAACCTGAAGATAATGCTCGAGAAAAGCTTAATTTCTTACCTCATTAATTCAACAAAGAATGTGTCAAGCACTACCATGGTGCCCTGTGTGTCCTATCATGGGGAGCTAAAGGGAAACAAGATATTCACTCCCTCCATAAGGATTCAGACTTAGCAGCAAAAACATCACAAAAATAACCAGCTAGATCAAAGATAGGGGAGATAATTATTTTGTTTGGGATAAGGGCAACATGAAGCTTTGATTAATTCAACTGTTGTTTAATTATTCATAAGTTAGTAACAGTATTTCTTGTCTCTTACTAGAAAAGTTCATACTGAACTACATTTGAAACTCCCTATTCCTCTGTATTTATGTTTTATATTTTGTTTCTTCTTTTTTCCTTTGTTCTCATGTCTTCAAATATAAAGTAATTAAAGAAAAAATAGTAATTGAAAATAATTATCTGTAATTTTTAAAATTTTTAATAAGTTGAGATTTAGTAAGTCTGACAAAAATGTTAGTTTGTTTAATGCCAGGTATTAAAAAGAAGAATACAGACCTGTGTTTGAAGAATCACAATAAAACAAAAATACAATATAAAGAAATATAATTTAAAAAGTGAAATAAGGAAATCATAAACAAAATGAAAAGAAAACCCACAGAATGGGAGAAAATATTTGCAAATGAAGTGACTGACAAGGGATTAATCTCCAATACATACAAACAACTCATTCAGCTTAATATCCAAAAAAACCCAACAGAATAAAAAATGGGCAGAAGACCTAAATAGACATTTCTCCAAAGAAGACAAACAGATGGCCAAGAAGTATGTGAAAATATGCTCAACATCACTAATTATCAGAGAAAAGCAAATCAAAACTACAGTGAGGTGTCACCTCATACTGGTCAGAATGGCCATCATCAAAATGGGTATAAACAACAAATGCTGGAAAGGGTGTAGAGAGAAAGGAGTGCTCCTACACTGTTGATGGCAATGTGAATTGGTACAACCACTATGGAGAACAGTATGGAAGATCCTTAAAAAAATAAAAATACAGCTGCCAGATCCAGCAATCCCACTCATGGGTATATAACCAGAGAAAACCATAATTTGAAAAGTTACTTGCACCCCAATGTTCATTGCAGCAATATTTACAATAGCCAGGACATGGAAGCAACCTAAATGTCCATCAACAGAGGAATAGATAAAGAAGATGTGGTACGTATATACAATAGAATATTACTCAACCATAAAAAAGAACAAAATTGCATCATTTGCAGACATGTAGATAGAACCAGAGACTGACATACAGAGTGAAGTAAGTCAGAAAGAAAAAGAAAAATATCATATAATCACTTATATATAGCATCAAAAAATTGATACAAATGAACTTATTTACAAACAAGAAACAGACTCCCAGTCTTCAAAAACAAATTTATGGTCACCAAAGGGGAAAGGTGTGGTGAAGGGAAAAATTAGGAATTTGAGATTAACAAATACACACTACTATATGTAAAATAGATAATTGAAAAGGATGTACTGTTTAGCACAGGGAACTCTACTCAGTATTCTGTAATAACCTATATGGGTTGAGAATCTGAAAAAGAATGGGTATATGTGTATGTATAACTGAATCACTTTGCTGTATATCCGAAACTAACATGACATTGTAAATCAACTATACTCCAGTATAAAATAAAAATTAAGTTAAATTAAAAAAAATGAATTAAGCAAAGTAAATATTATCATTAAAATATTTCATTTATACCAAGGATGTTAATAAAGCAAATGACTAAAAGTCCTAATGAGAAGGTGTTTTATCAGATAAGATAGAAAAGCAAGACCAAACTATATACTACCTATAAGATATAAAGGCAGGCATAGATTGAAAGCAAAAGTATGTAAACAAGATATACAATGCAATCATATATAAATATAAAAAGCTGCTTAGCTATATTAATATCAAATAAAGTAGCCTTTATGACATGGAAAACTATCAAATACAGTGAGAGACATTTATAATAATAAAAGAGACAGTTTATCACAAGATATAAAATAATAAAATTGTATAAAACTAATAACAGAATTTCCTAACTAATGAAACAAAAATTGACAGAAATAGATACATTTAGAAATCTACAATCATAGTAGGATATTTTCAGACCTATCCCTGAGCAGTTAAGACAACAACAAGAAAAGATACTTTACTTAATTAATGTTTATAGGCCACTCTGTCCAACAATTGTGGATACATCAATAAAGCTATTGCAAATTATATATTGATTAAGTAGGGTATATCCCAGGAAAGCATAGTTTATCTAACACTTCAAAAACTAAGTAAATTTACTGCACTAATAGAATAAAAAATGAGAATGATATAAAATTCAATATCCATTCATGCTAAACAACTTTTGATTTCTGAAAAACACTCAAGAATATAAAAGCAGTATATATATTTTCAGTATATGTATCAGACAAAGAACTTGTACCTTAAATATATAAATAACTCTTACATATTAATAGTGGGCAAAAGAATTAAACAGACACTTCACAAGAGAAGATATTCACATGGCCCAAAAGCATGTGAAATGATGCTTGATACCATTGGTCATCAGGAATATTCAAATTAAAGTCACAGTGAGTTAGGGACTTCCCTGGTGGTCCAGGAGTTAAGAGCCTGTGCTCCCAATGCAGGGGGGCCTAAGTTCAATCCCTGTTCAGGAAACTAGATCCTGCATGCCACAACTAAATATCCTGCATGCCACAATGAAGATCCAGCATATCACAACTAACACCCAGTGCAGCTAAATAAATAAATAAATTTATGTATTTAGATGTAATTTCCTTTAAAAAATCACAATGAGATAAAATTGTAGAGTCTCTAGAATGGCTAAATTTTCAAAGACTGGTAACACCATATATGAGTGGTGATGTGCAGCACTTGGAGCTCTCATAAACTGCTTGTGGGAAGATAAAATGGTGCAACCACTTTGGAACAATTTGGCAGTTTCTTACAGAGGTAAGCATATATCTATCCTTTGACACACTCTTAGGTATCATTAACCCAACTTCAGTCTTTGTTATTTACTCAAATATATTTAAAAAAAAGAAAGAGAAATAAAAACATCCTGAAGATTGCTTGGACAGAAATATTTACAAAAACTTTAATAAAATTATTAAATTGGAGATAAATTAAATATATATGAATAGGAGAAGGGGTAACCAAATTACAGTTTATTCATACAATGGAATTCTACACAACAGTGAGTGATACACTCTACAATATGACTACATCTCAATAGAATACTGGGATAAAAAGGTCAGAGACCAAAGAGTAAACACAATATGATTCCATTTATATGAAGCTCTAGGGCAAGCAAAATTAACCCAGAGATAGAATTCAGAACAGTGATTGGTTGCCTTTGTTGGGTGAGGATTGACTGGAACAGGAAACTTTCAAGAGTAGTGTTGCTTAATATCTTGGTTGATGTAGTGGTTCCCTTTATATGTATTTATCAAAGTTCGTGAAATTGGGCCCTTACAATTTGTGCATTTTGCTGTGCATCTTACTTCAAAAATAGAAAAAAAATGAAAGTTTTAAAAATTAAGAAAAATCAGATGAAATTACTGTGATAGAAAGTAGCTGAATAAGTTTAATGAGGCCCAAGGAAAGGAGAATACCTAAACTAAAACAAATTTCCAAATTGAGAGATGTAAATAACCAATTTTTAAAGTTGTTAAAATAAAAAGAAACAAATGAAAACCAGTCTTAAAAATTCCTTGGATAAATGAAACCAGTTTAGTCATACAAACAAAGCTTAATTTAGCTTATTTTGCAAGGCTAACTTGACCAAGTCATATCTTGTTTATGCTTCTAAAAATCATAAGGGGAACTTAAACTGCTTCCCAAAATTGATATGAGGTAATCACTAACAAATTCCCTATAACTAATTTTTTTTCTAATACTATAACCAACCACTGTGAAAATAAACCATCACTACCTTCCCACTATATAAAGTGCTTGATAAGAATACATCCCTAAACCTCATTCCCTGTTTGGTTTGAGTGCTACTGGTTTGAGAACTGTCTTTATGGTGTGTGTGCATTAAACCTTTTACTAATTTCTACCTTGGTGATTCATTGGTTTCACTTCTATTATTTCTGAACTTATGATATCATTGAAAATCTGACTTGAAAAAAAAAATTTGGACCCAATATAAGGTACTTAATACCAGGAAATTGGACCTTGTGAATGGAATTCTGGAAATTGGATTTCAATTCCACACTACTCAGCCAGATGGTTAGGATGAGTAAGGATCCCTTCCCAATAGTAAGCGGGGTGGCGGTGATCCACGGTGAGCCAGGGTTATCAGTAGTCCTAAGATTTTCACATACATTGGATTTGGGTGAGATACAGGATGAGAGCAATGGTATTTATAGGGACTGTGCAATTCACTGGCTCTTGTCAACTGTCATTGAAATGTGGAAAAAAGAAAACAACAGTATCTGATCAGCCTTTCATCAACTCAAGAGGAAACTGTATGCAAGCCCTTCTGTCCCTGTCCTTCAAAGTGAAAGGCTTTTGTTTTAGTCTCCCAGGCCTCCCTGGAGTCTCTAAAGCCTGGTTCAAGAGTTAATGATTAAGGGGAACTCTCTGGTGGCTCAGTGGTTAAGAATCCACCTGCCAATGCAGGGGACATGGGTTTGAGCCCTGGGGGTTTGAGCCCTGGTCCGGGAATATCCCACATGCCTCAGAGGAACTAAGCCCATGAGCCACAACTACTAAGCCTGTGGTCTAGAGCCTGCGAGCCACAACTACTGAGCCTGTTTGCCACAACTACTGAAGCCCACATGCTTAGAGCCTGTGCTCCACAATAAGAGAAGCCACCGCAATGAGAAGCCCAGTCACCACAACGAAGAGTAGCCCCTGCTAGCCGCAACTAGAGAAAGCCCATGTGCAGCAGCAAAGACTCAATGCAGCCAATAAATAAATAAATAAATGTATAGAAAAAAAAGAGTTAATGATTAGGAATGTGAAGATACAGAAATGAAGAATAGCCATTGGGCTGGGAAACTGGTAACAATTTAGACTATAAGCCAGCCACATAGCAGAATCTCCAAACTCCCAGTTCCCTGAAAGATATAGAGAAAGGCCTGGCACACATTCCTAAGTTATTTTTACAGGAAACAGACCCCCACTGGATGAAAACTGCTGACTGCAAGAACACAGACCCCAGCCCGGTTGAAACCAGAAGGTTGATGATACTCAAAACTTCACCTTGATGCCAACCAACCTAAGAACTATGCACAAGCTGATCATGCACCCCACATCCCCCTCCCTCACTTTGCCTTCAAAATCCCTTCCCTGGAAGCCATCAGGGAATTCGGGGTTTTTGAGCGTGAACTGTCTATGCTCCTCGCTTGGCACCCGGCAATAAATGCTGTACTTTCCTTTACCACACAAAAAATAAAAGTTGGCTTTCTTAGATGATATAGAGAATTCATCATGTGGAAATTAAAACGTGTTGCAGAGATCCATGACTTGACCCTCCACAAACAAAACAAAGTGAACAATAGAATACACCTCACTCTTCTCTCCTAAAAATAAAATGTTTCCCACAGTAAATTATGCGGAGCACTTCGTCGTCCCCACCTTTTATTCTGCAACTTGTCACATGCATTAAGATGCTCAATAGATGAGAGAAAATTTCACTTTATAGGAATTTTCCTACTTAAAAGATTGAAAACTTATAGTTTCACAAAAATCAAGACAGCAATTTGTCTCTTTTGTATAGTAAATATTCCATATCAAGAATTTATAAGATTTATAGCTTCAAATTTGCTTTTGCATCCTCCCACATGCCCATTAAGTTGTTTAGTCAAAGGAAAGCATGTTTAAGAACACTTTTAAGTTATAGGGAATATGTGCATTTACCTCCATTTCTTAAATATGGTTGGCCACTCAAGTCCTATGATTGTAAGTGACAGGATGGTTAGATTAACTGGCATAAAGTAATTGTGTAAAGTGATACCATCACTCCTTATTTTTCAACATTAAAATGGTACTTCTGAATATGAGAAAATAGTTGTTTTCCCTTAGCACTTCTGAGTTATCTTTAGATGTAGGGGTATTGTATTTACAGAACATAATTTTATGTTGAAATTATGCAGAAAGTAGAGCTTTGCATTTAGGTGCAGGGCTTGCAGCCCTGTTTGGAGAGCTCATGAGGAGGACAGCCCTCCATGAACAATCAGAGTATTAGTACACTTCATTCTTCCTGCATTCCTGTCTGAAATTATTAAAAATAAACTAAGCCAAGCAAGCAAAGACAAATAAAAGACAGGTAAAACAAAAATGAAATAAAGTATCAGAATATACTGTTCTCTGTTTAAGAATAAAGATTTTACAAAAGGCCTGCCAAGGCTGAACCTCTAAATTAAAGGATTTAAAAAGTGAGGGATGTAAATAAGCTTCCTGCACAATGGAAAAATCCTAATGGATCCATGCTGGATTTCTTGGAGGACATAGACTACAGAATTTTCCCTGATGTGAAACTTCAAATGTGTGTTATATAGAACCAATTGCTGAAAGCTATTATGATTCCTCCATTTGGCTTGTTATAGAAGATGCTTGAAAGTCAATCACCCAAGTTTTTTCCTAATTTGAGGAAGAGCCATAAATGAACAAAGTCAAAAATATAGAAAGTAAGAAATCATGAGCAAATAATATGCAATTCTTCTAGTTTGTTGGAATTTTGAGGTACATTCAATATTCTGCATATGTATGTATATAATATTTAATTTGCAATAGACATATAAGTGATTTTTCTATCAACCAATCTTTCTCACAGCAACATAAAATGATGAGGAAGGTTTAGCCTGGAGTTATTTATTTTAAGTGCCAATTGTATTTCTACAAGCCTGTTTTTGGTTTACTGCAATTTAATTATTAAAGTTAAACTATAAAAGTTTATATTATACTTAGTTTTTGAATCATTATAATAAAACAATGGAATTAACATTTTCAAAAAACATGTTATTCTAAATTTCATTAGGGATCCACAAAAACTAAGTGTTATTTGTGTCTAACCTCAGTACAATGACAAGGATGCTTAATTTTCCTATAATATCATGCGCCTAAATGCATTCTAATTTCCATTAATCTTCTGAGATATAGAGGTTTAACATCTCACTATGTAAATTATTATTAATATTGGAAAATAACTTGGCAATTTTTTCCATATATATATATATATTTGCTTTTATCTTTTAACCATCTACTTTAATTATCTTTCTTACAACCATGAGGGTATGATTATGTTTTGATTCATAAATATTAATTACTTGCATTAAATATTGAATAAGTAAATGATCAACCTGAGGAGTTGTACTGGAAAAATGGGGGTGGGGGAGTTGAAAACAAAGACTAAAACACAAAGAAGATAGAAATAAGTATAACTTCAGTAATGTAGAATAAAGTAATTTTTTTAATTCAGTAAAGTAGAATTTCAGTAATGCTATTGTTTTTTTATTAGTTATTTATTTATTTTTTCTACAATAAACTGCATATATTTAGAGTGTACAATTTGGTATCCCAATCTCCCAATTCTTTCCCCCTCAACCCTCCCCGCTTTCCCCACTTGGTGTCCATATGTTTGTTCTCTACATATGTGTCTCTATTTCTGCCTTGCAAACCGGTTGATTTGTATCATTTTTCTATAGTCCGCATATATGTATTAATATACGAAATTTGTTTTCCTCTTTCTGACTCACTTCACTCTGTATGACAGTCTCTAGGTCCATTCATGTCTCTACAAATGTCCCAGTTTCATTCCTTTTTAAAGCTGAGTAATATTCCATTGTATATATGTACCACTTCTGTTTATCCATTCATCTGTTGATGGACATTTAGGTTGCTTCCATGTCCTGGCTATTGTAAATAGTGCTGCAATGAACATTGGAGTGCATGTGTCTTTTTGAATTATGGTTTTCTCTGGGTGTATGCCCAGAAGTGGGATTGCTGGGTCATATGGTAGTTCTATTTTTAGTTTTTTAAGGAACCTCCATACTGTTCTCCATAGTGGCTGTATCAATTTACATTCCCACCAACAGAGCAAGAGCATTCCCTTTTCTCCACACCCTCTCCAGCATTTACTGTTTGTAGATTTTCTGATGATGCCCACTCTAACTGGTGTGAGGTGATACCTCATTGTTGTTTTGATTTGCATTTCTCTAATAATTAGTGATGTTGAGCAGCTTTTCATGTGCCTCTTGGCCATCCGTATGTTGTCTTTGGAGAAATGCCTATTTAGGTCTTCTGCCCATTTTTGGATTGGGCTGTTTGTTTTTTTGATATTGAGCTGGATGAACTGTGTATATATTTTTCAGATTAATCCTTTCTCTGTTGATTCATTTGCAAATATTTTCTCCCATTCTGAGGGTTGTCTTTTCATCTTGCTTATAGTTTCCTTTGCTGTGCAGAAGCTTTGAAGTTTCATTAGGTCCCACTTATTTATTTCTGTTTTTATTTCCATTGTTCTAGGGAGTGGAAAAAAAAGATCTTGCTGTTATTTACATCACAGTGTTCTTCCTATGTTTTCCTCTAGGAGTCTTAGAGTGTCTGGCCTTACATTTAGGTCTTTAATCCATTTTGAGTTTATTATTGTGTATGGTGTTAGGAAGTGTTCTAATTTAATACTTTTGCATGTAGCTCTCCAGTTTTCCCAGCATCACTTATTGAAGAGGCTGCCTTTCTCCATTGTATATCCTTGCCTCCTTTGTCATAGATTAGTTGATCATAGTTTATCACTGGGCTTTCTTTCTTTTTTTCTTTTAAGAACTTTTATTGAGATAAAGTTAACAGACAATAAACAGCATGTATTGAGTGTACAACTTGGTATCCCAATCTTCCAATTCATTACCCCCAACCCTCCCTGCTTTCCCCACTTGGTGTCCATGTGTTTGTTCTCTACATCTGTGTCTCTATTTCTGCCTTGCATTTAGTCCTTCATAGTTGTTAGCATTTGCCTTATGTATTGAGGTGCTCCTATATTGGGTGCATATATATTTATAATTGTTATCTCCTTTTCTTGAATTGATCCCGTGATATTTATGTAGTGTCCTTTCTTGTCTCTTGTAACATTTTTTATTTTAAAGTCTATTTTATCTGATATGGGCATTGCTATTCCGGCTCTATTTTGATTTCCGTTTGCATGAAATATCTTTTTCCATCCCCTCCCTTTCAGTCTGTATGTGTCGCTAGGTCTGAAGTGGGTCTCTTGGAGATAGCATATATATGGGTCTTGTTTTTGTATCCATTCAGCCAGTCTGTGTCTTTTAGTTGGTGCATTTAGTCCATTTACATTCAAGGTAATTATTGATGTGTATGTTCCTATTACCATTTTCTTAATGGTTTTGTTTTTGTTTTTGTAGGTCCTTTTCTTTTCTTATGTTTCCCACTTAGAGAAGTTCCTTTAGCATTTGTTGTAGGGCTGGTTTGGTGGTGCTGAATTCTCTTAGCTGTTGCTTGTCTGTAAAGCTTTTGATTTCTCCCTCAAATCTGAATAAGATTCTTGCTGGGTAGAGTATTCTCGGGTGTATGTTCTTCCCTTTCATCACTTGAAATATATCATGCCACTCCCTTCTGGATTGCAGAGTTTCTGCTGAGAAATCAGTTGTTAACCTTATTGGAGTTCCCTTGTATGTTATTTGTCTTTTTTTCCCTTGTTACTTTTAATAACTTTTCTCTGTCTTTAATTTTTGTCAATTTGACTACTATATGTCTTGGCATGTTTCTGCTTGGGTTTAACCTGCCTCCAACTCTCTGCACTTCCTAGATTTGGGTGGCTACTTCCTTTCCCATGTTAGGGAAGTTTTCAACTATAATCTCTTCCAGTATTTTCTCAGGTCCTTTCTCTCTCTCTTCTTCTTCTTCTGGGACCCCTATTATGTGAATATTGGTGCATTTAATGTTGTCCCAGAGGTCTCTTAGGCTGTCTTCAGTTCTTTTCATTCCTTTTTCTTTATTCTTTTCTGCATCAGTGACTATCACCATTCTGTCTTATTTCGTACTTATTTGTCCTTCTGCATCAGTTAATCTGTTATTTGTTCCTTCTAGCATATTTTTCATTTCAATTATTGTGTTGCCTTTCTCTGTTTGTTTGCTCTTTAATTCTTCTAGGTCTTTGGTAAACTTTTCTTGCAATTTTCACTGTTTCCATCCAGTCTTTTTTTCAAAGTCCTGGATCATCTTCACCATCATTATTATGAATTCTTTTTCTGGAAGAGTGCCTATCTCTTCATTTAGTTGTTTTTTTGGCATTTTATATTTTCCCTTCCTCTGTTACAAAGTCTTTTGCCTTTTCATTTTCTCTGTCTTTCTGTGGCTTTGGTTTTCAGTTCCACAAGACAAAATACTGCTGATAATGCTTGATTCTGCTGTCTGCCCTCTTGTGGAGGAAGCTGTCTAAGAGGCTCCTGGGTGCTTCCTGATGGGAGGGACTGATGGTGGGTTGAGCTGGGTGGGTGGAGCTCAGTAAAACTTTAATCTGATTTGGTGGGCAGAGCTCAGTGACACTTTAATCTGCTTGTCTGCCAATGGGTGGGGCTGTGTTTCCACCCTGGTGGTTGTTTGGCCTGATGCAACCCAGCACTGGAGCTTACAGGCTCTTTGGTGGGGCTAATGGTGGACTCTGGGAGGGCTCTCACCAATGAGCACTTCTCAGAACCCCTGCTGCCAGTGCCCCTGTCTCCTCCGTGAGCCACAGCTGCCCCCCACCTCTGCAGGTAACCCTCCAACACCAGCAGGTAGGTCTGGTTCAGTCTCCTATGGGGTCACTGCTCCTTCCCCCTGGGTCCTGATGAGCACACTTTTTTGTGTGCCCTCCAAGAGTGGAGTCTCTGTTTCCCCCAGTCCTGTGGAGGTCCTGCAATCAAATCCCGCTGGCTTTCAAAGTCTGGTACTCTGGGGATTCCTCCTCCCATTACTGGACCCCCAGGTCCAGTGGGGGTCAGATGTGGGGCTCAGAACCCTCAGGACTTCTGAGGTATAACTGTTCTCCAGCTTGTGAATCACCCACCCAGCATTTATGGGATTTGATTTTAATGTGATTGCGCCCCTCCCTCAATCTCATTGTAGCTTCTCCTGTGTCTGTGGATGTGGGGTCTTTTTTTGGTGAGTTCCAGTGTCTTTCTGTCGATGATTATTCAGCAGTTAGTTGTAATTCCGGTGCTCTTGCAAGAGGGAGTGAACACACGTCCTCCTACTCCGCCATCTTGATTCTCTCAATCAGTAATGCTATTCTTTTTTATGTATAAATATATTTTATTTATTATTGTGTCAGCAGTTAATTATTTTGCAGTCTATAGGAGGAATAGTTCACATATAGCATATTTGTGCTTTTTGTTTCAAAATAGAATATTAGGTAGTATTCTCTGAATATTAGGTAAGATTCATGATGTAGTAAATTTAGTCTCAAAAATATAATGACATTGTCTACACACCTCAATTCTATAAAGTCAATTCCTCTTTCTCTAGTTCTATGCCATGAATAGGACTTGCTTTCAAAATTATTGCCTCTTTTGTTGATTTAAGTACATAGAAAAAATGCAAATGCCACTGTTAGGGCAATCACACATAGAAGCCAAATTGTGTATTTGAATCTTTTGCTATAACAGTGTATGTACACTTTTGCCATTAAAAAAGGATGCTTGATTAGGTGATAAGGCAGCCTATGTATCTGTTTGCCTGGCATAAAATGTATGGTGAAATAGTCAGAAATGGTGCATGCTGTATTAAATTGTGATCAGCTGCTTGAACTCCGGGAATGCAAAGTTAGAAATGCAAAAGCCTATTCCATTCTGATATTACAACTTGAAATCCACACGAATCTGATCTCTTTAAACTTAATAACAGGATCAGAGAGAAAGAGGGAGCATGGATTTTTCAATCAACAATGAAGAAGCGAGCATATCATTCAGCTGGCAAAAGCTCTGTAAAAATATGGTGCTTTGAAAACTTTGTGATCACCAGAGGAGCTCTCAAATGTCTTTTTTGTTTTCCTTATTATCTAAATTGTTTTGGGTGATGTATTTCACTGTTCCATTGCACTTAATTTTTCACAAGACATTCTCTTATCACACTTATTTGTCCAAACTCCTGCAGATTAGGGTGAATGTAAAAATATAATTATCCCCTTGAATTTTAATTGTAAAATTTATTTCTGAGAATTGTACCTTTACCAGCACTTGTGATAGGAACAGCTCTTTTGATTCAATAGAAATTTGTAAATATTTTTAACCTATTTAATTACATTACCTACCTATTTTCCTATGTCAGTTAATATAAAGTCATCCTAATAAAACCGTTTCAACTTTCTTTAGCACTTTAAATTCCTTAATGCTATTATCACTGTAATAATTTAACCACAGTTGTCTGAAGGAACCTTTTTTTTTTCTTTTACTATATAGGTTGTGTATTTCAGTAACTTGAGAAATTCAGTAAAAAAAAAAAATTACATGGGGCTGTTAACAAATTGTTAAAGGCCAAAACAGACATAAAATTATTTGAACATATCATTTATGAATTGAGCTGGGGATCATGATTTGTAATCCATGAACAATTGTTCATGCTTCTCGGCCTGGGATCTGGCCTCTGGCTGCTTTCCATCTGGGAGCAATTAAGTTTAAGAACCAACATTTCTTTTGCCTTCCTATGAATCCAGCTGCCGTGCTCATTCCAGTAATGAAGGTAACAGGGTAACAGAGAACAGCCCCTGAGTCTGGTCGTTCTTGTTCCTTTGGTGTTAGGAGAATGGCCTGATTTAACTGGAACTAGAGCACATCAAGGGGAAGTGATGCTGTGTGTGGCCTCCAGTCCCCCTTCAGGACTATGATTCAATTCAAAGCTTGACCTGTCAATGGGAATAGATATAGATGAACTGAAGTAAAATGCTTTTAAGAAATATATTTAGGGCTTTCAACTAATTTTATGTTTTATATTTCATAATAACCATATTATATGTGGCAAGAATTCAATGTTACTTTCCTTTTCCAATAGGATAAAATAATAATTTCATGGTCACAAAATTAAAATGCCAGGTCTTCTACTCCAGGGATTCCCTACATGCCTTTACAGGGATCAGTGAGAGAGAAATGTGGTGCAGTTGTATGCATTAAGAATAGACACTTCATGGTAAATCTTAATTATACTTCTGTTTTTTAACACTGATTCATCCTAGTGACCTTGAATAAAGGATGAGTTGTATACAACTAATTTTATGAGTTGTTAAGAAAATATTTCTGCTTCAAGGAGTAGATATGAAAAATAGTCACATTTTTCAAATTCCCCTGAAGAAGTACTTCATAAAGACTTCAAGTGTTATTAATTATAGTAATAAATGGGAAGGAAAAAATATCCCACTGGGGCTTCAAGAAATAAAAAAAAAGTCAACCAAAGCCATGTCCTGCCATTCTCCAGATTTTTTTAAAGGTAAAATAACTTGCCTCTTTTATACTGGTTATCCACAAAACAATAAATCTGTTGGAAAAGAAATTATATGTATGGATGTTAAGCACTAATTACTATTTATTTTTATTCAAAATGAATGATTTCCAAGTCTGAATAGAGCTCCCTGTTTTCCTAATTCTTATCCAAAGTGTGTGAGAATGTTACCTATGGGTGGGTTTCTATAAAGTTAAAATAACTTTAAAGACTTCAGCATCTGGGACTTTGAACTTAATGGCAAAGATTGCTGAAAGACTATGTTTTATTATATTACCTTCTTTTTGGACCTTATGCATAAAGGTCTAACATCTACAGAATGTTCATCTTAATAGTATTATAGCACCAGGACTATAATAAAAATCATACTGGTTCATCTATTACAACATCCATTTTTCATAGATTAATGATGCTGGGGTCAAAATACCCTTGGCAATTTGATATGCATGTTAGGTCAGGTTATAAGTTACAACCAAAGGTGGAATGACTTTATGAAATTATATACCTATAAAGAAAAATGCAAGCAAGCAATTTTTTTCTGGAGTTCAATATCAATTCACTTACATTTAGTAAAAAAATATAGTATTTGCTTCTCTGTTCATTTTGAAAGAATAGTAATATGTACTATTTTTGAAAAAAATTGCTTAATGTAAATAAGACATGATTGCTGTAGAAGTTATTAAGGAAAATTTAGACATTTTGTGGAAAATATGAAACCTCAGAGAAGAATCCTCCCCTATACTCACATACACAGCCTTTGCCTTAACATTTTTGTGCAACAAATTACTGACTTTGCTATGTGCACAAGTTCCCACTAGCTTTTGTTCTAAATTAAATAGGCACACCATTAATGCATGTTTTAAAATATATTTCTGGAATATTTTGTTTTCCTGCTCCATTTTGCATCTCATACTAATGCTCCCCAATTGGCATTTTTAATTGTCCCTCCAGAATTAGAACAAAGAAGTCTGTGTATTACAAATTGGAAATAATGAGCAGTATTTACTCTAATCTGCTTATATAATGCTGTTTCCTAATAATTCTTCCTGTTCCTGATTAATAGGCCTATTCATATTAAATATATGCTTATAAATTATATCAAGTATCCATTTAAAAAGTAAAACTAAATCATTTCAAAATGAAAGTTGTCCATATATCTACAAATACTCTCTTATGACAGCAGCCTCTCTAAGCTTATTTGATTCTACAGGCTGTGTTCTAATAGCACATATTTAGTTGCTTTGTGGTAAACTCTTGGATCTGTACCTGCCATTTTGAATTCCTTTTTAGAGTTTATCTAGCTCAATAATGTAACTCCAGTGAATCCCCTAGGCAAGATTTCCAATGATTTTAAACTACTTCTCATTCTTCTCTCCCAGAAAAATATAAAGCAGTAAGATTCCCCTTACGAGCCACCAAGGATTTGCCTCAATATCATGTGGACACAGAAGTTTCACTTGCTCTTTTTCTTAAACTTTTTTCTCAGCTGAACAGTTTAATAAGAATTTGTTGGAAATTCCACAATATCAAGGACTGCACATGTTTAAAAACATAGCACTTAATGTATATCAATTTACTCCTTATGTTATTTGTTATAGCATTTTATTTGTATTAACAAAATTAAATTAAAAACACTAAATACAGAATTTACAATAATTTAAACTACCTCAAAATATTTTTAAAAATTAGAGGCACATACAAACATACATAATTTATAGATTGATCCATGTATTTGGACTTAAGTTTAAGGATTTCAATATATCTCCTAAGTGGATAGACCATGTTACTCGTGTTATGATACAAGTTGAAAACATATGTGTAGATTCACCATAATTTTAATGTGGCTACATTTATCTATTATCTATATAAACTATCTTTACTTTGAAAACTAAATATTCTACATGTTCTAAATGAGACAGACTCACACAGTCTTGAAAATGGTTTTGAAAAATGATAGAGATTGTAAACATTACTTACCTTAATGGTTTCTACATCCATGTGCTGTGTTCTTTCAACAATGCTGCTTCCCCTTTACCCTGCCTTATCATTGTGTTTTCAGGCCTTTAGCCCACATGGCACTTCTAGTGTGTTGAAAGTCCCTTGAACAGAACATGGCATTCTTTTTTGGAAAGCAGAATGAAAGGAAAGACTCTTTAAAAAAGAGTTAGTCTCCCCAAGATTTAAGCTGCTATGACAGTCATGGGGATACAGGTTACAAAGCGTATACTCATGAAACACTTCTTATACAGGACCCACAAGTGCACCAGTGAAGCATTTAAACATGATGTTGAGGCAGAAAATTATGTTTCATCATTGGCTTTCCTCTATTTGGTACTACTTCTCCATGAGCTCCCCACAGTGCAAGCACATTTGCCTTTCTGTCACAAGAACACACTGACTTTGTTCATGCCTTTGGGCCTTGGCCTCCACTCCCTCTCATCTCTCCAGGCCTCATCTTGGTGGTCACCTCCTCAGAAAGGACTACCCACTAAACAGTTGAAATTAGCTCTCTTCATTTAACCTAATCTTGTTTAATTTTCTTCATTACTCATCACTGTTTGAAATTATATGGTGAATCATTTCTTAAACTCTACTGATTCCTGCTAGATGATTAGGCTCTGTAACAGTAGGTATCTTGTCTTCATCCCCATGGTACCTAAGTGTCGATAAGAACATGTGAAGCAAGTAAACAGTCAATAGTGTCTTGTTAAATGAATGAATTTACTAAAGTCGTTATGTGTAAAACCAATATACTATTCAAACTCTGTAATGAACAACCTGACTCTCTTGGAATTTGCAGGCCCTCAAATTTCAAACTCTGAGTCAATTTGCAAGTTCTCCTAAAGAGTCAATGTCCCTCTCCAGCTACTACTTTTCTGTCTTCCTTGGGAGCCTGAAGAGAAGGTAGAGAGAAGCATGCAATGCGGACACCATCGTGCTGGGAGAAGAACAAAAACACCAGCCACATAATTATCTCAACTTGTCCAGACACACTGTGTGATCCAACTTCTAATGACCAGGTATTTATAAACCATGTATGATTGCTATGGCTACAGTTCCACGTGTAGGATCTGTGCAGTGACTGCCCATTTTTATATTTTTTGAACCCTCAAACCAGAAAAAGAATAACTGCTAAATCTTGCAGTCACAGGAAGTTTCCGTGATACATTTCCTCAGGGCCATGCAGACTGCACAGTGTTATTCACCTGTATACAGTCTTTCATGCAGAATAATAGCTTTGTAATTCTTAATGAAGTTCCCCTGTGACCCATATTCTTGAACCATTCTAAAATGTTAACAAAATTTAAATGATAAATATGAAATTTATGCAAAATATAATTTTGTGATAGTTTTACTTCAAGATCTGAAAGTCATATATAGCTTTTCTTAGGCTAACAGACATCTTCTGCTTTGAGTTAACACATACACATGCCTATATATTTACTCTCTTATACAAAGTAATATGTTTTTCAAATGAAAGACTCAGTATTTAATTAACAATATGGGATGGCGGTGAAGTAGACAGACATGGAATGCATCCCTCTCCACAGATGCATTGGGAATGCACGGAAGGATGCAGTAATTCCCACAGAGAACCAGCTGAACACCAGCAGACGGCCTCGGACACCAGAAAGGACCTCGGGGAGCCTGACATAGCCGGTAGGGAAGCATCTATGAAGGCTCAAAGAGGGTGAAGTGGCGGAGCTGTGGCAGACAGGAGGGAGTGAGAAACATACCGAGGGTCCACAGCACAGCTCAGTGCCCGGCCGTGATGGCGGCTGGAGGCTGCAGGCTCACGGGTTGGGGGGAGGAGCCGTGGGCATAGCCTCTCTCTCTCTTTCGGCGCCTCTGCAACAGGCAGTGGAGAGACACCCATGGGCCACCTAAGGTGCTCAGGGATAACAAGCACCCTCAGGCACTCGGGCGGGGCTAGATTAAAACCCCTTGCAACACCAGCAGCAGGGAGGCTGCTGAGAGAAAAAAAAAAAAAGCAACAACAGCAACAACAACAAAAAAAACCCAAGAGAGGCCCAACTCTAAGACTTTCTGTTTACGCCTGAGCCACCAGCATCCCTCTGCAACAGGCACCTCCAAGCCCGACTGAAACAACAGTGCACCATGCTCACTCACTCCCAGGGGAAGGAGCCACTATTGTACCCTCTCCCTCCCCACACACCGACGCTTACAGACGAACAATAAAGGAACCTCTGCTGGTCACAGAATAATGCAAAAAAACCCAAGGCAAGGAGAAGGACACTTACAACTGAGAGGCTAAGGAAACAGAAATAGTAGTATCAATACCTATTGAACTGGTCCATTCTGGGATCAGTTCTGGATTTTTTTTTTTTTCTTTTTCTCTCTCTCTCTCTCTCTCTCTCTCTTTTTTTTTTTTTTCTTTATTAAATACGAGCTTAGCCCTAAGGGATCTAAAAGTTTTATAACATAATTTTTAATGATATTTTTTATTCTTTTTTTTTTTCTTTTCTTTCTTTCTTTCTTTCTTTCTTTTTTTTTGGCCTTTTTATATACTTCTATATCTAGCTAAGTTTTTGGTAGTACAGACAATATATCTCTCATACTTTCCTTTCATCCCTATCTTTTATACATTTCTATTCCTTTCTTTTTATTTGCATATTTCCAACCACATTATGCTCTTCTGTTCCCCTTTCTTCCAGCCTTTCTAAGTTTATTTTATCTTAACATACTTATAAGCAACGCTATCGGTGTGCTCAGACTCCTTGCTCTATTCTCCAAAGGACACACTGCCTTGGTATTTAATATTAGGCTTTTGTTTTTATCTTAGTTCTTAGTACAGTTGTCTAATTATATTCTGAGAATCTTCATTCTCTCTGGTGGTACTCTGGCTCTTTTCTATATTGGATCCTAGCTTACAAAAACTCCCTGGATTAATGTTTGTATGTGTAAGGTGTTATTTGTTTGTTTGTTTGCTTTTGCTTTTGTCTCTGATTTGTTCTGTTTCAGTTGTCAATTTATGTTGGGTTCCTCTTTGAATATCTGATAGCACACTGGGGTTCTGTCAGGTCTTTCTAGAGCCGTATGTCCTAACGGATTCAGTAATTGAGTGTCTTATACATGTATGTGTTTCCTAGACTTAATATTTGTTTAATCCAATACTTGGACATTAGTCTGAGGCTTGGATAGTCTTCTATAAACACCTCTATCACCAGGACAAGCAACCCCAAAAGCTTGGACAACCATGAGGAAACAAAGAAACACCATGCAGGCAAAGGAGCAGGAAAAAAACCCACAAGACCAAATAAATGAGGAGGAAATAGGAAAAATGCCTGAAAAAGAATTTAGAGTAATGATAGTAAAAATGATACAAAATCTTGATAATAAAATAGAGAAAGTACAAGAAACAGTTCATAAGAACTCAGAAAAACAAACAGCCATGGATAACAAAATAACCGAATTTAAAAATATTCTAGATGCTATAACCAGCAGAATGACTGAGGCAAAAGAATGAATAAGTGAGTTGGAAGATAGAATAGGGGAAATAAATGCCACAGAGCAGGAAAAAGAAAAAAGAATAAAAAGAATAGAAGACAATCTCAGAGACCTCAGTGATAACATTAAGCATACCAACATTCGAATTATAGGCATCCCAGAAGAAGAAGAAAGCAAGAAAAGGACTGCAAAAATATTTGAAGAGGTTATAGTGGAAAAATTCCCCAACATGGGAAAGGAAGTAATTAACCAAGTCCAAGAAGCACAGAGAGTCCCATACAGAATAAACCCAAGGAGAAATACACCAAGGCACATATTAATCAAACTAACGACAATTAAAGACAAAGAAAAAATATTAAAAGCATCAAGAGAAAAGCAACAAACAACATATAAGGGAAAACCCATAAGGATAACAGCTGACCTTTCTACAGAAACTCTGCAGGCCAGAAGGGAATGGCAGGATATACTGAAACTCCTGAAAGAGAGAAACCTATAGCCAAGAATACTCTAACCAGCAACAATCTCATTCAAATTTGAGGGAGAAATCAAAAGCTTTCCAGACAAGCAAAAGTGAAGAGAATTCAGCACCACCAAACCAGCCTTACAAGTGCTAAAGGAACTTCTCTAAGTAGGACACACAAGAAAAGGAAAACACCTACAAACATAAACTCAAAACAATTAAGAAAATGGTAATTGGAACACACATGTCAATAATCACTTTAAATGTAAATGGACTAAATGCTCCAACCAAAAGACACAGACTGGCTGAATGGATACAAAAACAAGACCCTTCTATATGCTGCCTACAAGAAACCCACTTCAGACCAAGGGATACATATAGACTGAAAGGAAAGGAATGGAAAAAGATATTCCATGCAAATGGAAGTCAAAAGAAAGCTGGAGTACCAATACTCACATCAGACAAATTAGACTTGAAAGTAAAGACTATTGAAAAAGACAAGGAAGGACACTACCTAATGATCAAAGGATCCATTCAAGAAGAACATATCACAATGGTAAATATCTATGCCCCCAATATAGGAGCACCTCAATACATAAGGCAAATGCTAACAGCTATAAAAGGGGACATCGGCAGTAACACAATAATAGTGGGAGACTTGAACACCCCACTTACATTAATGTACAGATCCTCCAAACAGAAAATAAATAAAGACACACAAGCTTTAAATGACACATTAGACCATTTTGACTTAATTGAAATTTATAGGATATTCCATCCAAAAACGACAGACTACACTTTCTTCTCAAGTGCACATGGAACATTTTCCAGGATAGATCACATGTTGGGGCACAAATCAAACCTTGCCAAATTCAAGAAAATTGAAATCATATCAAGCATCTTCTCAGACCACAATGCCATGAGACTAGATATCAATTACAGGAAAAAAACTGCAAAATATACAAACACATGGAGGCTAAACAATTCACTCTTAAACAACCAAGAAATCACTAAAGAAATCAAAGAGGAAATCAAAAAATATCTAGAAACAAATGACAACGAAAACACAACAACCCAAAACCTATGAGATGCAGCAAAAGCAGTTCTAAGAGGGAAGTTTATGGCAATACAGTCCTACGTTAAGAAACAAGAAAATGATCGAATAAACAACCTAACCTTACACCTCAAACAACTAGAGAAAGAAGAACAAAGAAACCCCAAAGTGAGCAGAAGGAAAGAAATCATGAAGATCAGAGCAGAAATAAATGAAAAACAAAAGGAAGCAAACCATAGTAAAAATAAATAAAACTAAAAGCTGGTTCTCTGAGAAGATTAACAAAATTGATAAACCATTAGCCAGACTCATCAAGAAAAAAAGGGAGAAGATGCAAATCAGCAGAATTACAAATGAAAAAGGAGACATAACAACGGACACCTCAGAAATACAAAACATCATGAGAGACTACTACAAGCAACTATATGCCAATCAATTGGATAACCTGGAAGAAATGGATACATTCTTAGAAAAATACAATCTTCCAAGACTGAACCAGGAAGAAATAGACATCATGAACAGACCAATCACAAGTACGGAAATTGAGGCAGTGATTAAAAATCTCCAACACACAAAAGCCCAGAACCAGATGGGTTCACGGGCAAATTCTATCAAACATTTCGAGAAGAGCTAACACCTATCCTTCTCAAACTCTTCCAAAATATTGCAGAAGGCGGAACACTCCCAAACTCATTCTACGAGGCCACCATCACCCTCATACCAAAACCAGGCAAAGATGACACAAAAAAAGAAAACTACAGACCAATATCACTGATGAATATAGATGCAAAAATCCTCAACAAAAGACTAGCTAACAGACTCCAACAGCACATTAAAAAAATCATACACCATGACCAAGTGGGGTTTATCCCTGGGATGCAAGGATTCTTCAATATATGCAAATCAATCAATGTGATACATCATTTCAACAAATTGAAGGATAAAAACCATATGATCATGTCAATAGATGCAGAAAAAGCTTTTGACAAAGTTCAACATCCATTTATGATAAAAGCTCTCCAGAAAATGGGCATAGAAGGAAATTACCTCAACAGAATAAAAGCCATATATGAAAAATCAAAAGTCAACATCGTTCTCAATGGGGAAAAACTGGAAGAATCCCCTCTAAGAACAGGAACAAGACAAGGGCGTCCACTCTCACCATTATTATTCAACATAATTTTGGAAGTTTTAGCCACAGCAATCAAAGAAGAAAAAGAAATAAAAGGAATCCAAATTGGAAAAGAAGAAGTCAAATTGTCCCTCTTTGCAGATGACATGATATTATATATAGAAAACCCTAAAGACTCTACCAGAAAACTGCTCGCACTAATTGATGAGTTTAGTAAAGTAGCAGGATACAAATTAATGCACAGAAATCTCTTGCATTCCTATACACTAACAATGGAAGAGCAGAAAGAGACATTAAGGAAACTCTCCCATTCACCATTGCAACAAAAAGAATAAAATACCTCGGAATAAACCTGCCTAAGGAGGCAAAAGATCTGTATGCAGAAAACTTTAAAACACTTATGAAAAAAATCAAAGACGACACAAACAGATGGAGGGACATACCATGTTCCTGGATTGGAAGAATCAACATCGTGAAAATATCTGTACTACCCAAAGCAATTTACAGATTCAATGCAATCCCGATCAAATTACCAATGACATTTTTCACAGAACTAGAGCAAGAAATCTTACGATTTGTATGGAAACGCAAAAGACCCCGAATAGCCAAAGCAATCTTGAGAAGGAAAAATGGAGTTGGTGGAATCAGGTTTCCTGACTTCAAACTATACTACAAGGCCATAGTGATCAAGACAGTATGGTATTGGCACAAAAATAGAAAGGAAGATCAATGGAATAGAATAGAGAACTCAGAAGTAAGCCCAAACACCTATGGACACCTTATCTTTGACAAAGGAGGCACGAGCATACAATGGAAAAAAGACAGCCTCTTCAGTAAGTGGTGCTGGGAAAATTGGACAGCTACATGTAAAAGAATGAAATTAGAACACGTCCTAACAACATACACAAAAATAAACTCCAAATGGATTAAAGACCTACATGTAAGGCCAGACACTATAAAACTCCTAGAGGAAAACATAGGCAGAACACTCTATGACATACATCAAAGCAACATCCTTTTGGACCCACCTCCTAGAATCATGGAAATAAAATCAAGAATAAACGAATGGGACCTCATGAAACTTAAAAGCTTTTGCACAGTGAAAGAAACCATAAACAAGACTAAAAGGCAGCCCTCAGAATGGGAAAAAATAACTGCCTATGAAACAACGGACAAAGCATTAACCTCCAAAATATACAAGCAGCTCATGCAGCTTCATACCAAAAAAGCAAATAACCCAATCCACAAATGAGCAGAAGACCTAAATCGACATTTCTCCAAAGAAGACAGACAGATGGCCAACAAACACATGAAAAGATGCTCAGCATCACTAATCATCAGAGAAATGCAAGTCAAAGCCACAATGAGGTATCACCTCACACCGATCAGAATGGCCATCATCACAAAATCTAGAAACCACAAATGTTGGAGAGGCTGTGGAGAAAAGGGAACTCTCCTGCACTGTTGGTGGGACTGTAAGTTGGTACAGCCACTATGGAAAACAGTATGGAGGTTCCTTAAAAAACTACAAATAGAACTACCCTATGATCCAGTAATCCCACTACTGGGCATATACCCAGAGAAAATCATAATCCAAAAAGAAACATGTCCTGTAATGTTTATTGCAACAGTATTTACAATAGCCAGGACATGGAAGCAACCTAAATGCCCATCAACAAATGAATGGATGAAGAAGATGTGGCATATATACACAATGGAATATTACTCAGCTCTAAAAAGGGATGAGATGTAGCTATATATAATGAGATGGATAGAAGTGCAATCTGTCATACAGAGTGAAGTAAGTCAGAAAGAGAAGGACAAATATTGTATGCTAACTCACATATACGGAATCTAAAAATGGTACTGATGAACTCAGTGACAAGACCAAGGACGCAGATACAGAGAATGGACTGGAGAACTCGAGGTATGGGAGGGAGCGGGGGGTGAAGGGAAACTGAGATGAAGCAAGAGAGTAGCACAGACATATATATATTCTACCAACTGTAAAATAGATAGTCAGTGGGAAGTTGTTGTATAACAAAGGGAGTCCAACTCGAGGATAGAGGATGCCTTAGAGGACTGAGGCAGGGAGGGTGGGGGGGGACTCGAGGGGGGGAGTCAAGGAAGGGAGGGAATATGGGGATATGTGTATAAAAACAGATGATTGAACTTGGTGTACCCCCCAAAAAATAATAAAAAAATAAAAAATAATTAACAATATGTTGGAAGTGGGTAATCACATGAATACTTGTACTCACTTAAAGGTACTATGTTCTGAGAAAAGTTACAAGAAATAATTCTGTGATTAATTAAAATTTCACTATGTATTAGAATTGTAAAATTCCTTTTACTTGACATTAGATTAAAATAATCCTAGAAGACAAAACATATATCAAATCCATTATAATAATGTAAATGTGGAGCTTTAGAAAATTCATAGCAAATGATATTCATCTTATGCTATATGTGCAGAGAGTTGAAGCTTGGCCAGGAAAAAATGTTTCCTGATGAAAATGTTAACTGAAAAATACACATTCTTTCTTCTTCCCAATGCTCCAATCTAGGAAAACTATTAGCAGAAATGCTCTGGATGACCTTAATTGTCAGGAAACATAGAGATATTTGCCATCACTTTTATCCTGTACTGTTCTTTAAAAACACTCTAATTCTGTAACCTCACTTATATTCATTAACATCTTATTTACCACGCTTCACCACCATGATTTCATTCATTGATTCTCTCTTAGAATGATGGTCTTAAAGTTATTTTTGCTTATTTAAGCCACATGGTACAATGTTTTTTTTTTACTTTAGCTGTAGGTGTCACTTTACAGAGCCTGTCACTGAAAAGCTATGATGCAATGTCTGTTTGTATTGGCACTTACTCCATCCTTCTCTGATTAGATACCACAAGCAATTGATTCCACATTTTTTTTTTCACTTGGAAGAACATAGTATTTTGGCCTTCAATCCAGTGTTTTTTCTCCTACCTTTCTAGTTCAATCTTTCCATTGCCTAATATCGATAACAAACAACTTATGTCTCCAATCTGATTTATTTAAATTCTCATTTCAAATACCCTACCCAGTAATAATTTCTCTTTTTATTTGTGGTTGTTTACTTCTTCAACTTTAAATTTTTTCAGGAATTTCTCTAACAAAATACTACCTCTTACAAAAATAACCATTGATTAAAAAACAGTATAACTAATACTAACTGAACTAACCTATAGACTAAGATTACCAAACTAATAAGTGCACACACAGCATTGCTATTCTTTAGCAAAATTAGTGCCCCTGCTCAGGAGAGGAAGAAGCACATACTCAAGTGTTATTAACATCTTTAATAAGGCTCAATACTAACATATTAAATGAATATATAATTTTGAGATCATATAGCATTAGAATACCAGGGTTAATACTATTATTTCTGTTTAAAAATGCTTGACTTTAAATAGTAATTCAAATGATGTATCACCAAATCAGTGTTTCCTAAGGCACAACTGATTCTTACTTTAGGAAAAATTATACTAGAATACTAAAAATTATATTTTAAAGTAGGAAATGATAACAAAGCATAGAATAATTAAAAATAGGAATTTCAGCTCTCTCCTCAGTCTAAAATTACCCATATCATTTAACATGCTGTTATACTGAACTTCCAAAAACATTCTGCTTTCCCCATTGGCTCTTGCCAGTATTCTATATCTGGTTATTTTCTACTTCTGAATACTTAGGCATCTCTTTGCCTTTTATTATCTTCAATATGTGGCTATCTGTCATGTCAGTTTCCTTTGGTAAGCCTTATGCTTTTCCATAAAAGCCCCTTTGTACACAGCAAGTATATTTTTCCTCTTGTTTTTACTAAATAGTTTGCATATTTAACTATGCTTGTAAATATTCACCTCTGCATACCCATTGTAAGATTTAATGTATATATGTATATATATATATATATATATTTATTTTTTTTTTTTCTGGCTGTGTCTGGTCTGTTGCGGCAGCACGCAGGATCTTTGTTGAGGAATGTGGGATATTTTATTGCAACATGGGGGTGCTTCATTGTGGCATGCAGGCCTCTCTCTAGGTTTGGCATGTGAGTTTTCTCCTCTCTACTTGTAGCATGCAGGCTCCAGAGTGCGTGGCTCTGTAGTTTGTGGTATGTGGCCTCTCTAGTTGAGGCATGTGAGCTCAGTATTTGTGGCACGTGGGCTTGGTTGTCCTGTGGCATATGGGATCTTAGTTCCCTGAACAGGTAGCGAACCCATATCTCTTGCACTGGAAGGTGGATTCTTTACCACTGGACCACCAGGGAAGTTCCTGTAAGATTTAATTAAAAAATAAATAGCCAGAGAGGAGCAATGCCAGCATCATGGAGGTGTGGGGATTTTTCTCTCCCCTTTGATTTACAACAGTTGGACATCCTTAACTGAAAAAAAGTGGCTCTGCACAGCATACCGGGAAATCCAAGAGTCCATCCATCTGTATACTGGAAAATGGGTGGATGGGACCATTGAGGAGGGAAGGAGGTGGCAGAGCAAGGGAAGTGGTGGTAGAGTTGGCAGCAGCAGAGAAGGTGACAAGTGGTCTGACAGCAAGCCAGCAAGGCCTTGCTGGTAGAGGAGGTGGCGGGTGAAGGTGGTGAATGGGGGTCTGCCCAGCTGTGCACACTACAGCTGGAAAGATAAGTTGTTTACTCTGAAGAGAGACTGCAATAACTGGAGGAGGCAAAGAAAAGGGAAATAGGCAGACAGAGAACTGAAGGAAAATATCTCCTGCTCTCTGCTCCAAGAGGCATGAAATCCACTCAAAGACCTCTAGCATGCCCCCACTTGTGGATTCCTCCACTAAGCCATGGGAACACACAAAGTTCCAAGTATTAAGTACACACGTCCCCTCCTCTGCTGCCATTCTGAGATATGAAAGAGAAATAAAGGCTTTTCCAGACAAACAAAAGCTGAGGGAATTCACAACCACTATATCAGCATTACAAAAAATGTTTAAAAGGAGATCTTATACCTGAAATGGAAAAACAGAAGTACAGAAAACTCTGATTAAGTTGATGTGTACTCAGAATACTGTTACTAATTTTTAAAATAGTATGTGAAACTCTTAGCATAAAGCTTAAATGAAAAGAGCATTAAACATAACCATAACTACCATGACTTGGTAACAAAACCACAGTATAAAGAGAGATACTTTGTGACATCAAAAATATAAAAGGGGAAGAATAAAATGATGGCATCTTTTATAGACTAATGAAGATAAATTACTAACAGAAGAAAAATGACTATTTCATATATGAAATATTTTTGTAAACCTCAGCGTAATCACAAAGCAAAAATTTAAAGCATACACACACACATACACACACACAGAGTGGATGAATGAGCAAATCATCAAATTACATAGATAGACAGCCACATATACATATGTGTGTGTGTGTGTGTATATATGTATATATATATGTATATATATATATATATACACACAATTATTCAGCCACAAAAAAGGATAGAATAATGTCATTTGCAATAACATGGATGGACCTAGAAATTATCATACTATGTGAAGTCAGAAAGAGAAAGACAAATTCCATGTGATATCACTTACATGTGGAGTCTAAAATATAATACAAATGGACTTATCTACAAAACAGAAACAGACTCACAGACACAGAGAACAGACCAGTGATTGGGAAGGGGGAAGGGATGGGCGGAGGGTTGCATTGGGAGTTTGGGACTAGCAGATGTAAACTATTATATAAAGAATGGATAAACAAGATTCTATTTTATAGCACATGGAACTATATTCAATATCCTGTAATAAACCATAATGGGAAAGAATATGAGAAAGTATATGTACTTTCTCATATATATATATGTGTGTGTGTGTGTGTATATATATATATCTGAATTTGCTGTACACCTGAATCTAACACAGATAGAACAACTGGGAGATCTGTGTACTAGTCAGGTAAAGAGATTTGGGCAGAGCACCAGCAACGTCCACTACAAATGTACAAAGTGTTAAAAAAGAAGGTCTTTATTTTCAATAGCTGATAATATGTCCTTACAGAGCACCTCTCCATTTTCTCCTAAGGGGAGATATGGGAAGGAATGTAACTCTGTCTTTCTTGTTTCTAATAATTTGCTGTTACTCTTTTGTTTTTAAATCCAAGTATAAATTTATTTTATTTGAATTCATATTTTATATATTTTATATTTCATGGTGTCTCCCCTCCAGTATAATTTATCCATATGTTGCTAGTGAATGCTGATTTGGAACTTTCTAAAATGACTATAAAATTATTCTTGTTTTTCTATAGTATTTTTCATTTTAATGAGATTATGGGAAGAAAAACTAGTAAATGCAAATGCTTGCTTATCCATTTTTTCCCCAAAAAGTTCTGTATCATTTTCTATCTGATTATTGCTTGGAAATAAATATTTCTTATGCTTATTGATAACATACAACAAAATCATATTCATAACTATAGTTATACAATATAATATATTGATAATTTGGTAATTTATACAAATATAATAAAGAATCCATAATTTACTGAGCAGATTCATTTTTTTTCCTGTACAAACTCTGTTTCATGGTAACTAAATATTTATTGAGGTAAATTTCATTTTATCAATAAACTGTAGCCAGTAAATGGAAATGGAATGACAGAATTAGAAAAAAATAACCCACTTTTCAACTTAATAAGTAATGGATCTTGTCAAGGATCAATTGATACTAAATACATTAACATAGTTAACTAATGTTCATTAACATAATTAACATAAATCCTAGAGGTGTAATGGGGGTGGGGTGGTTGAGCTGATACCACCTGAACACACAGATCAACATTCTTTTCAGTCTTTACAAGGAAATTTTCAAATAGGTTAAGATGATAATTAGTGTGGTATAACAAACTCGGCACACTTACTGTTCAGCTTCAACAATTATCAATATATATGGACAATCTTATTTCACCTCTACTCTGACCTACTTTCCTCCCCATTCCAGTTCAAGTTTAGAAATCCCAGACATACTATCATTTTATCTGTAAATTTTCAGTATCTTCCCTAAAGAATGAGTTCTTTTTTTAAAAAAATATCTGCAATATAATCATCATACCTAAAATAATAAGAATGAACCTTTAACATCATCAAAATCAAGTCAGTGTCCATCTTTCTCTGATTGTTTGGGAATATTTTTAAAAGTGTTTGTCTAAATTTGGGTCAGATAAGATTCATGCAGTCAATTTGTGGATCTTTTTTTCCTTTTGGATTATTCTAAAATGTTCCTTTTTAGATCTTTCCTCTATATATCTGCCTCTTTACTCTGTCTTTTCCCTTGTAGTTTCTCATAGTCTGAATGTTGTATATTACATCCAGTTGGTGAGTTTAACATGGCCTTCCATCCTCACAATTTGTTAAAATTTATAGTCAGATCTAGAGGTTTGTTCAGTTTTAAGTTCAGATTTTTGTTAAAGATTGCTTTGTAGGTAGTTTTGTGTACATTAATTGTGAAGTATATAATGTCTGATTGTTTCCTTTTTTGTGATGTCTTTAGCCATTGATAATCATAACCTAGATCCATTAATTCCTTAGGCTTAAGAAGGTATTGATATTTTCCTTCAATATTCCTCTTCATTGATTATCTGGAATACTTTCATAAAGACAAATTTTCAGTCATTGACTGTTTTTCTTTTTATTTATTATTTTTTGGGGGTACACCAAGTTCAATCATCTGTTTTTATACACATTTTAAAAAGCGCTTTTGAAAGTCAGGATAGTGTATCCTTGTTTCTTTCAGAAATGTCTTATTTGTTATGTATGTTGACAGATTGTTTTCCAATGCAAGTCACCCTCATTAAACTAGAATCCCATGGGGGTAGTTTTGAAATGAACCTCTTTAACGCTTCTATAATATGATTTTACCCATTGGAATTGTGTATTTTTAAAGGCAATTTTTCTTCACTGTATCTGCAAGATACAGAAGCATATTCAATTAGAAATTAGGATCCTATTGTCTGGAAGTCTGTAGTATCTATTTTTATTGTTATCATTTTTTTCCATGTTTTTTTTTTTTTTTTCTAAATTGAAGAGGGACATTTCTATTACATAATTTTTTTCTTTTATAACATTTCTTGACTGAATTCTAATACTGTGATATTAAAAACAGGACAAATTTAATAATTATAGTTCATCAGGTTACAATGGTATCTATGAAAGCAATATAAAATAAATGCTATGAGAAGAAATTGAAGTTTTGGTAATAAAGAACCTGAATGGCCTCAGGAGATATTTTCATTCTATTTCAAAGATTCAAATATTTTAGTACTAGTATTTTGCAAGAGTTTATATATTATCTCAGAAAGAGATTTTTCAAGAAAAAAAAGTTAACTATTGCCTAACACTGTGTATGTAACTTTTTTTCTAAGGGAAAAATGGAATTAAAAAATTCTAAACATACTAATATATTTTCTACTGTAAAAGGGGAATAAGACAGTCTGTATCTATTTACTAAATAAAATAGTAAAAAATGAAGCTTCCTTTCCAATCATTATATGATTTGTGTATAAAAAGATTATCTAAAGATAAAAAAGATGAAAAAGATAAGACTCTCCTATATTTTACATAAATATGTTCACATTCTCCTTAGATTTCCCTTTTGAGATTTAATTTGAAAAGAGATATTTATGTATTTATGTAAAAACTTGTTGAATGCATTCCAATTTGTATGTATGCATTTTCTCTGCACATACACATGTAACAATGAAACCAAAGGAATATTAAAAAGAGAAATATAAAGCACAAAAATAAATGCTCTTGTAGAAAATATATAGTCAATACATTGAATCAATATGTTAAGTGTAAGAATACTGACATGTAAATTGCTTTTATCCCATTAAGAAAATAATCAGTGAAGTCAGAGAAAACCATGCTTATTTTTTAGTGTATTTGCAGTGCTAAAAGAGAAACTACATACATAAAAGATTTAGATATACTCAGCAGCTTAATGGTTTAATAATTATCTATAATTTCTATCAGACATGTCTAAGACACAAACTTCTGAGCAATAAAGTGAATCTAAAATACACAGAAGAGTGGATAATTGTATTATACTGTCAACAAAATGATTCTTTTAGTAAAATATTGCAAATTAAAATAATAATAAATTAAAAGAATTTTTAGCAGTGAAAACAATCTATTATGGATATGGAAGCCACTAGATATAAATGAATACAGTAGTTTCCCAGCAATTATATGTCACCCAAGGAAATAAATTTTATACACTCAAGGCAATTGTCTGAACATACCAATTAACTAGGCTGACATACTCAGACTTCTTATGCCTATTTCCATGAGGCAAACTAAATATTATACCAGAAAAATAAGGAATAATTGCCTTAATCCCATTGGCATACTGCTCATTCAATGTACAAAGATACTGCTCATAGAACAATAGCATGTTGAGAGATGCAAAGCAGAAAGTTAATTGGGCTTTCATGAAGTAGAGGACATAGAATTTAATGGAGTGTCATAGGATATTTAAGGACTGTTTAAGGATATTTAGATTTCCAGAGTTTTGAATCAGGTAAAAAGGAAGGAGAAATTAGTTTTAAAGCATTAATCCATTTTGATATCATTCCCAAGAGGAGGAGTCAAAAAGGTTAGGAAAAATAAAAATTTAATAGTTACATTTTATGGCAGTGAAGGGTGCTGGCTGAATGGTCCCCATTCTTATCATTACTAATGATTATGTATAAAATTATACATTTGCATAAAAGTTAGTAAGTTTATGAAAGAGTACTTTGGTATTATGTAATACATAGATGTGCCTGGGGGTATATGTGGCAGGTCGATAAGAGTTGGGTTATGGAGTAGAAAGAAGGGGAATGAAAAAAGAATTGGAAAAGAATCAGCTCTCCTAAAGAATGCAATTTGGTTGAGAAGAAATGCATATGCAGACAAAAAAGGATGAATAATTTGTGTAGCTTAGCATGACATCAGTGCCAAGAGCATGGTGTATTCAAATGAGTTAGACCTATTCACAAAAAGAAGAGGTTCCTTATGGCTATATGGCCTAGATTCCTTAATGGAAGTGTTTAGATTTGAACTTGATGTAAATTGTCATTTAGAACTTCAATATGTAAAGAAAGTAGGGAGACAATTCCAGCTGGAAATGTAAAAATAAAGAGTAAGAAAGGAAGAAGATCAAGATGGCAGAGTAGGAGGATGTGGAACTCACCTTTCCCTGTGAACACATCAGAAATACATTTATTTGTGGAACAATTTTCACAGAAAACTAACGAGATTGGCAGAAAGATTCCTGTATGACAAAGGGTATAAGAAAGATCCACATGGAATCAAGTAGTAAGGAAACAGAAGTGATCATGTTGGGACCTGTACTCCTGGGAGGGGACTCAGAAGAGGAAGGGGATTACACAGGCAGAAATCCCCCTGGGGAGTAAGTGATTCAAGCACCATATTGGATGCCCTAGTCCTGGGATCCAACACCAGGAAAATTAATCCCCTTGGCTGGTTGGAGGGACTGGTGGGACTACTGGAGGGCTGTGGGAAGCCTGGACTCTGCTTGTGAGGAAAGTGCGTGCACTTGCTTGCTCTTGAAACAGGTCAGAGAGGGTGCATTGAAACTGCATGGGAAATTGGCCTATTTCCCACAACCAACCCAATAATCCCAGTTTGAAATGAGCAAACACTCTGGCCCTGTGAGCTTCAGGTTGCAGTTCTACAGTGGGACAAGAGACTACCACAACTGAAGGGAGAGCTCAGCCATGAGGAACAAAGATGGCTCACACCCAAAACCACATGAAAACCACAAATAAAAAACTACTTACATAAGCTTGCACAAAGAGTAAAAGACAAAATTTATAAAATAAACTATGAATAAAATAATCAGAAAATGGATGAAGATTTAAAATATGACATCAAAACACAAACTATAGGGGAAGAAACATTAAAATGTTGATCTTTTAGAATGAGATTGAACTTAAATGACTACCTGTTTAAAACAAATAAAACTGTAAGACAACATATATGAACCCCATGAAAACCACAAATCAGAAACCTCAATGGAATATAAAAATTAGAGAGAAATGAATGTAAGCATACCACTTAAAAAATCATCAGGAATTCCCTGGTGGTCCAGTGGTTGAGACTCAGTGCCATCACTGTGGGGCCCTCAGGCTCAATCCCTAGTCAGGAAACTAAGGTCCCACAAGCTGCATAGCAAGGCCAAAAAAAAAAAAAAAAAAGAAAAAAAGAAAAAAAATAATCAAACTACAGGGAAGAAACTAAAAAAAGAAGAAAAGAACATAGAAGAACTAGAAAACAATTAGAAAATAAGTCAAAACCTGGCAATAAGTATATACCTATCAATAATCACCTTCAATGTCAGTGGACAAAATGCTCTAATCAAAGACATAGAGTTGTTAACTTAATAAAAAATCAAGAGACTCATGTCAGAGCTAAAGACTCACACAGAATGAAAGTGTGGGGATGGAAGAAAAAAATTCACACAAATGGAAGAACAAGAAAATGTGGCCAGCAGTAGTCATATCAGACAAAATAGACTTTAAAAGAAACTCTGTAACAAAAAAAAAAAAAAAAAAGAAAGAAAAGAAAGAAAAAAAAAGGCAATGTATATTGATAAAGGGATCAATAAAAGAGGAGGATATAATGGTTGTTAACAAGTATGCATGTACTACAGGAGCATCTAAATACGTAAAGCAAAGATTAACAGACATAAAGGAAGACATTGATAGTGATACAAGAATGGTAGGGGATTTTTAACACCTCACTTACATCAATGGAAAGATTATTCAGACAGAAAATCAATAAGGAAAACAGTGGGCTTCAGAACACATTATATCATTTGGACTTAATAGATATGTATAGGACATTCCAACCAAAAACAGCATAAAACATAGTTTTTTTCAAGGGCACATGGAACATTCTCCAGGACAGATCATATGCTAGGCCACAAACATGTCTCAACAAATTTAAGTGTATAGAAATTATATCAAGCCTTTTTTCCAAACTCAACAGTACAAAACTAGAAACTAATTAAAAGAAGAAAATGGAAAAAGCACAAACACTTAGAGACTAAATGACATTGTACCAAAAAACTAATATGTCAATGAAGAAATCAAAGACAAAATTAAGAAATATCTCAAGTCATGTAAAAATGGAAACACAACTTTCCAAAATCTACAGGATGCATCAAAGTGATTGGAAGAGGAATGTTTATAGCAATAGAGGCCTACTTCAAGAAAAGAGAAAAATCTCAAATAAACAGCCTAAGCCTCCACATAAAGGAATTAGAAAATAAACAAAAAACAAAGCCCAAAGTCAGCAGAAGGATGGAAACAATAAAGATCATAGAGAAAATAAAATCGAGACTGAAAAAATCAATAAAGAAAATCAATGAAATGAAGAGCAACTTTTGGAAAACCTAAAATTGCCAAACATTTAGCTGGACTCATCAATAAATAAATAAATAAATAAATAAATAAATAATAAGAGAAAGGACTCAAACAAAATAAGAAATGAAAGAGAAATAACAACCAATATGACAGAGATACAAAATAATCCCAAGAGAATACTAGAACAGTTATATGCCAACAAGTTGGACAGCCTAGAAAAAATGGAAAAATTTCTAGAAACTCACAAATTTCCTAGACTGAAACAGGAAGAAATAGATACTCTAACCAGATCAATCAATAATAGTGAAATTGAATTTGTAATAATAATAATAATAATAATAATAGCCTCCCAGCAAAATTGCCCAGGACTGAATAGCTTCACATAGAAATTTTACCAAACAAAGAAGAGTTAATACCCCTTATTTTCAAACTATTCAAAAAAAAATTGAAGATAATGAAACACTCCCAAAATCATTCTATGAAGCTACCATTACCCTGATAACAAAACTAGACAGACACCACAGGCCATTATCTCTGATGAATACATATGCCGCAATGCTAAAGAAAATATTACAAATTGAATCCAACAATATATAAAAAGGATCACACAACATGATCAAGTGGGATTTATTATAGGGATGCAAGGATGGCTCAATATTCAAAAATCAAGCAATGTGATACACAATGTTAACAAAAGGAACGATAAAAATGAAATGATCATCTCAATGGATGCAGAAAAGCATTTAAGAAAATTCAACCTCCATTCATCACAAAAATTCTCTTCAAAGCTGATATAGAGGGAATATATCTCATTGTAATAAAGGCCATTTATGACAGGTACACAGTAACATTATACACAACTGTGAAAACATGAAAGCTTTGCCTCTAAAGTCAAGAAGAAGACAAGGATACCCACTCTTGCCACTTCTATTTAACAAAGTATTGGAAGTCCTAGCCACAGCAATCAGACAAGAAATATAAATCTAACTAAGGAGGCAAAAGACCCTATGCAGAAAATTATAAGACACTGATGAAAGAAATCAAGGATGATACAAATAGATAGAGAGTTATACCACGTACTTGGGTTGGAAGAATCAACATTATGAAAATGACTATAATATCCAAAACAATCTACAGATTCAATGTAACACCTATCAAATTGCTAATGGCATTTTTCACAGAATTAGAAAAAAAAATTATATAATATATTTGGACACACAAAAGACCACAAATAGCCGAAGCAATCTTGAGAAGGAAAAATGGAGCTGGAGGACACAGACTCCCTGACTTCAGAATATACTACAAAGCTATAGTAATCAAGACAGTATGGTACTGGCACAAAAATAGAAAGGAAGATCAATGGAACAGCATAGAAAACCCAGAGATAAACCTACGCACAAATGGTCACCTTATCTTTGACAAAGGAGGCAAGAATATACAATGGAGAAAAGACAGAATCTTCAATAAGCGCTGCTGTGGAAAATGGACAGTTACATATAAAGAATGAAATTGGAACACTCCCTAGCACCATACACAAAAATAAACTCAAAATGGGTTAAAGACCTAAATGTAAGGCCAGACACTATGAAACTCTTAGAAGAAAACATAGGCAGAACACTCTATGACATAAATGACAGCAAGATCCTTTTTGACCCACCTCCTAGACTAATGGAAATAAAACCAAAAATAAACAAATGGGACCTAATGAGACTTGAAAACTTTTGCACAGCAAAGGAAACCATAAGCAAGATGCAAAGACAATCCTCAGAATGGGAGAAAACATTTGCAAATGAAATAACTGACAAAGGATTAATCTCCAAAATATACAGGCAGCTCATGCAGCTCAATATCAAAAAAAGAAACAACCACATACAAAAATGGGCAGAAGACCTAAATAGACATTTCTCCAAAGAAGACATACGGATGGTCCAGAGGCACATGAAAAGCTGCTTAACATCACCAATCATTAGAGAAATGCAAATCAAAACCACAATGAGGTATCACCTTACACCAGTCAGAATGGCCATCATCAAAAAATCTAGGAACAATAAATACTGTAGAGAGTGTGGAGAAAAGGGAACCCTCCTGCACTGTTGGTGGGAATGTAAATTGATACAGCCACTATGGAAAACAATATGGAAGTTCCTTAAAAAACTAAAAATATAACTACCATAAGACCCAGCAATCCCACAACTGGGCATATATTCTGAGAAAACCATAATCTAAAAAGATACATATATCACAATATTCATTGTGGCACTATTTACAATAGTTAGGACAACCTAAATGTCCATCAACAGATGAATGGATAAAGAAAATGTGGCACATATATATAGTAGAATAGTACTCAACCATAAAAAGGAACAAAACTGAGTCATTTGTAGTGAGGTGGATGGACCTAGAGTCTGTCATACAGAGTGAAGTAAGTCAGAAAGAGAAAAACAAATACCATATGCTAGCGCGCGCACACACACACACACACACACACATACACACACACACACACACGGAATGTAAAAAATTGGTGCTGATGAACCCAGTGGCAGGGCAAGAATAAAGACATAGATGGGAATGAACTTGAGGACATGGAGGGGTGGGGGAGGAGAGGAAGCTGTGATGAAGTGAGAGAGTAGCACTGACATATACACTACCAAATTTAAAATAGATGACTAGTGAGAAGCTGCTGCATAACACAGGGAGATCAACTTGATGATTAGTGATGACATAGAGAGGTGGAATAGGGAGGGTGGGAGGGAGGCTTAAGAGGGAGGGAATATGGGTATATATGTATAAATACAGCTGATTCACTTTATTGTACAGCGGAAACTGGCACAAGAGTGTAAAGCAATTGTAGTTCAATAAAGATCTGAAAATAAAAAGATAAAATTCATCCAAATTGGAAGGAAAGAAATAAAATTCACTATTTGCAGATGACATACTACTCTATATAGAAAACCCAAAAGTCTCAACCAAAGAACTACTGGAATTAATAAACTCAGTAAAGTTTCAGCATTCAAAATTAATGCACAGAAATCCATTGCTTTTCTATCCACTAATAATGAACTATCAGAAACAGAAAACAAGGACTTCCCTGGTCATGCAGTGGTTAACAATCTGCCTGCCAATACAAGGGACACAGTTTCAACCCTGGTCCTTCTGGAAAGATCCCACATGCTGCAGAGCAACTAAACTCATGCACCACAACTACTGGGGCTGCATGCCACAACTACTGAAGTCAGTGCACCCTAAAGCCCATGTGCCACAATCACTGAGCCCATGTGCTGCAACTACTGAAGCTCATGCACAACAAGAGGAGTCACTGCAATGAGAAGCCTGTGCACCACAATGAAGAGTAGCTCCCGCTCACTGCAACTAGAGAAAGCCCATGCACAGCAATGAAGACAAATGCAGATGACAAAAAAAAAAAGCAAGCAAAAAACAATCTCATTTAAATTACATAAAAAATAATACCTATGAATAAATTTAAGCAAAGAGGTGAAAGATTTATACTCTTAAATCTATGAAACAGTTATGAATGAATCTGAAAATGAAGCAAAGAAATGGGAAAGTATCTGGTGCTCTAGGGTTGGAAGAATTAATATTTTTTAAATGGCCATACTACAAAAAGCAATCTACAGATTTAATGCAACCCCTAACAAAATAGCCCATGATATTTTTCACAGAACTAGAACAAATAACCCTGAAATATATATGGAACCATAAAAGACCCCAAATTGCCACAGCAATCTTGAGGAAAAAAGAACAAAGAAGGTGGTATCACTCTCACAGACTTTAGACTGTATCACAATGCTATAGTAACTAAAACAGCATGGTATTGGGGAAAAAAGCAGACACATAGCTCAATGGAACAAAATAGAGCACCCAGAAATAAATGAATGCACCTATGATTGGTTAATCTATGACAAAAGTGACAAGAATATACAATAAATAAAATAATATCTTTTCAATAGGTTGTGCTTGGAAAAGTAGACAGCTACATGTAAAAATGAGATTTGAACATTTTCTCACACTATATACAAAAACAAACTCAAAATGGATTAAAGACCTAAATATAAGATTGAAAACATAAAACTTCTAGAAGAAAACATCAATAGATCACTCTTTGATGTAAATCATAGCAATATTTTTTGATCAGTCTCTTAAGGCAAAATAAATAAAAGCAAAAATAAATAAATGGAACCTAGTTAAACTGAAAGCTTTGGCACATCAAATAAACTACTGACAAAATAAAAAAAAAAAATAAGAGAAACTATTTGCAAATGATATGACCAGTAACGTATTAATATTCAAAATATATAAACAGCAATACAATTCAATATAATAAAATCCAAAAAAACATGAACCAAACATGGGCAGAATATGTGAATGTTTTTTAAAGAAGATATACAGATGACCAACAGAAAAATGCCCAATATTGTTAATCACCAGAGAAGTGCACATCCAAACCACAATGAGATATCACTTCACAACTGTCAGAATGGCTATCATCAATCTGCCTACAAATACCAAATATTGGTGAGAATGTTGATAAAATGGAACCCTATTACACTGTTGGTGGCAATGTAAATTGGTACAGCCACTATGGAAAATAGTATGGAGGGCTACAAAAAACTAAAAATAGAACTACTATATGTTCCAGCAATTCCACTGCTGGGTATACATCTGAAGAAAACAAACCCAAAACTCAGACCTAGAAAACAGACCCAGAACTCAGCTTCTCTCATGAAACACCAAATCTATACCTGCATATACAGCAGTTCTTCCTGAGGAAGAACTGAGAGATGACTGAACACTAGCTGCTGTGCAACAAATGACAGAGGAACTGTAGTATCAATGGGAAAACTGCCCAGCTAAATAAGAAGGGAAATCACTGATTTGAAAAGATACATGTACTGCAATGTTCACAATATTGCACTATGTACAATAGCCAAGATGTATGTGAATGAAAAGGCAACATCAACAGATAAAGGGATAAAGAAGATGTGCAGTGTGTGTGTGTGTAATATTCCATTATATACAATGTCACATTGTATATAATGGAATATTACACCTGTCTATACATAATAGATGCCCAAAATTATTGTAACCTTAAAAAAGAATGAAATCCCACTATTTGCAGCGATGTTGATGGACTTAGAGAATATTATGTTCAGTGAAACAAGCCAGACAGAGATAGACAAATATTCTATTTATTACTTGTGTGTAGAATCTAAAAAACAAACCAGGCTAATGTATATAACAAAACAAAAAGAAACCCATGGACATAGAGAACAAATTACTGGTTACCAGTGGGGATGGTAAGGTGGGAGAGGCAAGATAGGAGTATGGGACTGAGGGTTACAAGCTACTATGTATAAAATAAAAAAAAAAAAAAAAAAAAAAAAAAAAAAACAAGGATATATTGTATAGCACAGGGAAAATAGTCATTATTTTGTGATAATTTTAAATGGAGTATGATATATAAAATTATTGAATCTCCATGTTGTATATCTGAAACTAATAATATTTTAAATCAATTATACTTCAATAAAAATAAAAAGAGACAAGAAAGGAAAAATGCATGTTGAGAGAGAATTGGAGTTATTAAGTAAATTTACTTTGGGGAGTGAGTAATGAGAAGGGATAAATTTAAAAGTTAATGAGATAGAGACCAAGACGATGGCCTAGAAAGACACAGCACTCAGTTTCTCCCATGAAACACCAAATCTACACCTGCATATACAACAGTTCTTCCTGAAGAAGAACTGAGGGATGATTAAACACTAGTTTCTGTACAACAAATGATAGAGGAACCATAGTATCAATGGAAACACTGCTCAAATGTGACAAACTAAATAAGAAAGGATATCACTGATGGGCCCATGAGCAGATTTGCCTGCCATGGGGAGCAGTGAAAAAACGATGGTATAAAGGGCACCTAAACTATAGGTGAAGGAGTTGAATTTGCTATCTCTAGAGTGTCTACCAAATTGGAAGGAAAATACTGGAACTCTCTCTGGGTTTGGAATCAATGGAGGGCATCATTTTTTGCCTTCTGCCTCCACTTAGCACAGACAGAAGTATGGTCCAGGCACTCTAGGTAGCCTGCTAAGGCCATCCTAGCATGTTCCAGGCCCTTGGCCCACATCAGCTATAGCTATCCTGCCAAGGTGGCACAAGAATGATGTTTCCCAGCCTCCCTGCCCAACTGCCCCAGCTCCAGCTGTCCTGTCAATGTAGTCCTGGCACAATGTACCCCAGGAATCCCCTGGCCTGCACCAGCTCCAGATGTCCTGCCAAGGAAACAAGAGCATGATGCACCTCAGATCCCCCCAAGCCATGCCCACTCCAACTCCAGCTGGACTGCCAAAACTGCCTGATATAAGCAATCTACACAGGGTTTGCTTCTACATAAGGCCACAACCTCAAGACTGGGTGAGGTAGCTGTCTCACCTGATTTATAGACACAAACATAGAATGTCAAACAAAATGTGGAGACAGATGAACATGTACCAAATAAAAGAACATAGTAAAACTCTGGGGGGGGGGGGACAAAACAAAACAAAACAAAAACAAAACCCCTCTAATGAAACAGATATATGTAGTTTAACTGATAAAGAGTTCTAAGTAATGGTCATAAAGATGCTCACCTAACACTGGAGAATAGTGGAGAAGCACAGGGAGAACTTCAACAGTTACAAAATATAATAAACAGTCAGCGCTGTACAATACAGCAACTGAAATGAAAAATAAAGTAGAAGGAGTCAGTAGCAGATTAGATGATATAGAAGAACAGATCAGCAATCCGAAAGTTACAATAGTGGAAACTGCTCATTCAGAAAGTGAAAAAAATAATTTTTAAATGAGGCTATTAAAGGGACCTATGTTGAAACTTCAAAGATATTAACATTCACACTATAGAAATCCCATATGGGAAGAGAGAGAGAAAAAGGCAAAAAAACTTATTGAGAAAATAGCCAAAAACTTTCTAGTCTGGAGAAGGAAACATACCCAGTCTCAGGAAGTGCTGAGTCCCAAAAAGATGAGCCCAAATAAATCTACACCCACACACAATTAAAATAGTAATGGTTATAGATAGAGAGAGAATATTAAAGGCAGCAAGAGAATACAACTAGTCACATGCTAGGAAACTCCTGTAAGACTATTAGTTGATTATTCAACAGAAACTTTGCAGGTGAAAAGGGAATGTCATGATATATGTAAAGTGCTCAAAGGAAAAATCTTACAACCAAGAATACTCTACCTGACATGATATTCATTCAGAATGGAAGAAGAGATAAAGATTTTCCCAGACAATCAAATATTAAAGAATTTCTTCACCACTAAGCCTGCCATACAAGAAATATTAAAGAGTCTTCTTTAACTAGAAAAGAAAAGGTCATAACTAAATATGAGAAAGTATACAAAAAAATCAAACTGGTAAAGGTAAGTATAGTAAAGGCAGTGAATCAACCACTCAAAAAGCTAGTATGAAACTTAAAAGACAAAAGTAATACAATCAGGCATAAATACGCACAGTTAAAGGATACACAAAATAAGGAGAAGCTTCCAGACCTGCGGCCCCAGAGCTGGGGTGTTGGCTTTCTTCAGACCCCAACCTGCTGCACTGCCCGTGTGGATTGTGGCAGAGCCCAGGCAGCAGCGTGGGCACCCCAGAGCTGAGACAGCCCTGTCCCTGGAGCTGGAGTGCAGGAAGGCTATGTCAATTTCATCTTTTCCCACATTCTGTTAAATGTCATTTACTAGCAATAAAGAACATTGTATAGGGATTGGAAAAGATGGCAGTGAAGTAGGGGATGTGGAATTCATCCCTCTCCACAGATGCATTGGGAACACACCAAAAGATGCAATAAATTCCACAGAGAACCAACTGAACACCAGCACATGACCTTGGACATCAGAAAGGACTGCAAGGATCCCGACATAACTGGTAGGGAGGCATCTACAATAGCTCAAAGAGGGTGAAGTGGCTGAGCTGTGGCAGACGGAAGGGAGTGAGAAACACACAGAGGGTCCGCACCACAGCTCAGTGTTCCCGGACTGAGACATCAATTCACAGCTGAACAGAGGGCCCAGGAGCAGGAGCATGGGAACCAGAGACCTGGTTGAGGGTGAGAAAAAATTTTGCCAGTAAGGTGACAGACCAAGAGGACAGTAGGGAAGAGGTCCTCGGCAAGGAGTGCCTGCCCCTGAGAGATGCCTGACCATGATGGCAGCTGGATGCTGCAGGCTCACAGGCAGGGGGTAGGAGCTGTGGGCATAGCCTCTTTCTCTCTTTTGGCACCTGCAATGGGCAGTGGAGAGACCCCTGTGGGCCACCTAAGGCACTCAGGGATAACAGGGACCCTCAGGCCTTTGGGTGGGGCTAGCTTAAAACCCCTTGGAACGTGGGCAGCAGGGAGGCTGTTGAGTACAAAGAAGCCCAGAGAGAGGCCCAACTCTGAGACATTCTGTTTAGACCTGAGCCACTGGTGCCTCTCTGCAACAGGCACCTCCAAGCCCAACAGAAATGACAGAGTGCCACTGCTCACTCACTCCCAGGGGAAGGAGCCACTATTGTACCCTCTCCCTCCCTACACACCAATGCTTACAGACAAACAATAAAGGAAGCTCTGCTGGTCACAGAATAATACAAAAAACCCAAGGCAAGTAGAAGGACACTTACAGCTGAAATGCTAAGGAAACAAAAATATTAGTATCAATTCTATTGAACTGGTCCACTCTGGGATCAGTTCCAGTTTTTTTTTTTTTTTTTTTTTTTATTACTATTTACGATCTTAGTCCTAAGGGATCTACAAGTTTTATAACATATTTTTTTAAATTCTATTTTTTATTCCATTTTTAGTTTTAGCCTTCTTATATACTTCTACTTCTAGATAAGTTTTTGGTAGTATGGACTATATATCTCTCCTATCTTCCTTTCATCTCTATCCTATATACATTTTTATTCCCTTCTTTTTATTTACATATTTCCAGGCACACAATGATCTTCTGTTCCCCTATCTTCCATCCATTTTTAGTTTATTTTATCTTAACATATAAGTAACATTATCAATCTGTTCAGACTCCTTGCTCTGTTCTCCAGATGACACACCACCTTGGTATTTAATATTAGGTTTTTGTCTTTATCTTAGTTCTTAGTACAATTGTCTAATTTCATTCTGAGAATCCCCATTCTGTCTGGTGATACTCTAGCTCTTTTTTATATTTGATCCTAGCTTTCAATATCTCCCTGGATTTGTGTTTGTAAGTGTAAGGTGTTATTTGTTTGTTTATTTTTGCTTTTGTTTCTGTTTTGTTCTGTTTTGGTTGTCAATTTCTGTTGGGTTTCTCTTTGAATACCTGATAGCATACTGGGGTTTTTCTGTCAGGTCTTTACAGAGCCTTATGCCCTAATGGATACAGCAAATGTGTGTCTTATACATGTATGTGTTTCCTAGACTTAGTATTTGTCTAACCCAACACTCAGACATTAGTCTGGGGCTTGGACAGTCTTCTATAAACCGCTATATCACTGGGACAAGCAACACCAGAAGTTTGGACAACCATGAGGAAACAAAGAAACACCATGCAGGCAAAGGAGCCAGAGAAAAACCCACAAGACCAAATAAATGAAAAATGCCTGGAAAAGAATTCAGATTAATGATAGTAAAAATGATACAAAATCTTGATAACAAAATAGAGAAAGTACAAGAAACAGTTCATAAGAACTCAGAAGAACTAAAGAACAAACAAACAGCAATGGACAACAAAATAACTGAAATTAAAAATACTATAGATAGTATTACCAGCAGAATGACTGAGGCAGAAGGATGAATAAGTGAGTTGGAAGATAGAATGGAGGAAATAACTGCCACAGAGCAGGAAAGAGAAAAAAAGAATAAAAAGAATGGAAGGCAGTCTCAGAGACCTCAGTGATAACATTAAGCATACCAACATTCGAATTATAGGCATCCCAGAAGAAGGAGGAGGAGGAGGAGGAGGAGGAGGAGGAGGAGGAGGAGGAGGAGGAGGAGAAGGAGATGGAGATGAAGACAAAGATGAAGACGAAGACGAAGAAGAAGAAGAAGAAGAAGAAGAAGAAGAAGAAGAAGAAGAAGAAGAAAAGAAAGGGTCTGAGAAAATATTTGAAGAGATTATAGTGGAAAACTTCCCCAACATGGGAAAGGAAATAATTAACCAAGTCCAAGAAGCACAGAGAGTCCCATACAAAATGAACCCAAGGAGAAATACACCAAGGCACATATTAATCAAACTAACGACAATTCAACACAAAGAAAAAATATTAAAAGCAGCAAGAGAAAAGCAACAAACAACATATAAGGGAAAACCCATAAGGATAACAGCTGACCTTTCTACAGAAACTCTGCAGACCAGAAGGGAATGGCAGGATATACTGAAAGTCCTGAAAGAGAGAAACCTACAGCCAAGAATACTCTACCCAGCAAGAATCTCATTCAGATTCGATGGAGAAATCAAAAGCTTTCCAGACAAGCAAAAGTGAAGAGAATTCAGCACCACCAAACCAGCCTTACAACAAGTGCTAAAGGAACTTCTCTAAGTAGGAAACACAAGAAAAGGAAAACACCTACAAATACAAACCCAAAACAATTAAGAAAATGGTAATTGGAACACACATGTCAATAATCACCTTAAGTGTAAATGGATTAAATGCTCCAACCAAAAGCCACAGACTGGCTGAATGGATACAAAAACAAGAACCTTCTATATGCTGCCTACAAGAAACCCACTTCAGACCAAGGAACACGTATAGACTGAAGGTGAGGGGATGGAAAAAGATATTCCATGCAAATGGAAGTCAAAAGAAAGTTGGAGTAGCAATACTCATATTGGACAAATTATACTTTAAAGTAAAGACTATTAAAAGAGACAAGGAAGGACACTACATAATGATCAAGGGATCCATTCAAGAAGAACATATCACAATGATAAATATCTATGCACCCAACATAGGAGCACCTCAATACATAAGGCAAATGCTAACAGCCATAAAAGGGGAAATTGACAGTAACACAATTACAGTGGGAGACTTGAACACCCCACTTACATCAATGGACAGATCCTCCAAACAGAAAATAAATAAAGACACACAAGCTTTAAATGACACATTAGACCATCTCCACTTAATTGATATTTATAGGACATTCCACCCAAAAACAACAGAATACACTTTCTTCTCAAGTGAACCTGGAACATTTTCCAGAATAGATCACATGTTGAGTCACAAATCAAACCTCGACAAATTCAAGAAAATTGAAATCATATCAATCATCTTCTCAGACCACAATGCCATGAGACTAGATATCAATTACAGAAAAAAACTGCAAAAAATACAATCACATGGAAGCTAAGCAATTCACTATTAAACAGCCAAGAAATCATTAAAGAAATCAAAGAGGAACTCAAAAAATATCTAGAAAAAAAACGATAATGAAGACACAACAACCCAGAACCTACGGGACACAGCAAAAGTAGTTCTAAGAGGGAAGTTTATAGCAATACAGTCCTACCTCAAGAAACAAAAAAATATCAAATAAACAACCTAACCTTACACTTAAAACAATTAGAGCAGGAACAAAGAAACCCCAAAGTGAGCAGAAGGAAAGAAATCATAAAGATCAGATCAGAAATAAATGAAAAAGAAAGGAAGGAAGCAATAGCAAAAATTAATAAAACTAAAAGCTGATTCTTTGAGGAGATAAACAAAATTGATAAACCATTAGTCAGATTCATCAGGAAAAAAGGGAGAAGATGCAAATCAACAGAATTAGAAATGAAAAAGGAGAAGTAACAACGGACACCTCAGAAATACAAAACATCATGAGAGACTACTAAAAGCAACTATATGCCAATCAATTGGATAACCTGGAAGAAATGGATAAATTCTTAGAAAAGCTCAATCTTCCAAGACTGAACCAGGAAGAAATAGAAACTATGAACAGACCAATCACAACTACAGAAATTGAGGCAGTGATTCAAAATCTCCCAACAAACAAAAGCCCAGGGCCAGACAGGTTCACAGGCAAATTCTATCAAACATTTCGAGAAAAGTTAACACCTATGTTTCTCAAACTCTTCCAAAATATAGCAGAAGGAGGCACACTCCCAAACTCATTCTACGAGGCCACCATCACCCTGACACCAAAACCAGGCAAAGATGGCACAGAACAGAAAATTACAGACCAATATCACTGATGAATATAGATACAAAAATCCTCAACAAAATACCAGCTAACAGAATCCAACAGCACATTAAAAAAATCATACACCATGATCAAGTGGGGTTTATCCCTGGGATGCAAGGATTCTTCAATATATGCAAGTCAATCAATGTGATACATCATATCAACTAATTGAAGGATTAAAAACCATATGACAATCTCAATAGATGCAGAAAAAGCTTTTGACAAATTCAACATCAATTTATGATAAATCTCTCCAGAAAACTGGCATAGAAGGAAATTACCCCAACATAATAAAAGCCATTATGAGAAACCAAAAGCCAACATGGTTCTAAATGGTGATAAACTGAAAGCATTCCCTCTTAGAAAAGGAACAAGACAAGTGTGCCCTCTCTCACCATTATTATTCAACATAATTTTGGAAGTTTTAGCCACAGCAATCAGAGAAGAAAAATAGATAAAAGGAATCAAAATTGGAAAAGAAGAAGTAAAATTGTCTCTCTTTGCAGATGACATGATATTTTACATAGAAAACCCTAAAGACTCTACCAGAAAACTGCTAGCACTAATTGATGAGTTTAGTAAAGTAGCAGGATACAAATTAATGCACAGAAATCTCTTGCATCCATATACATTAACAAAGAAAGAGCAGAAAGAGATATTAAGAAAACTCTCCCATTTACCATTGCAACAAAAAGAATAAAATACCTCGGAATAAACCTGCCTAAGGAGGCAAAAGATCTGTATGCAGAAAACTTTAAGACATTGATGAAAGAAATCAAAGACGACACAAACAGATGGAGGGACATACCATGTTCCTGGATTGGAAGAATCAACATCGTGACAATGACTGTACTACCCAAAGCAAAATACAAATTCAATGCAACTTTGATCAAATTACCAATGGCATTTTTCACAGAACTAGAGCAAGAAATCTTACGATTTGTATGGAAACACAAAAGATCCCAAATAGCCAAAGCAATCTTGAGAAGGAAAAATGGAGTTGGTGGAATCAGGCTTCCTGACTTCAAACTATACTACAAGGCCATAGTGATCAAGACAGTATGGTACTGGCACAAAAATAGAAAGGAAGATCAATGGAATAGAATAGAGAACTCAGAAGTAAGCCCAAACACATATGGGCACCTTATCTTTGACAAAGGAGGCACGAATATACAATGGGAAAAAGACAGCCTCTTCAATAAGTCGTGCTGGGAAAATTGGACAGCAACATGTCAAAGAATGAAATTAGAACACTTCCTAACACCATATACAAAAATAAGCTCCAAATGGATTAAAGACCTCAATGTAAGGCCGGACACTATAAAACTCCTAGAGGAAAACATAGGCAGAACACTCTATGACATCCATCAAAGCTAGATCCCTTTGGACCCACCTCCTAGAATCATGGAAATAAAATCAAGAATAAACAAATGGGACCTCATGAAACTTAAAAGCTTTTGCACAGCAAAAGAAACAATAAGGAGACTAGAAGGCAACCATCAGAATGGGAAAAATTAGTTGCCAATGAATCAATGGACAAAGGATTCATCTCCAATATATACAAGCAGCTCATGCATCTTAATACCAAGAAAGCAAATAACCTAATCCACAAATGGGCAGAAGACCTAAATAGACATTTCTCCAAAAAAGACATATAGATGGCCATCAAACACATGAAAAGATGCTCAACCTCATTAATCATCAGAGAAATGCAAGTCAAAGCCACAATGAGGTATCACCTCACACCGATCAGAATGGCCATCATCACAAAATCCAGAAACAACAAATGCTGGAGAAGGTGTGGAGAAAAGGGAACTCCCCTGCACTGTTGGTGGGAATGTAAGTTGGTACAGCCACTATGGAAAACAGTTTGGAGATTCCTTAGAAAACTACAAATAGAACTACTATATGATCCAGTAATCCCACTACTGGGCATAGACCCAGACAAAACCATAATCCAAAAAGAAACCTGTTACCATAATGTTTATTGCAGCACTATTTACAGTAGCTAGGACATGGAAGCAACCTAAATGCCCATCAACAAATGAATAGATGAAGAAGATGTGGCATATATATACAATGGAATATTACTCAGTTATAAAAAGTAATGAGATGGAGCTATATGTAATGAGGTGCATAGACCTAGTGTCTGTCATACATAGTGATGTAAGTCAGCAAGAGAAAGACAAATATTGTATGCTGACTCATATATATGGAATCTAAAAATGGTACTGATGAACTCAGTGACAAGACAAGAACAAGGATGCAGATGCAGAGAATGGACTGGAGATCTTGAGGTTTGGGGGGTGGGGGTCGAACGGGAAGCTGAGATGAAGTGAGAGAGTAGCATAGACATATATATACTACCAACTGTAAAATAGATAGCCAGTGGGAAGTTGCAGTATAACAAAGGGAATTCAGCTCGATGATGGTTGATGCCTTGGAGGACTGGGATGGGGAGGTTGGGAGGGAGGAGATATGGGGATATGTGTATAAATACAGATGATTGACCTTGGTGTACCTCAAAAACTGGTACAAGAGTGTAAAGCAATTATATTCCAACAACAACAACAAAAAAGGATACACAAAATAAAAAGATATAATATATAATATCTAAAATGTAAAACATGGGCAGGAGGAGTTAAAATGTGCTTTTAGAACATGTTCTATTTTAGGGACTATCAGCTTAAAATAAATTGTTATATATGTAGGTCTATAGATATTAAACTTATGGTAACCACAAGCAAAAACCTACAAGACATACAGAAAAAAGCAAAGAAACCCAAATGTAATAGAAAATAAATTTTTTAAACAACAAAAGAAGAGACTAAAAATAGAAAGTAACAGAGAAAATCTACAAAAACAACTAGGAAACAATTAACAAAATGGCAATCTATCAAGAATCACTTTAAATGTAAGTAGACTAAATGCTCCAATCAAAAGACATACGGTAGTTGAATGGATTAAAAACAAGACAAACTTATATGCTGCCTAAAAGATACTTATTTTAAATATAAAGACACACAAAGACTGACAGTGAAAAGACTTGGATATTTCATGTAAATGGAAATAAAAAGAAATCTGTGGTAGCAATACTCATATCAGACAAAACAGGCTTAAAAACAGAGTGAAACAAAAGACAAAGAAGGACATTATGCAATACTAAAAGGGTCAATCCAAGAAGATGATAGAACACTGATAAATATTTTTGCACTCAGTATACCTAAATACATAAAGCTTTTATTAATAGAAAAAATGGAGAAATTGAGAGTAGTACAATAATAGTAGGGGACTTTAATACCATACTTATCAATGGATATGTCATCTAGACAGTAAACCAACAAGGAAACTGGTCTTAAATGACAAATTATACTAGACTGAATTAATAGATACATACAGAATATTCCATCCCAAAACTGTAGAAAAAACTTTTTTTTTTCAAGTGTACCTGGAATATTCTCCAGACTACATCACTTTTAAGGCCACAAAACAAGTCTCAGTAAATTAAAGAATCCTGAAATGGGACCAAGTCCCTTTTTGAACCACAAAGTTATGAAGCTAGGAATCAATTACAAGAAAAAAAAAAACTGCAAAAAACACAAACACATGGAGTCTAAACAATATGCTACTAGGAAACCAGTGAGTCAACAAAGAAACCAAAGAGGAAATTTAAAATAACACTTGAGAGAAATGAAATTGGAAACATAACTTTCCAAAACCTACAGGATATAGCAAAAGCAGTTCTATGAGGGAGGTTCATAGCAACACAGACCTATTATAGATACAAGAAAATTCTCAAATGAATAATGTGATTTTACCTTTAAGTAACTAGATAAAGAAGAACAAATGCAGACCAAAGCTAGTAGAAGAAAGGTAATAATAAACATGAGTGAAAATAAATAAAATAGGGACTACAAGAATAATAAAAAAAGATCAGTGAAACTAAGAGCTGGATTTTTGAAAAAATAAACAAGATTGATAAAACTTTAGCCATACTCATCAAGAAAAAAAGAGAGGAGACAAGGCTCAAATAAATAAAATTAGAAATAAATTAAAAATTATAACATAGCACAGAAGAGACTACTCCTAACAATTATATGTCAACAAGTTGCACAACCAGGAAGAGGTGGGTAAATTCCTGAAAACATACAATCTTCCAAGACTGAATCACAAAGAAACAAAACAGATCAATTACTAGCAATGAAATTGGATTAATAATAAAAAAAAATTCTCAATAAATAAAAGTCCTAGAGCAGTCAGCTTCACAGGTTAATTCTACCAAACCTTTCAAGGAGAGTTAGTACCTACCTTTCTGAAGCTTTTCAAAAAATTGAAGGGAGAGAAATGTTTCCAAACTCATACTTGACCAGTATTACCCTGATGCCAAATTAGCCAAAGAGCCAAAAAAAAAAAAAAAAAAAAGCAAAAAAACAATTGCATGTCAACATCTCTGATGAATATAGACACAAAAATCCATAATAAAATATTTGCAAACCAAATTCAACAAAACATTAAAAGGATCATACACCATTATCCAGTGGGATTTATTCTAGGAATGGTTCAATATCCTCTAGTCAAAAAATGTAATATATCACATTAGCAAAGTGAAGGAAAAATCATTATCATCTTAAAAGATGCAGAAAAATCATCTGACAAAATTCAACATCACTTTATGATAAAATCATAAACAAAGTGAGTATAGAGGGAGCATGTCTCAACATAATAAATACTATATATGATAAGCCCACAGCTAACATAATACCCTGTTGTGAAAACCTAAAAGCTTTTTCTCTAAGATCAGTAACAAGACAAGGATACTCACTCTGGCTACTTTTATTCAACACAGTGTTGCAAGTTCTAACCATAGAAGATAAGAAAAAAATATAAAATACACACAAATTAGAAAGGAAGAAGTAAAACTGCCACTATTTGCAGATGTCATGATACATATATAGAAAACCACAAAGACTTCACCACAAAACTGTGAGAGCTAATAAATAAAGTCAGTAATATTATAGGATACAAAATTAATATACATATCACTTGCATTCATATGCACTAATAACTATCATCAGAAAGAGAAATTAAGGATAAACTCCTTTTTACATTTGAATCAAATAAATACATAGGAATAAGTTTATCCAAAGAGGTGAAATATCTGTATTTTGAAAAATATGTCATTGATGAAAGAAATTGAAGACAACCCAAATAAATGAAAAGATATACTGCATCCACTAGATTTTAAGAATATTATTAAAATGTTTATACTGTCCAAAGCAATATACAGATTCAATCTTACCACTATCAAAATTCCAATGGCATTTTTTTCATGGAAATAGAACAAATAATCTGAAACTTCCTATGGAAGCAGAAAAGATCTATAACCAAAACAGCCTGAGAAAAAAAGAATGAAGCTGGAGGTATTATGCTTTTCAATTTTAAACTATCTTTCAAAGCTACAGTAATCAAAATAGTATGGTCCTCACACAAAAACAGACACATAGATCAATAGAAGAGAATAGAGAGTCCAAAAATAAACCCACACATATACGATCAAATAATCTACAACAAAAGAGTCAAGAATAAACAATGGGAAAAAGATAGACTTTTGAGTAATTGATGTTGGGAAAACTGGACAGCTATAGCAAAAAAGAGTGACACTAGAACAGTGTCTTGCACCATACACCAAAACAACAACAACAACAACAAATAACACCTTGAAATGGATTAAATAAATTTAAAACCTGAAACCACAAACTCTTAGAAGCAAAAGTAGGCAGTGAGCACTTTGACATCCATCTTAGCAATATTTTTTGAATCTGTCTTCTCAGGCAAGGACAACAAAAGTAAAAATTTTAAAAATATACTACATCAAACTATACACCTTTGCATAGCAAAGGAAACCATGAACAAAATAAAATGCAGCCTACCGTGTGGGAGAAGTGTATTTGCAAATTTTATGCTCAATAAGGTGTTTATATTCAAAATACACAAAAAACTCATACAACTACACATCAAAAATAACCTGGTGAAAGAGGACCTGAATAGACATTTTTCCAAATGAGACGTACAGATGGCCAACAGGCACATGAAAATACGCTCAACGTGGCTAATCATCAGGGAAAAGCAAATAAAAAATGCAATGAGATATCATCTCACATCTGTTAAAATATCTATTATCAAAAAGATAAATAACAAGTGTAGTGAGGATGTGAAGAAAAAGGAATCTGTTGGCGGCAGTGTAAATGGGTACAGCTAATATTGAAAACAGTATGGTGATTCCTTAAAAAACTAAAAATAGAACTACCATACAATTCGGCAAATCCACTTCTGAGTATTTTTTCAAAGAAAACAAAAACACTAAATCAAAGAGATATATACACTCCTGTGTTCATTGCAACATTATTTACAATAACCAAGATTTGGAAGCAACCTAAGTGTCCATCAACAGGTGATTAGACCAGGAAGGTGTGATTTATGTATACAAGGGACTATTTATCAGCTGTATACGTGAATGAAATATTACCATTTGAGACAGCATGGATGGTTCTCGACTTTAAGTGAAATAAGTCAGACTGAGAAAGACAGATGCTGTATGCCATCACTTATGTGTGGAAACTAAAAAAACAAAAGCAAATGAACAAACATGACAAAACAGAAACAGACTCATAGATACAGAGAACAATAGGTTGTTGTCAGTGGTAGGGTGATGGCTGGGTGGGGGAAAGAGGTGAAGGGGATTAAGAGGTACAGACTTCCAGTTTTAAAACAAACAAGTCATGGGGATGTATTGTACAGCATAGGGAATATAGTCAATAATATTGTAATAACTTTGGTGACAGATGGTAACTAGACTTATTGTGGTGATGATTTCATAATGTATAAAAATATGGAACTGCTATGCGGAATACCTGAAACTATTATAATATTGTACTTCAATTACACTTAAAAACAAACAACCAAAAACAACAACAACAACAGCAAACTCACATTTCTCCAGTTTCCAAGACTGTACTCTTTTTACTAACATTATACCAGTTAGGATCTAGACGGGAAAATTAACAGGTCTTTCAGAAGAAAGAACATTTCTTTACAGAGGATTAGTTACACAGATGAATGTGAGAGTGAAGAAGAAAATTAGGGAAGAGTGAAACAACCCAGAGATTTAGCAAAATTGGGAGGTTGCTACCCTTGTAGCATGGGTGACACTGGGATACGATATTACAAGAACCCAGAAGCCCAGCTGTCAGGCAGAGGAAGCTCTACCAAAGGAGGAACTGTCCAGGGAGAGCTGAAGCCAGGAAGGGAGGGGACCTGCCAGAATGCACACTAAGGAGGGAAAGTTTCTCCCTTCCTCTACTTGCAGTCTTTGAATGTTGCTTCCCATTGCTTTAATCTCTCAACAGCCAAGAGAGCCTGTGAGAGCAGGGAGTGGGAAAAGTGGGGATGGGTCTGAGGCCAGTGCAAGCATACTCTCTCTCTACTTGAAATGAGAAGGACTATGAAAAGAAATAGTATTTATTTGTGGGCTATAAAAAATGCCAAAAATATCAAGCAAGTTCAAAGAAAGGGACATTAATGGTGGCTGCAGTACCTAGGGAGAGAATCCTCAGAAAAGGTGAAGTTATAATGATTTGTAAAGAGAAGTAGAATTCTAAAAGTAAAGAGTGTAGGTGATCCTGAAATAAGCAACCACTTAAGTACTTTCCTGTAAAGAATACTGCTCATTCTTTTAAGAAGTCTTTCTCTTCAGCAATATCCACAACATATGTGTGCAGTATAAAGAATAATAAAAAATATATATACATGCTATCCAAGCTCAGGGAGTAATACATATTCATCTGCAACTTGTTTTTTTAATGTTTTATGTTTAAAGTATATATATGCATACATATATATGTGTGTACATAATAAAATTTACCATTATAACCATTTTAAGTGTGCAATTCAAGAGCATTAATTATATTCACAATGTTATGCAACCATCACCACAATTTCTAAAACGTTTTCATCATCCTAAAGAGAAACTCTGTAGTCATTAAGCAATAACTCTTCATTTTTTACCCTCCATAAGCCCTGGTAATGAATTTACTTTAAAATGTATCAAAAACAAGATGGATTAATAGATTAGAGGAATGTCAATAGATAGATGGACATATGGTAACAAAATATTAAGAGATGGATGGATGTGTATAACAAAATGCTAATGATAAGATCTAGGTGGTGGATTAAAATATCAAAGAAAAAGACAAGTTAATGACAGACAATGGGTTTAGTAAATTTGGATGATGTTAACTCTTCACTAGCTATCTCCCTTGTTGAATTTTTGTTAGATTGTCAGTGTTTTGAGAGTAAGGGCTGTGTCTTATAATAGTTCTCTGTAAGTGATCTGTCCAGAGCACTTAGCAGAGAAAACTACAAATAGTTGGTGCTGGATTTTTGACATTCTCAGAAAAGAGTATGAAAAGAAGAAGATTGGAGTTTGTCTTAGTAATAGTTCCCTGGCAAAACTGTTCTTGCATATATGCCAATGTAGTTTCTATTTCATAAGTTTTTGCTCCTACTGATATTGAAGTCTTTTCTCTAATTTTCCCATTGATTCTAAGAATGCGTCAGAGGCTTGTAATAAATTTCTAGTTTGCCTAAGCTAGTGACCATTTCTTCATATTAAAAAATGTGGCTCAAAGTCCTCAATATGTTTATATGAAACATTTTGTTATCTATGGGTTCTTTCCTGAAGAACTAGATTTATCATCCCTGTAGTGAATTTTAAAGAATAAAATGAGGTTTAGAACACTAATGGTTTATCCTTAGGTAATGGAGTCTGCACAGGTGGAGGTACACATTAATAAAGTTAGAAAAATACTTGGTTTTTCTTGTGTTCTTCACTCAATGTACATCTTCCTACCACCCAAAGAGATAGTTTTCAAGATAGACTATAATTGGTACTATCAATTTATCTGATTCATGGTGTAGAACTTATTTCAGATCATTGAACAAAGAATTCAGTAAGCAACTTTTGTGAACAATGACAATGGTTATGCAAATAATTTCTTTTTCTCAGCAAAGAAAAATTTTACCATTTTTAAACATTCTTTTTGGTGTACAGTGATATTTATTTGTAACTTTCATTAATATTTGTACCCTTGAATTATTGCTGTAATATACAAAACACATAATGTATTTCATTTCAATGATAAGAGCAACATCATAAAAAGCCATGTAATTAAACATTTTCCATCAATAGTTTAAGAAATATTTCTTGAATATTCCTTTTAAATAAAGTAAAAGATTGAATATAGCATTAATATTCAAAGGATGGGTAGGAATTAACCAAATGAAATATATTGCACAGATAACATGTGCTAAACTGTGTGCTGGGTATTTTGTCTATTATTTAATCCTCAGAGCAATCCTAAGCAGAGGCAGAAAGTTTTTGGAAGGCACATATTTAAGATCAGTCATTCTTTGAGGCACTTATTTAGATAATTTCATAAAAATGCATTTTGCTTATTGTTTGTTCTCATTTCAGCTTGTTAAACATACAAGGCAAAATAACGCCCTGATTTTTCATTTAGTTGTATTTTTAAATGCAATATAAAAAGTGTCCACTTCACTACAAGTAAGCAGCACAAGTCGAAGTATACTGACAGTTGATTTTTGCCTGAATGAGTTAAGTACTTCAGAAACCTTTGGCTGCAACAGCAGTAAACCATGGTTGAAAGTTGGCTTTTAATCCAAAAGGTGGTGCTACTTTCTCATTCTTCTTCTTCAAATAGATGGCAAGATGGTTTCAACAGTTCCAAGCAGGTCATCTACACATACCACTGGCCAGAAATAGGAAAAGGAACTCTCCTTTCTGGTATCTTTACAGGGAAGAGGGCAGCTTTGCCATAAGTATAAAAACAGATCTCCCCTCCTGTCTCAGAGGTCAGAAAAGTGTTACCTTATTAGTAATCATATAATACTGCTTTCATTCACAATTCCATATCCAAAACTTTCAGGTTCTTTTAAGAGACATTAGATAGCTTTGTGGGCAATAGAACCATCATAACTGGTTTGAATCAATCAGGATTTATCCAGAGAACTGAGTAGCATGGGAGAAAGAAAGACACCTCAACAAAAATAATCTCTACCAGGAAGGTAGAGATGGAATGGCAATCAACAGTCTGCTATACTAAGTATCTGCATTAAAGAGTAAGTTAAAATTATACTCAAATTATATTCAACTCATGCCTATGTATGCAACACCCATCAAACATCAATTCTGGATCTTTATTTTAATTTCCATAAAGTATTACTTTAAAAATACTTTATATGAGTACAATGTAAAATAATGATTGTGTATGGGTAAGTTGAATCTTCCAGAGATGTCAGAATCCTTGCTGCATTTAAGCTTTATTCATTAGCAACCTTATGTAAGGAGATGGGTTCACCTCATTATATACAGTAGCTCACAATGGGGTATAAAGGAACCCAATTAGTAATGACAATGCTAGACAGATGAATTCTATTCTAAAATCTACTTTACACTATTGCTTTCCAAACTGAAATACTTAGAGGATCCTATAATATGTTTATATGCCTTAGGGGTCCGTGCACCACAGTTTAAGAAACACTGTACAACAAAGTTAAAGGTTCAAACTTTGGAAGACTTTAAGAAAACACACCAACTATACACAATTGGGGCAATAATCAGCTACTTATTTATTAGTGTTCATAAAAGAAAGGACTATCATACTATGAGTGAGAAAATTTGAGTTCTGTTTCTATTTTCCTGTTCAACTATGAGTTTGAGAAGGACTCACACTTTTCCCCATTGTTCCTTCATCTCCACATGGAATCTTGAACCCATTAGTATCCATGGTTTCTTATAGATAAAAAACTCTTTGCATCTTTGTGAATGGTCATGTGGGTCACCTATTAAAATAAGCAAGAATGTAAATGAAAGTGTTCTGCGCATTATAAACTGCATGTGGTTAAAACACATGTGTATTTATTATATGAACTTCTACCCATAAAAAAGTAATTATATTGTAAAACAGAAATTGGATTGAAACAAACTATACACACAGATACAATCATTTATTCATTGAACTTCTGACATAAAAAGGATTTGAAAAATAATTTAAAAAGTCTTTTGACATAAAAACCTTTTTATTGTTAGATAATTTTAGATTTACAGGATTATGCAAAGACAGTACAGAGTTCTTGTATGTCCTTTCCCTATCTTCCCCCAAAGCTATCATATTACATAACCAGTTTATATGTTTAAAAACTAAGAAATTAAAATTGGCACAGTAGTATTAACTAACCTATAGTTTCTCAGATTTACAAGGTTTTCCACTAATATTCTTTTTATGTTCCGGGATCCCATCTAGAATGACATGTTTCATTTAGTCATCATTCTCCTTAATTTTTCTAGTCTGTGATTTTTTTTTCAGCTCTTCCTTGTTTCTCAAGACCTTTGCACTTTTGAAGGGTACTAATCAAGTATTTTGTAGAACATATTTCATTTGAGTTGATGTTTTCTCATGATTAGACTGGGATTATGGATTTTGATGAATTCCATTGGGGTGAAGTGCCTTTCATCAAATTATATTAGGATATGCAAAATATTGACCTAAATTATTACTGGTAGTGTTAAGGTAATTTTTTCAGCTACTCAGTTAAGGTAGTGTTTGCCAGGTGTCTTCACTGGATAGTTACTATTTTTCCCTTTCTGTGTTCTATTCCTTGGAAACAAGTCACTGAGTCCAGCTCACTGGACACACCGTGAACTAATATGACAAATTTATTTCTGTTAAATGATTCTAAAACCAGATAACTACAAAGACATTGTGCATTAAGCCAAAATCTATTCGAGCTCTGGTGTGTGTGCGGTCATTTTAGTTAATTTTTCCTTAAAGGGAACAACCACATGAAGTAATGTCTATATCGATGTGCTTCCATAGAAAAATATAAAATTCCCCCACATATTTCTGATGTCTAAACAGTGCTTATGAAAATATAAAAAAAATTAGGAATCTTGAATAGAAGGTAGAAACTACAAAGATACACCCAGAACTGGATTTTCACAGAAAGTAAGCCATTTCCAAGGTGTCAGCGGCTTTTGAAAGCCAAATCGATTCTGACAGAACGTGAGAACTCATTTAGTATCAGAAGCATTACTTTGCTCCCATGGCCTTAAATTACTGTTGGATGCACTATAGGAAAGTGCCTAATTGGCTTGCAGATAGCAGCTTGCTCCATGGAAGAATGAATGTGTTCTATTTCAGATGTATTTTGCTGCATTAGGCCAGCAGGTTCCAAATTATGGGTTACATTCACTTGATGTATCATAGGGAAGTCAGTAAAACAGAAATGTTGCCGTATGTTTATATATTCGTTCATCTACTGATATTTCCATTCACCTATTTTTGGAGAAGTATAAATGAATACAAAAATAAATGAAGGAAAACATTAATATAGTATAAATTCTTGAGAAATTCATTAAAAATATTTTTCATTTGCTTCCCTCACTGCCATCAGATGGACCTCTCAAACATACATAGACACAAATAAATTTCCTATTTCTACTAGAGGTTTATGGTCAAAACTACAAATATATTTGATGTCAGTTTGAACTCATTTTCACAAACTTGAATCAATCATCCATCAACTTTTTTTTTTTTTTTTTATTATTTTATTTTATTTTTTTTTGGGGGGTACACCAGGTTCAATCAACTGTTTTTATACACATATCCCCATATTTCCTCCCTTCCTTGACGCCCCCCCCCTCGATTCCCCCCCACCCTCCCTGCCCCAGTCCTCTAAGGCATCTTCCATCCTCGAGTTGGACTCCCTTTGTTATACAACAACTTCCCACTGACTATTTTACGGTTGGTAGTATATATATGTCTGTACTACTCTCCCGCTTCTTCTCAGTTTCCCCTTCACCCCCCGCCCCCTCCCATACCTCGAGTTCTCCAGTCCATTCCCTGTATCTGCTTCCCTGTTCTTGTCACTGAGTTCATCAGTACCATTTTCAGATTCCGTATATGTGAGTTAGCATACAATATTTGTCCTTCTCTTTCTGACTTACTTCACTCCGTATGACAGATTGTAGTTCTATCCACCTCATTACATATAGCTCCATCTCATCCCTTTTTATAGCTGAGTAATATTCCATTGTATATATATGCCACATCTTCTGTATCCATTCATTTGTTGATGGGCATTTAGGTTGCTTCCATGTCCTGGCTATTGTAAAGAGTGCTGCAATAAACATTATGGTACAAGTTTCTTTTGGGATTATGGTTTTCTTTGGGTATATGCCCAGGAGTGGGATTACTGGATCATATGGTAGTTCTATTTGTAGTTTTTTAAGGAACCTCCAAATTGTTTTCCATAGTGGCTGTACCAACTTACAGTCCCACCAACAGTGCAGGAGAGTTCCCTTTTCTCCACACCCTCTCCAACATTTGTTGTTTCCAGACTTTGTGATGATGGCCATTCTGACTGGTGTGAGGTGATACCTCATTGTGGCTTTGACTTGCATTTCTCTGATGATGAGTGATGTTGAGCATCTTTTCATGTGTGTGTTGGCCATCTGTATGTCTTCTTTGGAGAAATGTCTATTTAGGTCTTCTGCCCATTTGTGGATTGGGTTATTTGCTTTTTTGGTATGAAGCTGCATGAGCTGCTTGTATATTTTGGAGGTTAATCCTTTGTCCGTTGTTTCATAGGCAATTATTTTTTCCCATTCTGAGGGTTGCCTTTTAGTCTTGTTTATGGTTTCTTTTGCTGTGCAAAAGCTTTTAAGTTTCATGAGGTCCCATTCGTTTATTCTTGATTTTATTTCCATGATTCTAGGAGGTGGGTCAAAAAGGATGTTGCTTTGATGTATGTCAAAGAGTGTTCTGCCTATGTTTTCCTCTAGGAGTTTGATAGTGTCTGGCCTTATATGTAGGTCTTTAATCCATTTGGAGTTTATTTTTGTGTATGGTGTTAGGAAGTGTTCTAATTTCATTCTTTTACATGTTGCTGTCCAATTTTCCCAGCACCACTTATTGAAGAGGCTGTCTTTTTTCCATTGTATACTCGTGCCTCCTTTGTCAAAGATAAGGTGCCCATATGTGTTTGGGCTTACTTCTGAGTTCTCTATTCTGTTCCATTGATCTTCCTTTCTATTTTTGTGCCAGTACCATACTGTCTTGATCACGATGGCCTTGTAGTATAGTTTGAAGTCAGGAAGCCTGATTCCACCAACTCCATTTTTCCTTCTCAATATGGCTTTGGCTATTCGGGGTCTTTTGCGTTTCCATACAAATCGTAAGATTTCTTGCTCTAGTTCTGTGAAAAATGCCATTGGTAATCTGATCGGGATTGCATTAAATCTGTAAATTGCTTTGGGTAGTACAGTCATTTTCACGATGTTGATTCTTCCAATCCAGGAACATGGTATATCCCTCCATCTGTTTATGTCATCTTTGATTTCTTTCATCAAAGTCTTAAAGTTTTCTGCATACAGATCTTTTGCCTCCTTAGGCAGGTTTATTCCTAGGTATTTTATTCTTTTGGTTGCAATGGTGAATGGGAGAGTTTCCTTAATTTCTCTTTCTGCTCTTCCGTTGTTAGTGTATAGGAATGCAAGAGATTTCTGTGCATTAATTTTGTATCCTGCTACTTTACTAAACTCATCAATTAGTGCTAGCAGTTTTCTGGTAGAGTCTTTAGGGTTTTCTATATATAGTATCATGTCATCTGCAAAGAGTGATAATTTTACTTCTTCTTTTCCAATTTGGATTCCTTTAATTTCTTTTTCTTCTCTGATTGCTGTGGCTAACACTTCCAAAACTATGTTGAATAACAGTGGTGAGAGTGGACACCCTTGTCTTGTTCCTGTTCTTAGAGGGAATTCTTCCAGTTTTTCTCCATTGAGAACAATGTTGGCTTTTGGTTTGTCATATATGGCTTTTATGATGTTGAGGTAATTTCCTTCTATGCCCATTTTCTGGAGAGCTTTTATCATAAATGGATGTTGAACTTTGTCAAAAGCTTTTTCTGCATCTATTGAAATGATCATATGGTTTTTATCCTTCAATTTGTTGATATGATGTATCACGTTGATTGATTTGCGTATATTGAAGAATCCTTGCATCCCAGGGATAAACCCCACTTGATCGTGGTGTATGATTTTTTTAATGTGCTGTTGCAGTCTGTTAGCTAGTCTTTTGTTGAGGGTTTTTGCGTCTATATTCATCAGTGATATTGGTCTGTAGTTTTCTTTTTTTGTGACATCTTTGCCTGGTTTTGGTATCAGGGTGATGGTAGCCTCATAGAATGAGTTTGGGAGTGCTCCGCCTTCTGCAATATTTTGGAAGAGTTTGAGAAGGATAGGTGTTAACTCTTCTCTAAATGTTTGATAGAATTCGCCTGTGAATCCATCTGGTCCTGGGCTTTTGTGTGTTGGGAGATTTTTAATCACTGCCTCAATTTCTGTACTTGTGATTGGTCTGTTCATGGTTTCTATTTCTTCCTGCTTCAGTCTTGGAAGATTGTATTTTTCTAAGAATGTATCCATTTCTTCCAGGTTATCCAATTGATTGGCATATAGTTGCTTGTAGTAGTCTCTCATGATGTTTTGTATTTCTGAGGTGTCCGTTGTGACTTCTCCTTTTTCATTTCTAATTCTGTTGATTTGCATCTTCTCCCTTTTTTTCTTGATGAGTCTGGCTAATGGTTTATCAATTTTGTTAATCTTCTCAAAGAACCAGCTTTTAGTTTTATTTATTTTTCTTATGGTTTCTTTCCTTTCTTTTTCATTTATTTCTGCTCTGATCTTTACGATTTCTTTCCTTCTGCTCACTTTGGGGTTTCTTTGTTCTTCTTTCTCTAGTTGTTTGAGGTGTAAGGTTAGGTTGTTTATTTGATCATTTTCTTGTTTCTTAAGGTAGGACTGTATTGCTATAAACTTCCCTCTTAGAACTGCTTTTGCTGCGTCCCATAGGTTTTGGGTTGTTGTGTTTTCGTTGTCATTTGTTTCTAGATACTTTTTGATTTCCTCTTTGATTTCTGTAGTGATTCCTTGGTTGTTTAATAGTGAATTGTTTAGCCTCCATGTGTTTGTATTTTTTGCATTTTTTTTCCTGTAATTGATATCTAGTCTCATGGCGTTGTGGTCTGAGAAGATGCTTGATATGATTTCAATTTTCTTGAATTTGCTGAGGTTTGATTTGTGACCCAAGATGTGATCTATCCTGGAAAATGTTCCGTGTGCACTTGAGAAGAAAGTGTAGTCTGTCGTTTTTGGATGGAATGTCCTATAAATATCCATTAAGTCGAGATGGTCTAATGTGTCATTTAAAGCTTGTGTGTCTTTATTTATTTTCTGTTTGGATGATCTGTCCATTGATGTAAGTGGGGTGTTCAAGTCTCCCACTATAATTGTGTTACTGTCGATGTCCCCTTTTATAGCTGTTAGCATTTGCCTTATGTATTGAGGTGCTCCTATATTGGGGGCATAGATATTTACCATTGTGATATGTTCTTCTTGGATGGATCCCTTGATCATTATGTAGTGCCCTTCCTTGTCTCTTTTAATAGTCTTTACTTTCAAGTCTAATTTGTCTGATATGAGTATTGCTACTCCAGCTTTCTTTTGACTTCCATTTGCATGGAATATCTTTTTCCATCCCTTCACTTTCAGTCTATATGTATCCCTTGGTCTGAAGTGGGTTTCTTGTAGGCAGCATATAGAAGGGTCTTGTTTTTGTATCCATTCAGCCAGTCTGTGTCTTTTGGTTGGAGCATTTAATCCATTTACATTTAAAGTGATTATTGACATGTGTGTTCCAATTACCATTTTCTTAATTGTTTTGGGTTTGTATTTGTAGGTGTTTTCCTTTTCTTGTGTTTCCTACTTAGAGAAGTTCCTTTAGCACTTGTTGTAAGGCTGGTTTGGTGGTGCTGAATTCTCTTAACTTTTGCTTGTCTGGAAAGCTTTTGATTTCTCCCTCAAATCTGAATGAGATTCTTGCTGGGTAGAGTATTCTTGGCTGTAGGTTTCTCTCTTTCAGGACTTTCAGTATATCCTGCCATTCCCTTCTGGCCTGCAGAGTTTCTGTAGAAAGGTCAGCTGTTATCCTGATGTGTTTTCCCTTATATGTTGTTTGTTGCTTTTCTCTTGCTGCTTTTAATATTTTTTCTTTGTGTTGAATTGTCGTTAGTTTGATTAATATGTGTCTTGGTGTATTTCTCCTTGGGTTTATTCTGTATGGGACTCTCTGTGCTTCTTGGACTTGGTGAATTATTTCCTTTCCCATGTTGGGGAAGTTTTCCACTAGAACCTCTTCAAATATTTTCACAGACCCTTTCTTGTTTTCTTCTTCTTCTGGGATGCCTATAATTCGAATGTTGGTACGTTTAAGGTTATCACTGAGGTCTCTGAGGCTGTCTTCTAGTCTTTTTATTTTTTTATCTTTTTCCTGCTCTGTGGCATTTATTTCTTCCATTCTATCTTCCAACTCACTTATTCGTTCTTCTGCCTCAGTCATTCTGCTGGTTAGAGCATCTAGAGTATTTTTAATTTCAGTTATTTTGTTATCCATTGCTGTTTGTTTTTCTGAGTTCTTATGAACTGTTTCTTGTACTTTCTCTAATTTGTTATCAAGATTTTGTATCATTTTTACTATCATTACTCTAAATTCTTTTTCAGGCATTTTTCCTATTTCCTCCTCATTTATTTGGTCTTGTGGGTTTTTTTCCTGCTCCTTTGCCTGCATGGTGTTTCTTTGTTTCCTCATGGTTGTCCAAGCTTTTGGGGTTGCTTGTCCTGGTGATAGAGGTGTTTATAATAAGACACACAATTATTGAATCCGTTAGGACATAAGGCTCTAGAAAGACCTGACAGAACCCCAGTGTGCTATCAGATATTCAGAGAGAAACCCAGCAGAAATTGACAACTGAAACAGAACAAATCAGAGACAAAAGCAAAAGCAAACAAACAACAAATAACACCCTACACATACAAACATCAATCCAGGGAGATTTTGTAAGCTAGGATCAAATATAGAAATGAGCTGGAGTACCACCAGAGAGAATGGAGATTCTCAGAATGTAATTAGACAACTGTACTAAGAACTAAGATAAAGACAAAAGCCTAATATTAATACCAAGGCAGTGCATCATCTGGAGAATAGAGCAAGGAGTCTGAGCAGGCCGACAGTGTTGCTTATAAGTATGTTAAGATAAAATACACTTAAAATGGCTGGAAGAAAGGGGAACAGAAGAGCGTAATGTGGTTGGAAATATGCAAAGAATAAGAAAGGAATAGAAGTGTATAAAAGAAAGGGATGAAAGGAAAGTATGAAAGATATTTTGTCCGTACTACCAAAAACTTAGCTAGATATAGAAGTATTTTAAAAGGTAAAAAAAAAAAAAAAAAAAAAAAAAAAAAAAAGAGTAAAAAATATCCTTATAAAATTATGTTGTAAAACTTGTAAATCCCTTAGGGCTAAGATCGTATTTAATAAATCAAAAAAAAAAAAAATCCAGAACTGATCCCCAAATGGACCAGTTCAATAGGTATTGATACTACTATTTCTGTTTCCTTAGCGTCTCAGCTGTAAGTGTCCTTTTCCTTGCCTTGGGTTTTTTTTTTTTGCGTTATTCTGTGACCAGCAGAGGTTCCTTTATTGTTCGTCTGTAAGCCTCGGTGTGTGGGGAGGGAGAGGGTGCAATAGTGGCTCCTTCTTCTGGGAGGGAGTGAGTAGTGGCGCACTGTTGCTTCAGTCAGGCTTGGAGGTGCCTGTTGCAGAGGGCGCTGGTGGCTCAGGCGTACACAGAAAGTCTTAGAGTTGGGCCTCTCTCGGGGTTTTTTCTTTTTGATGCTGGTTTTTTTTTTTTTTTCTCTCCGCAGCCTCCCTGCTGCTGGCGTTGCAAGGAGTTTTAATCTAGCCCCGCCCGAGCGCCTGAGGGTGCTTGTTATCCCTGAGCTCCTTATGTGGCCCCGCAGGGCGTCTCTCTGCTGCCTGTTGCAGAGGCGCAGAAAGAGAGAGAGAGGCTATGCGCGCGGCTCCTCCCCCCCGCCCGGGAGCCTGCAGCCTCCAGCGGCCATCATGGCCGGGCAGCTCTCAGGGATCGGCACTCCTCTCCGCGGACCTCCTCCCTCCTGTCCTCTCGGTCCGTCACCCTACCGGCAACAATGTTTCTCCCCCTGAACCAGCTCTCCGGTTCCCACGCTCCCGCTCCTGGACCCTCCGTTCAGCCGCGGATCGATGTCTCGGTCCGGGAACGCTGAGCTGCGCTGCGGACCCTCCGTATGTTTCTCACTCCCTCCCGTCTGCCACAGCTCCGCCGCTTCACCCTCTTTGAGCCCTCGTAGATGCCTCCCTACCGGCTATGTCAGGTTCTCTGCAGCCCTTTCCGGTGTCCGAGGCCGTCTGCTGGTGTTCAGCTGGTTCTCTGTGGGAATGACTGTGTCCTTCCGTGCATTCCCAATGCATCTGTGGAGAGGGATGCACT